>NC_081826.1:95872500-96472500 GCF_030867095.1 Alligator mississippiensis | reverse complement strand
AGTAGTTTCAAAAAAGGTAAAATGCATCAATTCTGGGTTAACTAGGTCTATGGGT
Organism: Alligator mississippiensis; assembly: GCF_030867095.1. Taxonomy (NCBI): domain Eukaryota; kingdom Metazoa; phylum Chordata; order Crocodylia; family Alligatoridae; genus Alligator; species Alligator mississippiensis. The sequence continues at coordinate 96,472,445 of NC_081826.1, read as the reverse complement.
ACTATGTACAAACTCTACATCTTGTTTAATTTCAAGGTCAGTGTTTTTCAAATTTGCTCTTCACTTCCATGTGCTCAGGGAGAGCAGGGCCTGATGGTAAGGAAATGGGGAAGGGGCTGCAAGGGGAAGAAATTGGGTGGGGGTAGAGGGCAAAGGGGCTACCTGACCCCCCAGATTTATTTTCTCTGCTGTAGCAGTGGGAGGGGAATAAATTCAAGGCAAACCTCCAATAATTAGATAGTACACCTGGAAAATTATAACAGGTTTATACATTTTCCATATGCAGAATGTAATTATTGGAGGTTCATCGTATAATCAGGGTCATTTTATATTTGAGTAAATATGGTACTTCCCTACTGTAAACAGTTTGTATAAACAATAGTGTTGTTTCAATATCAGAAGCCTCATTAAGATATTGTAGATTGCATGCAGCAGCACACCTGCCCTGAACCAGATCAATTGCTCCTTCAGACACAGGCTGCAAGGCTCAGCCAGTAGCTATGACTATACTAGGGTTAACACAGGACATTGCCCTTTCTGCTTGCTGGGCCAGAGACAAGTGGCAGCCATTAGAGTTGAGTGCATAGGCAGATTAATGCACAGGCCCATGGGACCTGGGACCAGGCGTCTCTGCCAATCAGAGGCCCCCAGATCCCTGGGTTCCCTCAGGAAATGGCAGGTTTCCTGGTGGGCAGCATTATAGCCTGCAAAGAGTCCTGTTTGGGACTGCTGGGATTGGGATGCAAGGCCGCTGCATGCATATGTGCAACTGCATGCATACACATGGCCTGGAACACATCTGGGCAATGTGGAGAGAAGCTCCCTTCAGGTAAGTGTATGGTGGAGGAAGGGGCATGGGAGAGGGAAGGGATATGGTGGGCAGATTGAGGCCCCCACTGTGCGGGAGGGAGTGGAGCAGGGGCTAGGGCTGGGGATGCTGTCCAGCCAGGGTGGTGCATGGGGCCAGTGGCCAGGCTGGGGAGTGGGACAGAACAATGGGCAGCTGCTGCTGCACGCACCCCTGAGGGGAGGCATGTCGGGGACATGTGCCCCCTGATTTGTGCATGAGGTGGATAGGGGCTGCTTGCTGCAGAGTTGGGGCTGCCTGCACTGCTGCCTTTGCCCTGGGAGCCCTGCACCTGCCATGCATCCCCTGCCCACCTGACAGCAGTAGGGGTGGTGAGTTGTGCTCCTGCATTGCTGGCTGGGTAGAGGCAAAGGCAAGCAGGGCAAAGAGCCCCAAGCCCTCAGTGGGCAGCCTGCATCCATCTTCACCCTGCTCGGTTCTGCTCTGTTCCGGCTGTGGTGGAAGAAGGTGGGGTAGGGAGCAGGGAGAAAAGACGAGCTTGTGCCACCCCATCCAAAGCTGGGCTGTGTCCACCCAGCCTCCCCCATGGGGCACAGTCCATAGATCCATCTTGTCCAGTATCCTGTATCATACAGTATGCTTATCCAGTTCCAGTTCATCTCTCTGAGTAGTTGAAACAAATTTAATATCATCTATCATGTATTCACATTTTGTTTTTGAATGACACATTGCCTAAAGTTACTTTGAGAAACTACTTAATAATTTTGAATAACAGATATTAGAAAAAAAAATCAGTATCACAAGCTTTGTACAACAGCACATTTTAGATATATGAGATGCAATATTTTAAGAGTTCATAACACAATAATTGACATGAAAAAGCAAACATATAACTGATTTACCCTACTAAAATATTTGTTAATACTTGAATACTTTTATTCCTCACATTGTGGCATGCTGACTAGTTTACTTTTACATGGCCACATCTTCATCAAAGCTAAACTATAAAACAACTTAATCCTCTTTGATATGTATAGCAATTATTTTACCATGCTGGAGGATAAGATAATCAAAATAAAAATTTTGAAAGCAACAATAATAATATGTATTAGGTGAAAAGTTCGTTCAAGTTCATGGAACATTGAAGAGATTGGGTCAATCAGTCGGCAGCTTATTGATTCACAAAGCAGACTCCAAACAAAGGGGAAACTTCCCTATATTTATTTTTAAATGGAGTAGAAAATATGTGAAAATTTCCTCAACTTTTAATTATTGTCAATTTTTTGGTAGCCAGCTTTATTTTTTTTCTTATCAGTGCTGTTTAAAGGAATTGAGTGAAAAGGTAAAGGCTGTAGGGAATTTTGTTGCTTACAACCATATCATTACATTGAATTTGCTAATGAATTAATGCAGAAAATAAACAGAAAGGCTGACACATATGGCTCAGAAGTCTCTCTGAATTCAATGAAGAGGTCATAAAGGCAACCACATGTAGAGGTTACAAATGTACTATTTCTTTTGTCCCAAAAGAGCTGGGTCTTTAACTCAGTTGGTAAGGGTTCATCCATAATCCTATGTTGAGGCTCTGCAGATAAACCAAAAAATGTGTTATGTTTGGCTATGCTGCCTGCAACCTTTTGACCTTGTAGAGTAAGAAGGAGAAATCTAGAATCCTAGTGCTTCAGACTCCACCGCTGTTTCACAAATAATCATTTAAACCTACTGGTGATACGCATTTTGTCTTCCTATGTTGATTAGTCCACCTATCCCTCCATCATCTGCTTGTAGCTGAAATGGAGGAATTCTGTTCTGTATACCTGAATATCATGGGTTTGTTTATGGTAGGCCTGGATGCTTCAAGCAAACTATTTATCTGCTGTTATTTCTGTAGGTCATCGGTTAGTATCCTGTTCAGCTCTGAAAGAATTAAGTCGTGTTCCCATCTAGTATTTATCAAATAACCCCTGAGATGAGTTTTGTAACTTGTATTCAAAGCCACACATTACAAATCTCTGCGTATGTTTTGCATGAGATTTTAAGCTCTTCAGACTAGGAACTGTTTTTTACTATATATTTGTAAGTTGCCAACCATAATGGGACCCCAGATTTAGTTTGACGCTCTGCTAAATGCTTCCACATTTGAGGCCAAGATTCCATTATTCATTACAAATTTGTAGGAGTTGGTAATGCTGTAAATGTCTTCCATTTTTTAGCCAGGACAGGAAGTTTTAAAAAATTAGAGAGAAATGTGATCTTAAAACTCGCATTCGGGGGCAGTCTGGCTTTTGCATTTTGAAGGTTTGTAGTTGATAATACTGATAATTGATAGTTGATAACATTTTTGAAAGTTCTGTCCATGCTTTAGTTGTCAGGCCCCAGCCTTGAAGGTGGGGCCTTGGTTGGACAGCACAGCTGCTCCTCTCAACCTGCCAACCTGTGGCTAGCCATGCAGGCTGGTCAAAATTGGTGTGAAACCTCCAGCAGGAACTATCTCTCCTCCCACTCCCTGTCACTGGAGGCTAGCTGGGGTTCCCCTTATAAACCTCTGACCCAGAACAGGAAGTGTCCAGGTGACAAGGCTCAACCTGATCCCAGACCACTTGCTGTTCCTTCCGGCTTCTGCACTCTGACTCCACTCCGCTCAAAACTGGGCTTGCTCTCTAACTCTGCTCTCTGCCTGATCCTCTGGCTTCGTCTTAGACTCCAGTCTCAGATTTGTTTTCTGGACCTGGCTGTCTCTGGATTCTGCTTGCACCTCCTGACCCCACTTGGTACCTCGATCGCCAAGTAGACCCAGACCTTGCTGCCCATAACCTGGTGTAACCAGAATGCCCATTTCTTCCTACGCATCGTCTGTAGGTGCCATTTACAAAGTATTCCAAGGAATAAAAGGGATACTCTCTAACGAGACAGGGAACTGTTTCAGATGTCCTCAGTTACTGGATCTTTTTGTACAAGCTTTGAGGCATCAGTATAAAGATTTATTTACAGTTCAGCAAATGCTTTTGAGCAATTAAAAATGTGATTTCTAGATTGGGCATATATCTACATATGGAGGTATGCCAGCCAGCTACATAAACATTCTTTGGCTCAAAATACTGCATCTCGGCTAGGTTTCTCCATTTTCAACATTATAAGTATTCCCAAGGAGGTGATTAACAGCATTTCTTATGCATTTTTGACAGGTCAAATCCTGAGCTACTTAGTAAGATTTGCCTGAGTAAGGAATGAGTATAAATGAAACAGTCTTTAAGATCTAGCCCAACATCAGCAATCCTCTTGTCTTTTTCAAGAGGAGAACTTTTCTGTTAGATGCTGGTATTATATGCCAGGGATGCTTAATTCCATCATTCAGGGCTCCTCACAGTTAGGCAATTTGGCAATTTGGTGGTAGGGAAGCAGTGGCAATTAATACTACCACCTCTCTCATGCTGCCATATTCCCAAACCCTGTGTGGTTGAATTGGGCCTAGGCCACCCCCTCTAACTGCCACACCCCTTTTCCTTGCACAGCCAGATCAAAACTGGGCCACACTCCTTCCCCTCCATGTTTGGATCAGGCCTAGTAGCTTGGTCCAGCTTGTGGATAGATTGAACATCACACATCTGGTCTGTAGGGTGAAAAGGTTGAGCACTACTGTTATATGCCATTTGACTGCTTTCAGGTGAAATCATTTTGATAACAAAAATCATCAAATTAATTTTAAGTAAATGTAGTGTTTGAGAGGGATGATGCTGATGGACCCAGAGAAAGAAGCTTTTCATTCATTTCCTGAGAAGGTATGCTTAAACACCTTGGGCCTTTTGTGTGTCCCAAGTTTGCCATACTGCTCCAGTGTGGAATGCTTCAGGGTGGGAAGAACGATTTTTGCTTCTGTGCCAGTTCCCTCCTTAAGCCCTCTAAAGAAACTGCTAACAGGTATTTGGCTACATGGCTGATTTTATGGTTGTTCATCTGTTTTCATCTTCAACATCCTGTGAGGGCTAGTAGTATGTTTGGCACTATACAAGACATGGCATCCTAACATCACTTGGCTTGAGCGTTTACAGCCAAAACAAGGTAGACACAGTAGACAGGATGAATTTGGAACCGAAAATGAGGAAATAATTGGAATTTCTATTTTATCTCATTAAATTATTGATATGGTTATCACAAAAATATGATAACTGATGTGGTTAACACAGAAAATATAAATCTTCAGGAGAGGTATGAAAGTAAAGAGAAGAACAGTGTCTTGGTAGACTGGTAGCTGAGTGGGAGTTCCGTAAGTAGGGACAGCTGATGGAGGTGAATAGATCTGGGGAAATATTTTTGGTGTAAGCTCATATTTCTCCCTGTGCAGCAAAATGTTTTAAATTTGCACTTAAAGTTAAACAGGGGTGCAGACAGAAGTGGCAATTTTTGCCCAATCTGGCCACAGAAAGCAGTTTGTAGCTGTGACCAAACACAAGTGCATGGCTGCAGACACTTTAAAAAATGGCCAGTCAGGTGAAAATCTGACCCCTCATTGCATGAGTTATCAGATAAAGGCATTTCAGAATGTAGCATTTTTGTAACTTGTGTCTGTAGAGCTTCCAGCCTCTCACTGGTGTCAGAATGGGAGGCATGAAAGAGAGCAGAGAGAGTTCAGTCTGGGGGGTTTTCAGCCTCCCCCTCCTTCCCCCACCCTCCCCCAAAAGGTGAGGCAGTTGTATTGGAGCTCCCCTGAGTTGGGGGGGCTCCAATTTACCTGCCCCACCCTTCAGTGCCAGCTGGGGAGCCCCAAGAATGAGCTCCCTCCACAACCTTTCCCCCACCCATTCTGAAACCAGGGAGCTCTGGCAGAGAGCTGTGGCCTTTGCTATGGGAACCTGGCTGCAGGATTCTCCAGCCCCGGAACCAACAGTGAGCTTCTGTTTGGTCTGGGGTAACATTGCAACTCAGAACATTTTAGAAAAATCTTTCTGAGTTACAGCTGGGAGCTGCACTTCTGTCTGCACCATTGGAAAAAGTTAAGCACATGCTGGAGTGATGCTTTGACTAGCTATCTGGAACTTTAACATGAACTTAATATACATATGAAAACATTTTTAAACTTACAATTGCCTTGGGGCATGTTTATGACCTAAGCTAGTTGCATGTTTTAAATTGAATTAAATAATTTAATTATGAATGTGAATTTTGCAAAAATCCTATAAAAGCAACAGTTGTCTTAGATTGTAAATGATGAGCTGGCAAGGATTGCTTAATATCACCACTAATACAAAGCAGTTGACCCTCCCTAGTCTTAAGTGAAAAGAGAATTGTTTTTTAACATATTGAAGTAGTAATTTTTAAGAACCTATTTTCCTTTTGGCTTTCCAGAGTAGAATATGATAACTATTAGGATTGTTACTTTCACGTACTGATCATATACACACACACATTAGTAATGGCTTTTTCATGTATAAGACAGAAAATAAATATCTTATGTACTTGTTCTGTATTAGGTTTTATGAAGATCATTTCATGTTTATAGATGAAGATAGCAGGCAAAAATTATGTTTGCATAGTTGAAAGCCACATATGCAAAAATTTAACCAAGAATAATTTTGTTTTCAAACACTGTTCAAAAGACTTGATTATTTCAACGGTTTCCAGGTGTCTTGTCTTCAGACAGTCTGTATCAGCTGGGGCAGGTGAGTCAGTAGCTGAGTCCAACTGTCTTTGTCTGGTTTATTGCCTTGTGTTGGCTTCTGTGAGCTGCTCCCAGGTACTTGATGAAGTAACTGGCAGTAGGACTCGAACTGCTTGCTCAGATTGTATTCACCCTTGTTTCCTGATGAGTGGGTAGTCTTTGTGCCCTGTTGCTCCTCAGGCTCTGTTGGTTCCCTGGTTCCCACTTTGCGCTTCTGTTTTAAGCCTAGCCTTTAGGCTGTCCAGGTCCTGACATTAGGCTTGATTCTTGGGTGAAATCTATGCTGTCATAGATTCATAGATGTTAGGGTCGGAAGGGACCTCAATAGATCATCGAGTCCAACCCCCTGCATAGGCAGGAAAGAGTGCTGGGTCTAGATGACTCCAGCTAGATGCATATCCAACCTCCTCTTGAAGACCCCCAGGGTAGGGGAGAGTACCACCTCCCTTGGGAGCCCATTCCAGACCTTGGCTACTCTAACTGTGAAGAAGTTCTTCCTAATGTCTAATCTAAATCTGCTCTCTGTTAGCTTGTGGCCAGTATTTCTTGTGACACCCGGGGGCGCTTTGGTGAATAAAACGTCACCAATTCCCTTTTGTGCCCCCATGATGAACTTATAGGCAGCCACAAGGTCGCCTCTCAACCTTCTCTTGCGGAGGCTGAAGAGGTCCAGATGCCCCAGTCTCTCCTCATAGGGCTTGGTCTGCAAGCCCTTAACCATACGAGTGGCCCTTCTCTGGACCCTCTCCAGGTTATCTGCATCCTTCTTGAAGTGCGGTTCCCAGAATTGCATGTAGTACTCGAACTGCGGTCTGACCAGCGCCCGATAGAGGGGAAGTATCACCTCTTTGGATCTATTCATCATGCATCTGCTGATGCACGATAAAGTGCCATTAGCTTTTCTGATGGCTTCGTCACACTGCCGACTCATGTTCATCTTGGAGTCCACTAGGACTCCAAGATCCCTTTCCACCTCTGTGCCACCCAGCAGGTCATTCCCTAGGCAGTAGGTGTGCTGGACATTTTTCCTCCCTAGGTGCAGCACTTTGCATTTCTCCTTGTTGAACTGCATCCTGTTGTTTTCTGCCCACTTGTCCAACCTGTCCAGGTCTGCTTGCAGCTGTTCCCTGCCCTCCGGCGTGTCCACTTCTCCCCATAGCTTTGTGTCATCCGCAAATTTGGACAGAGTACACTTCACTCCCTCGTCCAAGTCGCTGATGAAGATATTAAAGAGTATCGGTCCAAGGACCGAGCCCTGCGGGACCCCACTGCCCATACCCTTCCAGGTCGAAACCGACCCATTCACCACGACTCTCTGGGTGCAACCCTCTAGCCAATTCACCACCCACCGGATTGTGTAGTCATCCAAGTCACAGCCTCTTAACTTGTTCACCAGTATGGGGTGGGATACCATATCGAAGGCCTTCCTGAAGTGTAAGTATACGACATCCACCCCTCCTCCTGTGTCCAGGTGTTTTGTAACCTGGTCATAAGAAGAGACTAGATTAGTCAGGCACGATCTGCCTGCTACGAACCCATGCTGGTTTCCCCTCAGCATAATCTGTCCTGCCGGGCTCTCGCATATGTGAGCCTTGATAATTTTTTCAAAGACTTTACCAAGGATGGAGGTGAGACTGACTGGCCTATAGTTGCCCGGGTCCTCCTTCCTCCCCTTCTTGAAAATGGGGACCACATTGGCCCTTTTCTAGTCCTCTGGGACTTGGCCCATGTGCCACAAGCGTTCAAATATTCCCACCAGTGGCTGTGCAATGATGTCAGCCAGTGCCTTCAGTACCCTTGGATGGAGCTCATCCGGGCCTGCTGACTTAAAGGCATCCAGTTCTTCCAAGAGACTCTGCACCATCTCAGGGTCTACGCATGGTAGTCTGGTGCCTTGCTGCTGCCTCTCTACAACCCCAGTGAGAGACTTGTCATGCCCCTCACTTAGGAACACTGAGGCAAAGAACTCGTTGAGGAGTTCAGCCTTGTCCCCCCTGTCTATCACCAATTGCTGCTGCCCATTTAACAGGGGTCCTATTCCTCCTTGGGTCTTCCTTTTACTCCCTATATATCTAAAGAACAATTTCTTGTTGTCCTTTACTTTGGATGCCATCCTCAGTTCCATGGTAGCTTTGGCCCGTCTAACTGCGTCCCTAAAAGCGGGAGCAGAGGAGGTATATTCATCTTTGGTGATCTCTCCCTGTTTCCACTTTATGTGCTCCCCTTTTGGCCCTTAGGCTGCCCTGGATTTCTCTGGTCAACCAGGGAAGCCTCCTGGCCCCTTTCCCTCTCTTTCCTCGCATGGGGATCGTCTCCCTTTGTGCCCGAAGGATCATTTCCTTAAGGCACAGCCACCCTTCTTGGGCTCCCATCACTTCAAAACTACTCTGCAGTGCGTCCTTGACTAATCTCCTGAGTTCATTGAAATCAGCTTTCCTAAAGTCTAGCACTTTCACCCTACTAGTTACCTTACCCACTCGACGTCTTATGAAGAATTCTATTATTAGGTGATCGCTGTCCCCCAGATGGCTACCGATCTGTAGGTCCCCTAGCATGTCATCTTCCGTTGCCAATACCAGATCCAGTAAGGCATTCCCTCTAGTGGGACCATGTACCTCCTGTGTCAGATGGAGGTCCTGTACACAGGTTAGAAACCTGCGTGAATGGTGGGACTTTGCCATCTGTGTCTCCCAGTAGATGTCTGGGTAGTTTAGGTCCCCCATGACTACCGCCTCCTTAGCTTTTATGGTCTCCGAGAGCTGCCTCAGGAGCCCCGAATCTAGTTCTTCCCCTTGGTGTGGGGGTCTGTAGCAGACCCCTACCACCAAATCCCTTTCTCCTTGCCCCCCATGTAACCTAACCCACAATCCTTCTGCTTCCTTATCCTTCGATTCCGTCTTGATGAGGGTCGATGTGTATTGCTCATTGACATAGAGCGCAACCCCTCCCCCTTTCTTCCCCACCCTGTCCTTTCTGTACAGCCTATAACCCTCAATATGTACTGCCCAGTCATGGGATGAATCCCACCAGGTTTCTGTTAGCCCTACTAAGTCATAGGTGTTTTCTGCAAGCAGGAGCGCTAGTTTATCCTGCTTGTTCCCCATGCTCCTAGCATTAGTGTATAGGCACTTGAGCCCTGTGACTGGTGCCTTTGCTGCCCCCCGCTCCGAATCCCAAGGGGCCCCTTATTTCTTACCTTCTTGTTGCTTTCCTGTGCTGTGCTGCTGGCCGCCCCATGGCTTGCAGGTTCCCAATGTTCTCCTTCTTCAGGCTGGGCTGTCCTTGTGGGTGCCACATGGTTTGGTGATCCATGGCTTCCCCGCGCCCTCATCTTCCCCTCCCCCTGACGAGCCTAGTTTAAAGCCCACCGGAGGAGATCTGCCAACCTAGAAGAAAACACACGCTTACTTTTGGGGGACAGGTGAAGCCCATCCCAACTGAGCATGTCCCTCGTCGTAATGTGCGGGTCATTGTCCAGGAAGCCGAACCCTGCCTTGAGACACCACTGCCGAAGCCGCCAGTTGGTCTCTCTGATGCAGTTCTCATGCCGTCTTCCATACATGTCCTATTAGAGGGGGATCCCAAGATTACCGTGCCACCCGCTCCTGCTTGCTTGTGTCAAACCTGGAAATGCAAGAGTGAGACCACTTTGGAGGTGTCTCCAGCAGCTATTCTTAAGCATGCCATGAACTGACGTGACCGGAGTGACCACAGGGGGAGTGGCTTCCATGCTGCATTGCTGAGTTTGGCATATGTGAGCAGGAATGGGTGGGCAGGATGTGCTTGGGAGCATTCCTGTCAGGACATGCAGGGGGCATCCAATAAAAAGCATACACTTAGCCTTCGATCCATCCTAGGCAGAGGGTCTCACGGCTTATGACCCTGTATTTTTCTAACCCAGTATTTTAGGAAATGTATTGGGAAGTATACACTGTTCAGGAAATATAGAAATGAAATTAAAGGTAGCAAAGTGGTGCTGTACATTAATGTGATAGACTGGAAAGAAATAAGAAAGGGTATTGAAATGGAATAGATTTGGCTCAGAATGACTTTTGGAGAGGATGTTAAAAAGAGTTACTGTCTGAGATAAGTGGTCACAGATGATCCAAGCAGGCTGCGGGGCCTGGGGCAAATTAGCCCGTGCGGGGCCTCGCCTCCAGAAGCAAGAAAGCTGGCAGCAGATTTGGCAGTGGGGGGTGCCAACTGGCCAGACAGCCACAGCCGCTCCACCTGGCTCTGCATGGCCCCCCAAATTATGCATCCACTTTATCATAGCTCCAACTGCACAATGTTTCTTTAGCTTATTATAAAATGTCATAGAAAACTGTCAAATATCTTATTAAAATTGAAGTACATTGCATCCACTGTCCTCCTCTCCTTCCTCCTTTTCCCTCCATCACAATATAGCATGTCAGGAAATTTTGTTGGTTAGGTGTGACCTACTTTTTATGAATCCATGTTGATTGTTACTTGTCACCTTGGTATCCTGTAGCTGTTTACATTTGATTGTTTGATAATATGCTTGAGTATCTTCACAGCTATTGAAGTTAGACTGATCAGTCTAGTTCCCTGGCTACCCTTTTTCTGTTTTATAAAAAATGTTAACCAACTACTTATTTGTCATTGCAGTGGCAGGACGCTGACAGTGTTCTCATCTCCACTGTTGTAGGGTGGTCTTGAAGCTTTGGATACTGTGCCTTTTCATTTCTGTGTGAGAGTTTGAAGTGGTGATAATGGAGATTTGGGTAAATGTGTGTCTGGGAATGCATAGGTTTGGACCCAATGGCTCAGGAAGCTTCTTCTGAAGTGCCTTTTTAGCCTTCTGGGACTTCTCCAAGCCTCCATGAGTTCTCAAATACAATAGCTAATTCAGGTGGTCGTTTGAGTACTCTAGGATGAATCTCACTGAGCCCTGTCAACTTGAGAATATCCATCTTGTTAAAGTAGCCTCTAACTTGTTCTTTCTCTGCTGTAGGCTGATTATCTACCCCTATCTTTGTTGCTTAACTGCATTTGCCATCAAATAGTTGACATGTTTTTGGAAAGACTGAAGTAAACATAAAAATAACTCAGACTGTTTCACACTATTCATTATAGCTTCCCCTTCCCATTTACTGCAGGATCTATACTTTTCATGGTTGTCTTATTTCTGATGCATTTTTGTTGCCTTTTCCATCCCTTGCCAACTGTATCTCAGTTTGTGCCCTGCTCTTCTGGATATTGTCCCAGAAATTGGAAATAATGGGAAGATAAAAACCTTGATGACAGGATGACTGTCATCAGTGGTGATATGACTAGGAAAATGACAAATCTGGTTGTAGAATGTATTAGGAGAAAGTTCTTGTGGAAAGATGGAAATATTAGTGCTATTGCACAAGGCACTGGGAAATCCTCATTTGGAATATGGGTCGCCTATACATTGCGTCAAGGCTGCTCTGACACACTGGAATTGCAGTGCATTGGAGCAGACTCAACTAATCAAATCTGCTGGAGCATGGCAATTGCCGTACTCCAGCAGTCTCCTGCATCTTGTGTATCAGCATCTCTGCGCTTAAAAATGGTGGTGGGTGCACTTGAGCTAAAGCTTGTTGAATGAGCTATAGTTCAAGCGCTCACATTGGGATATTGAGACGTGGCAGCGCTTTAATTAGAGTGGCTCTTGGAGTCACTCTAATAAAGCGCTACCCCCCTCCACCCCCCGGAGCACGTGTAAAATCGCCTACAGTATTCAGTTCTGCTCAGCCGATAAACTCAGACTGAAACAGGTGTAAAACAAGGTTACTGAGATGATCAGTGGAACAGAGAACCTATATTACAAGTGGAGACTACAAGAATTTGGCTTGTTTTAGCCTAGCAAAAAACGGATGAGAAACATGAAGATTTGAAACAGCACCCCAACAGTAGTAGGGCAAAAAAAGTGAATGATCTAGAAAGTTCTTTCTGGTTCTTTGTTTGCCAGATCATTTGATAATATCACTGCCTGAATATACAAGTATATACAAACTGTAATGAACAGATTACTATGTTCACTTACTGGTCCAGATTCTGTTCTGTTCTACCAGTTTAACTCCAAAGTAACCTTATGAAGACTTACAGCAGAGACTGAGAATAGAATTTGATCCATAGGGATAGATAAATAAAAACCGGAACACTTTAGTCCAAGTATGCTTTCATTAAAGGTAAGCATTGGTTCTGTATCTCTTGCTGTAGTGGAAGCTGCTCCCTTTTGTGTTGGCTTAAAAACTAGAATAAGTACTTAAAATCTTGTTATAATTAAATGCATTAGAGTGAATTCTATTCTAGTCTCCTCTGAGGGTTTGGAGAACCCTTACAAACTGCAGTGCAATCATTGCAGCTCTGCTTTTCACCTAATAATAGGATAATTGTGCCACTTCCAGAGAGCCTGGAATAGAACAATAGGATAATTGTGCCACACCTGTGCCACTTCCAGAGAGCAGAGCATTCCCTGCATTCCTGCATGTAGGGGTTTTTGGAGGAAGGCGGATAGGCCAGTGGCTTCCAGCCAAATCCTCTGTGGGCTGAAATTCTGAGCAGACTTTGGCAATCTGTGGATAGTACTGAGGGTTTTTTCTTTTCCGTGACACCAGCAGCACCAATGCTCAGAACTCCATTGCTTGGACTATAGGTGGGGACTTGGGATTTGCCCCTTTGTAAGAGGAAAGAACTCTACGTTTTGACTATGGGACTAGGCTATGGGAGAGGATGGGGAAAAGATATCACATAGCATATAGTAGTATGTTTAGATACTGGGAAAAACAAGGTAGTAAAGTTACCTGCTTCTGTTTGAGAATGGGTGAATGATGGTGTACAGTGGGGCCTGGCCCAGCCCAGCCTGGCATGGATCGATTGTGGCTCCAGGCCCCCTTCCCTGAACACAAGTCCTTGTCCCATGGCCGGGTCAGACCCATACCTGTAATCTGACTCTTACCATAGGGCTGGGCTGTCTCCTCTGCAAAGAGCCACAGGGTCACCAAGCAGAAACCTTGCCAGGCAGAAACGTCCTGTCTGCAGTGCCCCCTGCCTTGGGGCTGGGGGGAGGAAGGGTGGGTCAGGCCAGGCTGGGGTGGGGGGTTCCCTGCTTTGCAACCAGAGACAATCTGCTACTATAGTTGGTGCCTACTGCCTGGAGGGCAGAGAGGCACCAGCTTTCAGAGGGGCACTGATGGGCCAGAGATAATTCATCTTCAGAGGGACACCCATAGGCCGGATAGAATCGCTTGCAGGCTGGATCCATCCCACAAGTCACATTTTGCCCACCCCTGCTCTAGACTGTACTAATCAGCAGGCTAGGCTGTGACAATAGCATCATTTATTTTTGCTTTCATTTGGATGAACAGCATGAGTTGGTCAACATACATCTCTTCAGTTAGTAAACTAACTAGCGCTAATTGAAATTTGTCTGCTGTCATAAACTTCATTCCTCCTAAGTAAATAAATAAGCAATATTTGTTCCTGGTTTACTTCTCTTGTTAGAAGGGCATTTCTCCTGTCCTTTTGCTTCATGTGCAATGCATTTTGTTTAACATGTCATCAGGGCAGGAGTGGAGGTAGTTGACAGTACTGCACCATTGCTGCCTCTGTGTTCCTCAGTTCCGATGCTTTGGAGAGTCTGGTGGCTATTTGTCAGTGCCTTGCTTTGCCATTCAAAGGTGTTGAATGTAAGACTGGTCAAAAACTGGCAGTAGCGCATAATACTAGATGAATTTGAAGTAAACCTTGGATATGCTTCCAACCTGAACTGTGTGGCTGACAATGTTTCTATATTGGACTTGACACCCTGACTCCAAATACTCTAATTTACATGAGTATGAATGAAAATCCACTTTTTGCATCATGGATCTGATATATATTAATAAAGACCAATTAAGATGAAAGCCATCTTTGGCAATCCAAGTACTGTCCCATTTTTCTTAGGTGCCCATGGGTGGGGAGGAAGGGTTTAACTGTGAGCCACACTAGGGTGGTATTCCAGACTCTGGAATACCTAAATTTTAAAGAGACAATTCCAGAACATTTTTTGTTACACCATATGTTTGCATAATCCCAATTTCCTTTCCCTTGTTCTCTCCCACTGTGCTGTAAACTAGCATAGATTAGGACACTTGGGTCCTAGGCTCTGTCTCCTCCCTAACCCTCTACCCTTATGGAATTTATGCTTCCACCCGTGTAGTAAAGTAGCCATTTCTTTGCTGCTTGAGCACAGAAACCGTTATCACACTGGGACACCAATGTGGCTCCACTGTTACTGAATAAGTGCATAGGAAAATGGAACAGGCATGACAATAGCTTCAGACAGACAAAGATACTCAAATATATAAATATATGTACTTCTAATTCCAGAAATGTTTAGTTATTTTTTTTAAATGTTGTCTTAGAGGTGTTGCAGATTTTTGTTAGTGTTCTTTCAGAATTATAATTTGAGAAGAAGGAAATTATGATGTCCAGGTGGAGCTGAGGAACATTTATTTTAATTATCCTTCCAAGTAGCTTCTGACCCGCAGCTGCTTCCTTTTACTGCTCAGTTCTGCTGTGTGAAATGATACATGGCATGAATGCTTTCTGATTTCAGTAAAAACTGTTTGAAGGTTTTCACAACACTGAGCAATTAAGTAAAAACTAAATTCCCCACCATTCCTACTGATATTTCTGTTTGTCATTGTTGTGACCACATGTGTAGCCCATTTGTTCTCATTATAGGTACTGCATTTACAGTTAGAAAACTGTTGATTCTGCTCAGAGTGTTTGTAAATTAAAGCTTTTCTTAAATTATTCACAACAATGTTGTTTTTCATCAGTGTTTATATTCTGTGAAGGCTGTTAATGTTGTTCCATCTGTTCAAAAAATAAATAGTGTTCAGTAAGGTGTTCAGTTTTGGTTGTATGTCAGATGAACTGAAGAGAATAAAGGAGGACTTATTCGTTTGTCTTTACAGTCAAACAGTAGTAACTGATTTTGTCATGAAGCTGAATGATATTTATCAAATATTTATTCCGTAGTCATTCCAAAAGGCTTTTGTGGTCTGTGCAAACACTGCTTAGAAACGAAGATAGAGATTTCTTAGTATATTTTAATGGTATGTTTTTAAGTTAGGAGAGTTTATGCTGCTATTTAACTTAGAGTTTATGTGCATCACGTAGGGAATGGTGCACTAGGAAAAAAGAATTTGAACTGAGCATTTTTCTCATTACAGAAAATTAAAGCATGCTAAGTGGCTTAATAATGAATACAACCATTTTTGTGTACAGGAATTAACCAGGATATTTTTTTAGGGCTTGCAAAACTAATTCTACTACTTTGGTGGGACTTTTTAACTGTGTAAAGGCTTATCAGATCTGTCCCAACCATACTAGGGAAGGTTCTGGGAAATAAATAGTTCCTTAAAAAAGATATTTCCTAGGAACAGATGTTTCATAGTAAGACTAAGGTTAGCTGAAAAGATTTTTTGCAACAGTGTGCTTCATAGATATTCCTCAGTGTCAGATGACATAGAGTTCATTAGCAAATTTTAAACAAAGTTATAGTTGTATAAATTTCCAGTAGGTCTTCAGGATAACTGACCTAGAAGAGCAGTTGACTCCCTTGGTACCAAATTTGTTGATCTTAATCTGGCAAAACTCCCACTATCATCCATCATTGGGGATTTTGCCTGAGCAAACACTGCAAGCTTTGACCCTTAACTCATTAACAAACCAAACATAAGGCTATTTAAAAGTATTCCCATTACTTGTGGAAATAAGTAAGTAGAAAATTAATGTGCCTAAATAAATGCTGAAATGCTAAAATACATTGTGACCAACATTTCAGTGGGAGTTGCAGGTTTCAGTAAGCTCTGAAAATCAGGCCACTTGTTTAAGCATGCTGCTGGGTGGGGATGTGGATTTCATATCTCATGAAATTATTTGAAAATTATTTTTAATCTGTTTGTAGAGAAAGCCAAGATCTTTCAAATTTAGTAACAAAGAAAGATGGGGGGGAGAGAGGGAGATACTACTTACCCCATGGTAATGGCAACCCAGCTGTGTCTAATTTCAGAACAGAGACATGATTCCATATTCCAGGTGAGTGCCCTGACCACTGGGCAAAGAAAGCCAATCCTCTTCCACGTTCCCACCCTCAAATATTTAATTATTATATAATATAGAACAGCTCTAATAACTGAGGGAAACCCACCCATGCAGTGTTTAATATGCCAGTGGCTAAAACTGTCATCTGGGATGTGGATCTGGCCTGTGAGGCCATTCTATGTGGCCTGCAGAGCCCCTAAAAAATTTAGAAAATTAATATTTATCTGCCCTTGGGTCCTGGCAAAAATCACAGGAACCAGGGGCAGTAGGGCCCAGGGGAAGCCTGGTTGGCTCCCACAACAGCAGGGCCCGCCCGGCCCAGGCCCCACAACTGGAAGCCCCAGTCAGCCCCAGCCGGGACTTCTGGCCTGGGAACATGTAGCTGCCCTATGCCAGAACCTCAGGTAAGGGCGGGGGGAAGGGCAGGGAAAGAGCCCCGGGAAAAGTGGCCCAGGGAAAAGCTGAGCGTGGGGAAAAGTGGCCCCTCGCCTGCCCCGTGCCTGGTGCCCCATGCTGTAGCTGCTCGCAGCCCATGTGGGGCTTCCTGTGCCTGCTCAGGACAGCCCCAGATGGGCTGCAAGTGGCTGAGCAGGCAGCGCCAGCCACAGGGCAGGGAAGGGGCCGCTTTTCTCTGCACTCAGCTTTTTCCCTGGGCTCCTTCCCTGCTCCTTCCCAGCACAGAGAAAAGCAGCCCCTCGCCCGCCCCATGGCCAGCGCTCCCTGCTGCAGCCACTCGCAGCCCTCGCAGGGCTGTCCTAAGCAGGCACAGGCAGCCCCAGGTGGACTGCGAGGGGCCGCTTTCCCCCCCCACCCTGCACTCAGCACCAGCTTGTAACCCACCCCGCTAATAGCCTGGGCCCCGTGTTGGCTCCGGGCCTACCCAATGGGGCTGTGCTGTGGCAGCAGCTGCAGCCCCCCTGCTCACTGTGCTGGGCAGTGTTTGCTATGGCTGCCTCTGGGCTGCCTAGCGCATGAGCTCTGGGCGGGCAGCAGCAGCAGCCAGCACTGCCAGCAAGTGGGGGGGATGCAGCTGCTGCCACTGTGTACAGCCCCAATGGGTGAGCCCGGAGCCAGCGGGCCCAGGCTGGCAGCGGGGCAGGTTACAAGCTGGTGCTGAGCATGGGGAAAAGTGGCCCCTCCCTGCCCCGTGGCTGGCGCCCTGCTCTATAGCCACTTGCAGCCTGCACGGGGCTGCCTGTGCCTGCTCCAGACAGCCCCGTGTGGGCTGTGAGTGGCTGCAGAAGGGAGCACTGGCCATGGGGCAGACTAGGGGCCACTTTTCCCCACGCTCAGCACCAGCTTCTTCCCTGCTGGCGAGCAGGGGGTTGGTGCTGTGCGCTGCCCCCCGCCTGTACTGTGGAGCTGGGGGGCACTAGGAGTGAGTGGGCAGGAAGCCAGCAGAAGCATGGAGCCCACACTAGTGTCCCGGGACCAGTGCCAGGGGGCCCAGAGCAGGGTGGCAGGAGAGCGGGGTCCCACCTGGCAGGGGCTCTATGGAGCCGGACCAGCTCCCCCCTTCTCCCTGCTGGTGCAGCCCAGCCCGGCTCCACAGACACCTGCCAGCCTGTGCCCTGCTTTGGGCCCCACCAGTTCTGGCCCTGGGACATTGGTCCCAAGATGGTGACCAGGGGGCGGGGCACCTGTCAAGAAGCGGGGCTCCTGTCAAGGGGCAGGGCTACCCATGCGGCCCTCGACAGCCTGCCAAAACTGGGTAAGCGGCCCTCTGCCTGAAATAATTGCCTGCCCCTGGACTAGAACCTTGGTCTTTCCTTTTTCAGTCGAGTAGCTTAACTACCTCACTGTTAGCTACTCTCTTTGCAAGCTCACTTGCTTTAGTTTTGACTAGAAATCCTATTCTACAGCTGAGAACTTTTCTTACCAAGTTTTGTCAGAGCTAATAATTCCCATGTAAAGTTTTTGTTTCAATGATTCATCACTTTCTAAAAGCTGTTCTGCTGAAAAAATGCCCAACTGGCATTTCTTTGGGTTTCCCAAGTCTGAAAAATTTTCCTGTATAATTAAAAAAAAAAAAACCCCAACTCCCTCCCACACCACTAAAGGCTGAAGTAGTTGTCTGTCATCCCATTGTATTAATTCAAAAGTCCACACTCGGAGATAAGAGAAAACTAGGTGAGCAAACTTTTTTTTTTAATTTGAAGAAATCAAGAAATGTTTGCTCAATTAAAACCATCACCTTTAAGATTCCAGTTCTCTCTTATGTGAGGTGTATTTATAAGATAGCATGTATTATTGATTTTGTAATTGTTTGTTGCTACTAAATATTATTAGAATGAAACATTAGAAGAAGATGCCTTTTAATACTGTTAGAGTGTGTCTACATGTCACTGTATGGTGACATAACGACACGCTCTGGTGCACTATGGCAACGTAGTGATCACATGTGTCTACCACAATACCATATACTTAATCTTTTTATTTTAAATTCCACAGGTTTTTTTTTTATTTGGATTTTCATAAAAATGAAAAATTCTGCATTTTTCATTTATGAATATCTGGTGATGTTTTTCTGATCTATGTGACTCTAAAGGACGTTGCCTTATTGTGCTCTTCCTCCCATTTTTGGCAGAAAGAGTTGTCATGTAATTGATGTGACCAAAAAAATAGTGAAGTAATGTAACTCAGACACAGAAAAGCCATGGCCATGCATAGGAAAAAAAAGTAAAATAAACAGTAGCTGTTATGTTCAGTCCTTTGGGTTTACCCATTCTCTTTAAAAACTCACTTGCTGCCCAGGAAAACAATGAAAGGGGCTGCAAGATTAATTTTATCTTGCCCTTTTAAATCGTTTCTTTGTTCATTCATAAAATTCTGTGGTGAAGCTGCTGAGGTCATCGTCTTCCCCTGTTTCACACAAGCTCTAACAAATTCTGAGCCTGTTCTGTAATTGATCTTTCTGGGTGCGCTATGATTAAATTCTGGGAAATTGCTAAACTGTGAGTCACATCATAAAAACCAATTAACGGTTGCTTGACAGTTTGTCTCCCAACTCAAGATTCCAAGTTTCTTAATAACATGTCAGTATATAGGTTATTGCTGGCAATGTCTTGAGTTTATTTTGTAGAAGAATGTTGCGCAAAGTCGAAGATGTTGACTTTAGATATTATAAAGACTAAAGCAGTTTTGTTATACATTTTGGCTCTGTTTACAGGTTCTGATGCATAGTTAAGTGTTCGGATGAGTGGGGAAAATCAGTTTAAAAAAAACGAAGTTTTTAAAAATGCTAGTTTCATTAAATAAGCATTTCCTCTAGGTGTTGATTGTCGGAAACAGAAACAGCTTATTACGCTCTCTGAAGGCTACTCCTGCCAAAAGCGTGCTATTGTCTTCTGTGTTCTCGCAGCTGTCAATTTCATGACAACATTGTGTGCATGTGTATTGTGTATGTGTAAAATATATAGCATATCTATATTGCTGTGAACAAGAAAGTGAGATAGACAACATTAAGGACTTTTTCAAATTCCAAAGTTCTGAGGGGGACTCAAAAGCAAGGGAGAAAACAGGATATATTTACTGGAAGAATCGGTGCACCGCAGACTATTAGGGTAGTAAATTTTTGATCTAGTTTGTCACAGCATTCACTAATGCAGAGAAGTGAATGTGAAAGGTTAGATTTCTTGCTGGTGGAATTCTGATGCCTTATCTGTAGCTGCACCAGCAAAGAATCTAGGTCAAAAAGCTTATTATATGAGTCACTTTTAAGGTAGGAATTAAAGGTAAAAAATAAAATGACAGCAAAAATAGTACTGAAATATTATTTTTAAAAGGTGGCACTTATTTGTATACTGAGGTCATTCTGATAGCTATAGATTATCCTTTACCACACTGCCAGTCATATAGGACTCCAAAGGAAGTTGTCTAATTACGTCTTTCTTTTTTTCATCAGCCATCAGAAAATTAATATGGCTAAGAAATATGGAAGTATTATCATGAAATACTCTTTTGACTGGCTGAGCTGTAAAGGCACAGCTGACCATATTCCATTTTGTGTCAAAAGTTGTATAAGATTGTAACACCTGGGTTGATGTAGAAAAGACATGCTAAAGTAAGAGTTCTGTTATTTACTGAAGCCAAGGCAAGGTTACATTGAATGGCAGTAATCAAACCAGTGTTATTTTGATAGCTTCAGAATAATAGTAAAAATGATTCAGAATAATAGTAAAAATGATTCACTGCTGAAGAATTCAGGAGTGAGTGGCAGGGATCATAATGGAGATATTTGCTTTGAACACTGACATCACACATACAAACTGTTTATTTCAGACGGCATACGTTGTATGTAAACATTAAGCAGAAAGCTTTGGCAGACTGATGTTTGGAAATGTGGTTGAAGAGTGTCAATCCAATGTCATTTGTCACAATTTCTCTCACTGATACTTAGATTATATAGTGCAGTAATAAAAAATAAATAAATACAATTAATTTGTATACTACTTTTTCTTAGGTAATGGTTCAGCAACTCAACCACACAAAAATATCCTTTCATCCAAGGTTCTTAAGACACCTTTATAAACATAAAGCAAGAACCATAACAGCATTATAGGATAGGAAAGCATTATTTGTTCATTTTGAGAGGGATCAAATTGACAGTATTGTGCATTGCAGCATACTGTGGAGATACCGAAGGTGGTTGTAAGTGAATCAGTTTTGTACTTGAAGTAGCTTTGATTGAGAATCAGGGTAGATTGAACTGAACTGAACTGAACTGAACTTCATGCTGTCATGGCCGGCAAGGTTCTGTGAGTAGATGTGATGTCTTTTATTACACCAACTGAGTAGCTGGAAAAAAAATTCTTGGCAAGCTTTCAGGTGCAGTCACCTGTCTTCAGGCATGGGAAGTCTCTGCTGTCATGGCTACACTATTGCTGGCACCTTAGCTACTTTGTTTAATATTAGCACAGCTATCTTTATGCCATGCTGTGGTCTGCAGTGCATATACCTTGAGCCAGTGATAGGCTGTGATTTTTACTAGAATCCCACAGCAAGGCAATAGAAGAGTGAAGAAAAGAGCTCAAGATCCCTGACTTCCATTCCTCACACTCTAAACTTTGCATTTACTGTTGTAAGCTTTCTGTTCTCCTCTGACAGAAACATGCGTATCTTTGTTGTAAGTAGATATTACTACTAAAACAGCACAGCTGCCTATTAGGGCTGTGTGAAGCTTTGGTCACCGATTTGATTAGGCAGAGATTCAGCCTGATTCAGTGGCCAAATCTCTGAATTTGAATCGAATCAGGAGACCCTTAATTTCTCCAAATCGATTCAGAGAGCTTCGACGATTTGGGTATAGACACAGCTTTAAATGTTTTTTCTACATACCTCAAGGTAGCAGGTGGCTTGTGAATGCGGATGGAGCGTCCCACAGGAGTGCAGGGGGTCCACAGTGCGCTCGGCAGCAGACCTGGAAGTGGACCAGAAGCATTTCCAGTTCACTTCTGGGTCTGCCGGGGAGTGTGCTGGGGGCGACTGGTGCCTCCTGGGTGTGGGGGAGGACCCGGGGACTCCCCACAGTCAATTGCCAAGCCGAGGGAGGTGTGGGGAGGGTCCCCCGGTGTGCTCGGTGACAGATCTGGAAGTGGACCAGAACTTCTGGTCCACTTCTGGATTCACCGCCGAGCACACAGGGGGGCCCCCCACATTCCTTTTGGATGCTCCATCTGCCCCAGCTTCACAGCATTCACAAGCCGTGCCTGGCACCTCTAGGTATGTAGAAAAAACATTTAAAGCTGTGTCTATGGCTGAATCTCTGATTCTCTGAATCAGCATTGAATCTTTAGACTTGGATTTGGCCAAATTGAATCGGGGACAGTGATCTGAATCAATTAATCGAATCTCTGTCCCCGATTCAGGCCGAATCCAAATCAAATATGGCCCATTTTACACACCCCTATTGCTTAATATCTCAGTTTTGATCATTTTAAATTGTCTTGTAATGTTTGTTTTTCTGTGGCTTGTTCATTCTTAACTTTTACTTATTGCAGGGATGGGCAATTATTTGGACTGGAGGGCCATTTATGGGTCTTTGAGCTGTTGTAGGGGCGGGGGGCAATTGATTCTATCTGGAGCAGGACAGGCAGGCAGGGGTGGGATCATAAAGTGGTGATACTGCAGGGCCAGGGACTAGGGCAGAACTGTGTTTTGGATGTTCAGGCAATGGAGTGTGACTTTGCCCCAGGCCCTGACCCCATACTGTTACCACCCCATGATCTCAGCTCTGCCTGCCCATCCCAATCCCAGACCCCACTCCTCACCTGCCCATGGCCCTATCTCAACCACCTGGCTCAGCATGCCCTGCCACAGAGACCCTGCCTGCCCATCCACTTCATCTGGCATTGCAAGCAGTGGGTGCAGGGTGGACAGGCCAGGGTGCCTGGGAAGCAGGGCTGGGCCTGGCAGCGGTGATGACACTGGCAGCGGCAGCAGGAAGAAGCTGCCGCTGCCAGGAAGCTAAGCCCAGCTTCTGTGCCTGGACAGCAGCCCCACTATACCACTGCAACCCCACTATACACCTGGGGATAGCAGAACTGGCCTCACATGCCATTGTTGTGCCCCAGCTCAAGTCTGGGATCATGCCCGGTATGCAAAGGCCAATGAAGATACCAGGGGTGAAAGTACAAAGAAGGTTTATTGCTAGCAATAAAAGGTGCAAGCGGAATAATTCACGTAACAAGCACACCTACTACTACTTCTAAGCATCTTTTATACAGGAGTTTTCAAGCCTTCGCAAGCGTGCTTGTTTAATGATTGGTTATAAGTGAGTGACGCAAGAAGTTCTTTACTGAGCATGTCTCTATACCTGTGTTTTAGCCATGTATCTCATTTACATACATGTGTGTTTCATTAGCATACTTTTTCCCCACTTAGGGGTGTGATTTTTAGTATTTTAATGAGCCCTTTAACCCAGTACTCTGTTTCTTCTTTTGTTTTCAAGCCCCCTTTATCTAAGACTGTCTCCTCCTTATCATTGCAGATGGGCATTCTTCACATAGCCTTCTCTTCTTCTTCGCCTTTGAGTAGAGGTTTCTAGGTCACTCCTTACATTTCTCCCCTTTGGAGCATTTTTAATTATTATTATAATTGCTCCATTAAATTTGGTTTAACACAAATCTAGTATCATCAGCTTTCTTTGTTTGTAAAATCATTTGATTTACCTTAGGCCTGAAGATAGATATAAAAACAGGTAAGCATTGGATACAGCAACAAACCATGATTCCTATAACACAGAAAGAGACAACTATACTAAATAACTGTCTCAACCATTTAAAATTGGGAAGCCAGGAACTTAACCAGGAAAAGTCTAAGCCAGATGATTCTTTTAACGTCTGTGCCAATTGTTGTAAGGCACCAATTTTGTCTTCAATTAGCACAGAATTATCGGTGAGGTTGAAACAACACATTCCTTTTAAAGTTTCACACCCAAGATTGTGTCATAATAAGAGATAATCAATAGTGCCTCTATTCTCCAAGACAGCGTCCCTTAATTGTTTTTGTTCAGCATTCAGGGCTGAAAGAGCTCGGGATGTAGCGTTTAGTCCTTTTGCTAGAACACAGGCAACTGCATTAAGATTTCTGCTATTACTTACAGCGAGGCCCAGAACCCCCACCATAGATACAGCTAATGCTACGTATTCAGCCTTAGATAATAGTCCAGGGGAATCATTCTCATCACAATCGGCGGTGAAAGTAGTGTATACCCGCTTATACCTCCCACCGAGAGGGGTTTTGTTCAGTGTGCATTAGGTCAGATTTCCTTGGAAGAGCTGCAGTTACCCGGGCAATGGTGCATGGTCCTCCAGTAGCGTTTGCTGGGAGGTATGAATATATTATTCTCCCGCAGGCTAGAAACCATCCTCGAGGAAGGACGGTATGTGCGTATGCATAGGATATTTGATTGGTCTCATTACAGAGGATATTTTTACCTTGGTTCAATTTAAGGCAATTACCAGTACAATTAACCATTAGGAAACATTTGGAAGCATTAGCTGTTGCCTGAACCCGTAAGGAGAACATGTTTCTGCTTTTATCTTTTACAATAGTCCTCCAATTATATATATCCTGATATGTACTTTTCTTATCTATATCTTTCAGCATAGTATAATTTTGTAAAATTTTCAAAGGGGTTGGTACTGCGATTAAGCATGAGGTAAAAACCAGGTGAGCATTGATCCCTCCCGCTAAGCAGAAGTCTGTTCTATTTAAAATTTCCCGGGCCAGATAAATCCAGACATTTTCCTGAGGGTCAAATTTTTGTTGTAAAAGGTTTTCCCCTTTTATGAGAAGGAGTGGACAGATCAGGGTGCCCCACAATAAAACCTTGACCAATTTCATGATAAGGGCTGTAAAACTTGATCAAAAATTGACAAATTATTTAAAGTTCCTTTCTTCTGAATAGGAATTTTAAGTCTCTTATTGGCTCCACCTTCCACTGTTCTCTGCCTCCAGTCCCGGAGTCTGCAGGGGTTCCTTCTTGTTCTGGTCCAGCCACCAGCTTTAGGCAACTGGAATGTATCCAAGTCTTGATTCCCTCGAGCTTTGCTGCCGTCGGGGTCGTCAAGAGTACCCTATATGGACCCTTCCATCTGGCTCGAAGTGGTTCCTTGTTCCAGTCTTTCACAAGGGCGTAACTCCCAGGTAATAGTCGGTTTTCCGGGGCAGGAGACTGATCCTGTGACTGCAGCACATCCCGTACCTGCTGGTAGATGGAAGACAAAACAGAAACCAAGGACCATACGTATTCTCTAATCATTCCCTCTCCTAAAACATGTAACTGTTGTTCAGTACCCATGGGCAGACTCAGAGGGTAAGGCTTACCATACATTATCTCAAACGGGCTTAATCCCAATTTAGAATGTGGTGCGACCCTTACTCGTAATAGGGCCAAGGGTAGGGCCTCTGGCCATTTGAGTCGAGCTTCTTGGCAAATCTTTGCAAGGTGTCTTTTTAAGGTCTGATTCATACGTTCCACCTTTCCACTGGACTGGGGTCGCCAAGGGGTGTGTAAATGCCAGCTGATTCCCAGGAACTCAGAAACCTTCTGAGTAATTTGTGCAATGAAATGTGGGCCATTGTCTGACCCTATTCCTTTTGGAAGTCCGAAGCGAGGTATGATTTCTCATAGGAGCGCCTTGACCACCTCTCGGGCTTGGGCAGTCTGACATGGGAAGCACTCAACCCAATTAGAGAAAGTGTTCACAAAGACAAGGAGATATCTCATCCCTTGTTGCTGGGGCAACTCGGTAAAATCCACCTGCCATTCTTCTCCTGGCCCATTGCCTATTCTCTGATGTCCTGGAGTTTCTTTTTCCCCTTCTTTTGGGTTATTTCTCTGGCAGACCTCACATGTCTCTGATACCTTCTTGGCAGCCTCTTTTAATCCCACTCCAGTTACATAGTGACTGATCCATCTTACCAGGGCCCTGGGTCCGTAGTGGGTGCCATGATGAGCGCTCTTTACTACCGCATGAACCCAGGCAGCTGGGATGATAATGCAGCCATCCTTTGCTACTAGCCACCCGTGCTCCCCCTTCTTTGCTTGAAACTCTTTTATTAATTGTTTGTCTTTTTCCCCATACTGTGGTGTCACAGGCTGGTATAGGTCTGGGAGGAGAGGTAACAGATTACTTACTTCGGGCAGCAAGTTTGTCTGAGGTCTTTTAGCTGCTCTCTTTGCCGTAGTGTCAGCGAATCGATTACCTTTTCTGGAGGGGTTATTCCCTTTCTGATGTGCCTTACAATGCATTACCGCTACCTCCTTCGGTTCCCAGACTGCCTTGAGGAGAGCTTTTATTTGCTTGCTATGTTTAATGCTTGCTCCTTTAGCATCAAGTAGACCCCGCTCTTTCCACAGTGCTCCGTGAGCATGTAAAACAAGGAAAACATATTTAGAATCAGTATAAATATTAACAGTTTTGTTGGCCTCCAATTGCAAAGCCCGAGTCATAGCAATGAGTTCAGCCTTTTGAGCTGAAACAGATAGGTTTAAAGGTCCTGCTTCTATCACATTCTGTGTAGTCATGATAGCGTGTCCAGATTTTTGAATTCCATTCTCCATACTCGAGCTGCCATCCGTGTAGAATTCCAGTTCAGCATTGTCAAGGGGTCGGTCTCTCAGGTTTGGTCTTGAGGAGTAAACAGCTTCCAATATTTGCAGGCAATCATGTACAAGATCTGGTGTGTCAGCCATAGGTGGCAACAGTGTTGCTGGATTTACAGTGTGAGAAATGGCCAATTTTATTTCAGGCTTATCAAGGAGGATGGCCTGATATCGAGCCATTCATCCCGGAGTTAAGCAGTTCCCTCCTTTCTGCTCCAGGACTGTAAGCACTGCGTGAGGCACATATACAGTCATTTCATGGCCTAGGGTTAACTTTTCATCTTCTTGTATTAGCAGACAGGTGGCAGCAATGGCCCGGAGACAAGCAGGCCATCCGGATGACACAAGGTCTAATTGCTTAGAAAAATATTCCACTGGTCATTGCCAGCTACCTAATTTTTGTGTTAATACTCCAACGGCCACCCCGCTTTGGTCATGCACAAAAAGGGAAAAAGGCTTACTCATGTCCGGTAGTCCTAAGGCGGGTGCTCCAATAAGAGCCTGCTTTAACTGGCAGAATGCTTGCTCACACTCTTCAGTCCATTCGAGCACCTTTTCATCACCTTGTGTGGCGCCATACAGAGGTTTTGCAATAACCCCAAAATTTGGAATCCAAATCCTGCAAAAACCTACTGTACCTAAGAAGCCCCATAGTTGCTTCTTTATATTTGGGGTTGCTAGCCGGCATATAGCTTCTTTTCTTTCAGGCAACAGGGCTCTCTGACCAGGCTGTAGTTCAAATCCCAAATATGTTACCTTCTGGGACATTGGTTGCATCTTACTTTTGGACACCCGGTATCCTTCTTGTCCCAGAAAATTAAGGAGGCAAATTGTTCCTTCTAGGCAACTTGCTTCAGTGGTGGCTGTTAAAAGCAAGTCATCCACATATTGCAGAAGGGCACAGGACAGTGGCAGTTTTAGCCTATGTAAATCCTTGCTTAATGCAGTGCCGAATAGGGTTGGGCTGTTTTTAAACCCTTGGGGTAAGACAGTCCAGCAAAACTGAGTCTTAATGCTAGTATCTGGGTCTTCCCATTCAAATGCAAATATTTCCTGAGATTGCCTCTCTACCGGTATACAGAAGAAAGCATCTTTTAAATCAATAACCGTGATCCAGTTATGAGCTGGGTTCAAGGCAGACAGCAGGGTGTATGGGTTGGGGACAACCGGGTGTATACTCACGACCACTTTATTTACAGCTCTCAGGTCTTGAACAAAACGATATTCGTCACTCTTAGGCTTCTTCACGGGCAAGATGGGTGTGTTAATAGCTGATGTGCATTCACGGAGAAGGCCATACTCCAGGAACCGTTCAACTAACGGCTTCGGTCCTTTCCTGGCTTCCATCCGCAAAAAGTTGAATCTTTACAGGGTCAGCATTTTTAGCCTTCCTGGGACGGTGACCTGCCTATACCCATGGAACAACAGCATCAAGCAGGGGTTGAGGAATATCCGGTGTACTTTCCTCTTGGAGAAGGCCGACAAGGCAGGCCTGCAGGTGCCACCCCTTTTCAGGAGGCACCGTTAGGAACATTTGCCCATCCTGAAATGACAACGTAGCTTGCAGTTGACAGAGGAGGTCTCTCCCTAAAAGGGGAACGGGGCAGTCTGGCATATACAAGAATTGATGGGTGACTTCGGCCTGCCCAAGATTACAGGCCATTGGCTGTAGGAAGGGCCGTGTTACTGCCTTCCCTGTAACCCCTACCACCGGCACAGTCTTTTTACTTAAAGGTTTCAGTTTTTGAGTTAAGACGGAATGAGTAGCACCTGTATCGACGAGAAATTCTACCAATTCATCTCTGTCCCCTAGTTGCATTTTAACCAGAGGCTCTCCAGGGGACACCGGGATCTGGGTTATCTTTCCCTCCCGGGCCTCCGGTCCCCTTCAATCTGAATCCCTTCCACAAGCAAACAGTCCACTGCTCTCCTCTCTTTTCTTTTTACCTTCACCTACTTTCCGATTGGGGCATTCCCGCTTCCAGTGTCCCTTTTGTTTGCAATAGGCACACTGATCTTTCCCTAATGGACCCCGCCTCTGAGGCTGGCTCCGGGATTCCTCATTTCTGGGTTTTCCTGTGATTGCAGCCGCCACTAGGGCTGCCTGCATTTTCATCTTTCTCTCTTCTTTCTTGTCCTGTTTCTTTTCCTGAACACTTTCTCGGTTAGTAAATACTTTGTAAGCAATGTCTACTAGTTGGGAAATAGGCATACCTGCTGCTCCGTCTGTCTTCTGCAATTTCTTCCTAATGTCCGGTGCACTCTGACCTATAAAGATCATATTTACCATGCAAGCATTTGATGCATCCTCCGGGTCCTCGCGGGTGTATTGTCTGAAAGTAGTGTAGATTCTTTCCAAGAAGGCATCGGGGTCTCATTCGTCTCCTGTCGAACCTCATACACCTTGCTGAGATTCTGAGGTTTTTTCACAGCACCTCTCAATCCTTGGAGGATATATTCTCGATAGGCTTGGATGGAGGTCATATCTTGGTCTGGGTTCCAATCTGGCTCCTGGGTGGGGACATGATTGTCCTTATTTCCATGTAGGTGCCCTGCGGTAGTTTCCTTTTCCACGTACTCACGGGCTTTGTTTACTACCATCCTCCTTTCCTCTGGTGTCAACAGGACATCTAAAAGAGACTGAACATCTGCCCAAGTTGAGTTATGGGTTTTGAAAATCGTTTCAAACCGGTTTCGTACCTTTTCAGGCTCCTCTCTCAAGCTGGGGGTATTGTTCATAGATTCATAGATGTTAGGGGCGGAAGGGACCTCAATAGATCATCAAGTCCGACCCCCTGCATAAGCAGGAAAGAGTGCTGGGTCTAGATGACCCCAGCTAGATACTCGTCTAACCTCCTCTTGAAGACCCCCAGGGTAGGGGAGAGCACCACCTCCCTTGGGAGCCCGTTCCAGACCTTGGCCACTCGAACTGTGAAGAAGTTCTTCCTTATGTCCAGTCTAAATCTGCTCTCTACTAGCTTGTGGCCATTGTTTCTTGTAACCCCCGGGGGCGCCTTGGTGAATAAATCCTCACCAATTCCCTTCTGTGCCCCCGTGATGAACTTATAGGCAGCTACAAGGTCGCCTCTCAACCTTCTCTTGCGGAGGCTGAAAAGGTCCAGTTTCTCTAGTCTCTCCTCGTAGGGCTTGGTCTGCAGGCCCTTGACCATACGAGTTGCCCTTCTCTGGACCCTCTCCAGGTTATCCGCATCCTTCTTGAAGTGTGGCGCCCAGAATTGCACGCAGTACTCCAACTGCGGTCTGACCAGCGCCCTATAGAGGGGAAGTATCACCTCCCTGGACCTATTCGTCATGCATCTGCTGATGCACGATAAAGTGCCATTAGCTTTTCTGATGGCTTCGTCACACTGCCGACTCATGTTCATCTTGGAGTCCACTAGGACTCCAAGATCCCTTTCCACCTCTGTGCCACCCAGCAGGTCATTCCCTAGGCTGTAGGTTTGCTGGACATTTTTCCTCCCTAGGTGCAGCACTTTGCATTTCTCCTTGTTGAACTGCATCCTGTTGTTTTCTGCCCACTTGTCCAACCTATCCAGGTCTGCCTGCAGCTGTTCCCTGCCCTCCGGCGTGTCCACTTCTCCCCATAGCTTTGTGTCATCTGCAAACTTGGACAGAGTACATTTCACTCCCACGTCCAAGTCGCTGATGAAGACATTAAAGAGTATCGGTCCAAGGACCGAATCCTGCGGGACCCCACTGCCCACACCCTTCCAGGTCGAGACCGACCCATCTACCACGACTCTTTGGGTGCGACCCTCTAGCCAATTTGCCACCCACCGGACTGTGCAGTCATCCAAGTCACAGCCTCTTAACTTGTTCACCAGTATGGGGTGGGATACCGTATCAAAGGCCTTCCTGAAGTCTAAGTATACGACATCCACCCGTCCTCCTGTGTCCAGGCATTTCGTAATCTGGTCATAGAAAGAGACTAGGTTGGTCAGGCACGATCTGCCCGCCACAAACCCATGCTGGTTTCCCCTCAGCATAATTTGTCCTGCCGGGCTCTCACAAATGTGAGCCTTGATAATTTTTTCAAATACTTTACCAAGGATGGAGGTGAGACTGACCGGCCTATAGTTGCCCGGGTCCTCCTTCCTCCCCTTTTTGAAAATGGGGACCACGTTAGCCCTTTTCCAGTCCTCCGGGACTTGGCCCGTGCGCCACGAGCATTCGAATATTCCCGCCAGTGGCTCTGCAATGACGTCGGCCAGTGCCTTCAGCACCCTCGGATGGAGCCCATCCGGGCCTGCCGACTTAAAGGCATCCAGTTCTTCCAAGTGACTCTGCACCACCTCAGGATCTACGCATGGAAGTCTGGCGCCTTGCTGCTGCCTCTCTACAACCCCAGTGAGAGACTTGTCGTGCCCCTTGCTTAGGAACACTGAGGCAAAGAACTCGTTGAGGAGTTCAGCCTTGTCCCCCCTATCTGTCACCAATTGTTTCTGCCCATTTAGCAGCGGTCCTATTCCTCCCTGGGCCTTCCTTTTACTCCCAATATATCTAAAAAACAATTTCTTGTTGTCCTTTACTTGGGTTGCCATCCTCAGCTCCATGGTAGCTTTGGCCC
The DNA here is from genome assembly GCF_030867095.1 of Alligator mississippiensis. Lineage (NCBI taxonomy): Eukaryota > Metazoa > Chordata > Crocodylia > Alligatoridae > Alligator > Alligator mississippiensis. The sequence goes on along the minus strand of NC_081826.1, from coordinate 96,441,196 downwards.
GCCTAACTGCCTCCCTACAAGCACGAGTAGAGGAGGTATATTCATCTTTAGTGATCTCACCCTGTTTCCACTTTTTATGTGCTCCCCTTTTGGCCCTTGGGCTGCCCTGGATTTCTCTGGTCATCCATGGAAGCCTCCTGGCCCCTTTCCCTCTTTTGCCTCGCTCGGGGATCGTCTTGCTTTGTGCCCAAAGGATCGTTTCCTTTAGGCACAGCCACCCTTCTTGGGCACCCATCCCATCAAAACTCCTACTCTGCAGTGCTTCCTTGACTAATCGCCTGAGTGCAATGAGATCAGCTTTCCTAAAGTCTAGCACTTTCACCCTACTAGTTACCTTACCCACTCGCTGTCTTATGTTGAATTCTATTATAAGGTGATCACTGTCTCCCAGATAGCTACCAATCTGGAGGTCCCCTATCATGTCATCTTCCGTTGCCAATACCAGATCCAGTATGGCATTCCCCCTAGTGGGACCATGCACCTCCTGTGTCAGGTGGAGGTCCTGTACACAAGTTAGAAACCTGCGTGAGCGATGGGACCTTGCTGTCTGCGTCTCCCAGCAGATGTCCGGGTAGTTTAGGTCCCCCATGACTACTGCCTCTTTAGCTTTTATGGTCTCCGAGAGTTGGCTCAGGAGCCCACATCTATTTCTTCCCCTTGGTGTGGGGGTCTGTAACAGACCCCTACCACCAAATCCCTTTCTCCTTGCCCCCCATGTAGCCTAACCCACAATCCTTCTACTTCCTCAACCTCGGATTCTGTCTTGATGAGGGTTGATGTGTATTGCTCACTGACATAAAGTGCAACCCCCCCCCCCTTTCTTCCCCGACCTGTCCTTTCTATACAATCTATAGCCCTCAATATGTACCGCCCAGTCATGGGATGAATCCCACCGGGTCTCTGTTAGCCCCACTAAGTTATAGGTGTTTAGTGCAAGCAGGAGTGCTAGTTCATCCTGCTTGTTCCCCATGCTCCTAGCATTAGTATATAGGCACTTGAGCCCTGCGACTGGTGCCTTTGCTGCCCCCCCGCTCCCAGTCCCATGGGGCCCATTGTTTCTTACCTGTTCTGTAGTGCTGGCGCCCCATGGCTTTCAGGTTCCCAATGTTCTCCTTCTTCAGGCTGGGCTGTCCTTGTGGGTGCCACATGGTTTGGTGGTCCACAGCTTCCCCTGCCCTCGTACTCCTCTCCCCCCGACGAGCCTAGTTTAAAGCCCGCCGGAGGAGATCCGCCAACCTAGAAGAAAACACACGCTTACCTTTGGGAGACAGGTGAAGCCCATCCCAGCTGAGCATGTCCCTCGTCGTGATGTGCGGGTCATTGTCCAGGAAACCGAAGCCTGCCTCGAGACACCACTGCCGAAGCCGCCAGTTGGTCTCTCTGATGCAGTTCTTCTGCCGTCTTCCTCATCCGGTCACTGGTAGGATGGAAGAGAAAACCACCTGGGCACCGAACTCCTTCAGCACGCCGCCCAGAGCACAGTAGTCCGCCATCAAGTGATCGGGGGTTCTCCTGGCCACATCATTAGTACCCACATGGACTAGGACCATGGGGTAATAATCGGTGGGCTTGATCCTGGCCTGGATTACCTCCGTCACATCCCGAATCTTTGCTCCAGGGAGGCAGCATATCTCTCGTGCCGAGGGGTCCTGGTGACAGATGGGTCCTTCCGTACCTCTCAGGATGGAGTCTCCTATGACGAGCACTCGTCGCCTCCTCCTCTGGGTCATCGTGGATCTCTTGATCTGTTTGGAGTGTGAAGAACGTGGTGTTTCTTCTTGCCCAAGGGTGTCCTCCTCCCCTTCCATCTCCTGCAGGGTCGCCAGGGCCTCGTACCTGTTCACCAGTCGGACTGGAGAAGCTGGTACCGGTTCGCTGCGTGCCGCTCCGGTCCTGGCTGTGACCGTCTGCCACTCTGCTGTGGAGGGTATTCCCCGGGGTGCTTCTTCCTTTGGTGCCTGGGCCTGCAGGGAAAGGAAATAACTATCAATTTCATCCTCCGCCTCCCTGATACCCCTCAGCCTGCTAACCTCCTCCCGGAGCTCCCTCACCTGCGCCTCCAGAGGCCTAAGACGGGCACCTGCTGGACAGGTGTGGGGGCCCCCAATCTCTTCTCCCCCCGGCCCTGCTGGGGATACCCCACAGGCCAGGAGGTAGGGGGACACCGGCTCCCCCATGGGCTCGGTCTGGGTGGAGGCCTCAGACCTGCCCCGGGTAGCCTCGTCCCCCTGGGCAGAGGCCCTAGCAGTACTCCTCGTAGACACCATTCTACAAGCTGCTGTTTGTAGACCTGCACGGTGTCTATGCCCTACCCCTACAGGAGTCCCCCTCCTGGCCCGCCCTCCGGCACAAACGCCCGCGCAAACGCCGGCGTGCTCTTACAGAGCGCGCAAACAGGCGCGCTCTGTTCGTGCCGTGCGGCTCAGGAGCGCGGCTCCCTACCAGCTCAGCTATATGGGACCCGGGGGGCTTCCCCTCCGGATCCGGCTCAGCTGCGCCGGGTCTCTCCGCCCCACTTACCTTCGGGGGATCAGCTGCTGCTGCCCCTGCTGCCGATTCCTCTGTTGCTGCCTCCGCCGCCTCCGGTCAGTTGGTTGGTAAGAAGGGCACATGTGCGTGCGGGACACACGTGTGCTGCCTCCTCTCCTTCCCGCCGCTGGTACCGCCAGTTATACAAATCTGAGGTAGTGAAAGGAACGTGCACAAAGTTTCAACGGTAGGTTGGCTCACCATCATCTTCGAGTGGTCCGGGTACCACTTGTTCTCTTAGGGTAAATACCCCATTTCCCTTCCCACGGCCAGGATCAGATTCCCTGTGATGTTTTCCCTTAACCCCGGAGTCTGCTCCTAACTGTACTCTCCACCCACCTCCCGGGGTTATATCAGGAGAAGTTGGGGGTTCTGGAGATTGCCAAGCACCTGACGGCCATGGTCGGTGCTGTTCCAGATCCCTGGGTTGGGGAGTGTTCTCAACCTCTGCCTCGGGGGGGGGCGGGGAAGAAGGAGGAAGAGCGGATGCCAATGAGGAATCAGACGAATGAGGAGGAGGAGGGGGAAGAGGAGGAGGATAAGGTGGAGGTGGCAAAGGGAGTGGAACCTCCAGCTCCGGACATTCCAGGACAGGATTTTCAGTTGGTCGAGACACTGCCACCTTACAGATCCCAACCCCCTCCCCCAATCCACGTTTATCCAAAACCTTTCTATCCCTACAGAGAGACATAAATGCTTGTGCATACATCAATTCCTCCCATTTACCATTCTGCCGGCAGAACAAAATCAATTGTAAGATGGTATTATAATTAACACTTCCCTCCGGAAGCCAATGTTCTTGATCATCTAGTTTATAGCGTGGCCACGCAGTTTCACAGAAGAATTTAGCTTTCTTCTTAGTCATAGGATCCCCACCGAATTCTGCCCAATGTCCCAATACACAAGAGAGGGGGGTACATTCCCTAACCTTACTGTTAATGGTACCCATCTCAGGGCTGCCTTCCCGGTTCTGACCGTCCGACTTACCTGGGATCCAGGGATCTGTTCTTAGTCCTCGTCCTCACAGGGGAAAAATCACTGGTCTTGGACTCGGGCCAGACAGAATACTTACAGAGATAATCCCAGATAGGCGTACTGATGGTAGGCCTTATGCCCTTTCTACCTTCTCACCCAAGTGCCTGTTACTGGTACTTTCACTCTATTGCGTTGCACCGTTAGGCTACTGCCGCCTCAGCGATCCAGCTCTCCCTGAAGCAAAAGTCTTACCAGGAAAAGAGATCCCGGGGTGCGCCTGACATTCATTCCGGAGGAGCGGTCGGCTGGTTGTCAGTTAGTCCGGGCAAAGCCTTATCTAAGGCAGTCCCATCTGGGGTGCCAAAAACTGTTGTGCCCCAGCTCAAGTCTGGGATCGTGCCCGGTATGCAAAGGCCAATGAAGATACCAGGGGTGAAAGTACAAAGAAGGTTTATTGCTAGCAATAAAAGGTGCAAGCGGAATAATTCACGTAACAAGCACACCTACTACTACTTCTAAGCATCTTTTATACAGGAGTTTTCAAGCCTTCGCAAGCGTGCTTGTTTAATGATTGGTTATAAGTGAGTGACGCAAGAAGTTCTTTACTGAGCATGTCTCTATACCTGTGCTTTAGCCATGTATCTCATTTACATACATGTGTGTTTCATTAGCATACTTTTTCCCCACCTAGGGGTGTGATTTTTAGTATTTTAATGAGCCCTTTAACCCAGTACTCTGTTTCTTCTTTTGTTTTCAAGCCCCCTTTATCTAAGACTGTCTCCTCCTTATCATTGCAGATGGGCATTCTTCACATAGCATTCTCTTCTTCTTCGTCTTTGAGTAGAGGTTTCTAGGTCACTCCTTACACCATGGCCCAGGCTGCCCCCTGCACCTGAGCCAGGTGTGCCGAGGGACCTGTCTCAGTCTGGATAGAATCCCTTGGTGGGACGGATCCAGCCCACCGGCCATGTTTTACCCATCCCTGACCTATTGTGTATTTTAGGCAGTGATACTGGACCATGGTTTCTGAGCCACTGATGGCTTGTCAGATTATTGCTGTGTTTTTGGAGAAATTATCAGAGGTATTTTGTTTTTATTGTGTGCATTGGGTATGTTCTTTCTTGCAGTGACTAATCATGGTACTTTTCCTGTGTGAAAAGTTAAATTAATCTGTTGCAGTTTTTTTCTTTTGAACAGCAGTGCACTTGTCACAACTAACAAATGGGTATAAGTTATTATGGCTCTTTGATTGACAATGTGACAGCTCCACACAGTTTTTGAGCCAGTCTGGACTGAGTATCACTTCCTTAGGCAATTGTAAAAAGCACAGATAATGAAAATATATCCTGCTCCTCTGCCTCTTGTTCTTTCTTTGTATTTTTGTAAACATTTTAGATTACAATAAAGCTACAAAGTATGATACCCATTATTTGTATGTGCAGTTGCAACAGTAACATTAAAGATGATTAAAAATATAGTTCCTTCCCTGAAGAACTTACTGAGTAAAACGTAAGAGTTGCCATTTTTACGGGACATATTTTGTCATTCAAATGATACTGAGTGTCTTTTTGAATGTGATATGCAGAGATGGATTTTTGATGGATCAGCAACATCTATTGCAAGGCATAAGCCCCTCTATACATGCAGGTAAAGGTGCAATGGGTTATAAAGCATGATCCACACAATTGTGCATTAGATCCCATTGCACCTTATTGCTGGTGCAAAGAGAGCCTGATCCTGGGCTCCCCCTGTACTGGCAAGAAGTAAGCTCCTGCAGCTGTGAGCCTTCTCAGCTGTGAGGGCTGGGAAATGCAGCTGGTGCAATCTATCAGTCATGGGGGTGCGTGAAACCCCTGGGGCTGGAAGATCATGGTTGCTGTGATCACAGATGCACCTTGCTGCTTCCAGGACCCAGCTGGGTCTCAGTACCTGGAAGTGTGCTGCCCTGTGGGACTCTGGGTCCCAGCAGCTGTGGGATGCTGCCAGGACCCAGAGTCAGCAGCTGCCGGGGCTGAGAATCCCCTTAATTGCAGTGACCTGGACATGGTGCACCCCTGCTATACATGCATGGACTTCCAGTCACTGGGGAGATCCTGCTATATGTGCAATCATCATAGCTGGTTAGAGCTTATTATGGCATGGTAAGTACTTTGCATGTGGAGCTGGTCTTCAGGTAAATGTGCAGTTAGCCAGTTAATTGTGTGACAACCTGTAAAGTCCAGAGAGGGCTATATTGTCACATTCCCACCACTAGAACATCAAATTAATTTCCCTTTGCAGCGTGCCTCTTGTGCTTGCTACCAAATAAAGATCTGTTTCTGTAACTCAGCCTCCTCACCCTTAATTTCTTTGTAAATAAACCTTAGCTGTAAAGATGAGGGGAAACTATTTCTGTGTGGAATCTAAATAACTTTACATCAAATAACATAAAAATGAGAAAGATCTATAAACTTATTCCTTTGCACACCTTTGCTTTCAGAGAAGCCACTCACTTTTTCTAAATGGATTGCCCTTCCTATGACTGCTGATGGGGTCATTTAGTGAGTATCTTGAAGGGCTGCATACTAGGCCTGTGCGAATAGGCAAGTATTTGATTTGGATTTGGATTCAGCCAATTTGAAGGACAGTGATTCAATTCAGAGATTCAGATCACTGTCCCGAATCAATTCAGCCAAATCGGCTTCAGAAGATTCAGTAACAATTCAGAGAGATTCAGTGATTTGGCCATAGATTATAATGGGGAATCACTGAAATACCTATAACTTTGTCATTTGTTGGCAGATTTGGATGAAAACAGCAGAGATGGTAGCCCCTTCTGAGGTCATGAGGCCTACTAAGTTTCAAGGAGATAGGTGCATGGGTTTCTGGGAAACTGAACCTAAAACTGTTCAAAGAAAAACTCGTGACATGTGGGACTTTGTGTCTGTGTTAAGGTACAGTGGGATGAAAACAGCAGGGAAAGTAGCCCCTTATGAGGCCATGAAGCCTGCCAGGTTTCAAGGAAATAGGTGCAGGGGTTTTTGGGAAACTACACCTCAAGCTTCTGAAAGCAAAATTTGTGACGTGTGACTGTGTGTGTGTTAAGGCACAGCAGGATGAAAACAGCAGGGATGGTAGCCTGTAATAGAGGGCCTTCCCGGTACTGGTTAGATCTCCTCCTGCTCACCTGTTTCTGGGTCAGCCACCCGCCTCTCTTTTGCTCAGGCAAAAACAGCTCTCAAATTGGACAGAAAGGCTGCAGACAGAGGCTTATATGCTGTTTCTATGTCCCTCCCCCTGAGCACTGTGATTGGAAGGGGACTCAGGGAAAGATCACAGCCAGCTACAGATGTCAGTCTTTCCCCTCTGCTCCCCCTCTTCTTAGTTTCTGTTCCCCTTCAAGACTCCCTTCCGAATCACTGAATCTCTTAATCTTTTTTTCAAATCTTTTCCAAATCGATTCGGAGAGGGTTTTTTTGTCTCCTGATTTTAATTCGGATTTGGTGATTCGGGCTCTGAATTGGGCTGAATTTTCTCTGAATCGAATAGGCAACCAAACCTTACACACCCCTACTGCATATGTGTAGTAAATATGACTCTGTCTCTCTCTCTTTGTTTAAGGTAGTGTTAGGAGAAGTGAAACTATTAAGATACCCACTTGAGGCATTCATAATTGTTCTGTTGATCAAGGATCAAGTACTAAATAGAGCTGAAAGGGAAAAGGAATGTGCAAGTGTGAAGTTGAACTAAAAAGAAGCTTAATATATTGCTTGCTATATTATTTTTTCACTGATAGATTACTGAGCCAGTCCAAATTTGTTTGGATTAATTCCCCTTTCTTTTTCCAGATTCTAGCAGTGGCATATATTTTCATTATAATAATCTCACTAGTCCAAGCTCTTTTAATTTAGAATGACAAGGGCCTGTCCTCAAGTAGGGGAAAAGAATACAAAGAGTAGTTGAATGCTGATCATGGCGGTCTTCTCCATACAATGCCAAGCTGCCTGAGTTATGTGACTTTGTACATTGTAAGAGCGTTCAGATTGATGTTGAGGGGTAGGTTTACCAGTTAATCAGTCAGCCTATGCAAAAAAATTAACAAAATAAAGCTGCGCTCTCGTTAAAAAAAAACAAAACAAAAAAAACCCCCAAACCCCGCCCGTCAGATCAGTAGCAAAAATTAGTGGCGATTGCAGTTCATTCATATTTAGAGATAGTGTTTTTGCTGGTAGCACACCAAGGCCCTATGCTTGTCTTGGTTCCTGAGATGCTCCTGAATTAAAAAAGAAAAGGTCTTTTTAGGAGATGCTGTACTGATTTTTAATGTTAAAGCTCATTTTATAAAGAAATGGAAACAATTTGCCTCTGTTTTCAAGGTAAACTGAGGGGAGTGCTGAAAAAATCACCACATTCCCTCAGTGACTTCTGACTAGCAACATTCATTTCAAAACATTTTCAAAAAGAGAGCTGTGCTAGCAACTTGTCTCAGTGATTTCTGTAATGAAATCTTTCTTTTTTTTTTAAGCATTCATGTCCAAACAGGACAATAATATTTAGTGGGTGAAAGGTAAATGTGCTTTCTTAAGCATATATGTTGTGCACTAGGTACTACAGTAAGCATTCATTATTACAGCTTTAAAAGGCAGTGCTATGCAGAGAGAGGGGCCTACAGGGGCTGCTGTGAAAGAGAAGAATGTGGTAAGTAGTAGAACCAGTTATACCTTTTGAAAAATGTTTCTTGTGTTCTACCATTTTTCTGGCAGGAGCTCCGACCTTCATCAAATTATATAGTGGGGACAAAGCCTTACCTCCCTCTCACTTGGACATGTCCCGCTCTGGTCAGCACGTGTCCATCCCATCCCTCCCTCTATACCTATCCACAATTTTACTCCACAGAGGCGCAAGCTATGTTATAGCAATCGCACATAAATAAACTGCAGCTGTAGGAAACCAGGATTCTTAATGCTGTTGCCTCAGTAGTTCAGTCATCCAAATACTATTATTCCTAAATATTGTAAACAAAACCTGATCTAGAGAGGTTTTTTTTTTTTATTGTTTACACTTTAAATTTTTTTAATTGCAAAAAATAAAACAAAACCTTCTCAAGCTATAAAAGCCCCATGAAAGCAATTCACTGCAGGCATTCAGGGTTTCTCTTTTTGCAGTGTATAATTTGAGACTGGGATTCTGTTTCCAATAAATTATACTTATTTTGACATTTGTGTTGATACATGTCAAGTAATATACACACTGAAGTTAGCTACTATGTGTCAGGTGCTTTTTTGTCAGCTATTCCTGATGAGTAATTGGCAGGCATGCTGTTAAAAAAAAAAAAAAAGTGAGCTAATAATACTTTGTCTGATCAATCACTATTATATTACTGTGTATGTATATTATCATGCCAGTATTCTCAACATAATGTAAACCTTCACTCTGCTACTTAACTCTTACATACTTGTATGTAATCTGGTAAGCATTCTCTGATGTACTCATCTTGTGATTTAGTCATAGTCAGAGAAGTAGGGCTGGAAGGAACCTCCAGGGGTCATCTAGTCCAACCCCCTGCCTGAGGCAGGATCAGCCCTGTCCAGGCAATCCCATACCATCATAATCTAAAACCACTATAATCTAAATTTTACATAAGACTACTCTTACCCTGACACAACATAGACCTAACACCCTGCCACAGGTAAAGTAGGGGAGCAGCCAATGTTCTGCTTCTATAAAATGTTGTCAGTATATGCTCAAGAGGTTCCAGGTAGAAGGTCATGCCCCCTGCTACAGAGGAAGGTAAAACCCCCACAGTGCATACCAGTCTAACCATGGGTTAAAATTCCTTCTTGACTCCAAATACGACAATTGCTCTGATCCTGAGCAGATGGGCAAGATGCTTTAGCAAGGAACCTCCACCTTTGCTCCTAGCAGGAGAAGTGGTACAACCCTGCTGAAGTCCCCAGCCTTAGCTGAAGCCAACATCCAGTGCCACTGGGGAGGCTTAAAAACACCTGGATACATATAGCAGTAAAAAGGGAAAGGGGGCGGGGGGCAGGAGCAAGCAGCAAAATGCAAAAGCATGGGAAATACCCATGGTAGAACATAGACATAGCTATGCCTAAATCATCCCCATCCAGTGGCCAAGTTACTCCTCTTGAGCACCTCTGGTGATGGAGAGTCCACAACTTCCTTAGGCAGTCCATTCCACTGCCTCACTATTCTATCAGTAAAGAAGTTTTTTCAGACATCCAATCTAAATTTACTTTCCTGCACCTCAAAGCCATTGGTCAGTATCCTCATCTCTGCAGTGAGAAAGAAAAGGAGCTTCCCTTGTTTTTTATGGCAGCCCTTCAAGTATTTGAAGACTGCTATCATATGCCCTTGTAAGAGCATTTTTCTCAAGCTGGACAAGATTAGCTCCTTCAGCTTCTCCTCATATGACTTGCCTTCCAAGCCCTTGATGTTTATTGTCCCCCTTTGGACCCTTTCCAACTTCTCCATGTTATTTTTAAAGCATGGAGCCCAGCACTGCACATGGTAGGCCAGATGAGGGCTAACCAGTGCTGTGTTTAGTAAGGAGTATCACCTCCTGTGTCTTGCACCTAACACATCTATTGATGCAGCCCAAACTGCATTGGCCTTTTGTGTGGCTGCATCACCCTGAAGACTCATATTAAGTCTGTGGCATACCAAGACTCCCAAGTCCTTTTCCATAAGCTGCCATCCAGCCAAGTGTCCCTCATTTTTGTATTGGTGTTTTTGATTATTCCTCCTGAGGTGTAGCGTCTTGCATTTGTCGACATTGAACTTCATTCTGCTAACTCTAGCCTAAATTTCTAATCTATTGAGATCCATCTGGATGGCACTCACATCCTTCAATGTTTTCACAATCTTTCCTTCATCTGCAAACTTTCTCAAGAAGCTTTCCATGCTAGCATCCAAATTGTTAATAAACGCACTGAACAGCAGTGGGCCCAGGACAGACACCTGTGGGAGTCCACTTGAAACCTCCTGCCATTCTGACATAGACCCTTTAATACTTACCCTTTGCTTATAGCTCTTGAGTCAGTTATCTGTTCACCTTGTACTAGTTTTATCCAGCCCACAATTCTCCAATTTGTTTATAAGAGGGTTGTGCAAGACCTTGTCAAAAGCCTTGCTGAAGTCTAAGTGCATTCATAGATTCATAGATTCTAGGGTCGGAAGGGACCTCAATAGATCATTGAGTCCGACCCCCTGCATAGGCAGGAAAGAGTGCTGGGTCTAGATGACCCCAGCTAGATGCCTATCTAACCTCCTTTTGAAGACCCCCAGGGTAGGGGAGAGCACCACCTCCCTTGGGAGCCCATTCCAGACCTTGGCCACTCTAACTGTAAAGAAGTTCCTCCTAATGTCTAGTCTAAATCTGCTCTCTGCTAGCTTGTGGCCATTATTTCTTGTAACCCCCAGGGGTGCCTTGGTGAATAAAACCTCACCAATTCCCTTCTGTGCCCCCGTGATGAACTTATAGGCAGCCACAAGGTCGCCTCTCAACCTTCTCTTGCGGAGGCTGAAGAGGTCCAGATGCCCCAGTCTCTCCTCATAGGGCTTGGCCTGCAAGCCCTAACCATACGAGTGGCCCTTCTCTGGACCCTCTCCAGGTTATCCACATCTCTCTTGAAGTGTGGCACCCAAAATTGAACGCAGTATTCCAACTGCGGTCTGACCAGTGCCCGATAGAGAGGAAGTATCACCTCTTTGGATCTATTCGTCATGCATCTGCTGATGCACGATAAAGTGCCATTAGCTTTTCTGATGGCTTCGTCACACTGCCGACTCATGTTCATCTTGGAGTCCACTAGGACTCCAAGATCCCTTTTCCTGCTTCTGTTCCACCAAGCAGGTCATGTCCTAGGCAGTAGGTATGCTGGACATTTTTCCTCCCTAGGTGCAGCACTTTGCATTTCTCCTTGTTGAATTGCATTCTGTTGTTTTCCACCCATTTGTCCAACCTGTCCAGGTCTGCTTGTAGTTGTTCCCTGCCCTCCAGCGTGTCTACTTCTCCCCACATTTTTGTGTCATCCGCAAACTTGGACAGAGTACACTTCACTCCCTTGTCCAAGTCGCTGATGAAGACATTGAAGAGTATCGGTCCTAGGACCGAGCCCTGTGGGACTCCACTGCCCACACCCTTCAAGGTCGATACCGATCCATCCACTACAACTCTCTGGGTGCAACCCTCTAGCCAATTCGCCACCCACCAGACTGTGTAGTCATCCAAGTGCATTATATCTACACCAATCTCTTCATCTACCCAAGTAGTTATTTTGTCAAAGGATGAGATCAGGTTTGTTTGACACTACTTATTTTTTCATAAATCCATGATGGCTGCTTGTGATCAGCCTTTCCTCCTCCAGATGCTAGCAAATGGCTTTCCTTGGGACTTGCTCCAGCAACTTCCTAGGTACTGAGGTGAGCCTAACCAGTTTGAACTTCCCAAGTTGCTCCTTCTTGCTTTTGTTTAAAAGGGGCACTACTTTGTCCTTTTTCCAGTCCTCTGCTACCTGGCCCATCTCCCATGATTTTATTAAGAGCTCTGAGATCTCTGCCAGTTCCTTCTGGACCCTAAGATAAAGCTTATCCAGCCCTGCTGACTTGAATTGATTCAGCCATAACAAAAGCTCTCTGATAATCTCTTATCTTCTCCCTCAGTTTGCCCCCTTCCTTATCCAGATAATTCCTGTTAGGTCTCTGGCTGCAGCCTAATTTTTTGGGAAGACCGAGGCAAAGTAGCTATTGAGTAGCTCTGCCTTCTTTGTATCTTCAGTTAAGAGTTCCCTCTGACTTGTTAACAGTGGACCCATAGCTTTCTTGTTCCTTCTTTTCTGCCCATTATACTTATAGAACCTCTTCTTGTTGTCCTTAACCTCCTTTGCCACGTGCAGCTCATTTTTTTTACCTTTGCCTTCCTGATCTTGTCACTGCAGTTTCTTGCTATTTCCTGGTACATGTCTTTGGTGACCTGCTTTCCTTTTGCATTTGAGGCATTTTAGAAGCTCCTTTTGCAGCCACATCGGTCTCTTGCCAAATTTTTGACATATGGGGCAACACCACCACCTTTTCTCCCAACCCTGCCCTTCCAAAACAGAGTGTAATCCTTGTTGTTCCCATTCCAGTCATAAGAGATGTCCCACAAGGTCTCAGTGATGGCAATCAGATAATAGTCCTTTTCACAGGCTGCAGCTTCCAATTTATCCTGTTTATTCCCCATACTTCTCACATTTGTATACATGCGTTGGATGTATTTTGACATCCTCGCTTCCTTTTTTGTGCTACTTGTTGCTGTCCTGTAGCTCTCTGGCTCTTGCTTCCTCTAGTCCTTTTCCCTCTGGACTGCCTGCTCTGTTGCTGGAGGGTTTTGATCACCAACCCCAGTGAAACCTAATTTTAAAACCCTCCTTGCTAGGTTGGCCCGATGTCAACCAGCTGGTGCCCAAAGATGCTCTTCCCCATTCTAATCAGATAAATAAATTTAAATTTATGCTGTAATATCCCTTATTGGGGGACATAAATAATTGTATGCAATTTTGGAAAAGAATAGAATCTTATATATAGAGCAATCTAATAAATAAAAATTCATGTCATAGATCGTATTCCAGTATTTCTGGTATTGTTCTTATTCCCTTTCATGCTAGGCATCCATGGGATGATGAAGGGGTCAAGGGGAATTATTCTAGCTTACTTGTCACTCATTTCTTCTCCAAACGTCACAAGGAGATCCACAAAGTCTATCCACTTATAAAATCTGTCTCATTGTCTGTGGAAAAAAAAATGGTCCTGATGTTTTAGAATTACACTAAGAACTCATGGTTTCCAGATATGTATTAATCTCTTTTCCCTACCCTTCTTGAAAAAATTCTTTTGTTTCTGACCACAGGGAAAAATCAGAAAAAATTAGGAGTAGTTTTAAGTATGTTATTTTTAAATCTGCAACTCTAAGTTGAATAGATATTTATACTAAAAAAGCCACTCTATAGATGTAGTCTTAACCTTAGCTATCAAAATGATCCTTGAGAACAGGAAGGATGCTTATAAACTTGATAAAATACCATTGGATCCATTCCACCTCCCTGAGAGTTATTTGCTCAAACATTTTGAATTGTATAGCAGAGTGGCTCATTCTAATATACACATGCTTTTCATATTGAGTAAAAAGCTCCTTTTTCCTCCTTCAGTTTCATTGAGACGCTTTATAGTTCAGGTGAGTTCTTGGATCATTGGGCACTTTGGCAACTTTTTTCTCCATTTATATGTTACTGTTATACAGAATTAAATTAAAGCTATTTAAACATATTATTCTATTGTATAATATAGATGATATATGTATACATATATATAACATTTGATTAAACACCATGTAACTATTTGACATAAGCCAAATTTTTCTCCTTAAGGAAAATTTATTCTGACAACCCAAATAAGCTCAATGGTCTTTTACTAAATAAGTTTTCTGTTGAGTACTGGATTAAGCTGTGTATGAATTGGGAGTAATGAGTTGTATTCCTTATTTACCTGCTATGTAATTTTGCATGACCCGGTTACTTGACCTCTCTAGACATGAGTTTCTCTATCTGTAAAACAGCATGTTAATACTTTGTTACTACGTTCTTTAATACTTTTATTCATTTTAAAATATTTTCTCTATGGAAAATATCACTCTGGTTAAAAAGGGTGGTTTCTAGTTCCAGCTCTTTATCCCATGAAAGAGGTTTGTCCATGACAGTACTGTCCATGGAAACTTGGAATGGGGGAGTGGCTCAGATATTTAGGATCAGAGCTGGGTGGTCAAATATTATGCCTTTTCTACACAGCAGCGGACTTGTCAAATTTTATGATGTACACATTTTTCTCTGAAATTGCAAAAGGGTACTATTTCTAAAAGGAAGCTATGTCATCCTCTTGTGAATGACATTTCTTCATTTAGATGAATCTCTATGCTCCCGTTTAAAAGGGTATTGTACTTGATACACGCTTAATGCAGACCAATATGCATTACAGCTTCCTCATCTGTTAAAAGTGCCGTATAAAGAGCTGCACTCAGGAAACCATTTATAATGCACACCAGCAACTTTTATTCTACAAAACTTTTCTTCTACAAAATCCATGGACAACAGTACGTATTCATAAGTGACATCCACTGATGCAGTATTTATTAACAAACTATTGACGTAGAGACAATATGCACTCCTATATATATAGATATATGTCTATATCTATATAGATATATATATTATGTCAGAAATTTCTTATTTGGAAAAATTTCAGCTTCTTGTACAAAAATAAAAAATTTGAACATTTTAAAGTTTTCAGCAACCAAAACATTTCAGTCAACACGTACATGGTTTTGGTTGAAATTCGTAAAATGGAAAGTTTTGACCAAAAATGGAAATTTGTCATTTTTTTCAATTAAATGTTTGGACTTTTTGGGAGTTTTCTTTTTCTTCTTGTTCTTCTTGTTAGCAATAATAATGATACAAGTAATAATAATAATAATAATGATAAATTTTGGGGATAACAGACGCTTTCAATTTTAAAGTTTTTTTTTTGAAAACCAGTTATCAACCAGAAAAAGGTTTTGCCCAGCCTATTACTACAACAGTAATTAGATTCCGGTAGTTGCAGAGTGTGCTCCTACAAAATATTGACTAGTGCTTTATTATAATGAATGCTATATTAATTATATGGCAATGCTATATTATAATTACATCCACATCTGTTGCCCTCTCACCTGTCTGCAGTACTCTCAGGGTATGTTGTGCCTCCAGGTGTAGACATACCCTGAGAGTACTTTTCATTCTTCTAAGAAAAATGGTCATAATCCAATAATTGACATCAGTTAGGTTTCCTTTGTAAAAAGCTTAGTGTTTTACTGATGGAAGTTCCACTCACTAGAATTTGTTGATGTAGTATATTAAAAACAAAGCTGCTAGACTTTGAAACTGAGTCTTCCATGCTGTTTTTCTGCTATAATTGATTACAGCCTGACTGTTTGGAGAAAAATATAAAACTTAATAAAAACTTTTAGCACAGCTATCTTGTTCAACAGTTTTACTGGGCAGCTTCCCTGCCTGACTTTGGAATGGCTTTATCTGTGTGGCCATCATCGAAGCCTTTGGAAATAAACTTCTTTTATTTAAGCCACCCCCAACCGATCTTTTTCATGTTATTATTGTGTTCATTTTTCTTTCTTTTATTCAACCTTTCCCGGTGTTGTAGGACAGATACTTTGACTCTACCGACCCTGATGTTGTAGATCAGATGCTCACACTGCACTCCTCTTTACTTCACCTCCACTTTTTGAGAATTTGAATGCTGTTATTAAATAAAATACACATTAGTATTTTTTGCCTCAATGCTGCTTGAAATCACCTGCATTTATCATGCATGAATTTTGGTGTAAAGTAATATCCTAAATCAGCAATAATTCTTAACCTTTTTCATGTCAGTCACGCCATCCATTTAGAAACATGGAAGAGGCAGCATGGTTGTGATACTCTTACCTGTTTGAAAGTCCGTATCCGCAAACATATTACACTCAGGTGTATGGTGCACTACAGCACATACAAGCAGACTGGTGAAATGGATCTGGTTTTCTCTGGGTGCTTGAAAATTTGATAAACACGAATATATACACACAAATGACTAACTAAAATGTAACTGAGGGCATAATCTTCATATCCTGAGGTTACTAGGAAGAAAACAGATACGGTAACCACAACAGTAGGAATTTTGTTGTGGCGTGGCTTTGGGGAGTTTAGTCCAAGTCCTTTCTTGGGGATTTGAACACATGCATTTTGTAAAAGCAAACCGAGTATAGCACATACTGTTGGCATCTAACAGGCATTTCATATGCATGTGGTGCAGTGTTATAGGTCCTGACATACCTTTCAGAGCCAAACTCTATATACTCAGGTGGCAGCAAACAAAAAAATGTGTTTTGGCTGAATGAATTCTGGCAAGGGTGTTTTGAAGCTACAAAATTTGGAATTGCAACAAAAACTGTTTAATTAAACTGGCAGCTTAGAATAGTTAAATATAACTTTATTTTCAAATCAAAGGACCTGCTTGCATGCTCTTGATAAACATGTGAAAGGAATACTGTGAATAGAGCTCTTTCCTCATCCTGTAAAGGTCTTTTGCCTCACAGTAATGTCTCTTGCCTTAGCTTGGGCCCTATGTTGAGAATCTAGGAAGGATCTATGTGAGAGGAAGGAGAATATAGGCAGTGGAAAAGTGAGAGAAAGAGTGGAAAAAACATCTCCAGCCCTTTATCAGTTTCAGATAAATTTTGCTATGAAAGATCATGCTATTAAAGAATGATTTCAAAATCTGGTTTAATAGAAATCCTTTTGTGTACAGAATGGAAATAGAATGGAGGAAGAAAACGTGTAGGAAATTTGCTAATTATAAAGACAAGGCTCTGTGTAGGTAGCACTTTCTTTCAAATTAATACTCGAGTCAGTACTAGTATGAGTTTGTAGTGTTAGGGGAACCAAAAGGAACTATATTTTGAATAAACACCACAGTCTTATTAAAATGATCTTAGTAGACTTACTATTTAAGCAACTGTACTTTGCACAACACAAAGTTGGTAATAACAGTAAAGTTCTAATAAAGAAGGCCAAGACATGTGACACGTTTCACAATGCTGTAACTTGCTTCAATTTTGACCACGACTGTAAATTATACCAGTCTGGAGCATACAGAAGACCAACTTCCTTGGGAGTATACACTACATTAGTCACTATTACAAGGCCTTGGCACTAGTTGGTGGGGAATGTAATAGTCACTTGTTTGCATTGTACTAATGGCTATGCAGGATAGAAGGGGGCACATGACACCTACAGAGAGATAGGATATACCAGTGTAGTTATAGCCCAGATTTTTTCTAGGGTAATTTTACACAGGATTCTTGTAAGGTACACTCATGTAAAGCTCCTTGTCATCTGTTTGTTCCTTGTTAACTTTCCTTTATACGAGTATAAACCCTGGTGTAAATGTGTCATAGAAGTATAATCAGAAGTACAGAAAGGAAACTTTTAGTACACAATGACAAAAAGTTGCATCAACATTTGCCTAAGAACTTTGTCATAAATTCTAGAGTGCCCTCTGCTGGCACCTTATCAGTTAATTATTTTCATATGCACACACCTTTTATTTATAGGGCATTCTTGAAACTTCAATTTGGCTTGTATTTAGCAATGTGTATCTGTAAATTCCCCTGTCCACTTTTTCTTGGCTTACGGTATTTTTCAGTTTCTAAGATAACATGTTATACACCTGTAATGTTCTGTCCTAGAGGAATCTGCTTTGCAATGGTCAGTGAACTTATCTCTATATATGCCTTGCCTGTTTTACAAGGCTGTTGAAAACCTTATAAAAGTTCACTGAGGTCTTTTGTAAAGATGCATATGAAATATTGGTGCTTCTTTATTCATTATACTAGTTTACTACTCTTCAGTTTAAAAACTTTTACCTGTTTTTTTTTTGTATGTCATTTATTTTAATAGATTAATGCAGTTAAATAATGTCTAATATAGATCCTACTGCATTCAAATCGTATTGTGTTAAAATTAGGGATGAATCAATCAAGAATGTTAAACTTAGACTCCCTGGATTCAATGTAAATCTCTGGATTCAAACCTGCACTTGTCATTGGGCTCTAGAGCAGATTCAAAACACAGGTTCTGTTTTCTGATTCAAATTGATATAAGCCTTTGTATAAACACTGAGATTTCAGTTTGAGTAGTTTATTTTGCTTTATTTTAAGCTGACTCGAAATAAATCTCAATAAGCCATTTTTAACCGATATCAGCATTTACAAAAATGTTTGCACCAGTTTTGCCAAATCAAGTTTAAACACATTCCCTTTTAGACAGGGTCCTAATATGAACACTAATACAAACATCTTATATGCTCATCACTAATTAAGACAAATAATCTTTTCCTTTAGTACGTAGGTGAAGTTTTCTGAATGAGAAGAATTTTGTCTCACTGTTTGGAGTACATTTAAGAAACTGGAAAGTACATTTAGGAACTGGTTAACCTGTCAAAAGAAAGTTCATTTTTTTAAAATGCAAAAATGCACAGGTAGTTCTGTTCATTTCTTATTCTAAACCTACATTTAGAGATGTGTAAGCTGCAGTTAAAGCATGTAATTTTAGCCATTTAAAAAGTCTTCTTTAAAATTATCAGGTAGTTTGGATAATTTAGCTTACCCTTCTCATCATTCCTCTGTCTCTTTAGAGCAGTAAGATTTTAGTCTCCCAAAAGAAAAAATTGGGTACCTCTGATTTCTCTGCAAAATGTGCAGACAGGATGCCAATTTTTTGAGTCTCAGGTTGACCTAATGATAGGAAATAATTATGCCAAAAATGCCAGCTCAGGTTAAGCCAATAAGAAATGTTATTACTGGAAATAGTTATGTGAATACTGTTGGATCAGCAAAGAATTGTAACCTGATAACTGCGGTACATATTATAAAACAATAACTACAGTATGGTTAGATGGTAAAGCAAGTAGTTGAGACTGAGATAAAGTTTAATAAATGTCATAAAAGTTTAATAAATGTCATAAAACAGTAGTTAAGGACAGGTCAAAATTGATTTATTATTGGTAATTGTAGGGGCTATCTCACATGAATAAAATAAGACTAGTTGTTAATAGCTGAACATGCCAGTGACATTTTTTAAAAGTTCTGTGCTTTTGCTTTTGCTTGATCTTTGGAGCCTGCAAGTGTGTACACAGTGTCTAAAATTCCAAATGACCATGGCAGGGACCTACTTAATTCAGTTTTGAAGATTTCATGGAAACCACAAAATCCAGGGTTCTCTGCAAAACCAATCCTCCCAAAAAAACTTAATAAAAATAAAATTAAGTAGAGCCAGTGCTCCCCACTTCTGGGAGGTGAAGGCGCTGGCTGGTGGGGTGGCACAAAGGGCAGCAGACAAGATGGCAGCCTCTCCACCAATCAGCACTGGGGTGCGGGACCACTGTGAAAAGGCCCGCAAAGTTGGTTCCGCACTCGCCAAGAAAAACCCTTTATTTCAGTGTGATTTCAGTGGGCCCCTATCTACAGGGCTGTGTTGCTTCTAGAGTCTTATACATCCCTGTACAGGATCCTTGCATTTTCACACTACCTGACCAGTAGAGGCAAGAGGGAACTAGCAATTAGGGAAGAAACTTGAAGCTAGGTTTTTTCTTTGCTCCAAGTTGCAAAAAAATGACTGCCATTTCCCTTTCTTTAGTGTATTTCTGGCATGAGAAAAATCCATGCATCTATGCTATGGAGTCTATAAAAATGGTTTTATCCAGGAGACACCAAGTATGAGAGGGAAGAAAAGCCAGGTTTCCTTTCATATTTACTAAGGTAACCTGCCTTCCTTTAATTTTTCCTGCTATTATGGTCACATTGCCTCTTTTCTTCTTTATCATATGCATCCTTATGGCTCATAAATTATCAATATTATAAATGAATTTTCTGTCTGGCAAGCTGCTCCAAGCTGAATGGTAGTGCTTTTCCATAACACACCCCATAACATTATCCTATTTATAAGAGAGAAGTTCTTAAATTCTGTTCATTGGCTTTGAAATGCACTAATCTGACTCTGTGGATACGTGTTTTATTTCTTACCGTTTCTTTTTATTAATTTCCAATGCCTTGTTTATGGAGATGAAAACAAAAGACTGCAAGCTCGTGGCAATTGTCTCAGCCCCTCTTAGGGCTTGCTTTGATGAGAGATTTTCATGATTAAGGCATACAGAATTTGGCATTTTACAAACACTGACAGTATCTGTGTTTTATATTGTAAGCATAATTATAGATACTTATGCTGAATTTGAAAATTATAGTATAAATCTTGAATGGACTTGTCCTTTTGGAAAATATTAGTTTAGTCTGAAAAGTTTGCATTTTATATATGTGAAACTGAAGACAGTTAATACAGAAATAATTGTGGGGGAAGGTTCCCTAATAGTCTCATGTTCACTATTCTGTTCCTTTTATGTGCTTGGAGTGCTGGTTGGGGAAAAAAAAGGCAGCCTGGGGTGGGGAATTCTATAAGGTCTGAATATTAGAATTGCATTCTAGTTTGCAGAGAGCACATTTTCTCCTTGTCTGCTGAAAGGTAGCATTCTAGCTGCTTTGCAACAGTTGGGAACAAAAATTTAATTGTGGGAGCATTAGGATATTTTAAAACAGAAGTTTTAGTTATGATATGATTAGTAGAAATTCATTATCAGGAAAGGGGTGCAGGTTGTCGCCGTCTTGGTCTAAGCACATAGGCAGACAAGGTTCTTTGGGTGAATCTGATATCTTTTATTAGACCAACTTAAGTAGTTGGAAAAAAAATTTAGCAAGCTTTCGGGTTTAAAAAACCTTTGTCAGGCTGAGGAAGTCTCTGCAGTTGGTGTGTGCTCTTCCTGGATGGAATGAATAGTAAACAAGCCAGAGGCTGGGCTGGTATGCATACAAGATAGGCAGTCAGTGAAGATGTAAATTGAGGAGTCAGTGGGTGAGAGACAGGCTGGGTGTGGGGAAGAAGAGGGGATGAATGTAGCAGTTAAACAGTGGAGAGATACCAGGGGAGTCAGATGTCAGGCAGGTTATAACGTGTCATAAATCCAATGTCTATATTTAGTCCATGATTTTTTGTATCCAGGAGATTGATGAAGTGAAGTTCATAGGCTCGTCTCTGAGAAGTGTTTTGTAAGTTTCCTGTGAGGATCAGGACTGAGAGATTGGAGAGAGAGTGGTTTTCTTGTGAGAAATGTGCCCCTGCAGGTAATTAGGTATTCTTGTGTTTGATGGATTTCTGGTGTGCATTCATTCTAGTGCACAGTTGTTGTTTGGTCTCTCCTACATATTTTCCATCAGGGCATTTGGTGTATTGGATGAGATATATTTACATTTCTGGAGGTGCAGCTGTAAGGTGCAGGGATACTAATGGCTCTGTTGTGGGGTGTAGTAATTGTGGGGGTGGTGGACATGTGTTGGCAGCTTTTGCATTTCTTGTGCATGGTCTGGATCCATTCAGTGTGTTCTGGGCCTGAGGAAGTTTGCTTCTGGTGATGAGGTTAGCGAGGTTTGGTGCTTGTTTGAAGTCTAGGATGGGTGGTTCTGGGAAGATCTCTTTAAGAATAGGATCCCTTTCTAGTATGGGTTGTAATTGTTTGAGGATTTTCCGTATGGGTTTGAGAGAGGGGTGATATGTCATAACCAGCGGTGTGTGAATCATGGGGGTTTTTCTTCTTTATTGCAGCGATTTTTCACTTGGTATCCAGGTGGCTCTTTTAAACATGTGATCTGTCTCTATGGAGGAGTGTCCTTGTTGGGTGAAAGCCTTTTTAAGATTGGTGAGGTGGCAATCCCAGATGTTGTTCTCAGCGCAAATTCGGTGGTATCTGAGGACTTGGCTGTATATCACAGCTTTCTTGGTGTGTATAGGGTGATTGCTGGTTCTGTGCAGATATTATGTTGTTCTGTGGGTTTCTTGAATAACGTGGTCTGTATTTTACCATTCTTGATACTGATCATCGTGTCTAAAAAGGAGATGTTGGTGCTGGAGTATTCAAGAGATCTAGTCAGATGGAGGGATGATGATTGTTGAATTTCTGATGGGACTCAATCAGAGACCACAGGTTTTCAGTCCAAATGATGCAGATGTCATCGATATATCTTAAGAATAGCAAGGGTTTGATGGTACGGTCCTTGAGGAATTCTTTCAGGTGGCTCATAAAAAGGTTGGCATACTGTGGGGCCATTTTGGTGCCTATAGCTGTGCCCATAAGGAAAGGGAATTTTTATTTTGTAAGTTGTCATAATTGATTTATGCATTTAGTTTCCTTGCAACACCTGGCAAACTATTCCTTGTGAAAGAGGAATCATTGAACCCCAAATCCCCTGAAGAAACTGAATTTACTGCTTACTGCATAAAGACAAATCTGATACTATTGGAATAATCTGCCTATTGCATGGCAATAACAAAATATCAGCATGAGCGCGGTACACTTTTGCACTCAGCTCTCTTTGCTTCTGGCAAGAGACTTCCAAAATTAAAATAAATTACACATATGCACATATGCATATGTAGAGATTTGGGGTGAGGTAAAAAGAGGTAATGCTAAGATCTAAGACCCTTTAACATTTTAAAGCCAGTATGGCAGCTCCCAGGTAAGCATCACTTCCACAACAACTTTTATTTTATCATGAGTTGATATCATTTTTAAGAACTGATTTGTTTCTTAGTATGTCATTAGCTTCATCTTACAATGTCAAACAGCTACAAAGATGATGATTTCCCAGTGACACACATTTAAAACAGTCTTAGCTATTCAGGGAGGGTGATAGTTTCTAGCTAAAGTTATAGTGAGGATCCGTTATAGGTTCCTCTATTTTAGCCAGACCTTTTAATTTTGGTATTAAAATTAATCTGGCCTGACTATAGTCATGTTTCCTCAATTACAGAAAGAATATTATCTACTTCTCTCAACCTTTAATTTTCATGCTTTTAAATACTTTTTAAGAACTAATTTTCTCTGGGTGCAACTTTACTTTGTATCCAAAAATGTGTAGGTGCTTTCTAGATACTGTGGTTCCTGTTACGTTTCTTATAGAATGTGCTTAACCTAAGTGGCATTTAAAATCTGTCTATAATATAATCATGACAATACATTTTGAAATAGTGCTGCATACTTTTCTTTATCAACTCTTGCCTTATTTCTCAGCCATTCTTTTGTTAGTTTTGAATTGTTTGGGGTAAGATATACTGTTTAGGAACATTGCTACATTTGTAGCTCTGGAATCAGAGATTCTCCAGTTATCCGAAGTGCAGTACCCATGGAAGGTTAGCCATACCACCTTTCAAACTTGCCTCAGCAGTGGCCTGAAGGGATCATTTCTGCTTGTTTATTAGATCGGGGTGGGCAAAATACGGCCTGTGGGCTGGATCCAGCCTGCCAGGCCATTCTATCCAACCTGTGGGGCCCTTCCAAAAAATAATTATTACCACCCATGGCTGCCCCTCTGAAAGCTGGTGGCAGGCGAGCTTTCAGAGGTTGTGCACCATTAAATTGGGTGGGCTCTGTGCCCCCACCTCCGTGGGGCTCCCAGCACTCCATCTGGGAGCCCCATGTGGAGGCACGCAGCGTGAGCCTGGATAGCTGGTGAGTGGGGAGGGGAGCTCCTGCCTGTAGGAGGAGTGGGTGGGTTTGGGTTTATGGGCCCCCCCACCACAGTGTATGGCCCCCACTGCTGCTGCCAGCTGCAGCAGCAGCAAGTGATGGGCTCTAAGGGTGCTCCTGGCCTACTGCAGGCAGAGCTCCCCAGTGGTGCGTGGCTCCAGCTGAATCCCAGGAGCTGCACATGGCAGCACAGGCTGGCTCTGTGCCAGCATGTGGGGCTCCCAGCACTACAGGCAGGCTGGGCTAGGGCCAGCTCCATGCCTCCCTGTGGGGTTTCCAGCACTCTAGCAGGGAGCCACATATGGCAACATGGATCTCGCCTGGCCCAGTGGTACATGACTCCCTGCAGCTCCCTGTCCATGCACCATCAGGCCAGGCTTATGGTGGCAAAGGTCAGGGGTAGGGGTGGAACTTCCAGTTCCAAGGTGGTGATTGGGGGAGGGAACCTGTCAAGGGGAGGAGGCTGCCTTTGCGTCCCTCAACAGCTCACCAAATTTATTAAGCGGCTGTCCAACTGAAATAATTGCCCACCTCTGTATTAGATGTATACAGCAGTGAAAGTTTTTGCGATGATGCAATTTTTTAGTCTGTTGAGACAACCAACAAGGGCACTAATCATCTGTGTATTGGACTTCCATTTTTATTTTATCTTTTTGTTTTGGAGAAGTGAGTTAAAATGTGTGTTTTATCTGATTTAGCTTTTTACAGTGGTACTGCTTTTTGCTTTACCAGTCTCCTCCCCTTTCATTCCCAGTATAAGCACAAAAATGTTTTGGTCCAGGACCTTAAATATTATAGAAGACAAGAAGCAAGCAAGAGGCTGATGGCAACGAAATAACTTGTCCATGCTATTTCTTCATAAGGGGAAACTCCTGTAATGGGGATACATCCATTGTTACCATGACAGTGGCTTTAATAGTTCCTACCTATATTACCTGCAGTTTCTCATGTTGTACTTTCTTTGAACATGGAAGATAGCAATGCGCTTTGGTTGCTGCTTCTTTATCCCACTTCAGTTATATTTTTTCACTTTAATAATTTAAAATCTACAAATCTGGCATTTAAAGAGAATAGCCACCAAAATATTTCTGCATATATAAAAATATTTTTGTATTACCTTTTGTACAGGCATGGAGCATGCTGCAGTGCCTTTAGCATGCAGTCCTTTCATCTGGAAGCAGTGTAGCTATGTCCACTCTGCAGAGCATGTGGGCTATTTGGCATGAGGGGAGGCTAACTGAAACTGCCGCTCAGAAGTGTAATTAACTTACTCAGAACACCCTGCAGACCCGTCTACACTGCTCTGGGTTTAGGAGGCCATCTGCCAGAATAACTGCCTGGGGAGACACTGCCAAGGATGGAAAATGTATATGTGGCCAGGCTCTGCAGATTTTTACTACTTAAAACCAATATGGACAAATGATGTACATTGACTGATGAAAAGGAAAATATGTCTCTATTCCAGAGATAAAACCCATGATCATTATGAATAAATTAATAGGGTCTGCCATGTAATCAAATTTTAGATGCTTTATTTATGTGTCTTTCTGTAGTAACTATTCTAGCGGAGGCAATACTATATTAAATCCTTTGAGAGTAGATTTACAAAGGTATTTATGGTGCCTAGAGGATTTTGCAATGGCTTCTAAACAAGTTATGTGTCTACTGTATTTACCTGAATCCAAATGAGTTTGAATTTAAGACAACCCCTCCTAATAAACAGATTCTACATATGGAAGTTTATAAATGCGTTATCACTTTCCACATGTATAATCTAATGAATGGAAGGTTGTCTTAAATTTCTCTACCCACTTCTCCCCCCCCCCCCCCCCCCCCCCCCCCAAACTACTGTGGCAGGGAAAGCAGTGGTGCAGGATGAGACCTCTGACCCTTGCTCTCCTGTGCCTGCTTCCCTGCAGCTTGCCATTCCCACCCCCTGCACCTCCATGTAGACTGTTCACCCAACTTCTGCTCTGCCTGTGGCTGCCCTACCCCCACTCTATGCTACCCCTGCTAACTTTCTGCTGCAGCTCTGCTTTGGACCAGAACAGTCAGCAACTGTGCAGCCCCAACCTGGCCCCTCCCCATCCCAGTCAGAAGCAGCAGCAGCTCCAAGCCAGGCTAAGTTGGGGCTGGAGGGACTGGAGCCTGAGTCGGGGGGGGGGGGAGAGCAGGAACAGGCAGGGGAGCACAAGCAGCAGGTTCTCTCTGCATTCCCCTCGTTGCATGCCCCCTTTTCCACCAAGCAAGCCATCCTGGCCTGGGGCAGGCAGTGGCTTAGTTCCTGCTTCACCCCTGGGGCCAAAGCTAGAGCTAAGCTGCTGCCTGCCCCATAATGTACTTGAGTCCAAGATGAGGCTTTTCTCCATGTTGTTTGGAGGTGGTGGGGGGAGAAGACTCATCTTGGATTTGCATAAATACATTAACTCCCATATAAGTCAACTCTGGGCTAAACTTTGTTGAAGGGCCTCTGGTTTTAGTCTGTGATTTTTTTTTTTTTACACTAATTCCTAAATGTTTCTCCTTCCTTGGAATAAATTATTACTGTGGTTCTTATTTGAACAACACTCCTATTGATTCTATTATAAGACTTAGTCTTTGGAAGAATTTGTCTAAATATTTTTCAAAGGGTTTCTTTCCAAAACACTTGGACTCCATTTGTATTTTTTTTAAATGTATGCAGTTTGTTGAAAATATAGCAATATCAGGCCAGCCTTGCTTGTGTTCAAGTCTTTACTAGTGAGATAGCTCAGTATGGTAGATCCATGTTTATCATGAGACTATAAGCAAAGCTTTGAGACTTCATTATCTGTCAACATTTATGCAAGAATAGAATCCTGAATTTACAGCACACTTGGATATTAGGAAAGTGTTTTCTTCCTTGGGGATCTCCTGAGGGGCAAAGCAAAAATAAAGGGTTATGGCACTGCTGTGCAGCACATTCATAATAATATTTTGTCTGCCTAGCAACCTTAATTGATTCTGAGTTCCACTTTCCTAAGAACTCTGTGTGTGTGTGCGCGTGCGCGCACACTCTTGAACGCAGAGTGGGAGGTGTGTGTCTGTCTCTAGTGCTCTCATGTGCTTCCATTTTTACCTAGACGAGACAGATGTAGGATGGAATGCAAGTCAAAAGCATTGAAAGATGAAGCAATTTGTTGAAACCCAGTGGTACAATTCAGTCACCTGTCGTTATACGCGTTATATTTGTTTACTACTTAAGCTAAATTAAGGAGTTTGTGTTTTAAATTCTGTTCCTCAGAAGAGGAAAATATTAAGACTGTTTAGCTCAACTAAGAGGACAAAATAGAGATAAATAATTATATAGAAATGATAAATGGGGACACTCTTATTTACCTTTAAAATAAAACCCAGTGGACAGACAATAAAAGAGAGGGGAACTAGATGAGAAATTATTTGTTTAAAGCAGTTTTGAATAATAATAATGCTGCGGTATCTACTTTCATATTTTTAAATGATTTGAATGTCCATGCCATGAGGGTTATTATCTACCTCATCCTCATTGCTGTTCTAATGTTTTTAGTGATAAACCATTTGCTAAAGGCAAAATCTACAAAAGTGGTTGGTATGCAGTAGTTCATTTACTTGCTTCCTGAATATGAGCTAAACAATTCTGAAAAAATTTATTTGGAAGTTAAATGTCCTCATATAAGCCACAGTATTCATCTTAGGACCCCGGTAGACATGCAGATAAAGGTGTGGCAGGGTCTGACGTGGCATATACTTGGCATGGTCTGCTGCAGGGTCTGATGTGCAGAGTCTGATGGGACAGATGCTTGGCAGGTGGTGCAATTGTGGGATCAAGCATCAGGTCCTCTCACATCCATACTGGGAAGTGGCAAGCTCCCATGGCTGGCAGCCCTGTTGGCTCATGGGTCTCTATGCTGTGGAGGTCACACCATGCTGCAAGCTTAGATCAGCTGACAGGGCTCACAGCTGCTGTGCTTGCCCATAGCTGGAAGCCCCTTCAGCTGACAGTTCCCAGCCATGAGGGCACATGATGTGCCCCAGCAGCTGGGAGCCTCATCAGCTGATTGGACTCCCAGGCAGTGGTGGGGATGTACCCAGCATCTGGGAGCCACAGCTTGGCCACACGTTCACTTAATGGTGTGATAGGAACTAGCCACAAAGTTTATTACACGCTTTTGATGTAATAACGTTGTGGCTTATTCCTTGTTTTATTATGTCATTAATTGCAATTAACATATGGTTGGGTAACAACTTGTGATTAACTGGTTAATCATGTCTTACATGTAATGTGTGCCAGGGGCCTTAGAGACTTACTTTTTCCTCTGAATGCATACTGTTGGAGACAAGAGAGGTGGGTTTTATGGAAAAATTTCCAGTGCCCTAAATAGAGCATGATCTGATTTAGCATGTTTA
Organism: Alligator mississippiensis; assembly: GCF_030867095.1. NCBI lineage: Eukaryota > Metazoa > Chordata > Crocodylia > Alligatoridae > Alligator > Alligator mississippiensis. The sequence goes on along the minus strand of NC_081826.1, from coordinate 96,413,095 downwards.
TTTGACTTATATTTTTCATTTTGTTTACTAAATATATGCCATGTTAATTTTATGTCCCAATAGCTACAAGTATTTGAACTGAAATATTTGATTAGGAAAAAATTAAATACAGCATACTTAATGTGATTTAAATGTTATAGTCAAACAAATTCAAAGCTTTATGTGGAAAGAAAATATTTTTATTGGAATAGTAAAAATGTAAAGATAATAACAATAGCATGTACTTCCCTTACATTGTTTGTTTAAATTTAAGAAAAAATAACGAAGGCACTGAAAACTGTTGACACATTCATTTTAGCACACCCAAAGAATGTGCATGATATGCCATGCTTGTCCACTCATTTACTTCATCAGAGTTTAACTCTGTTCCACTGAGGTCATTGTGGCACCTCCAGTTTCACTGTCACTATCTGTAGAATTTCTTCCATTTCAGAATCAGATTGAGAGAGATCTGATTCAGAACTACTTGAACCACATTCTCTTTTGCTAAAGCATGGTTTTACCAGTGAGTCTATGGGCAAGGGCAACTTATCATCACACTGCATCTTGTTCACTAATTGTGCTTCTGACTGATTCTCCAGAAGCAAGAGATTTTGAGAAATAGAAACAAACTTAGTGGTGTGTTTATTTGTTAGTCTATTCCTCTTTTTTGTCTTGATTGATCTGAAAGCCTTCCAGTTCTGTTCATAAGAAGCTGCCGTTGGAATGCTTAGGATCCTTAGGGCAATACTGAACAACAGTCAAGTGTTACAGCATCCCTTCCACCATGTGAGAGGAGACAGTCTCTGCTGCTGACCAAATGATGTCTTTGTTCCAAAGATTTTCTTTTGCGCAGTACTCGGCAATGTCTGTCATCATGGCTATTTCACTGATGTTGGGGACATTCTTAGCTACTTCCATAACTGTATCAAGAGTAGTAGATGATTCATCTTCTGGTAAATGTTGTCCTCTCTCTTGAGGATCCAAAAGGTTTGCTGCCAGATGAACTGGATGGGCTCGTGCAGATGAGCACTCATGTGCCTCTTGCAGCATCTCAAAAAAATGTTCACCGCACTGGATATCCAGGGGTCAAAAAATACCCCGGGGGGGAGAAGAGGGGCAGGGCACGATCCAGGACTGTGCCCTGAAGCAACTGGAGGCTTGGGTCCTTCACAGAGACGCTTTGGCAGCCAGCCAGAGTGTCTCTATGGCTGGTCCTTGCCCCGGTGCTGAATCTGGGCTCCATGCAAGGAAGTAGGGGGTGGGGGGGGCTGAAGGAGGAGGGAGGGGACCATGAGGGGACCCCTGCCAGCCCCATCCCCTGCGCACTCCCTGAGCCCCGTGGATTGCTGCCCCACCCAGCTGCATCCCCTGTCTGCCCCCTGAGCTCCCCACATTGCTGCCCCTCCTGGCCCCAGCGTGCTGGCAATTTAAAAAATAAAGCCCCACACTCACTAACAGTAGCAGCTGCCATCAGGGTCACTGGGGCCTCGTGGCAGAGCCCCCCTGCATAGCACAGGGCAACAGGGGGCAGCAGGGACTTGCTCCAGCCACCTGGCACCCGCAGTGCTACTGCCCCATCATGCAGGTGCGGCCTGGGTCACAGAGCATCATACGGCTCCACGTACTGTCAGGCTGCTGAAGCTGCTCAGACTGAGAAGCACTGGGCTATGGGTGACAGCCATTGGGACAGTGATTCGAATCACCAAATTGGCCGAATCCAAAGCAAATACTAGCCGCTTCGCATAGGCCTACCAAATACTATTAAATGAGGACACCTTGCCTTTAATTTAATTTGCCATGAAGCTTTCATGTTACTCACATGATCAGTTACAAGGGCTTGTACTCTGTAGGGACCTGCACTTTCAATCTCTTCGCTCAGTAGTTTGGCTATGTATTCACCTGTATGACGAGAAGATTTGGTATCAATTGCTTTCAGGAATTATTGTTTCAGGTGTTGCTAACATAATGTTCAATAATGGATTTCCTTGTGTATCAGTCCATCCATCTGACATCAGAGTCAGTGATTCTGTTTGACCAATCCTTTGAATAACCATTGTTTGAACTCTGTCATACTCTGTATCTAAGAGAGAATGTGATAAGCGATAATGTGATGGTAACTTATTTGATGGGCAAATTGGTTTGTAATGTTCCTTCCAGTATTAATTTTCAGTTGTGGAAAGAGGTGTACCACTTGCAAATACAGCTTGAGCTAATGTCTCATCTGCTTTTTCTTGATCTTCTTTTAACATTTTGCCCACAAAGCTTGATTAAAAAGCTTGATTGTCTCAAACAGCTACTCATGCTGGATTGTGTATCTGGTGACCATGATCTTGAAAGTGAGGATCCTGCTGCTTCTTCCCCCAGACCTGGCAGTTAAACATTTTCCTTTCCATTTTTGGCAAATCTGCTATTTCACATGAGCTACCAAGTTCCTGGAACAAAAGGGGGAAAAGATTTTTATTTTAGGCTATTCTAGTCTGGCCTCATCCATCAGAAGGAGAAGGAGAAGCAGCAGGGAGCTTGCTTCCCCCCTCCCTGCCAGAAAGAATGCTCTGCTGCTCAACTTGCTGCTCAGTTGCCCTGGGACTGGAGAGCCAAAGGGAAGTATAGTCTGACCTCTGCCATCAGTCAGAGGACTAAGCTCACTGTGCTGGGTGGAAATAGTTAACTATTTATCTATTATGTAATTAAAAAAACATATTGTTAAGCCTAAGCCCCTTTTTTTGTTCCTGCTTAGTGCAAGTAGAAAAGCAGGATAGAAATATTTTAAATAAATAAGTAAATAATAGTCTAGAGTTGCCTTAACAACCTTTAAAATTATAATGTTTTAAAACAATATAGATGCTAGTCTATAGTGTGTGTTTAACATATTAATTTGTTTACATTTCATAGGATTCCTGAAGTAGACTTTTCTCAGATGATGTTGCTCCACCACTTCATTGTATTAGCTTTTGGTATATAGTTTGTACTCTTTCATGACAGTTTCTACATGTTATTCTTCATTCTTGTTGCATTGCTATTATACTCCTGCGCACAATGTTTACATCTACCAACTTTCTCCCTTCCTTCCTTCAGTGGCTTGAACTTTGCTATAATGATGCCACACACTAGTTTTTTTTTCTTCTGATTGGGTATTATTATGACTACTTCAAACGAAAAGCACTAAAAAACTAACAGATCTTATGCAAACACTTCCAACTTCCCCAACTCAAGAAAAGAAATGAGACACTGCTCTGTGTGTTTGCTGTACCAAAAGTGAAACAAAAATTAATCACAGTTTTGGTTTTGGTTTCACTTGCAGTCTGAGATGGAAGAAGAATTTTAGCTTTGGTTTTGATTTGGCCTGTACAGCCACTTAGGTGAATTCATAACTTGATTTTTGGTTTGGATCATTATGTGAGTGTATTTACCCTTCTGTTTACAAATCAGTAAAACATATATGTACTCTCTGACACACTTCCTAGGGATAATCACCTGAAAAACATTAATTACAACTTTGAAACTGCCAAGCTTGCCTAATATTGTATTGGCATCCATTCATTGTTACTAATGAATTTTATGAAACAGTGATTTTTTAGAAATGGAAAATTTCCCATGGAAAAATAAGCGCTGAAAAATTTTCTGGAAAATTTTCCGTCTTGGAAAATTTCTCATGGAAAATGTTCTGCTTCACATCTCTGTTGGAGACACGATGCTACACTAATTGAGAAGTTCTAATCCAATATAATATTTTCTAAGTTCTTGAGGAAAGCCAAATAATTTGTAGAAAATCCTTTTGAGTGATTTTTTTTCCATACATATTCTATTATTTATATGTATGTGTTAATTTTTTCCCCACCTCTGGCAGAGTCTACTGTAGCCTCTGTCCTCCCTCCCTTTCCCTGCCACCCAGTCAAGGAGTTAAAGTACAGAGTGAGCCTATCATTGTTCCCATACTATCACTCATGCCAGTTGGGTGAAGAACCCTCTCCTCCATCAGTTCATCTTCCATACTCACTGTGTTGCTCACAAACCAATGAACAATTTAGTATTATTGTTAGGTTGGGTAGCTGTTACTTGTTGGCTACAGCTAAATAAATAAACTTTTTTTTTTTTTTAAGGCAGTTCTCTGTAGTTCTTTCCCATCTTCTCTGAGATCTTATGTGGGTGAAGAAAGTAAAGGATGGTTAGATTTGCTCTGTCTTGGAATCTTGGATGAGGGCACAAGATGTTTAGGGTTCATACAGAGTGCTCGGGGTTACTGCTACCCAAGAAAATCTGATCTTCTACTCTCAGGTCCCTGTTCACCAGGAGTGGTAATGGTATGAATGACATATTTTGAAGAATCATCGCCATGATGTGGAAACTTATAATTTGTTTCTTTTCCTAGATTTTTTTTTTTCTGAGAAATTGCACAGAAACAGAAATCAAACTAAATTCATTCTTTTATTAATTTTAAATCAATCCTTCTCTTTAGTTTGCCCCTGTAATCCACATTTCTCTTTTCCTTTTGCCCACCCACACGTATCTTAATTCAAAGACAAACTGGTTAGGAGCATTTAAAAAAATTTTTTTTTGAAAAAAATTCTTGTGAAATTCCTCCCTTTCCTCACTCTAATTTTCAGCCAGCTTCAACTCACAGGAAAATAGGTATGTGAAGCAGGCATGAGCCTCGCAAAAGTAGGGCACTTCATCTCTGTTAGTGAATACATCCATCTGTTCTGAATCCATCTGGGAGCTAATGATAAATCAGTTTTGTCAGTAGAAAAGCAACAATATTTTTAAGCCCACGTTGGATGTTTGCATAAGACTTCCTTCTGCCAAATTTTGCCTTCATGTTACCAGCAGAATGTGCCTGCAGAGCTTTTTCATTTAGATTTTTGAATAAGAGGTGAGAAATGCTATCTGACTGACATGTCAAATTTCAGCTGAAAATTTGGGAACGTTTACATAGTGCTTGTTTATGTAAAATTGAACCGTGATCCTCAGCTGCTGTAATTGACATAATTCAGATTGCTTCAGTGGATTTATGCTGATTAATACCAGCTGAAATTTTCATCCTGTTTAAAAAAACTTGTATCAATTAAAATTCAGTTTAATAATTCCACATATTTAACAGTGTATTATACCAATTTCCTAAGTAATGTTTCTAAAATTTAATTTACGAGGTTCAGATTTTATTGATTGTAGGAGATTTCTGTTGAAAATATGAGATACAAAATATATAAATTAAGTACTTATAATATGTACATACTTGGTCAATATTATGCTTCATTCTGTGATTTAAAGATGTGACCCTTGGTAATAGGAGTTGCAGCCTCCACTAATTAGTCTTCAAATAATTTTGGATAGCAGAGAGCAATACTGCAAATTTCAGTCTTTCCCAACTCCTTTATTTGGTAGCGTATAATTGCCAGTTATAAAAAGGTTGCTTTTAATATATCCTTCCTTTTTGTTTTTTGAGCAGTCCTGGGCTGTTTTTACCTTTTTATTTCCTTAAAACTGTATTTTTGATCTTTCAGATCTACCAAACCAAACCAATCAACCAACTAAACAATCAACGAAAGTAACTTATTTCTAGTAATTTTTTCATGCACTATAATGCAGCTTAGAGAGCTCAACTAGTTTGGGGTGCTGTCCTTTCTAGCTTTTGGTTTCTTTGTTCTGTAATTAATCCTAAGAGTGTGCAAGCAATTGTGGTATCAGTCTAGGAGTTCCTTTCTTTCCTTCTTAATGTCTTGATCTTTGACCCTGGAATATAATGTTGCAATGGACACAAAGTCTTTCTTTGACCTTTTCACTTCCTACTGGTACTGGTGAAACTGTTTGAACAGCAAATGCTGGTAAAATTTGTAACAGTGTCATTTACTTAGACTAGTGGTTTTCAAACGTCCTGAAGTCATGGAACCCATTCAAGTCACTTCTTCTGTTGCAGAACCCCTACCCCTATCCTAAGGACTGACATGTAGCCAGGCGACCTGGCCAGGCAGTGGTGGTGCACCATCTCCCAGCCTGCTTTGCCATTACTTCTATCTCATAATGGAACCCCTGATGACCTATCATGAAACTCCAGGGTTTCATGGAACACAGTGTGAAAACCACTGATTTAGACTTCACATGCCCTTTGTTAGTGGTGCTCAACCTTTTTGCCCGATAGGCCAGGTGGGTGGTTCTTGGTCTGTCTAAAGGTTGTATCTGGCTGGTGGGCCTGAACTGGCACATGGGGCAGCCCAGCCTCGATCCAGCTGTGCAGGGTGAGTGGGCATGGCCAAGCCATGTTAGGGTGAAAGTGGTGTAGTCTGACCATGCATGAGGAGAAGGCCTCATGGCCCAGCTGCATGCGGGGTTGGGGTGTGGCCAGGTTCTGACCTGGCTGCACAAGGCTTGAGAATTTTTTGCCACTGCTCCCCTGCTACCAAGTTTCTCAACTGATGGGGAGCCCTGCAGGCTGGATGCTATGGTTCCACAGGCCAGACTTCACCTGTGAGTCAGGGGTTGAGTACCCTTGCTCACCGTGCATTTCAGAAGACCTGTTTGCATTATACCCCTGGCAAACGATGTCATATCCTAAACATGATTTCTAGATAAAGAAATTAAGGCTACTGTAAGGCTTAGCTCATAGAAACTTGTACATATTCTTACATTCTTATGTATGTAATTATGTGAAGGCAAAAGTAATGATCTAGGCTATCTGGCTATTTACCTTGGTGTTAGGGTTCTTTTGAGCAATTCTAGGAACCTAGACCTGGATCCACAAGGGGACTTAGTCATGTAGGGCATTTATAAATGTGCTCCGGGGAGGGCTGGGGGGGGCGGGGGAGGGCAGGTGGGGGAGGGAGGGGCATGCTTTAGCAGGCACAGCATCAGACCCTTGGAATAAAGTCTCACACTCTCAGACCTGTGCTAATTTTTATTCGGAAGAACAGAGGAAGAAGGAGGAAATGGTACTGTTGCCCCACTTTTTTTTTTTTTTTACTAGTGGCTAGAACAGTAAACCTGGGTGTAGGAAATCCAGGTTTAATTGCCTTCGTTCAATTTAGAATTCCACACCATATCTTTCACATTCCAGGATAGTGGCTGTTCTTGGGCAGTGAAACTGTCACTGTGCATGGCATAAGCAAAAGTTCATTGGGCCAGAGAGGGAGTAAGAGAGAAGATGACTCTTTTGTAGTGGTCACAGCACTCAGTAAGAAGTGAGCTGCCAGAGTGCAAATGTGGCCATGAGGCTTGGGCAACAAGGGCCCAGCTGGCCCCACCCCAGCCATCCCAGGGGCATGGCGCTATATCAGTGAGAAGGGCCATGCCCCAGCATGCTTGGACTCTGGGCTATTGCAGAGTGGGGGCAGGTGCTGACTTACTCAGTGGGGAGTGCACAGGGTGTTTCCATGCACACCCTCAAATCTCTCCCACAAGCCCCACAGCCACACCCTTCTCCACACACAATCTTATATCCCACAAATACCACACACACACACACACACACACACACACACACACACAGAGCTCCTCACAAGCCCCACACCCATCCATCCACCCCACACACTATAGAAAAGTAAGCCTGCATTTTGAGCTATTAAATGATCACTTCTACATATACAGCAGAAACACACACATATCAGGACAAAAATATGTGTATTTTTAAATGGAATTAAAATATATTATTATGGGTATTTGATTTTTAGTACATAATGTGTTTTTTTTCTGGTTCTGAGATAGGAAACTCTTTTCCCCGAAGGAGTACTTCCAGGGACAAGGGGAGGGGCTTCTAGTGGCAAAGGTCAGAGGTTAGGGGTGGGACTTCTGGTCCCACAATGGTGACCAGGGGGCAGAGCACCTATTAAGGGGCGGGGCTACCCATGCGGCCCTCAACAGCTTGCCAAAACTCGGTAAGCGGCCCTCCCCCTGAAATAATTGTCCACCCCTGGTCCAGATGATGGCCTGCAAGGGGCTAATATGCAATCCCTGAGCTGCTGCCTGGCTACCGTGCCCATCACTGTTCCTGCTGCAATGCATCTGGTATCTCTTGGCTCCCCACCTCTCTTCTTGTGATAAGAGCTTAAAATCAGTTGCCTGAAAGCATTCATACAGGTGAATTTGATTACTTAAATATTCACAAAATTGAAAACAAAATGTGAACATGGAATTACCAAAATTGTTAATATTAGAGCAAATTATCTGAAAAGTTTTTTGCAGTCTTACCTGGCTCTTGTTCCAGGTAGGGTAAAACGACATGATTTAAAGGGGACCGTGGCTTCAATTAGGTTCTTCACTTAGAACACATAACACGTCTCTTGTTCATGTCAGTATTCACTACAAAATTCACTGTATAATCAAAGTAATCTTGAGAGCTACATAAATAAAATGTCAAATAAATTCAGCTTATTAAAAGCAGAACTTTTTCTTCTGTCTTTTCTGCAGGAAAATATCTCTCTTGAATTCCATGTGTTAGCAATTATAGAACGTCCTTGATCAGAGAAACTTAAGCTGCACTAAGGCAGCTAAACAAAAGAAGATCATGGCAGGGACAGGCCCAAGTCTAAGTCATTATAATAAGTGGGAAGGCCTTAAATACCAGGTTAATCCTGGGGTTTGAAGCATTAGGTTCTTTTACATGCAAACCAGATTAAATTGTATATACCAAATGCTACTCTCACATATGTAGTAGAGAGTGACTATATTGTAATCAAAATAACTGATGTACTTTAATTCATGCCAGCCCTTGCTGCAATGACTTAGCAATGAAGGTTCAGGTCTTTTTGATATGTCCTCCACAATATCATTACACAGTAGTTGAGAAATATGAAATGGCTACTCCGAAATATGTTAACCTGTGAGAGGACAGGGAAGGGACCTGTAAATAAAATTACTATTGCATTGCAGTAGAGGGGAGCTTTTAAAATGCCTTTTAAATACTTTTTAAATAATGAAATGTGCACTTTTCTAAAAATTAATTGCACTTGTCTAGAAAGAGCATGTAGGTTCTTCTATGTTAGACTTCTCTTTTACCAGATTGGGTCCTTGAAAATATTCCACCTTTAATTCCTTCTGACTAACATTTCCTAGGAGGATCTATCGTATCCCCCAAAAAGTAATATATAATCTTACACTACCTTATTGACCACCCAGAACTCTGTAGAGTAAACATAGCAGCCTGAAGACTAGTAGTATTATTTGTCTTTGCCATCTCTTTATTTTATTTATTCTCATACCACGCATACTCTTTCCCCAAAATCAGCATATTATGCTGGGGAGGAGGGGGGGAGTTTTTTAAGTGGGCAGTCTGATTTATTTATGAATAGAAGCATGGAGGAATAGAGCAAACAGACACTTGGTGCATCTACCCACGTGCTTTACTGCAGAGTAGATTAATTAGCTCTGCAGTAAAGCATCACAGTCTACACATGCACAGTCTACACAGTATTAGGACACAGTCTACACAGTCTGTACAATATTAGGGTGCAGTAAACTAACTCTGCCATAAGATAGTACTGTCAGGGACAGTGCTATTTTATGGTGGAGTCACTGAGTACTGTCAAACACATGTGTAGATAGTGACTGTCAGGTGCAAATTGTACCCGGCCAGCCAGGGGCCAGACCCTGGGCTCCTCCCAGGCCCTCTGCTGCCTGGTGCTGCCACCTAGAGCCTGGGGCTGATCCTCAATGCCCCCTGCCAACCTGTGGTGTCTCCAGTTAAATTGCTGCTGTTCTTGGCACATGTGTAGACACTGCATCTGGGAGCAGTGTACTCCAGCTCAGATGGCTCCAGAGTTTATTGTGTCACATTAATTGCATTAGATGCACCCCCTATGACTCACGGGCACCAAGATAGCTGCCGCTTCTTTCCTGGGGGTGCAAACAGTAAGAGTAGAGTTCAGTGTTAACCCTTTCACAGCTGCTGGAGAGACGGTAGCTTTTGGATGAAGAGCCACAGAGCTGGTTGAGGGTAAGTGAGATGCTGCATAGAATCTGTAATATCTTAATGAGGCTTGTGGTGTGGAAACAATACTTTATTATTTATAGGAACTTATATAAGGAACTATTTACTGTAAATAAGTGATTGCCCTTTCAAGGGTCTGGGTCTAGCCTTTCTGTTCTTTCATACCAGGAAGTTCCTGCTGTCTTACCCAGACTGTCCCCTGGGATGCCACATTTCTTGAACACCCTTTGCTTTCAGGAAGACTTTGTGACAGAGTTGGCCATGAATCTGGATCTGAATAGATCCTTTTTTTTCTGCATTCTGCCTTCTAAAAACAAGGCACTTTTATTTGGGAGCATCTGGTATGCAAGAAAAATACAATAGTTATTAGATAATATCACAGTATTTCTTTGAGATTTTAAAGTGTTATGCTCACTTCATTGAACATAATGTTTAAATGTTGATGCATTCTACTGGAAGAACCTACATGCACATGTAGGAATCTTTCTTTAGTTGTGCACACACTTCTCTGGGAAGACTTCAATCAGGTGTTTGTTTGCAGTATTCTTCAGGTACAAGTGTTAACCTCAGGAGTCAGGAATTAAGTGGTTCAGTGGAATGATTTGGCTTTTCTGCTTTTTCTCATTTTCTTCAAATAGTCAAGAGATTCAATCTGGCATGGCTCATTAGATAGAGACTTCAACTAGCCCCTCTGGTTTGAGGCTCTAATACTTCTTTAAATACTTGGAGTAGGTGTGTGTTTTTGTTCTGTGTATCTTCCTATACTTATTACATATGGAGAGTTAGAATGTTCATGACTTTGAGCCTACAATTTTTCTGCAATAAAATGTTGATTACAGTAGCATCAACATTTATGCCAAATATATATTTTAACCCTTGTACTGTCTTTCATCACAAGGAAATGTTACTCCATTGATAAGCATAAGACTCAACAAAATCTTAATTACCTGGGGCCACTATTATCTGAAAATAGAATGGTTTGTTTGTAGTTTAAACATTACAACAATGTGCCAAACAACATTTGTTCCTTAAGGACGTGATTCTTGAAGCACAAAGAAAGTCCATTCCCATGCGGAAAAAAGGTAACAGAAGGGCTGGGAAGCCCTCTTGGCTAAGCAGGGAAATCACGGTCCTCTTAAAGAATAAAGAGGCTTATAAACAATGGAAGCTTGGGTTAGGCCCCAAGGAGGACTATTCCACAATGGCCCACATTTGCAGGTAACAGGTAAGATAGACTAAAGTGGCAACCAACTTAAGTTAGCAATGGGAATCAAGGACAAGAAGAAGTCCTTCTTTAGGTACATAGGGAACAGGAGGAAAACAAATGGGCCATTGCTCAACAACTCAGGAGAACTGGTTGCCAGAACCCAGGAGAAAGCTGAACTCCTGAGTGACTACTTTACCTTGGTCTTTCACCAGACCAAGGGAAAGACCATGCCAGATAGAGTAGAGGATGAGCACAGTAGGAATAATCGCCTTCCTACTATTGCCATAGAATTGGTGTATGACCATTAAAAAAAATTAGACATATACAGGTCAGCAGGACTGGACGATCATCATCCAAGGGTGCTGAAGGAGCTGGCCAAAGTCATTGCGGAATCCCTGGCTAAAGTCTTCTACAACTCGTGGCACTCTGGAGAAGTCCCTGAGGACTGGAAGAGTGCCAATGTTATGCCCATCCACAAAAAGGGCAGGAGGGAGGACCCAGGTAAATATAGGCCAATCAGCCCAACTTCCATCCTAGGGAAAATCCTAGAAAAGTTCATTAAGGAATTTATCTGCGATAAGCTTGCAGAAGATAAGATTCTGAATGACAGCCAGCCTGGCTTCATCGCGGGCAGGTCTTGCCTTACCAACTTCATCTCCTATGACCAGGCAACTTGCCACCTGGACTCAAGAGAGCAGGTTGACATTGTATACCTTGACTTCCAAAAGGCGTTTGATCTAGTATCCCACAATATCCTTGCAAGAAAATTGGAGGATTGTGGGCTTAACTCCAAGACAGTCAGGTAGGTGAGAAACTGGCTGCAGAGAGTCGTAGTGAATGGATCTGTATCATTCTGGTGAGAAGTGGGCAGCGATATCCCGCAGGGGTCAGTGCTCAGTCCAGTACTTTTCAACATCTTTAACTGTTTGGATGTGGGATGAAGAGCTCACTGGCCAAGTATGCAGATGACACCAAGTTATGGGGAAGTGTGGTCACACTTGAAGATAGGCTGCAATTACAGGTGGACCTAGACAGGCTAGCAAGTTGGGAGGATCGGAATCTGATGAAGTTCAACATCAAGAAATGTAAAGTGTTCCACCTCAGGGTGAGCAACCCCCAACACACCTCCAGGCTTGGCGGCACCAAACTGACTAGCACCACAAATGAAAGGGACCTGGCGGTAATAATAGACCACAGTATGAATATGAACCGGAAGTGCAATTCTGTAGGCAGTAGAGAAAATAATACTCTGGCATGCATCAATTGATGCATCTTCAGCAAAACCAAGGAGGTGATTCTTCCACTCTACTCACAGCACTGGTGAGACCGCAGCTGGACTGCTGCATCCAGTTCTGGGTACCACACTTTAACAAGGATGTGGACAAACTTGAGAAAGTCCAAAGAAGAGCCACACGTATGATCAGTGTCTTAAAAGGCAAGCCATTAGGGCTGTGCAAAATTTCACCGGGTGTTTCATTTCAAAGCTGTTTTGAGCTTGAAACAGCAAAATAAAAACAAAACAAAACATTTTGAAACAAAACAAGGGCACTTGAAACATTTCAAAAGTTTTGAAGCTGGGCTTGCTTGCAGTTAAACAAACTAAGGAGAGAGAGGGGGAAGAGGTGGGAAGGACTGCTGTGATATTGACATCTAGCTCTCTGATCAATTCCCCCAGCTCTCTGATCATTTCCCCAGCTCTTCCTGGGGAGTGCGGGCCCCTGATCTGCTGAGTGCTGGGAAGACTGGTGCTGGCCCCAGCCGGCTGTGGCAGCCTGCTGTCATCCTGCGTGCAGATCTGGGGACCTGTACCCCCCGGGAGGGCTGAGGGGCTGTGCTGGCTCCCTCCCAGGAGGTGTGGGCCCCCCAGATCTGTGTGCAGGATGACAGCAGGCTGCCATAGCCGGCTGGGGCCAGTACCATCATTGTGTTCTTCCCGGCGCAGCCTGTGCCAAACACTGGGAAGAATCCAGTGCATGCACTGGCCCCAGCTGGCAACAGCAGCCTGCTGCCATCCTATGTGGAGATCCAGGGGCCTGTGTCCCCTGGGAAGAGTCTGGCACAGCCCCACCGCTCTCCCGGGGGGAAGGAGCCCCCAGATCTGTGTGCAGGATGACAGCAGGCTGCTGCTGCTTGCAAGTGATAAGAGTTTTGTTTTGAACAGTTTGAGGTGCAGTTTCACAGAAACCCCTGCACCTATCTCCTTGATAGATTTCATGCCCTAAGAAGGGGCTGCCATCCCTGCAATGTCATTCAAATCAGGCAAGAAATGACAACATTCTAGGCATTTTCATGATTTCCCATTGTAGCGTATGGATGAAATGTCGAAACGCATTGAAACAGAGAAACAGTTTTGACAAAACATTACAGAACAGTGCTTCAAAACAGCAAAATGAAACACTGTCCCTTTGAAATGGTGCAACGGAAGGTGAAATGAAGCAGTGCTGCTTCACAGAGCCCTACAAGCCATACAAGGAAAGGCTGAAGGATCTGGGACTCTTCAGCCTGAAGAAAAGAAGGGTGAGAGGGGACCTGGTAGCAGCTTACCACTACACTAAGAGAGTACATCAAGGGCTCGGTGAGCAAGTGTTCACCAGGGCATCCAAAGAGGAAAACCAGGAGTAATGGCCACAAACTCCAGGAAGATCGATTCGGGCTCAACGTTAGGAAAAACTTCTTCATGGTCAGGGTGTCCAGACTCTGGAATAAGCTCTCTCCAGAGGTGGTGCAATCATCTACCCTGGAAATCTTCAAGAAGAGACTGGATATTCATCTTGCTGGGGTCACTTGACCCCCAGTTATCTTTCCTGCTTGGTGCAGAGGTCAGGACTTGATTTTCCGAGGTCACTTCTGGCCTTACAATCTATGAACATCACTGGAGTTATGCCAGGGATTAATTTTTTTCAAAGGTGTCCAAAATGATAATTTTCATTGGGGTTAAAAAGAAAATTAAAGAACCTTCTTTCAGCTTTTAATAAGAATCTGTAGTAGCCTTATTGGTGAGGATAACAAATATTTTTAGGAACAGTTCCGCAAGGCTTCTACAGGTAAACATTTGTTATTTTGTTTTCTCTGGGGTGTTTTTTTGGAGTATGATATAGTGTGACTTGTCGTAACTTCTTCAGTTATATCCATTAGCGTGGGCATTGTCTATACATCCTTAAAGCAGCCCCTCACCATCCAGTTACCTTACAAGGTTTCCATGGACTTTGTTTTACTGCCTCTTCTCTGTTATTCTTTGTTCATATTTCCTGTCTTGCCATCTTTTCCTTGTTATACCCCAGTGATATATGGAAAAATATTAATCAGAAATTAGGCAGTTTTTGAATTACTTGAAAATTTGTCTTTTACTATAGTCCCCATCCTCCCACCTCTGTAGCCCTTTCCCTGCTTTTATAAGTCTAGCATTTATAAATCATCCTGGGTTTGCTGATGTAGAGATCTTTCTTTGTAAAACTAAGTGTATGTTCCAAAAATATACTTGTATAAAGTTGTCTCTTAGTTTTTAAGTAGAACAAACTTCCTTTTAGTAGGTGCACATTGATGGATATACATTATTTAAAAGGAATATAAACTTGTCTTATTTTAATGTATTCTATGTGGACTGTGTATATATTATATAATATATATACACCTTTTGATTTGAGACAGCTAAACATTTTTATCTGTAGACTCAAGTTCAAGATGTTAATTCTGACCTTAATATCCTTCCTGTATCCACAGGAGTAGTACACTACTCTTGACCATCAAGGTGCATATTTTCATATATCGATCCATCCATGCTTTCCATGGAATACATGTAAAGATTTCAAGTCAGGAATTCTTGTTCCCAGTATATGGTACTGTTTTCCAGTCAGTTATTGGCATAGAGGTTGTTCACCAAAAGCCTGATGGTTGTAGGAATCATCCTGAGAAAGCAAGTGCAAGAATAGGCTTATCTGAGGGAAATCTCCTCAAAAGCTGGTCAGCTCAGTACAGCAGACTCTCCATTTCTAAGACTCTGGGTCAATGTATACTGTAGATTCTTGTCTCTCCTCAAAAATTGCTCAAAGGAGCAGCATTAAATGAAACATCGGAAAGGTCCATCTGCCCCAGCTGGGGTTCAGCAATAACATGAGTCTGATCAGTCAACTTCAGGTATATTCAAATATCAATTAGAACTAAGATAATCCTCCTACCACAGTATCCAGATAGGACCAAAGAAGATAGTAAGCCAGCAATTTTGATTTTTGAACCTGACAAACCTTCCAAACTCCTGTGAGCTGATCTGCTATCTCAGAAGGAAGGTTAAATAAGACTTTCTTGCACCTTACTGCAACGTTACTAAATGGTTGTATGCACTAAAAGTTAAAAATAGCCTAGTTAATGTCTGAGAGGACCAGAGCTACATATTCTGCTAATGAAGAAGGTTTGATATCAAGGCCAAATAAAAGTAGTTGCATCTTTCATGGGGTCAATCCACTTAACAGCCACTTCTGATAAGAACTCTTAAATTCAGGGACACTGTTATCTTTTCTCATCCCTTGGCAGATTGGTTCTTGAAGGGGCTTATCCCCGAGTCAGATCACCTGTGTCCTCTTGGGATATGAATTCTTTTCTGGTGGGCTTGATGCACCTGGCTTAGTGCTGCTTTTCTCCTGTGTCCACTAAAACACAAGTTTTGGTAGCAAAAATATCTTCAGGAAAGGTAGGTGAGATTCAGGCCTTTATGGCTGGTTGTCTTATAACAGATTCTATAAAGACATGGTAATTTTGAGACCTCATACCAAATCTCTACCCAAAATATATATTTTTTTAAAATCTGGATGTGGTGATTTATCTCTTTGTTTTCTTCCCTAAACTACTGAACTTTAATAAAGGTGGAACAAAGCTACGTACTTTAAATTTGCAAATGGCACTGTCATACCTCTACAAAGCCAGACAGTTTAGAGTGCCTCCTAGGTTATTTGCATTTCATGCAGAAAGGTTGAAAGGTCAACACATTCCAACTCGAGAGGCTTTTGAATTGGACTACTATATTCATTACACTATACTACAAATCTGGTAGTGTAGACTCTTTAGAAAGTGTCATAGCTTACTCCATCTAGCTCAAGCAGCTTTGATAACTTCTTTGAGAAGCAGAGCATTCAGTATACATTCTTACATAGTATTACTGCACTGTGAACCATTTAGGTCTGGGCTCATTTTGGTTTAGATGTCTTTCATTTGTTCATTTATTTATTTAGTAACCCACCTTTCTATCAAATTTGGTCACTTCTTTTCAGTGAAGCTTAACGGGATATAAATGCAGGAGAAGAATAAATAGTTATTTGCCATATAGTAACAGTGGTTGTTTAAGATGTGTTGCTGCTGTATATTCCATTGCTTCCTTTTCTATGGAATCACTTGGATACTGCATTGATGGAAGAACTGAAGAAATGGTTAGCTTTGCCTGCACTTGAAAAGAGATAAGAAGATGTTCAGATTGATATAGCTGCATCCCCTTCTGGACGTTGTCCTTCAGAAATTTGAACTCAAGTGCACAGGTTGCGTGCGTGTCATGGACAGTGTATCTAAAAGAACCACAGCTACTGTGGTTAGTAATAGTTTAATATGTGTGCTAGCAAATTTAAAGTTTTTTGTAACAAAATTATCACAGGATAGAATTGCTTTCTGTTCGTATAAACTAGTATATATGTAGATATTTAATTCCTTATTTGGCATCTTAAATATCACCTGTAATATTGAAAGGCAAGTGGCAGGTGGCTGTTTTATGCTGTGAAAGCCCATGAGGATCATCTGGAAAAAAAATTGAATAGTTAAGTTCTGAGTCTTGTCTGACAAAATATTTTGTTAACAAAATACGTAACTTGCCTGTGTTAAATTGCCAGCCAAAGATTATAACTGGCTTGAAGGATGGTATTGTCTATTGATGCAGAGGATACAGCTCAAGTCTAATAGTATTCTGGGCACGAAAACTTCTAGAAAAAACAGGAAGTCTTGCTAGAGTAAGTAGACATTTATTTTCTGTGCAGTTCTTGTTCTGTTTTTATTTCTAAATAATTTCTGAAATTCTATATAATGTTTTTGAATGTTGTGAGTTAATCAATGTTTATTTTGTTTTCTTATAAGTGGCTCTTTCTACATTAACAATTTTTTTCTGCTGTAAAATATAGTATATTTCTTTTTGTTCAATATGTAATGTATATTTTGTAAATCCCATTTTAAGAATACATGTGCTGAAGCAAATTCCTTCATTTTTGTGATAAAAAGGCCACGATTTGGGGTTATTTCATGTTTTATTATATTTTTATAGTTTGAAATTTGATCAAAATGGAATCAGGGGTTTAGGTTGTAGCCGTGTTGGTCTAAGGACAGAGGCAGACAAGGTTCCTTGGGTGAATTTTGACGAAGGATTTTTGAACCCGAAAGCTTGCTTAATAACTATTCTCCAACTATTTGGGTTGCTCTAATAAAATATATCAAATTCACCCAAGGAACCTTGTCTATCAAAATGGAATCACACTTTTAAAATGTTCTTTTTGTTAAAATTTTCTTTTGTATAGACAATGCCCACTCTAATGGATATAACACAATAGAAAACAGAGCAGTTCAAATTGGGCCCTAATCTCACAGTAGAGAGGGACTGAGCCAGAACCCTAAAACATTAGGGAGGTCTGGAAAAGAAACACTAGATCTTCAGTTGCTGAAGTTAGGACCTCAATTTAACCGTTACATTTTGGGCCCTCCTGACTAAAAACCAAAACCTAATATCTGTACCTAAATATAGCACCTTTAAACTCTGGAGCTTTTGGATGTGGCTTTAAACTTTATAGTTTGGGCCCATGCAGGTAGGGCATAAACAGTGGGTTTCATGAATTTCCATTCCTTTTTTGCCTCCTTTGATGAAAATCCCCTCAAGTGAGTCAGTTGGTAATGTTTTGTGTAGGGGTGATACCTGTTCTACGCCTAAGGTAGTACAAAAGCCAAATTCCATTTGATAAAAGATGCTGTTGAAATGCAAATAATTCTTTAGGATATTTTATAATTATCCTGGATACAGCATTAAACTTTATTTAGCTATAGATAGGCTAATAAATATGTTTGCTGGAAGAGCAGCACCATTAGCAAGGAAGGCATAAGGTAGGCTTTACTTCAGAGAAGAAAACAAAACAAAAATCCCTCAGCACTTTCTTTTACCATTTGATCTTCCCCCTGTCAGATACAGGATGATTAAAGTATTTTATTTTTAAGGATGCAACTTGGGAAGTATATTTAACACTCAGCGGGTGCATCTACACATGATATTAATGCAACACAATAAACTCTAACAGTTTGCACCAGAGTTTATTTCTCCCAGGCGCAGTGTTTACTCCGGCCTAATAAGGGTGCACATGTAGATGGTGATTCTTTACTGCAGAGCTAATTAGTCAACTCAGACATAAAGCATTTCATGTAGATGTACTAAGTGGGAACCCAGGTCTGATCCTCCGAGCCTCGGGGCAGCCCAGGGCTCCCCCGTCCTGGCTTAGACTGCTATGGTCCTGAGCACACGTGCAGATGCTGTACCTGGGAGCAGCTGACTTCCAGTCACTAATGCCAAAGTTTATTTCCACATGTTAATTGCACATGTAGGTACACCCTGTAAGTAGAAGTATTTTTCATGCCTTGTGCTAGTATGTAGTTTTTATACTCTGGAGACTAATGGTTTGCCATTGTATAAATATACAATGTAGCAGGTATGCTGTTATCAAATTTCATTGTGAACAGTCTTTCTAAACTGTTGTTTTTCCCTCTTCTTAGTTCAAAATTTTGCCTTATTTTATTCCAACACTCTAGGGACCTAGCTTATATAAGTAATGTTATAACAGTCTTTGTATTGCTATTTATTCAAAACATATCAAAAGTTACACACATCATAACCTGGTTAAACAATACTGTATAGCAACAAAAACATTCATAGAGATATTTAATATTGAATAATTTGAATCCCTTTAAATGCAAGTGTTCCTAAAAGGTTTTTGTATTATACATGCAGGAATTATTGAATTGTTGTGCTTGCTTTCCTCCTCAGACCTGAAGAAGAATGCTTTCTGTTCAAAAGTTCATTTAATTTTATCCCAACTATACCATTGGTCCAATAGAAGATAACACCTCAAAAATCCTCGCCTCTGAATATGTAGGGGTCACTATTTACTCAATATTAAAATGTAGGTATTGCTGCAATGGGTTTCAGGAAACATTTAACAATGCACATTGCTACAAGAAAAATCTACCTTTATGTAGGTGTTTAATAGCTGTTATTAGATAAGTAGATGGCACTCAAGAAATATGTATTGGAGTTTCTGGATTCTGCAGCACTAACAAAACGTTACTGTTAGACACTGGAGCTGTCTTTCTCTGTGTATGTTTCTACATCAACAGCTAGCACACACAAAGAAAACACAACAGTGGTGCTCAACCTCCTGGCCTTGAGTGCCAGATAACATGTAGGGCCAGTTCATGGGTGGGTGGGGTTAGTCTGTGGACTGCATCCAGCAGGAGGTTAGCACATCATCTGTCTGTGGGTGTGACCCAGTGCTTTTGCCCTACCCTACATGCCAGTTCCTGTCTAGAAACAATGGCAATTAATGTTGTCACAAATCCCCAACCACCAAATTTTCAGACCCTTGGGAAGTCCCATGGACCAGATGACAGGGTCTTGGTGACTGGATTTGGCTTGCAAGCTGGAGGTTGAATGCCACTGCTTTAGAACGCTGCTAAATATAGTATAGAAATGCCAAAACTAGCAGTAGATGAGGAGCCAGGGTAATTAGTCCGAGCTATCTGTTTAATTTTTAGTTTTTTACAATGAGTTTGGTTATTTACACCACACTGGAAGGTAGAGATGCCCTGCCAAGAGATGTTCAAAAGAATGAGGAGAGAGGTGACTAGGTCACATTGATTTGCAATGAATCTTTGGTGCCTAAATGCCCTTAAGGCTAGTTCCTGTAAGCTTATAATTACTCTGTCATGATTACTGAAACACCTGGTAGTGCTACAGAAATAAAACACTATGGGCATGTACACACATGCACAGCCCTCTGGTTGTAGTGCTACAAATTTTCCTCAAAGGTGAGGTCTTCCATCACTGGTGATCAAGGGCGTGTCCTGTGTGCCCTTCCCTGCCCCCAGGGGAGCTTGTCCCTGAGCCAGATAACTGACATCCTGCCATCTCCACTCCTGGGAAAAGGGGACAGGCTGCTCACCTAGCAGCTACCATTGGGAGTAGCAGCTGTCAAAGGCAGTCTTCCACTTCCTACAACCTCCTGGAGTGACAAGGGGGAAAATAAGAAGAACTACTCTCTTCATTCCCTCTTCCCCATCCCTGCTTCCTACTGAGGTGGCAGGTGGTGAGAACAGGAGCTGTAGCCAGGGTGGCAGGAATACCAGCTCTTATTCGGGCACTTGGGGTGTTGGTGGCTGAAGCGACTGCCTCAGCTGCAGCCAGCATAGTGGGAACATCAGAAAGAGCACTGATGGTTACAGAGCTGCTGTGCTGAACAGGGTCTCAGAGGCGTACCTTTGGAAGAGCACAAATGGAGTATCATGCAGGATGCCCACCTAAGTATAACACTGCATAGCAAATCTTATCCTCCAATGAAAATATTCTGAACATTAGAGCACTTTCTACTCTTCCAGATATTCATGATGTAGGCAGTCAAGACGCACATGTTTGTTGAAGGCTGGAGTCCCAGTTGGGCACATTCAAATGGTTATTTGTACTGAGATTACATGCCTGTGGTTCAGGGGACATGCCGTCACTAATCCTGCTCTTGGATGGATTACCTTTGAAAAATAAAGTACCGCTTCCTCAGCCATATGTGGAGAGTTTTTGGTCCTCTCTAACCAGTTTAGTGTTACACCTAGGTTGGGGAGAAAGTCTAATGAAGCTACTGTATCTTGACTAACTTTCTGCTGAATTGATCAGTGTAGGGAGAAAACATTCCCAGAAGTCTGTTACACTATAGAGACCTGAGATATTGGAATTAATTCCTAATATTGTGCCTAGACACACTGGGGTATATTTCCAGGGCTGTGTGGATTTTGCTCAAGATCTTGTCCCACTAATCCCAATGGGAATTGAAGACCACTTTGAAAGTGTACCCACTTTTCTCATTCAATGAAGTCAACTTTGAGGCAAATTCTGTCTTCCCTTTTACAGCTGAAGCCAGTAAAATTATAATGATGTAAATGAGTGCATCTACATGTGCAAATTCCTGTGCAGTCTCTGCTGGAGTTTATTGCTCCTGGGCTTAGCCTTTCATGTGCACCTAGGACCACAGCACATTGAACCGGGGTGGAGCAGCTCTGATTGGCAGGGACCCAGGGCGTCAGCCTGCAAGCCTGGAGCTACTCTGCCCTGGCTAAATGTGCTGCAGAGGGGATGGCTGGGGCACAAGGGTGCTATAACTTGGGACTAGGCAGCAAGCAACCCCCACACTACAGTACCCTCATGCCCCAGCCAGGCCCGGTCACCATCTACGTGTGCATTTAGACACACTAAATAACTCTGCTATAAGACAGTACTTGTCTCAGACAGCACTGTCCTACAGTGGAGTTAATTTACTGTGTCCTTTATGGGCAGATGTGTAGACAGTGGTGCTTTACTGTAGAGCTAATTAGTTAACTTCAGTAAAGCATACATGTAGATGCACCCAATGAGATCAAGATTTGTCTTGTAAGCTACGAATCAAGACACCTTGTTTAATTTTACACCAGGAAACAGTCCAGGTTTATGTTATGTTTGGTTTGGTCTGCTACTTTATAGCCATGAATGGATTCTTCTTATTGAAGAATGCTGAGCTGTGGGTTTTGTTTGATGGT
The DNA here is from genome assembly GCF_030867095.1 of Alligator mississippiensis. Lineage (NCBI taxonomy): Eukaryota > Metazoa > Chordata > Crocodylia > Alligatoridae > Alligator > Alligator mississippiensis. The sequence goes on along the minus strand of NC_081826.1, from coordinate 96,391,148 downwards.
GTCTGTCCCCTAAAAATGAGTGTACATAGCTAACCAGCATATATAAGAAATTGTTTTTTATTTTCATTCTCATTGACCTATGGAATTTTTCTGTTATTGTAGATGTGTGCTGAACTGTGAATAAAATATTGTAGAAGGATAAGAACAATTTCCTGTCCCTAATTTTCAGTTGCTCTGTTTTATATCAGTATTTTAAATTCAGCTGTCTCCTCCCTAAGCCACTCAATTGTACACATATGCAATTAATATTTTTCTGTGCAACTTAGAAATAAATTTCCCAGTATAAGGAAAAATATATTCTAAAGTACAGAAAAACTGATTTATATTAACTCTATAAACTGGAAACCATCCTTTATCCAATTTTTTCATTTGTTCCTTGGCAGACATCTTGAATTCCATAATCCCTTGAGTTTTGAAACCCTCATTCTGTCAAATGTGTTTGATTTTTCTCTAAAAATTCTGAAATAAGTGGGATACTATACATGTTTCACTCCTTGAAGGTGCATAGGGCCAGGTTTCAAATTGTGTCTAGTTTCTTGTGCCCAAAAATAAGAGGAATATTCGGGAGAGGCAGCTGCTATTCCCTGTGTCAATGTTGGTTCTAGTCCAGCCATGTCAGAGATAAGAAAAGCCTGTTGGGATTTTGTAGTCAATACTGGCTAGCTTTAATCCCTCATATGTCTCTCCCTAGTATGCTTTGATTATACTTCCTCCATTCTAATGCTGGCAGAAGTGGTGCTGATGACCTACCTATTGAAGCTTAGTTCTTTATAATTGGTGTTTGTAAACACCTGTGAAATCCTTTGTAAAAATGTTTCATTGGAGCCACAGTTCAAGTGTTTGTACTTTCAAGATTTTTCCTTTTATTTTTTTTTAAATTAGTAAATTTTGAAGAAAAAGAGAGAGAGAGAAACAATTTTTAATTGCAAAATTGGAAGGCTTCATTTTGGAAATGCAAAAATGAAATACATTTTTCAGAATTTTCTATTTGTATAAACAAAAAATGGCAAAAACAGTATGAATCTATGCTTTTTAGCTAAAGAGTTTTCAACCAGAATTTTTTGTCCAGCTTTAGTCCTGTCATAAAAGGCACAACAGGTCTTCCCAATGTAATAATAGCAGTTTTGTAATGCCTGGCATTCAAATATCATGAGTCAACTCCCAAAATCACAGAACTATCTTAAAAATCATGAGATTTTAAAAAATAATAAATGTATTTGGTCCTTCTTATTTTCCTGGCTGATTTTTTTAATACATATGGTTCATACTTTTAGGCTTTTCACTGTAGCTCCAAAGGTTATAAGCTTATTTTAAAAATGAAATTCATAGCTCTTGCCTATCCATATGAGTCTAGGAGCTGGCAATGTAAGAACAACACCAAATAGCATGAAACTTCCAAGAAAATCATGAGATTTGGCAACATTTTTATTGCACTACACTATATATACTATTTTTCAATAATAATTGTTGTATGTAGTTGTTTATTTTATCCATGTTCCATGGATCCTAGGAATATCATTATTTTTATTAATTTGTTGTCCTACTTCCTGCAAGTACTAGTCATGAGCCAAGAGTCTACATTAAAAGTACTAATACACAGAGGACCAAAAGACATCTTATTCTTTTCTGTTTCTGTCTGATCTAATGCTCCATGTTTACCTGTCCAAGGTATCTAACCTCCCTGTAAGTCCAATGGTTTACCAGTAGAGCCAAGCAAATAATTAGGATAAAATATGTTTTTATTTTAGCCTTGTAGGCCATTAGTATTTTTCCTCAGTGTTTCTTGAATGTACTTGTGTGATTTTTTTTTTTTTTTTTTTTGTGTGCGCGTGTAAATGCATTTGACATTAGTTAGAGCAGTTTGATTTGGGGATTTGATTCTCAAAATTTGAGTTTAGAATGATGATACAGCCTCCTACCTTGCTTTCTATAAGTGTATCCAAGTTCTTTTGCCTCTTTATTCATCATGTAGATAGTTACATACTCCTAGTCAAACCCCAGGAAGGCTTCTGGAACACATAAATGGGCTCCTAATCCCTAGTATAATGCACTTGGTTTTTGGGGCCTGCTGCTTTTTTCATTGATGGAACCACACAGTCCATGACAGCTTGAGCCACTGTTTCATGAGCCATTGAATACTTGTGGAAGGAAGATTCGTTTTCTCTCACACATGGTAACCTTGAGGAAAATGAGGAGGCTCTGCCCCTTTGTTTCTCAGGGTATGGACATATTTCTGCTTGTAGCAGCTTTGAAAGGGGAAAGGGAATTGCTGTCTTAGAGCTCACAGCAGCTGTTCAGAGATAGCTGTTACATTTGCATGAGTGATACAAATGAGCTAAATTGCCCTATCATTCAAGATCTTCAACAAGGTTAAAGTTGGATCAGTTTTCCTGCACTTGTATGACTACAGGCTCATGCAGAAATAACCATTATGTACTCCTGAGCAACAACTACTACTCTACTTAATGAAACCACTACAAAGGTATTTTTCCACACCCCATTCTCAGTCAACTATTTTAATTCTTCTAGGAACGTGGGACTAGAAGGGGCCTCTTGGGCTGTTTCATCCAGTTCCTGTATTTGCAGATAATCATTAACTGAAGAAATCCCCAAAATTGTGACTTCAAATGCTTGTCCACAACTACAAGGAATGATATCCAAAACGCCAAGACCACCGTATAAAATGCTATGGGTCAATGCAGGGGAAATGAGGACATTTTTGTTTTTTAACTTATTAAAATGTGGAAAAGTAATGCGTACTCATGGATCTGAGCATTAATCTTTTAAATTTTTGCTGGAAGCTACTATAGAAATGCAACTTGTTTATTGTAAGTTAGACATGGAATATGTTTTATATTTTAAAAGGAAAGTTGTTTTTCAAAGAAGGATTACAAAGTTTACATCTTTCTTTTGACCTTTCCTATTGATGGAAAAAAAGCAAGAATTTGGTATGGACACATAAGGACAGTTTCAAAACCTCTTCCAAACATTTTTTATTTGTTTTCTGCTTTGGCTTTGGGCATGCTAAAAGGGAGGAATAGGCTGCAATTGGCCCTAGACAGGTTACAGGGGTGGGCAGATGAGAAAAGGATGGGTTTCAACACTGACAAGTGCAAGGTGCTGCACCTGGGGAGGAAGAATTAGCAGCATACCTACAGCCTGGAGAACTCCCTTCTTGTCAGTGCAGAGGCAGAAAAGGATCTTGGAATCATTATTGATGCCAAAATGAACATGTGGGGACGTGGTCAGGAAGGCCGACAATGTGGGGACGCGGTCAGGAAGGCCAACCACAGCTTGTCATGCATCCACAGATGCATCTCAAGCAGGTCCAAGGAGGTGTTCCTCCCACTCTATGCAGCACTGGTCAGGCCACAGTTGGAGTACTGCATCCAGTTCTGGGCATCGCACTTCAGGAGGGACATGGACAGCATTGAGAGGGTCCAGAGGAGGGCCACCCGCATGATCAAGGGACAGCAGGGCAGGCCCTACAAGGAGAGGCTAAGGGACCTGAGCCTTTTCAGCCTCCACAAGAGAAGGCTGAGGGGGGATCTAGTGGCCTGTTACAAACTAGTCAGGGGGGACCAGCAGGCATTGGGGTAGTCCCTGTTCCCCTGAGCACTACCAGGAATGACTAGAAATAACAGTCACAAGCTGGCAGAGGGTAGATTTAGACTAGATATCAAGAGGTGCTACTTCTGTCAGGGCAGCTAGGATCTGGAACCAACTTTCAAGAAAATTGGTGCTGGCTCCTACCCTGGGGGTCTTTAAGAGGAGGCTAGATGAACACCTTGCTGGGGTCAAACCCTTGCTTCTTTCCTGCCATGGCAGGGGGTCGGACTTGATGATCTGTCAAGGTCCCTTCTGACCCTACAAACTATGAAACTATGAAACTTTTTAGTAAGTCATGTAGAACCAAAAGCTAAGTGAATATGACATTGTCTTCTGTCTTTAGAGTATGTACAAAATTTTTCCCAAAAGGCTAACAAGCAAAAGGATAGGGAGCAGATTGTCTGTCAAATTTGCCTTGTACAAAGGAAAACATATATTTAAAAAATTATGTTTACTTCCTCTGAGCAGTTTAGCAGTTTCAATTTACTGTCCTTTTAACCCAGGTTATTTGTAATGAAAGAAGTAATAAAATATTTCGTTGTTTGTACTGAAAGATTGATTCCCACTTCTTTAACCTCTCCATCTCTGGAAGTGTTGACTATCTCTAGTCTTTGTCAGATGACTGAGGCAGCTGATAGATATTCATTTAGAAATGTGATAGGTTCTGATCCCCAACCCCAAAAGCTGGGCCTTCTACTATGCCACATGTGCATGGCAGGATGCATGATTTTGGAATTGGATCAGATCCCAATCACACGCTACTTGCTAGGAGTATGTAATCCTGATTTGGTGCTCTCCCTGGCAAGTTGAAAGCGGGGTACTTGACAAATAGTTATCATTGACAGGTGGGGACCATACCAGTGCTAGCTGAAGCCCTGGTGTGGTTTTGGAGCTATCTGACAGTTAGCTCATTGTTGGCTGGTGGGATCCACACCAAGGCTGGTTCCAGGTTTGGTGTGGTCCTAATCCTTGCCACCTGTTTAATTTAAGATGTGATGGAAACCAGCCACTAAAGTGTTACATTTTTTGTATAATATTTTTGTGGCTAGTTTCCCTTTTTGTAGCACTGTTAATTCCCTAAACATGTTGCACCATTACTATTTAAGTTGCATTTAATAGTCTTAAGTGTAACATTTGCCAGGGACTATAGTGATAGAAATAGTGTAAAGTTTCTTGAAGTTTAAAACTGATATTTGTACATTTTGAAAAATTTAAGAAAATATTAAAAAGGGAAAGCTTATATGATTAATACAAGTCAGTGGGATTTCATAATTGAACTGCTAGATTTTAAAACTTATTACAATTGTGCTGTACATATGCAAGTGAGTGCTAATCCCCAAGGTGGATTCCATAAATAGTGTAAAGCTGGTTGGATGTAAAAGCCTTTTTTCTGTTTACCAGACTTTTACAAATGTCTACACTTGGATGATTGGAAACGTTGCTTCAGCTCTTTGTCACTTTCCTCACCTGTACACATTGTAATGTTTTTGTCTTCTAGGACATACAGGACGGTTATTAAAATCCCTATGCTTCACCAGTCTGTCATTCCTGCTACTGCACATAATCTTCCAGATCACAATAAACAGTCTTGAAGCTGGAAAAAAAATTGACCCCAATTTTAACTGTGAGTACCCTTTCTCTGTTTGTTCGAGCAACTTGTCAAATGTTGGAATTACTGGTTAAAATGGGAGGGGCCTGAGGGCTGGACTTTTACCATTACCATCTTATTTGTTTGGAATTCCCTTCCTCCTTCCTCAGAAAAAATCTGTTTTTCTCCTTAAAATGAGAAAATCTGGATTTTATTGCATTTTTCCATGGTGAATGAAAAACCCGGATTCCTAGTGATGACTTCAATCAACTGGACTTCAACCTAGCCACCGTTACTCATTTTTTACATGTGTCATGGTAGAAGTGAGGCTTGAGGTAGAATTTATTAGGTGGAGCATAGGGTATTGCCTTATTCGACTAGTCCCCAAAAGATATTTCATAGAATCAGAAAAGTAGGGCTGGAAGGGACCTCCAGAGGTCATCCAGTCCAATCCCCTTTATGAGGCAGGATCATCTCTATCTAAGACATCCTATACAAATCTGTTGCCTAATCTAGCAAAACTACACAATCAACCCTGGCACAACCACAAGACACAACGCTCTAACCAGCTGCAGGTAAAGCAGGGGGACCATGGCAGCCAAAGTTCTGTTATGGCAAAGGTTGTTCCATTGGAAAGAGATGTAGAAAACATGTGTAAAGATAATTGTAGAAGGAATGGACAAACAAGGTAGCAAAGCTGATGATGTAGAGCAGATGAGTCTATACAAATAAAGTACATATTATTTAATGGCACTATAAATATGCATTGCACATAACAGGTAGATACAGTTCCTGCCCCAGACAGTTATTCTGGGTCCCCATCTTGAGTCCTTACTCTTATTAATGAGGCAGAATACAGTATTAGAGGTGCACCAATGCATCGGTCCAATATCAGCTCAGTACCAATATGAAGAAAATTGTCTAAATTGGATATCAGCCCTATGGGGCTGATAATTGGCCAATAAGTGCCCCTGCTGCACACAGCCGCAGTGCAGCATGGGGCAGAGCCGGCACCTTGGAGAGCTGCCTCCATCTGGTAAGTCGGAACGAGAGGGGGGAGGGAAAGGGCATGGGGGGGGGCAAATCAATGCACCCGCAGTGAGGAAGGGAGCAGGGACAGGCACTGCCCAGCTGGGGGGGGGGGGAATGGAGGCATGGCTCATGGGGTGGGGTCAGCTCCCGCCCCTGCTGCACCCCAGGGGGGTAGGGACAAGGGGGGCATGTGCCTCCAGATCTGCACAGCTCAGGGTGGGTGGCAGCTGCGGGGTGGAGCTGGAGCCGGCGTTGCGTGGGGCTCTTCTCACTGGGGGCTGGGCTTGAAGCAGGCTCTGGCAGCTCTGGGAGGAGGCTTCAGCTACCCCAAGTTTTGCCGCAGCTTCGCTCCCAACCCTGCTCTGCCTCCCACCCCCAGTGCCTGATGCAGCCCCAGCTTAATGCCCTGCTTCCACCCAAGCTCCGGGAAAAGCTGTGGCTGTGTTAGGTGGCAGCACAGGGCTGGGAGCAGGGCTGTGGCCCCCTCCCAGCACGGCTGGAGCCCACTTCGCATGGGTGACGGGTGCTTCTTGAGTTGGGGGGCACATGAACCCCTATGCATTGCCACTGCTGCTCTGAGTCCATCCCCTGGTGAGAACAGCCCCGCACAGTGCTGGCTCCAGCTCCACCCTGCAGCTGCCACCCATCCCGCACCATGCAGATCTGGGGGCACATGCCCTTGCCCCCTGGGGTGCAAGCAGCAGTGGGAGCTGTCCCCACCTCACGAGCTGTGCCTCCTTCTCTCAGCCCCACCCCCACCCTGGCTGGACAGCACCTGCCCCCTCCCTCACCCCCCCATGCCCCTTCCTCACCCTCTCCTTCCACCATACCAGCCTTACCACCTAGTGGCAGCTGTATCGGGTATCAGCCCCCAAAATCTCTATTGGTGTACCCCTATATATTATTATTAAGCACTATATTGTATAGCAGAAGTACATGTACTCTGGGCCAACTGCACAGGCAATCTACACTGACTCTAGGATAGAAGTAGGATTCCATAGAACTTTTCACGTCTTGTATGCAATAGTCTAAGTTAACATCAGTTTAACTGATAAATGAGAGTAGGATAAACAGATTTCTTTTTCAATTTTGAAACTAATTTAATTCAGTGCGGTCATGTGCCAAAACGTTTGCCAAGAGATCTCTTTCCGGTATTTTTTTTTTCTCCTTTCTCCTCCATACTGAGTTGTAAACTGTTGAAAATACTATCAGGGTAGGTAATGGAAAACTTTGCAAAACTTTTAAACTCTTGGAAGAATGAAAACTGTCGTTGCTTAAAGAGTTAACTTGTACAGTAACAATTTAAGTAAACTAACACTCACCTCTTTCAGTAAGTATAGTATTACATGTATTTTTGGTATTTGCCTTGGTTAAAAACATCAAATTGAAGTTAAAGTTGTGTTGATACAGAAAGTTGTATTTTCTGAAATTATGCTCTATATCTCAGGCATTTGTAAATCAAAACTAAATGCTCCAGATGGTTTAGTTTTTGCAACTGTAGGTAGTGTTCCTGTTCATGGACCACCAAGTATCAGCATATTTAGTTTCTCCATTTTATTATTTTAACCACTTATTTTAAAGCTCATACACTTTCACTGCAGTACAGCTACAAACAGCATCTTCTGGAGTATTTAATACCTATGTTGTTGAAACAACAGTAGCATTTAGAAATACTGAATTATTGGAGGGTTCTTTTTACCCTAAAGTCTTGTGACTGTTACCTGGCACTAATAAAATTTTGTCTGTAAAAATTCCACATTTAGCTTAATACCAAATTTCTGTTAAAGGCTGCATTGTGCAGATTTGACAGTTAATACCCCACTTATTTTTTTTAAAGAGTTCACATGAGTATATGAGGAAATAGATACAGCAGACACAAGCTCTGTAAATCTTCCCAAAATATCTGTTGTGCTGCCTATTAAAATATTTTTATTCAGTCAAAGTATACTATTAAAATAAATACCAACCAGGTTTCAATTATAACATTAAATATATTACAAAATCTTTCTTTGGTATAGTAGTAGTAGTATTGCTATAGTAGTGATATTTCTTTATTAATCATTTTTGTCAGTTTGTACTGTTATTGAAATAAAATAATGATTATTAGATTAGTTGAACAACTCATGGTCATAGAATTTGTAATCCTAGAAAATTAAAGGGCAGCCTATATAAATTCAGAAAGTACATTAAGGATTTCATTCCCTGTAATATACCATATTTGCTTGAGTACAACATACCTCAAAATAAAAGACAGACTTTGTTTTTGAAGGGTAAAATGAAGAATAAAACCTTTCCTTGTAATAAGCAACTTTGTAACAACATTGAGCCTGTTCATTGTGTTCTTCCTCTGAATCATGTGCAGTTACTTTTATTTTGCCTGGCAGAAACTCAAGCCACTGAAACTGCTGTTACTGTATTTTCTCCCTTATAATGCACATCTCAATTTCCAGTAGTTGCTTTATAAACAGATGTGCATTTATGCAATAAAGTATGTCATTTTATGATACTGTCCCAAATCCAGGGTTAGCTGTATTAAGCAATGCTTTCTACCGCTTCCTGTTTGAAGATTTAGAGGTAGACTCTATTTCAGCCTTCTTTTTGACCTTCCTTTGGGTTTCTTTCTCAGTTTCTCTCTCATGAAAAATATGGAAAGCAGTATATTATCAGATATAATACAGTCTGTTTTGGTGACTGTGGCATGAATAACTGTTATCACTAAGCATTGTAAGTATTTTTCCCCTTAAGTACTTTTAAATTAATTTTTTTATGGACTTAGTACAAATGTATTTTATTTAGAATATTACTGCTGTATCTCAGAAATTCTTATTTATATTTGGAATCTACAATATTCAACATAAATAAATTCAGTATCTCTGTTGAGCATTCAAACATAGTATCATATCAGGACTAAGGTAAGGAGTCACAGCTTCTTAGTATTTCCTGTTGAGAATTTATTTTTGCCTACTGGGAATTCCTGTTGGATTACACTAGTTTGATTTAATACTGTAAATCTTTAACCTCTGGCATGTTTTTCTTTGATTTATTACTCTATCAGGGGAAAAATGGCCTTATATTTTCTCTACTACAGTACCCTAAACACTACTAATCAAAAAGATTACCTGAAAAGTGTCTTGCTTGTATTGCAAATGAGGCAGTTGGATAGAAACGAATCTTCCAAATATCTGAGTATTGCCTAAAAAATGTTTCTGCCCTGTTTCCAAACATCTCCTAAGTGGTAGGGGTGAAGGCTGCATTCATGTCATTTTAGGAACTCCTGCCCCAGAGAAGCCAATACTTCTGGGTAGAATTTAAGCACTAATCAGATATTTTTTATATTTTTATATTCAAAGCATAACTGTATTTTCTAGAAGTATTTATTTTATTAATTGACCTACTGGTTAATATCTGAAACCTACATTGTGCTCTTGAAAAACTGCTTGGCTCACCTGTAGAACAGACCTTTCCATTTGTCAGAGAACAGACTGATTTTCTTCAGCATCATTCCAAAAAACTCTCAGAGCTTTTGAATTTGAGACTTTTTACTATCTCCATCTGCTTTGAATATTTTCTTTTTAATTTCTAAGCTAAGTGTTCAATGACTTGTCTACCTTTTTTCCTGAATAAGTCAGATTTGACATGTTCTTTTTTAACTTTATTTCCCTTTCCTCATTTCTCCATTCACTTGTTTTAATTTTTGAGGTGCAGAGATCTGAAACTATGTGCACTGCCCAAAACTTTCCTTGTATTGGTAGAATAGAAGCTAAAAGGAATCTTGTTAAACATGTTTGCCCTAAAGTTTAATTAAGTGCGCTTTAAAAAATATTATGTTGTAATATACGGGGTATACCTCGCTTATTGTAAGGGTCACATTTATGCTGTTTCTGTATATTGAACTCTTGGTCTCAGGACAGAAATTACTCATGATATAAGTGAAATTACTCATAATATAAGTGATTGAAAACTGGCTCAAATATGTAACACAGCAGAAGTTCAGTGCACCTCAACCACTTTCAAAATGACCAAACCAGTTTAAGATAAACCTGGATGGATGTAATATCGAACTTAACAGATTTAGGTTAAATCGGCTTCTTGTCCCAGATCTCCTCTAGTTTCAAGTTGACTCGCAGCATCCTAGCATGCTTTGCACCTCCCACACAAACCCCTCTCATAGGGTAGGCCCAAGATCTCTCCTCCATCCACGCAAGGAGGGGTGCTGTAGCGCCCCCTGGCTTCTACTCTGGGCCACTGCAGGCATGTGGCTGCATTTCTGGAATCAGAAGTGAATGTCTGTTTGCTTGCTTATTGGTTCAGTCTATGCAGCTTGGATTAACCTGCAAAGATTGAATCAATTCAGCCTTGGGCTTTTTGACTATCTGTACTTAACCATATTGTATAACACCCTAATCTTGGTTAAAGACTAAGAGTAAAATAGAGCCCACATAATCCACATTTCATCACTAAGAAGCTATCAGGTGGTCATTGGGGTTTTTTTTTTAATACCCATTATTTCCTAGTAAACTAGTAGGCTGCGTCCAGACGAGTGCAGTCATGAGGTATGTGGCACCACACTTTTAGGCATTTCCTGCCCCAAACCAGAGTACAGCCAGGCTCCCAGCTGCAGGATTGACATGGCTGCAGCTTCCCCAACCTACAGGACTCCAGGTAAGGCTGCTGGGGCCAGTACAGTTGCTGGCCTCAGCCACCCCTACCGTACCTGAGGTAACCTGTCATGTGCCAGAGGGTGTGTGGCACAGGCATTCCCCATCGATAACTAGCAGTGGAACAAAGTATGCCACTGCTAGTTATCCCTGGGGCCCTGGGGGACCAAATGTCTATGTTCATCTGGACACAGATATAAAGTTTAATCAGAAGACACTTTAGAATCAAAATTCAAAGTTCACTTTGGAACTCAATCCTGCATCTTTCACCCTGTGTTGTCAATGAAAATATTTATACTCATAATATAATCTATTAAAATATTAAGTGGCATATAAGATCAGATCCTCAAAAGTATTTATACGTCACTATTATTAATGGCTCATCTCCATTTTAATTAGATTTGAGTATCAAAATACCTCTGAATATTTGGATAGTAGACTTAAATTATCTTCTTATCAAGATAGTTTTTTCAGATATCTGTGGTTATTTAACTGGGAGGATCATTATTTTTGTTCTCTAGCTCCAGGGCTGGAGAAAATGGTTCCTTGCATAGCTTTTCATCTCCAAAAGCAGGAGCTCAGAGGCCGAGCACAAGAAAAGCTACACACTGGTTGTCTGCTGTGCTCCCTCTCTCCACCCTGATGAAGCAGAGTTGCCAGACTGAGCAAAAAACAGTGTCATGCCCCCTGATTGGAGAACATGCTACTACATGCTATTATGGTGATTTTGAAGTGCTCTGGTAGGAGGCAGCATATCTATCCATGGCCTAAAGCACTCCAAATTGAAGCAGAATTTGGTGCACTTTAAATGTAAGTCTGTCCATACCCTTTGTATTCCAGTGAGATTAAAAAAGTTAAAAAATGAAGACTTGAGAAATAACAGCCTGGCAGAAAACTTTAAAGATATGGGATTTTTTTTTTTTTAATTTAACCATTTCTTTAACTCCAGCTTAATGTTGCAGCAGTGTTGACATAAGTATTATATAGCAGTATAAAAATAGCAAACAGGATAGTTATTTGCAATAAGAGACAATTATGAGGCATGGTTGTATACAGGCAAATATAGTCAACTGTATAAGATACTCAAAAGGTGTATAATTGTACAATAGAAATTTCAGACATATCATAATATAATGTTTCCAAACGTGTGGTTTGTAGTTTAACTTCACTGATTATGCAGCTATCCTGCAGTAAAACTTAAGTCATGCAAAGGTGTTGAAGAGTATTTTTTTAGGTGAGGGAAGGTTATTTGCTGGCAGACATAATTTGGTCTTTGAACAGAAGTTAATTGTGGTCTGAATTATGGGAGAATTATCTTCAGCACAGCTTCACCCATCTTAACTTTAAACAACCAGGAGATTTATGACTGAGGAAACAGAAGCTTCCAAAATTGCTTTTTAAGCATATGTCATTGGTTCTGTTTAATTTCCTCCAGACTGTTACTGCGTAGCAGCTCAGAAAGTGAGCATGCATTGTATTTTTAGTATTGCAATAATAGCTATTTTATTTCCAGTCATGTGCTACCATGTGTAAATCAAGCTGTATTTTAAATGGTAATTTTCAGCTGCTATATATTGTAAGTTGTGAACATTGTATCTATTTTCTGTCTTTGTCATTTCTATAGCTCCTTTTCAAACATTCTGAATTAATGAAAGCTAAAAATCATTTCAATTTTTTAATATTCTTTGTACTGTACAGACAGAGCATTTTGCCAACAGGAAAATATTCACCTTTATGATGATATGAGTGACAAAGCATTCATTGCTCATGAACACAGCCAGGTGTCAGTTTTCTATAAAAACTGTTTTTCATCTTTTTGCAAGGAACCAGGATGATCACCAGGGAGATTATACTATATAATTTGAAGTTATCAGTTTCATCTTAAGTCTTAGCCAGATTTATACCTGATGCACCACATGCTATGTTGAACTATTGATCTGATTTGTGAGGCAGAGACTCTTGACTTGTGTAGCAATGATGATAATGAAAAAAGGCTGATATTCTCAATTTGATATCCTTCTAACAGTGGATCACAAAGTGAAATTCTATAACTGCATTTACTTTAAGTATTTGCAAGGAAGTGTATATACCACCTGAGGTATACTGTGAGGAACTATTGGGCAAGATTATTTTTCTGTGCATGAAAACCAGTTGTCTTTGAGAGAGAATCTCACTGTAGAAAGTACAGAACAATTTCCCACCATTTTTCTACAGTTCATCTTCAATAAAACGGAAACAAAAATAAAGCAGAAAGGCAAATTAGCATGAAGAAGAAATCACACCAAAAAAGTAATATTTTTTTATTTATGAAGTATCATCTGTGATTCGTGGCATATTTGAAAAGAGGAGAATTAGAGTCTTATAAACAACCACACAATCACATATCTCTCTCCTAGATTTAATCTTTCCATGGTCAAATTAAAACGAACATGCAGTATACAGTGGGATGCAGAGTAGTGTAATATATTAATGTGGATTAATCAAACTCTAGGCAAGTAATGTTTTCATTTTGAATTTCCTCTCATATTTTGGAACTGCTGTACTGTTTATCAATGAGAAGTTATATTTTTGAATATTAATTATGCATGTCACAGATGGTTATTTCCCCCACTGATAAACGATAAATACTTCTGTCAATTTCTGCTTTCTTTAGTTCTATGTAATGTCTTTATTAAGTGAACATTATTATGGAATCCTCCTGAATTTTTGTAGGAAATGTTAATGCGAGAGCTGTAAAGAAACCTTGTTTACGCAACTGGTTTAGATGGAGTCCAGGCTGCGGAAGGTACGTGATATGTAATCAAGTGGCTCAAATAAACAAATGGTCCAGTCAACTAAAATCTTCATTTTCACAGTTTTGGAGTTGTGGCAGCTGGGTGGGCTCCCATGAATTTAACATCTCATGAATATAAGGATCTGAAAGGCTGAGTTGTAGGTCATTCTACTAACCAGCACGGAATAGAAACTCCCGTGTTGCCACATTACTTAATATGAAAAGCTATCCTCCATTCTGAGGGATTAGATGAATTTAACTGAACTTATTTAAAAAGGGTACTAATACCCACAAGAAGGAAAGCGGCCTAAATTAGCATAAAGCCAATTTTTGCTTTGTTACAGGCATACATTCAGCTTAATTACATATACTATATTTACTTGAATTCAAGACAAGGTTTCCCCCACATTTAATCCCCCTATCTTGGATTTTAGAAAGGGGGGGGAGGGTCAGGCAGCTGCTGCAGCTCTGGAACCAGAGCTGCACCTGATGTCTGCCCCCCAGTAGCATTGCTCCTCCTCCCTGAACACTACTTTACCACCTCACATCCCATCTGCTCCCTCACTATCTCTAATATGAAAACCTAGGTGCCACCTCTGCCCCGCCGCCCCCCAGCCTCTGTGCCCCTGCTTGCCTCCCTCTGCTGCTTACCCCTGGCTCCAGGCCTACTCCAGCTCAGGGTTCAGAGTATATGGTTGCTTCGGGCTCAGCCCAGCCCAGCCCAGCCCAGTCACAGTGGAAGTGGTGGCATCTCTGACTCGTGATTAAAAGGAATCCTGGAAGTTACTAGCAATGGCATGTGTCCATTGATTTATGGTAGCATAAAAATTATGTTGTAGCCATAGTGGTCCATAAATTATATGAGGGGCAAGGATTTCTTAGATTAGTATCTTTTATTGGACCAACTATGTAGCTGGGATGAAGTTAGATGAGCTTTCCAATGTAAGCTATTTTTTTTTTTAGTTCTCTGATTATAGGAAGCTAGGCACAGCAAGTTAAGCACAACATGGGGCAGGACCTGAGAGAGAGACACAAGTAGCAAAAGAGAAGAAGCTGGGAGGTCAAGACCTATCATGTCAGTCTCACCTTCCTTGTCTGGAAAGTATTCAGAAATTGGATAAACTGTAGTGGCTCATAAATCCAATATCAGTATATAGTCCTTGGTTCTTGGAGTCCAGCCAGCTTATGATTTTTTGTTCACACATTTGCCTTTTAAAAGTGTTAGGTAGATTTTTGTTGAACATGAGGATAGTGAGGTCAGAGGCAGAGTAGTTGTTCTGTGAGAAATGTGCTTCTAATGGTGAGTGTATGTCTCCATCCTTTATATTATTTTCTGTGAGAGTTCATCCTCTTGTGTAGTTGCTGTTTAGTTTCACCTATGTAGTTGCCGTGAGTGTATTTAGTGCAATGAATGAAGTAGAGGAAGATCCAAATCTCCTTTTCACCTCAAAACTCAAAACCACCATTACATCATTTCCATCTGAACTACAAGAAAAAACTTCAGACCCTGATCGTTCCACTACCCAATCCAGGGACATTTTACATGCTCCCTAAAATCTACCAACAAGGGAACCCAAGGAGACCTATAATTTTCAACCGTGGAACCCTAACTGAAGAAATAGCAGGTTTCATTGAATCCATCCCAAAACTTCTTGTCATCCAAAAAATGAGTTTTATCTGAGACATAACAGACTTTCTTCAAAAGCTCAAAAACATTGACCACTGTCCCAACAATACCCTCCTAGCCACTGTGGCTATCACCATCTTATAAACCAACATCCCACACCAGGGTGTCATCCAAGCCTGCCTTGCATATCTACAACAGCGAGATTACAACTTGGAGTACAGACCTCAAGATATTACTGAACTCATACACTTCATCCTCACATACAACTTCAGTTTCAACAACCAACATTTCCTCCAGACAATGGGCACCAAAATGACCCCACAATATAACAAGCTTTTTATGGCCTACCTGGAAGAACAATTCCTCAAAAACTGCACCATCAATCCCATGCTATACCTGAGATATATAGATGATATCATCATTTGGATTGAAAACCTACAGTCTCTGATTGATTTCCATCACAATTTCAACAACCATCACTGCTCCATCAGACTGTCTCTTGAATACTACAACACCAACATTTCCTTTTTCTATGATCACTATCCAAAATGGTTAAATACAAACCACCATATACAAGAAACCCACAGACCAACATTCATATCTACGCAGAACCATCAATCACACTAAACGCACCAAAAAGGCCAAGCTCTCTGATACCACTGAATTTGCATTGAGGAGAATACCCACGGTCGTCACCTCACAAATCTCAAAACGGCTTTCACCCAACAAGGACATTCCTCCAGAGAGCTAGATTGCACTTTTGAAAGAGCCACCCAGATACCAGACAAAGATTTGCTGCAGTACAAAAAGACAATTCCCATGAATCGCACACCATTAGTTATGACGTACCGTCCTTCCCTGGAACGTGTACGGAAAATCCTCCAACAATTGCAACCCATTCTAGAAGAAGACCCAATTCTTAAAGAGATCTTTCCAGAACCACCCATCCTAGCCTTTAAACAATCACTGAACCTCGCTAACCTCATCACCAGAAGAAAAAAATCCAATTACACAAACCACACCAAATGGATCCAGACCATGCCAGAACAAGAAATGTAAAACCTGTCAACACATCTCCACCAGTCCCACAATAATGGCATCCCACAACAGAACCATCACCATTCCTGGATCTTACACCTGCATCTCCAGAAATGTAATACATCTCATCCAGTGCACCAAAGGTCCAGATGGAAAATATGTAAAAGAAACAGGACAACAACTGTATACCAGAATGAATACACACCGAAAATCTATCAAAGACAAAAATATCCAACTACCTGTGGGTGCACACTTCTCTCAAGAAAATCACTGCCTGTCTGACCTCTCAGTTCTAATCCTCAAAGGGAACTTGCAAAACACCTTTCATAGATGAGCCTACAAACTTCACTTTATAAATCTACTGGATACAAAAAATCATGGACTGAATATAGACATTGGATTTATGACACAATACAACCTACATGACATTTAATATACCAGGTAACCTGCCTTTTAGCTGATGACCTGCATTACTTCACACTTGTCCTTCTCCTTCCCCCTCCTTCCCTCTCCAATTCCTACCCTTTGTCTTTCAAACTTCCACTCATTTGCATCTTCACAAACATCTGTTTATCCTAGCTTCTTTGCTACCTTGGACACCTCAGAACAGTATCAGAGTTTCCCAATGCCTGAGGAAGGATGTTTGTGCTGGAAAGCTTGCAAAAAGCTTTTCCCAACTATTTAGTTGGTCTAATAAAAGATATTACATCTACCCAAAGAACCTTGCCTGCCTATGTTCTTAGACCAACGCAGCTACAACCCACAACCTTGGATCAAATATTGTTTTTAATGGAGGGATGGTTCCAGCACAGGTGTAACAACTATCATCTCTTGACTAAACTTTCTCTGGACTGTGGTGTCTAGAAAATTGATGATAGTGAGGGAGTATTCTATAGAAAATTTAATAGGCCTTCATCTCCCAGTACTCAGCTTAGTTTCTTTTCTTTTAATTGTGGGCACAGAAAGAGGTTGCATTTGCCACGTGATTGTCCCCTTGAAAGTGCTCAAAATCCTTGCCCTTACAGAAGTGCAAGGCTGCAGAGCACTTTAAAAGTGCCCAGACACATGGCAATCTGAACCCCATTACATGAGGGTTCAGATAAAGGCGCTTCAAAGCAGAACACCTTCATTAATTTCTGTCAGCATGCACTGGGGACAGGGCTGTGTCAGCCCAGCCCAGCCCAGCCCCTGGTTCTGCTTTTTGAATGGGAGGAGGAGAAGGAAAGGGAACAGAGTGAGTTCCATCTAAGGTTTACCTGGCCTTCCCTAGAGGGTGGAATGGGTGGATTGGAGCCCTGCCGCCTTGGGGGTGGGGGGGAGGGAGGAAGGGACTCCAATCCATCTGCCCCATCCTCCAGTGCAGGCTGGGCAAAACCCAGACCAAGCTCCTTCCCCTCCCTTTGCCCCCTCCCATTCTGATGACAGCGCCTGAGCTGAGAGTGGGGTAAGGCAAGGCCAGGGAGTGTGCTCATGCAGACGCTCCAAAATGGAGCAAAGTGCCATGAGTTTCTGGGGGGAGCCACATGTCTGTCAGCACCCTGTGTCTGCTATTCCTAAGAATTTCTCTCAGTCCCTCTCCTATTCTGTGTTTAACTAGCTGTGCCTAGCTTCCTATAAATGAGAGACCTGAGGAAGAAAGTCTTGCATTCAAAAGCTTGTCTAGCTTTATCCCAACTATATAATTGGTCTAATAAAAAATATCACCCTAAGAAATCCTTGCCTCTTCCATAGATTTAATCACTCAGGTAACTATAACTCATGGTTTTCTTTTCTGTGATTTTCAAAGGCACCTGAAAAAGGAAGGCATGAAAACAATAAGTTTAAATATGAACAACTGAACTCTCTTTGAAAACACAAGCCTGAATAGAGATTAAACTACTTTCATTGTAGTACTGCAAAACTGCTCTGAAATGATCAACTTTAGCACTTCTTAATAACTTGGATACTTTGAACTTTTTTGTAAAACAAGATTTGTCCCTGTTGCTTTTGCAGAGGTATTTACATATTAAAATTAAAATTTTATTTTTAGCTTTTGGTTTATTAAACCCATTGAAGTTAATTTCAAAATTGCCATTTACTTCAAAGGAAACAAAGGAAAAGGATATTACTATATCTGTTTAGGTGTGTCAAACCTGTAATATTGGTGTTGGATGTAATTTATAAGATCTTCCTAATAATACCACTTCAGTAAAATTAGATTTGATGGTCAGATATCTCCATATTATGATTTACATGAAGATTATTTTTCTTAAAACCCAGCACTTTTTCACAGCACCTTTATTGCTAAGAATGAAAAAACCCCAGACTATTCTATATAAGTGAAACTACAACATTTTATTTGTTAGTAGATAATAAGAATGATTTTATCTTCATCATACATGATGGTTTCCAGGAAACTTATTACACACTTAAACTTGGCTTCCAAATGAAAAATCAGAACTAAAGTTTCTTTCAGTTCCTGCCAGATGTAATGTCTGAATCAATACTAAAGCAGGATATGAGAGGCAAGTGTACTTTATGTTTGCCCTTTGCATAAACAATATAACACATCTGTCAAGCTTATGGTTCATACCCAGCATAAAAATGTTTCCTTAAAATTCGCACAGGAAAGCCCACCAAATAGCTGAAACAGAAAATCCAATTTCATATTTTTAAAAATGTGGAAATGATTTTAAAGCATTAAACTTCCCTCTTTTATTTCAGTATAACTATATGACTAGAGACTAAATATGAATTAGCGTTCAGTTTCTGTTCATGCACAATATATGGATTACTGAATTTTATGTCATACCACATTCCTACAGAGGCTTGCTTAAAGATATCAATAAACTGAACACCAGAGGAATTATAATAATATTTTAGACCACAACCAGAAAGTTTACAATCAGTGAGAGTGATAGTAAGTCAAAAATATTCCATACTAACCATAAATAAAATATATAGTAATGATATTTTGATTAAATCTTATAAAAAGTTGGGGAATACATGTATTATCATTTCAAATCCAATAACCAGTGGGTGAACCTGATTTCTAAACATGAAGAATATCAGAAAAACCTGTTACCAGCCATATATTTTAAAATATGAAAGCCCTGCATGATTCCATGGTTGCATTTTACTCCAGCCAACGGTTAATGACAGAATGCAAGCAAGAATTTTATTAATCTTTTCTTGGTTTGGGGGCATACTTTCAAAACAATGCGTCTCCTGAGGAAAGAAAGGATCACTATGAACAGGGGAAAACAAATTACTTCAGAAGTGACCAAGTGGGAGTTGGGAAAAATATTATAAAAAGTCTCATAATTTTGGTACCTATGAGTAATGGGAAACAGATCTGGTTGTTTGGATTGTAATTTTTGTTAAAGGTCTCAATCTACTTTTTACTGTGAATATTTGCTTTTTGACTCATGGACTTACCAATAGTCATTATGACCATGACTTAAGATAGCTTAACATGTCTTCTTCTGGGATGGTTCAAGCATTTTTAAACAATCATTATGACTTTTATAATGGAAAATACCTGTCTGAGGGTACTTTGGCATGAATTTGCTGTGGATAGAAAACAAACATATCACATACTACAAATGGATTTTAACTAGTAACTAGCAGAAGTACCTGTTCCTTACCCAGGTTGTAATTTTTATATTTAGGTAAAAATATTGTTTATTTTAAAAAAATATAATACAACATATTTAACATTTAATATTTAACATGGCATGACATTTCATATGACATCCAAATGAATGGTCTTTACTGTAGAACTTCTTTGTAATCAGTGTTCATGGTGTTTCCTTTTGGTGCCGGTATATACAACCCTCTTCAATTATCAACTCTGGAGCAAGCCACATATAACTGTCTGTGTGAAAAGCATTGTTCCCTTAAATAGTCACTGGAAGCCTCAAAAAGGGTCAAGTGAAAAATAACCCACCTATACTTTTCTTTGGGTAGTATTCAGTGATTTTGGAAGGTTTAGGGTAGATAGGACCGGTAATTCTCAAGTTACAAGTGAACATACATAGACATACACTTCATTTTGTAATAATGACATCCAAAATGGAGTGGTACCAGTTTGTTATTTAAGAAGTGAAGTAGTCTCGGTCACTTGGGTCAAGTGAAAAATAACCCATCTATAATTTTCCTCAGGTGATATTCAGTGATTTTGGAAGGTTTAGAGTAGATAGGGCCAGTCATTTTTGAGTTATAAGTGAACAGACAGACAGACAGACGTACACTTCCTTTGATAGATAGATAGCTATGGCTTGAATCCTTTTGTTGGTTGGCAGTGCCACTGGTGATAGTGAGTAGCAGGTTTCAACATTTCAGTGGAGATGCTTACTTTTCAAGAACCCCAGATTGGGAGTTTATGAATAATTTGATGTTTCATGAAAAACAGCTATGTTCCTACCTCCAATGTGCAGAGCCATCAAAGGACTAAAATTGCACTAAGAACAGAGTTGAAGTGCCAAATGTAGCTTTTAATGGCCCTCCAATTTTTGCTTCCACCTGTAGGGTGTAGTGGTCTACTATATATTACTATATATTAATAATTGCACACAGCTGTGATATAAAATTTATGAGAATACTAGATCTACTGTTGTAATTTTTATTTCTAAACCTGGGTTTCTTTCTGTTTTTTACAAAAGGAGTCTACAAATTATAAATGACAAAACTGATTTTGCACAGTCAGGTAGACTAGGGACTCTCCCATACTATAACTACCATCCCACACGTGTATAGTACAGAAAGAGTAAACAAATATTGGAAGTTAGAATATAATGACCATTCCAGATCCACTGTACATGCGTTCCAAGAATGTCTTCACATTTATCTTTCTTTTATAATCAGTTTTTAGAGAGATGTTCTTTATCAAAAGATAGTAAGAAACAGGGATGTTAACAAGTGGTGATGTGGTGAGGGTGGCAAATAATGCCTTTTAAAATGTATCAAGGTACATGTAGTCTCCTTCTCCACTTTTCTCCTTCTGTCTTTCTCTCTCTCTCTCTCTCTCAATGGCTTCATTCATTACAGAAGAGTTTTCCGTGACTGTTAAGCTTTAACTACTGAGCAGTGACCTGCAGTATTTCAATAACCAGGCAGCTCAAGTTACCCAATTAGCTATTACAAGCTAAGCAAGAGGTACTTTTCAGTATTGTTGTTTAACTAGTAGAATCAAATTTCATAAAATTGGCCAAAGTTTAAAAAAGTAAAACTATCAGCAGAAAGAAAGATTGTCTTTCATAATACAACAGGTGATTACATAGTTTCTTACCCTTAGCTGTAAATATATGCTTCAAAATGTTAGCGAGAAATAAGAAATTGATAAGATTACAGACAGTTTAATATCACAAGTCTTAAATTAAAAGAAAGGAAAAGAAGCAGACTTTATAATCATGGAGGGAATAACTTTAACATATTCTGCTGAAATATTCAGCTTATTTGCCATATCCTGGACACGTTTACACGAGATGCTTTATTGAGCAGTAGAGCAAGTTACTGTGTAGTAAGCATCACTGTCTACGTGTACAGACTATTACTGCAAGTAACATATTAAATGCTGAGTAATTACTGTGCTGCCTGTGATAAAGAAAAGAAAGAAAAATGACCAAATGCCAAACGTAGGAGCAAGTCGTGCTCATGGCGTGGGGGAAGTAGTGGGCACGGCCTGACAGCGGCGGCCCTGGCCCGCGCTGATTGGCAGGGGGCGGGCGGATGCAGCCCGTTTAAAAAGGTGAACGCGCGAAAAGAAAGGGGGACCCGCGCAATATCGGAGAGGCCTGATCACCCTCACTGGAGGTCCTGCGTCCACGAAATCCCTTCCCCCCGGACGCCTCCATCACGACTGGGTATACCATCCGAACGTGTTTAAGAGCTCTCGAGTTATCAGTGAGTTTAACCTTGAAACAGCTGTTAAGAAGTTTTTTTCTGCCTAAACTGTGAGTAAAGCATTTACTTATCTCACCGCCTCCTTGGTGTTTTTCTGTCGACGGAAGGAGAAACAGAAGAGGGAGGAATAAGGCCCCGAAACCCTTTTGTCCCCGGCCTGCTTGCATAATCTGGGTCCAACCACCCATTATCAGGTTGAACACTGCCAAGTAGATGGCTGAACTGGCAGCAGAAGGTAGGAGATCGCTTCCTGCCACCAGGAGCTGCCTGCTGCTGGGGTGGGCTTTGCCATTGGAGCCTAGGCAGGGACAGTATCCCCCTGCTCCAGCAGCAGCAAGTTCCTGGCCCTCGCTTTGCAATTGTGATCATGGAGTGGGAGCTAGGAGATTTCTCCTTGCCCAGGGAGAGTTCCCCACCCAGTCTGGGTCAGACTTTCCCCATGCAGACTTTCCTGCATAGCCAAGAGCTAGCTGGGAACTGTCCTGGTCTGGGTCAGGCCTTAGACCTGATCCACTGGTGGGGCAGCTAGCAGTAATCCCCTGGCTGGGCACTTGAGGCACGGGGCTAGATGCCCCACTAGCAAATCAGGGCAGGGGGCTGGGACCTGCCCCTCCCCTGAAGTTTTTCCAAGCTCTGTGCCTTGATTGCTTGACTGGGGCACAGGTCTGGGAAAAATCTGTGGGGCTGGGACCTTTCCCTGACCAGGACAATTCCCAGCCAGCCCTAGGCTGAGCAGGGAAGTCTGCACATGCAGCCTGGAGTTGGCTGGGGACTGTCTGAAATGGAACAGTCCCCAGCCAGCTCCAGGCTGCATGTGCGGACTTCTCCATGCAGTCCGGGGCTGGCTGAGAACTGTCCTGGTCAGGGGCAGGTTCTAGCCAGTTCCAGGTTGGGCAGGGAACTCTCCCCATGCAGGGAGCTCCCTGCCTCAACTATGCAATCTCCCAGCTCCCACTCTACAATTTGTGGAGCAGAGGCAGGGGTCTATCTCCCAGCCCCCTTTCTGTGATCACAGAGTAGGGGCAGGGAGACACTGCCTCCACCTGGGCTCCAGTGGCAGACCCTGCCATGGCAGCATGAAGCTCCTGGGGGCAGGGGACAATCTCCTGGCCCTGCTTTCTGGTCATCAGCTATCTACATGTGCCTTGCTGTGTAGTAATTACTCAACAGTTAATTTGCTACTTGCATTTGCAGGTAGCAAGTTAACTGCTGAGCAGACCACATTACTGTGCAGTATGGGTCTGCACATGTATATGTGTGCAGATGATGCTTCCGATGCAGTAATTTCCTCTACTGTGCAGTAAAGCATCTTGTGTAGACAAGCCCTCTGTGTAACTGATATCTCCAATGTGGATCTGTCAATCAGGAAAAAATGGTGCATTGAACATACAGTTTTTCTCTCTTCCCCAGGCTAAGCCTGGGCTGCAGGCCAAGAGGGAAGGTTGAAAAAGATTGTGTGTGAATGTGCACACGTGCTTATGCACACGTGCATGTACACATGCACATACCCCCCTCCCCCAACAATCTGCAGCCAATGGGGAGAGCTAGAACTCCATCCCTGGCACACCTTTCCTTAAGTATCAGTGTAAACATTAATGGAGATAAAAGTTTTCAGTTCCATGGATTTAGCAAAACTAGGAGAAGGAATCTTCTAGAGTTAGAAGCACCAAACTGCAAGTAGAGTAAGCCTTTGTATTTGCCTTGATACACAAACCCTCAATCAGGTGTGAACCGGTTTAGGGAGTGTCTTACTGCCGTATAAGCTTAAGTCAGGATTTTGTCCAAAGGAATTTTTCCTGCTAGAACTGAATAAGGTTTGCAGGAGTGGGCCCTGTGCTGTTTTCTATTATTGTATACTAATTTCATAGATTTCATAGACATTAGGGCTGGAAGGGACCTTGCAAGATCATTGGGTCCAGCCCTCTGCCCAAAGGACAGGCAGTCAGCGGGGGTCAAATGATCCCAGCAAGATAGGCGTCCAAGTGTTTCTTAAAGGAATTCAGAGTAGGTGCCTGCACCACCTCTGGGGGGAGTCTATTCCAGGCCCTGGGGACTCAGACAGTAAAGAAGTTTTTCCTTATGTCCAGCCTAAAATGGTCTTCCAAGAGTTTGTGGCTGTTGGACCTAGTCTTCCCGTGGGGTACCCTGGTGAACAGACATTTTCCCAGTTCCCAGTGCACACCCCTTAAATATTTTATGAGCTGCCATCAAGTCACAATTGTTTCATATTATCCTCAGCAAAGGGCTTTTAACTAACAGAAATGTGCATTGTATGTTGCATTTATATTCTGGTTAATTAATTTGCCCAGACTTGAGAGTAAAACAAAAAATATTCACATTGTCTCTCAGAAATATGCCTACAAGTTACACAAAGCATACAAAAAGTCTGTGTCCTGCAGTGTATTTTATAGTGGTTTTTTAAACAACTTTTCATTACTCCACTACATTCACCAGAATATTGACTAAATTCTTTAATGTATGAAAAAAATATCTAAGCAAGGAAGTTCATCACATGCACATCCCCTTAAAACAAAGCCAGAATGCTGATCCAATTCCATGGACATCTGGAAAAAGTCAAAGATGAGTTTCTACATCTATCCTAGGTCATTGTGGATAACAATAAGAAAATGATATCACACTTCCTCCTCATAGTTCTCTTCTTTTCCTGTCAATTAGGAGTTGGTGTGTATTTTTTAAATTACAGCAAAAAATGAAAGATTCTACAATGACAGCTGCAGAAACTGACAAGTATTGCTTAGACTGTCAGAAGTGAAAAATTATTACCTATATTGCTATTTAAATGCCTGACTTAAAACAAGAGTAATAACATTTATTGCATAAAGGAAAAGATCAATAGCACAAAGGCATAGCAGCACACTGACTCCTGCCATACTGATTGTGGCGGCATGATCAACCGCTACTCTAGCGATGTCTACTTATGTGCCCCACTACAAAAGCAGTGTCTGGGGCTGCTGCTTCAGTCACATCCCCCCTCTCCCCCCCCCCCCCCCCCCAGTTACACTACTGCAATAACATCTTGGTAGCAAATGACTTTTCACAAAATTGTCTGAATTCTCAGTCATTTTAATTTGAATACTAAGTATTAGCCAAGTCATAAAGTTCAACTGAGTCCTTATCTTTTTCTTGGCAGAGTTATGTTGACCCTTTGCTAGCTTATTGCTTTATTTAAAAACAATTTAATTGTTAAGCAGTTGTTTAATTTAACAGATGATTAATTGACCTGAAAGGCATGCAAAAGATACATTGAGACTGATATTTCTAATTCTGGTGCTATGCTATGACCAAACCTGCGCATACACCAGACCTAGTTACTTATTCTCTGAGCTCAAAGAAAAGACAATCTGCAATAGTTGGCTTGTCAATCTAAAAGTTTAGTGTTCCCCAAAATGCATATGTTGTCATTTCTCTACTAAAGGTGTGATAAATATGGTATTTAACTTTTATATAGCAGTTTTATTGTTAAATCTGAAAGTGCTTTCCAAAAGTGGCTAACCATTATTATCCTATTTGAGAGGTTTTGAAAAAAAGCACAGTTTAATTAAATAGTTTATCCAGGGTCTGATAGTGAGTAAATGGCAAAGCCAGGAGTAGAACCTCAGTCCTTTGGCAGATGTTATTTTCATCATGGAATGGGTACTGAGGAATCTTGTTACATGATGGAAATATTGCCCAATGTGGCTGGTTTGACTATGTAACGGCAGGCTGTCCTGAAGGCAAAAACTGTGGTGCACAAACTTGCTCTGCTGGCACTCACTTGTTAAGAGTGCTGGAGAGATGCTGCCAAGGATTATCCAAGTCATCCCCCACCCTCCACAGACCCCATTCCAATGATCAGCTGATTGGCAGGACTAGACCAGGAAATCCTGTGGATCAACCTCTCTTGGTTAGCCCTGGAATAGGAAAGTCATACTGACTCTCTTCCCCACCTCTTGTACATCTCAGTATGCACCCCACATCCCTTGGACAGAACTGGGGTTCCTTAGAGCAATGTATTCTGGGAGACTGGAGGACCTGGTAAAGTTATGGAACTCTACATAACATGCTGCAGGTTCAAATTAAAGCACACTACAAACCAGCCACAAAGGTGTTCTACATTTAATATAACATCTTCAAGGCTGGTTCACCACATTTACATCTAGTTCACCATTTTTATTGTGTGATAAATTTCTTGAACATTTGGCAAAATACAATTTATTTGTGATAAACATGTTAATCTGTAATAAATGTAGCGTCTGCCAGGGGCCTCTGTCTCCTTTTGCAAGTCCATTGCCTTGTGTATTTGGTATCTTATATGTCTCTAAAATGGATAAATACTTAAAATAAGGCTACAGTAATTCTGCTAAGATTTGCCAAGAAAAGCTTGATATTTTGGACATTAAATATACCAATGGAAAATGAGAGAAATATTTTACTTGTCCCATTTTCCTCAGTTTAACTTCTTTTGAGTGGCATTCTGCATGCAGTGACTGTATTTGCCTTCAGGTAGAACAGTTATCTGGGACTGTCCTGTGAAACCATGGAACTGTAAATTTGCTACCATGCCTCTAAGTTTGCTTCTCATTGGGCTAGAAGTGTAGGCAAACTGGTAAACTATAGTAAAAACTGATAATTGTTTGTGGTTTGTGCTCCCATGAATGACTGTAGTACAGAAAGCTGTTTTCATCTTTGAAACACAGTGGAGTTTTTTGTGATTTATTTAGTTCTTTGATAGGGGCCTCTAACTGAGGCACAGAAGTGGACTAATACTGCTTACAAAAGCTGGCTTCTATAATTTCATAAGGCTTTTGCTTTCCATTAAAAAAAATAATAAAAAATGTTCCCAGGAGCACAGGATTCAGTAGACATTCCAAAGTAAGTTCTCCTGTTATAAATCCAAAGAAGGTTTATGAGCTGCAAAGTTTGCATTATGAGAAAGGAACAGGGACTCTAGCAATTTCCAATTCCTGATGTTAAATCCATTCATATATAAAGAAAATCACAGAAACCTGGCAGGAGAATCTAACTTCTTAGACTGTTTTACCTACCCATAAGGCCCACTCTTGTATATCACTCACTGCTGAATAGTGGACAGTTCAGTAGTTACCATCAAGGTAATTGGAATACTTTGAAAATGACAGTGTAGAGCAGTGATTCTTAACCAGGGTGCCACAACATCCTAAAGTACCTTGAGATCCTTTAAAGGGTGCTGTAGGGTACCACACAATATTAGCACTGTTAGGTGAGCAAACATGATTCACACAATAAACCCAGAAATTTCAAGTAGGAATCCATGGTGTTAAAAATATTTCAATCTGTCGTGATCCTTCTGCAATAGAAAAAAAAAAGTGTAATTTTTTTGTAGTAAAAAAACAAGTGACAACCAAGAGCTGCCATTTTCAGAAGGGTGCCTTATGTCTAATGAGGGGTTCTTTGAGTCTTAAAAGGTTGATAACTGCTAGTAAAGTAATGGTCTGCATTTTAAAAATGCAGTCCTCAGGAGCAATTGGCTTCTATTTTAAGCTAAATAATAGCACAAATGGCATTATTTTTTCATACTGTTCTTAGAATTCTTCCCTCAGGCTGTGGTACTCCCTGAGATTAGAATCCTTCTGGGCAACTCAAGCTTGAAATGATAATCTGCACCATTTTCAGAAGACATCTCAGGCTTAAATACATTTGGGGATGTGTGTGTATGGGGAAAGGTTGTTAATTTATTCTAAATTTTGCTGCTGCATTTTAAAAAGACCTGCATCCATATGCTGTGAGTACTAGGACTTTACCTGGTAAAATAGCACTAGTTAATATGTCTGTTTGAAACTGAAAGATAGTTCATTGCATTTTAATACACAGTAGGTGCATGTACAAGTGTACTTTACTGCAGAGCTGACTAATTAGCTCCACAGTAAAGCGTCATTGTCTATATGTGCTCCCATATTAGGGCACAGTAAATTAATTAAACACTGCTATACTGTCTTGGAGAAATACTATCCTGCAGCAGAGTAGTTATGTGTGCTGAAACACACCTGGAGATGGTGGCTGGGGCACAAGGGTGCTACAGTGCAGGGCCTGCCTACTAGCTAGTTCCACACTATAGCACCCTTGGGCATGTCTAGAGGAATTTGGTCAAGCGGCATGTGGCGCTGCAAACATGTTTGCAGTGCCACATCTTGCACAGTCCAGTGTCCTCTGTACTGCAAGGGCACGGTGCCCACGTGTGTGCTGCGCTGGATTTTTTTTGGCCCCTGAATATGGAGGGGTCAAAAAAAACATGTGGGGGGAAAAAAAAAGGAGCAATGCATGCTTGACCAGTGCATGCTGCTGAAAAGTGGAGCCAAGCCACCCAGAGCCACACTCCACTGTCAGCCAGGCTCTGCATGGCAGAATCACCATGGCTGCAGCCCTGGGAGGCGCCCAAAACTCCAGGTAAAGCTCCCTTACCCCACCCCAGGGCAATTGGCCTTGCGCCAAAGCACACCTGACATAGGCATTCCTCAGGGACAAGAACTGGCAGTGAAAGGTGCACTGCCTCTACTTATCCCTGGGGAACCAAATGTCCATGCACATCTGGATGCATCCCTTGTTTCCAAGTCAGGTCTTCTGCAGCATATTGAGCCAGGACAAAGAAGTCCTGGGCTAGTAGGCTGACCCCTGGGGGCCTCCTGCCAGCCGGCGCTGCACCGCCGTGGGTCAACATAGTGCCATTCTGAGCACTTATGTAAAAGCTGTACCTGGGAGCAATAACTCTGGCATGATCTACGCCGAAGTTTATTGCTACATGCTAATTGCACACATAGATGTAGCCACTAGAGTTTGTGTGGGTACGCCTGTACCATTCATTACTCTGAAAGAGAGACTGGAGGAACATACATATCCTTCACATTTTGCTGTGCCAAACTGGTCTGTTTACTTGTGTGTCCTCTTCTGCTCTGGAGCCATGCTGACTGGATCTCAACTTTCTTTTTAATTGGTGGTGATCCATTTATTACCTGATTGATCCATTTATAACTGAACCCTCCTGGAGTACTGAGCATATTCCAGCCGTTATTACACTAGCTAGCAGGCCTTGACTACCTGTCTGGAGTTTTATGGAGTCCTGTATTTTTTCACCATCTGGGGGGAGAGAAATTTTCAGGAAGTCCAGGAGATGAAATGTTGCAACAGGGACATTTCTGAGATCCAACTCAAATATCTGTAACCCTCTTACAATAAAGCGAAGGACTAAAACAGGGATTTTGCTGGTAGTGGGAATATTTTGTCATAGAAGACCTACAGACCCATGATTTGATACTCCAAGATAGTTTATGACAGCATTCAGGGATGGATGTGGACATTGACCATAAGGAGTCAGTTGAGAATCAGGGCCTCTGGCCTCTGTGCTACTGCCAAGATGGAGTAGGGCAGAGAATATACTGAAGTAGGCCTATACTACCAACCTTCTAACCATCCGATCAGCTCGCTTCCTGTTTTTGAGAATTCAACCTAACAGGTCTGTGGAGGTAAGCATTTATCTTTTGACTGATTACATTTCCTCTTATTATAATTAATTTGGACTGTGATGTGAGACAAAACTGGTATTTGTTTTTTGGTTTTTTTCCTGAGCGTGCATGAGATGTTGCAGGGGTGTAGGTTGTAGCTGTGTTGGTCTAAGGACATAGACAGACAAGGTTCCTTGGGTGAATCCGATATCTTTTATTAGACCAACCCAAATAGTTGGAGATTAGTTATTAAGCAAACTTTCGGGTTCAAAAACCCTTCGTCAGGCTAAGGAAGTTTCAGCAGTTGGTGTGTGCTCTTCCTGGATGGAATGAAAAGTAAAGAAGCCAGAGGCTGGGCTGGGGAGTCAGTTGTCAGGCAGATTATAATGTATCAACAATCCAATGTCTATATTTAGTCCATGATTTTCAGTATCCAGGAGGTTGATGAAGTGGCTTTCATAGGCTCGTCTCTGGGAAGTGTTGCGTAAGTTTCCTTTGAGGATCAGGACTGAGAGATTGGAGAGAGAGTGGTTTTCTTGTGAGAAATGTGCCCCCACTGGTAATAGGGTATTTCTGTCTTTGATAGATTTCCAGTGTGCGTTCATTCTGGTGTGCAGTTGTTGTTTGGTCTCTCCTACGTATTTTCCATCAGGGCATTTGGTGCATTGGATGAGGTATATTACAGTTCTGGAGGTGCAGCTGGAAGATGCAGGGATGCTGATGGCTCTGTTGTGGGGTGTAGTAATAGTGGGGGTGGTGGAGATGTGCTGGCAGCTTTTGCATTTCTTGTGCATGGTCTGGATCCATTCAGTGTGTTCTGGGCCTGAGGAAGTTTGCTTCTGGTGATAAGGTTAGCGAGGTTTGGTGCTTGTTTGAAGGCTAGGATGGGTGGCTCTGGGAAGATCTTTTTAAGAATAGGGTCTCTTTCTAGTATGGGTTTTGTACTGCAGCAGTTCTTCATGTGGTATCCGGGTGGCTCTTTCAAACGTGTGATCTGTCTCTCTGGACGAGTGTCCTTGGTGGGTGAAAGCCTTTTTAAGATTGATGAGGTGGCAATCCTGGGTGTTCTCTTCATTACAAATGTGGTGGTATCTGAGGGCTTGGCTGTATATCACGGCTTTATTGGTGTGTTTAGGGTGATTGCTGGTTCTGTGCAGATATGTATGTTTGTCTGTGGGTTTCTTGTCTAATGTGGTCTGTATTTTATCATTCTGGATACTGATCATTGTGTCTAAAAAGGAGATGCTGGTGCTGGAGTATTCTAGAGAATCATGAGATGTTGCCATATTTAATGGAGATGAGAGGACAGTATCTCTCAGTTATGTTCCCATTACCAGGCAGCAGCAACCACACCAAAGGGGATCTCTTCAGAATCAGTTTTGCCACATATATTTAAGAAATTGTGAGTTCCTAACCAGGATGTTACCCAACCAAGCACAGACATTATTTTTCTTTCTTACCTCCTGCCATAACTTCCTCCCACACCTGTTTCTTATACATTCAAAATGGTGAGTGCATCAAGGACCTGGTTCAAAACAACACTTTGTAGTCCATGGCATTTCAGTATTCGCTCTACCTGAACCTGCCTACATTCCTAACACTACTTATTTAGCTTTTGCAGCTCTCAATTCTGACTTCTTATACTATAAACTATCTTGTTCCCCCTGCAGGTCTAATCTTTTGGTATGCCAGCTTTGAAAAAGCAAACTTGCCAAATAAAGGTGTTTGAGAGTGAGTGCAACACAAAATAGGAGCTAAACCTCTGAAGTACACTTCAAAGCATTCATACTATATCACAGCACAGCATATACAAGGTGTTCCATAGGGATTTTTCCAAATGCAAAGTGTAATTGAAGGCATTTTTTCCTGTACAAAACATCACTGCAGCACAAGAAAATACATGCAGATAGGAAGTTACTATTAATTCTAACACTAAATGAGAATAGGATGCAAAACTGTGTCAAAGGCCTTCTTAAAGTCCAGGTAGATGACATCTGCCTCAGCTCCTGTGTCTAGGCAGTGTGTGACCTGGTCATAAAAGTCTATAAGGTTTGTCAGGCAGGATCTACCAGTGATGAACCCATGCTAGTTTCCCTTCAGCATCATTTCTCCTGGTAGGCTTTCACAAATGTGCTCTTTAATGATTTTTTTCCAGTGTTTTCCCAAGGATAGAGGTAAGACTGACTGGCTTAAAGTTACCCGGCTCATCCCTCCTCCCTTTCTTAAAAATGGCCCCACGTTGGCCCTTTTCCAGTCTTCGGAGACCTGGACAGAGCACCATGAGTGCTCAAACAGCCATGCCAATGGCTCAGCTATGACACTGGCCAATTCCTTCAGCACCCGTGTGGATGCATGCCCAACAGATCACGGGAGGTGATGCTCCTCCTCTATGTGGCATTGGTCAGGCCACATTGGAGTAGTGTGTCCAGTTTTGGGTGCTGCACTTCAAGAGGGATGCAGAGAATCTGAATAGGTTTCAGAGGAGGGCCACTCGTATGATTAGTGGCCTCTATGCAAGGGAGGACAACAGAGTATTGGAGATGTGCTATTTACCAGGGCACCCCTAGGAGTAACTAGGAAGTACAGGTACAAACTAGTGGAGAGTAGATTCAGGTTAGACATTAGGAAGAAATTTTTCACAGTAAGGGTGGCCAGAATCTGGAACGGGCTGCAGGTATAATTTAAGTACAGGAAAGACTCTACTACTGCCCTAACATTACATTGTGTATTTTCCTGAGCTCCCTTTTGTCTTCCTAAATAAGTACTTTCTCCCCTTCCTGATCACACAGATGAGAGACATGTTCTCCATTGTCAGCCCTCTGCTGACTGGTCGAGAGGACTGTCTGTCATACAGCCCCACCCTTTGCCATTGATTGGCAGAGAGGGGCAGGGCTGTGTGACACAGCCCTTTCAGCCAATCAGTAGCGAGTGGTGGGGGCAGCCACCACGTAGGCTGTTCCTCTTCAGGCTGGCGGGGCCAGTGGGGATCCAGCATTTTATTTTTAGTAAGGTTTTTTTTTTTTTTTGTGGATTTATTGGACAATGTCCGATTTCATGATTTCTACGAAATCATGAATTGAGTAGGTCCCTAATTATAGTAGCCACTGACTACAAGCTGTCTTCCAGGACCTAGAATAGATGGGCCTTTCTGTTATCAGAGATTTTTTTTAGAAGAACCTTGCGATGAGCTTGAAGACCATGAAAAAAGATGGGGAGATATAGATGGGAATTGCAAACAGATAAACAATACTGCTGAAAAGCATGCTTTGGGAAACCCCTAGCCACCTTCTTCTCTAGCACAGCACTATAATTTAGATTACCTCAGTTGTAATTATATAGACTCAGAGAATTCCTTGCTTTGGAAATAGCAGCCTTCTGCTACAAGGATCTTCAAGCAGACAACCTTCCTATGAAGCATCAAAAACAACCTAAGAAGGCTACCTTTGATTCCTCTGACCAAACTGTTGGGGTTGCAGCCATGTTTCCTGTCTGTGAACTGATAATTTCAAACTATACATTGCCTAGGCAAAATCTTTTCTAATGGGCTGTTGTAAATGAAAATGAGAAGACTGGGATGTCCTATTTAATTCTTTGAACTGAAAATAGTGGAGCAGCTGAAGAGACAGGACAGGGTGGTATGAAGAGTGAAACAGTTGGCCATAGATAGGGCTAGTTGTGTTAGAATTTATTTCATTTTCAATAACACCTCTTGTAACAGTGGCTGGTTTATTGGTTGGTCTTCCTTCTTGGATGATAATTTAATAGTTCCTTCAAGATTAGGCAGAATACATGAGGTCAGCAATAGAAGAAGAGCCAGTTGGAACCACTCCCTCACTTTTCCCCTGCTGGTCTGTTGCAGTGAGAGAAAGAGATAAAATAGGGTTTAGCTGGACTCCCATCTCAGAATCATAAGAACAAAGCAAGTGCCCCCCTTCAGACTACCACATAAACTTGGGTAAAGACTATAGAGATTCCAGGCAGTGGGGAAAGAAGGAGGTGGAACAGGGACTACTGGAGAGTCAGAGCTGTGTACAGTTTTGACTGGACTTTCTCTTCCTTGTCTTTGCTCCAAGTCTCAACTTTCCCTTGCCTTACAGGCTCTTCACTACTACTTTAATTTACACCTGCACCTGTGACCCTTCTTCTGCCCTGCCTTTCTCTTTTCCATTTAACTTATACATGTTTCAAGGCTATCACCTACCTCAGAAAAGTGGATCTATCATCATGTTTGCCACCATCACATTGGTCATGCTGCTACTCCTTGGACTACATTTTCTAAAGTGACTTTCTGGTGACCAACTATAAACAGCTTAAAAGGGCCATTTAATTTATTTTAAGTTGAGTATAGAAGTTCTGAGACATTTAAAATCACTAACCACTTATGACCATTTTGATCATTGTATTTTTTCAGACTTTTTTTCAGCTTCATCAGTTGAGAAGGAAGTGAACATCAGATCAGTAGAAATGCACTGCAAAAAACTGAATTGATTTAATGTAGGCTATAATGATGCTAGAAGAGGAAGTTCTGGCTCTTCAGTCAGGGTGTGTAATACAGAGAGTTGCCTTTGTAGTACGCAGGTTGCAGCGGGGAGTAGAGGATCTTGGTTATCCCATGCTTCTGGTCTTTGCTGATTGCTGCATTGGGAAGACAGTTTTTCTCCTCCTGCTGCTATAGGTATCAGAGTTTGTTTTTTGCTTTCCTTGAAAGTATTGGGTGTTGGTCATAGCCAAGCCTAGTGATTTTTAACTGAGGTATGTTGATGCTCCTTTTGGGACTTAGAAAACCCAGAGGTCCCTAGTTAGAGTGCCTTGCTTCTCCATTGCTTCTCCATCCATTTGGCATTAGGAAGGAATTTTACTCCATGGTCAGATTTTCATGGACTGTGTGGGTTTTGCTTTGGGGGGTGGAGGGGTATGGTGTTCTTTTATTGATCTCTTGGACATATTTTTAAAAACTACCTTTGTCTTTGTAATGTGAGGGGGAAGTTAAGTTTCCTTGCTCCCTGCTTTATCTGTGGAAAAATAAAGAACATTTTCAATGTTTTAGGCATTATGCCTAGTAGTTGTGAATGAGGGTTGTTCCCAGAGCTTTTAAAAACAGTTTAGACAGAAACTTGTCTAGGATGGTTTAGATCCTGCCTTAAATAAGTGGTTGAACTAGATGACCTGAGATCCTTTCTCAGCCCTACCTTTCTGACTTCTCTAAGGGTGCAGACAGAAGTAACACATTTCATTTGATTTGGCCACAGAAATCAGTCTATAGCCATGACCAAACACAAATGCATAGCTGCAAACCATTTCAAGAGCAGCCAGTTGGGGGAAAATCTGAACCCTCGTTGCATGAGTTGGATGAAGATGTTTAAAAACATAGCATTTTTGTGACTTGTGTCTGTGCTGCCTCCCAGCTTGCCACTGTTTTCAGAATGAGAGTGGGGAAAGGGAGTTCAGTTTGGGGTTTTTCAGCCCCCACTGGAGGATGGAGCAGGTTTATTGGAGCGGTTGGGGGGGTCCAATTCACCCACCCCTCCCTCCAGCACTGGCTGAGGAACACTTCTGCTCCCTTTCCCCCCGCCCAGTTTGAAAAAAGCCGGAGCTGGCAGGGAGGAGGGGCCATTGCTAGGGGAAACTGGATACAGTCTCACAGCCAGCAGCTTGATTTCCCCCCCCCCACTGGAACCAACAGGGAACTTCTGTTTAGACTGGGGGATCATTGTAACGCAGAATGCTTCCTACAAGTCAATCTTAGTTACAGTGGGGAGCTGCACTTCTGTTGCCACTCTAAATAGCTGTTGTATAATGATTACTTCTCATCACAATTTTTATGAACTTGTGTCCCACAGGTGAAAATATACCATTCTCTGCTCAATATCATTTGGAAGTTAGTACCTTACTAGCTTTGAGAGAAGTTAGCAAACCAGCAAGAACTATTTTCAAAATTACAAAAAATTCTAGAAGGATATGTAGTACTTACAATTTTCTGAAGAGTATCTGAGTTCCAATTCTTATGTGGTTCGTATAGTTCTTAAACTTATTTTTACTTTAATATTGTTTTATTAATTTTGTATTATATAATTCTCTTTTCTATCAATGTAGATACATAAATTAACCATGTCAATGAGAGTAGTTTCTAGGGATTTGATTTATACTCCAGCAGTGATATATGCTCAGAATGTTTTATATAAAGGCTGATGCACAGACACATTCTTGACAACAGCCAGGAAACGGCAGCCAGCCAAAGCTCTAGTTCAACTGTAAATCTTCTCGGCTGTTTACTGAGATAGAAATTAAAAATCTTTCCCCCATTAATCTGTCCATGTTAAAACTTAAGTGATGTTGTTTTCAAATCTGGGCAAGCAAATGGGACAGAGTAATAGTCACAAATCATGGCCAATTTTAATTTTTTAAAATTTAGTATGTGTTCTGAAATCTTGTATTTCACAGTCATCCAGTGTGATCCATCCGGCACACCTGGTTGGGGGAGGTGGTGACACTAACTGTGCCATTTCTCTTCTGAACTTGCTAACCATATAGGGGGAGTTGCATGAAAGTTGCATGGAGCTGCTACTTTTACCATTGTCCTTTCAAAGAGTGGAGTATGATTGTAGTCATGGCTTTAGAGCCATGTAAGCGTCCTTTGTAATTGTGCTTGCCAGCACAACTATATGAGCCTTCTGTGCACAGAGCTAATAAAGGGCTTGTTCTCTTCCCACGCAACAGGAAGGGAACAATTTACAGCAGGGGTGGGCAATTATTTGTGCTGGAGGGCCACTTAGAGAGTTTTGTTGAGCTGTCATGAGCCAGGCCAGCACCCCTCCCACCTTCCCGTGCCCCCCCAGCCTACAGGTCAGATAAAAGCCTTTGGTGAGCCACATCTGGCCCATGGGCTGTATTTTTCCCACCCCTGATTTACTACTGTGTTGAATTACAGTTTGCTTTACAGTCCGCTTATAGGCAACATAATAATAACTCAAGCATCTAAGAATGCTAATATATATATGCATTTAACCTGTTAAAGATGACCTTGACACTAGTGTGCGTGTATGTTCAAATGTGAAGTTAGATGTGAAGTTAGTCATACCCGGGTACAAGAATGTCCCTGGGCACAAATGGAGCCTAAGCATCCATTTAAGAAAATATCAGTAACTCCTAAACACAGCATCAGATCAAGCGTGCTTTTAACAGAGGTAGGCCTTAGCTGTGAAAGTAATTTATTAATTCATGCTATCCTAAAGCTTTGGATATGTTAGAAGCTGAGTTTTGGTTGCAGGTCTTTATCAGTTTCAAACAGATTGTGCTGATGAAAGTATCTTGCTTTGGGATGAATTAAATGCATCCTTCCTTACCCAATTTAAAATACCACCAGTAAAGAATAACTCCTTTGTATGCTTTAAAGAGCCCGTTACTTCCATAGAAATGCTTAGCTAGGTTCACTTCTTCGTACCTATATATCCAAGCATTTCATATGCCTGAGTCACTCAAAGCTTATGAAGACATCAGTCGAGGTGTCCTGAAAATGTCATTTTTGATTTTGGATGGCATGTTTTTATCACCTCTACAGACATCATAGTATTTAAATGAAACAAAATAACATTTAGAGATTAACGGAGACATATACATTATTTCTGTCACTAAACCTCTTAACTCTAGTAATAAAAATGAAAGGTGATAGGCTAGTTCTAGCCTTTGAGCCAAATTCTGCTCTCATTCATACAGGATTAAATCTGGAGTAATCCACTGGAGCTGTTTACATTCAATCTAGGTTTACATTAGTGTAAATGAGAACAGAAAATTATCTTTACACATTTTTGCCAGGTAAGCCAAAGCTTGTATGTGTGACTTGCTATATCAGAGATTTACCTGCTGTTAAATATTTCTCCTATGCTATTGTTTCTCTCCTATCTCTAATTTCAAGGATATCATGGGCACTGCAACTAGTCTATATATCTAACCATATAACATGTACTTAATGCAGTCCAGGTGGTATAGAGAAGAGTATGTGACAAAGTACATACCTTCTAAAAATGTTGCCAAGACATTCTTATTTGTATATGCTGTATACACAGTATTATAAAAATACATCAATATAAAAAAAGTTTGGAACAAGTGAAAAATCATTTTCATAAACTATGTGCAACTCCTTCAGCATGGGTCCTATTCAAGAGTATTGAACTTCCAGGGTTCTTGGTCCATATTCTTTTTTTCCCATCTGGTGTGTCTTATTTCAAATAAAGTAGGAATGCTTCCATTGTATTTTTGAACATATCAAGAAGGTATTCTGTAAATCATACTGTCAAATACTACTGATTGCACCCAGGAGCCATCATTCTTTGTACCACTGCCACTGTTGGAGCTTCCAACTCTTCAGATCTAGTTGGAATTAGAAAGCAAGCCAGATGGCATCAGATTTGGAGAATTGCTGTTGTTGGCCAACAGGCTCTGGAAAAAAGCAAACAATGCAAAAGAAAGACAATGTGCTGTTTGTCCCTTCTTCCATTGTGTCTAATATAAGATAATTCCTGTAGGCAACCAAATGTCATATGAATAAATAATGTGATTTACAAACAAATTTGTGAGTCACATGTGGACTCATTTATACATGTAAGTTATGCAGTAATAAATTATTTTTATTCAGGAATTTACTGCTTTTCATGATCATATTTTAATAATTAGCTAAAAAACTGATAATACCATGCCTTTTAATACCATGAAGACTCAGTTGAACTAACACATGGTCTGGTGAGTATAAATATCTGAGTAATGATGAGAAAACTTTTGCTATCTATTACTTTGCTTGAGTGATATACATTTCAACATATTTCTAATGTTAAGGATATATACATATTCAGCCAGGTTAATAAATTGGGATGAATCTAATTAATCCAATAAATATGTAACTACAGAAAGAAGCATGGAAGAAAGGAAATCTAGTCTGTTTTTGAAAAATGAGAATGATTGAGCAGACTAGTGATCTCTTTAATTGTTCATTGTGCTTTTGTTACCTGTGGCATTTGAATTAAATTATTTAAATGTTGGCAAACAATCTGTTAATTCACAGACTTGTTGATTTAAATAGGATTTTTTCCTGATGGAAAGCAGCCCATCCAATCAGGAGGGGCCTGTGGTGGGTATGGAATGCTTAACCAGAAGCAATTAGTATGCACAAAATGCAGTCTGAAGAATGCAGAGATAGTATTACTTCCTGAAATCTGCACAGGCAACTCCATTCATTTGAAGTCCTTCATTTTTGGAGTGGGTAAATATACTGTAAAGTGAGAAAAGTTCATTGTGGCTCTGATCCTGTAGTCTGTGTCCTGTGAACAGATCCCAGTGGGTCTCCTGATGAATCCAGAAAGTTGCAGGATCGAGGCCAATGACAAAATTATCCTCTTGTATTCTAAAAAGTCCTTTTTCTCTTCTCTCAGTCCTATGAAACCTTTTTGTGGCTGCTGCATGAGTTAGGAGAAAATGGGCACATCTATACAAGATGCTTACTGCGCTGCAAAAAACCCTAATGCAGGTATCAAATTTACTTGTGGTTTGTTACTGTATGGTAATGCACATGTAGACATGACCCAGGAGCAAATTTGCTCCCTGGTCAGCCCTGCCGGTAGGGCACCAGCCTAAGGCTAGCCCCAGGGCTCCAGGCTAGAAACCTCTCCTGCCCCAGGGCTGGGCTGTCTCTATGGTGGCCTCTGCCTCAGGTCTTTAAAAGCCTGCAGGCATTTTGATCCCTGGGGCACACCAGAAAGGAACCTAAGGCCACTCCAGGCCCGTGTGTCCCCCTGGGCAGGCCGCAGGCCAGCTGTCCTAGTCTGCCTGCACCCTGGCCTGCCAGGCTCATGCTGTCTAGGTTTGTAGGCTGCTTCAGGCTGCTGCAGGCTCCAACCAGGCCTGCCAGCCCCCAGCTCAGCTTCGGGCAGCTTCTGGCTACCAGGGCCAGCTACACCTGCTTGCAGCTCACCGCAGCAGCTTGCCTAAGGCGTACAGGTGCTGTGGGGCATTGCCTATGCTGTGCGGCTGCCAGTCCTGTGCCGGGCCCCTGCACTGGTCACTGCAGGTGACTGCCCAGTCCTGGCAGCACAGGGACAGCCATGCAGGGGCCCAGAGTCGGTGCAGGACCCACGATGGTGAAGTCCTTACCTGTGTCCGTGCCCACCATCTGAGGCCCCAGCTGGTCGCAGGAAGAGACTGGTGACCTTGTGGCACTGTGGGATGAGATGGAGATGCAGTCCCAATTTGAGCGGGGCAGGTGCTCTAACACTTGCATCTGTTTGGGACTGTCAGCCCAGATGTGGGAGCATAAGCACAGCCAGTTGGCATGGCAGTGCCGCATAAAGGTCAAGGCCTTACAAGCACAGTGAGTGGCCATCACCAACCACAATCATCAGTCGGGGTGTGCCCATACATCTGTGCCCTTTATGCAGCAACTGATGGACACTCTTGCACCCCAGGATTCAGGCCACAGCCAGCAGCATGGGCAGCCTGCCTGAGCTGCCCAGGCTGCCACCAATGGTGACACATCATCATGGGAGGGCCCCTGAGGCATCCAGAAGCCCGCCCCACCAAGTTTCATGGCTGCACCCTCTACAATCAGCTCAGGGACCCCAGGCCAGTGCCTGCTGTGCCAGCTTCACAGCCCCAACCCCTGCGATGAGGCATGGCTGGCCACAACACTGCCACTTGCCAGCAGCACCAGCTAAGTGCTGGCCCCCATGTCCTGCTGTCTGAGAACACTGCCCAGAGCTACATGCCATTGCCGACAGCTGGGACCGCACAGAGCTGCCAGCCATGCCAGCCCTGGCCATGTGCTAAGGGCCACACTGGGGGGAGGGCCCTCCCTGCTCCAGCCCCTGCCCCTGTCCCCACTCCCCACCCAGCCCACCTGCATTCACCTGGCCCTAGATTCCCCCTAATGGCACACAGGTTGGCAGGAGACAGTGCAGGACTTTATTGAGTATCCCATGCCCCTGCAGCCTCTCACACTGAAGAAGGCATTAATGCCCATGGCAATGTCCTCCTCAGGAGTTGGGGGCAGGGATGTGTAGTGCAGCCACAGGTTGCCCTCTACACAGTGGCAGATGTTTTGGGGCCGGTTAGGTTTGTCCCTGCATGCTGTCATAGCTCAGGTGTCCCATGCCAGTTGTGCAGGTGCACCTGGGGCTCCATGGCCAGCAGCAGCAGCAGGGCATAGTCAGGCACCCCTTGTTCCATGCAAACAGCTTCTTTTGTACCACCTGGGGCATCAGGTGGTCCTGATGCTGAGGGGCAACCAGCACGGTTTCATTAGGGGCAGGTCATGTCAGACCAACCTGATTGCCTTTTACGATCAGGTCACAAAAGCATTGGATGCAGGTGTTGCTGTGGATGTAGTCTTTCTGGACTTCAGCAAGGCCTTTGACACCGTCTTTCACCCCATCCTCGTTAAAAAACTAGGCAACTCTGGCATTGATGCCTACACGGTCAGATGGATTGCTAATTGGCTGAAGGGTCGTACTCAGAGGGTGGTGGTGGACGGGTCATATTCGACCTGGGGGGAAGTGGGTAGCGGGGTCCCCAAGGGCTCGGTCCTTGGGCCCGCGCTGTTTAATTTCTTTATCAGCGATTTGGACAATGGGGTGAAAAGCAACCTGTTCAAATTCACTGATGATACCAAAATCTGGGGTGAGCTGGGCACACTCGTAGGGAGGGAAAGACTGCAGAAAGACCTGGATAGGTTGCAAGGGTGGGCTGACAAAAACAGGATGCGTTTCAATACGGACAAGTGCAGGGTGCTGCACTTGGGCAGTAGTAACTGGCAACACACTTATAAGATGGGAAACTCCCTTCTTGAGAGCACGGAGGCAGAAAGGGATCTTGGAGTCATCATTGACTCCAAGATGAACGTGGGCCGACAATGCGAGCTCACGGTCGGCAGGGCTAACTGGACCCTATCGTGCATCAACAGGTGCATCTTGAGTAGGGCCAAGGAGGTGATCCTCCCCCTCTACGTGACACTGGTCAGGCCACAGCTAGAATACTGTGTCCAGTTCTGGGCACCCCACTTCAAGAGGGATGTGGACAACATTGAGAGGGTCCAGAGGAGGGTCACCTGCATGATCCGGGGACAGCAGGGCAGACCCTATAATGAGAGGCTACAGGACCTGAACCTGTTCAGCCTTCACAAGAGAAGGCTGAGGGGGGACCTGGTGACCGTCTATAAACTCACTAGGGGGGACCAGAAGGGTTTGGGGGAGACCTAGTTTCCCCCAGCGCCCCCTGGGATAACAAGAAATAACGGCCACAAGTTGTTGGAGAGTAGGTTCAGATTAGACATCCGTAGGAACTGCTTCACAGTTAGGGCTGCTAGAATCTGGAGCCAACTTCCAAGGAAAGTGGTGCTGGCTCCTACTCTGGGGGTCTTTAAGAAGCGGCTCGATGCCTACATGGCTGGGGTCCCTTGAGCCCAGTTTCTCTCCTGCCCAGGCAGGGGGTTGGACTTGAAGATCTACAAGGGCCCTTCCGACCCTACTTCTATGATTCTATGTGCAGCAGGGGCACGCTTGAGGTGCAGTGGTGGCATGCCAGGGGGCTGACCTGGGCATCTCCCCAGAGAAGACCCCTGTGGGGAAGGCAGGGGCATAGTCAGTTCTTTGTCCCAGCCATCTGGGAGCCCCACACCCCCCGAGCCCAGGTTCCATGGGCTGGGCAGCACCTCAGCAGAGTGGTTTGCTTGCAGGAGAAGGGTGGGGGCAGCAGAGTCTAGAGCCACAGAAGAAGGTGCTGCCAGGAGCCTGCCCAACCCTGGGAACGGTGCGGGGGAGGCAGGCTGACTGCGGAAAGCAACCAGCAGCCTGTTGGCCCTAGGGGAGCAAGCAGGAATGAGGGGCTCAGCCAGTGGTTTCTTGGCCCGGGTCTCCCTGGCCATGGTCCCTGTGCACCCAAGCATGCCCGAACCCCAATCTGAGGCTGGGCAGTGCACGGCTCATGGTACTGATCATCTTACCTGTGAAATATTTCAAACTCATACAAACAGCTTCCTTCTCATGGCTCTACAGTGCCTGCATATGCATGTGGGGTACAGGCTGCATTTGGCAGCTGGGATGTGGCTTCAGAGTTTCTGCTGCCCACAGCCAGGGCCCTTAAGATGCACCAGCTGTGCCAGAGGAGGACCCTGGACAGAACCCTTCTCTTGGACCACCTGGTCAGAGAACAGTGAGAGAAGCTGCCTTTTCAAGAGGCAGCCAGAGCCTGGAGCTTCCCTTGGTGGCAGCAGGAGTCCACTGCAGGGCCCTGGGAAGCGGGAGCAGATGGGTATCTAATCTGCACCCGCTTCCCTGCATGTGTAGATGCCTGCCTGGCATCATTTACTCGCGAGGTGTTTATTCACAAGTAAACTGGTACCACAGCAAATGCACATGTAGCTGCACCCAGTAAGAGGTGGTACAGGTGTGAAGGAATAGCCATGTGTGTTAAGATCAATTTCTGACCCTAGCAAGCTTCCCCACTTTAGAGGAAGGGATTTGTGGAGTCTGCTCTCAGTCCAGTTGAGCCTTTTACATAAATCAGTCATTGGTTGCAAAGCGAAAAATAACCCAGACAGCAGTGACCCTAAATTCCAGGCTACAGAAGCAGACTCCATTTTGCTTGATCTTAGCACAGCTCAAACATTTGACATTACGAAGTGAAACAAAAATAACCATGGGAGCAAAGACTTGAACCCAGGATTTTCTCTTCCCAAGCAACTATTAGGCTTCCTCCTGCTTTCTGTTTGTCTGATCAAAAAAAAGTTGTGTTTTTGTCTGGTATTGACCCAGCTTCAACAGGAGGACTGGGAGGTTTGCCCACACAGTCAATTTTGCCCACCTTGAAAAACCACTTATAAGGGTTAATATACCCTCATGGTAAGGGTCTGCCTAGAATTTATATCTCCCACATCCTCGACAAAGGCCTTAACCACTAGAGAACTCCACCACCGCAGTAAATTCAGTGTTGGTGGTGAGATAACCATGGATTTTGCCTGCCTACTGGTGCAATTATCTCTGGCAAGCTTAGCTGCTTTCTGGGGCCAATCTGAATCTCTTTGGAGGCTTGGGGGGAACAAGATGCCAAAGTGACCCTCTGAGTTGTTTCTTTTTCCTCTGTGACACTTTGGTGGTCATATTGTTCTTTAGAGAGAATTCTTGCTGCATCCAGATGCATAGGTAGCTGCTGTGGCTGGGTCAGCTTTTATGACCCAGGTACATCTGTTGATATAAGGCAGCTTCTTCCCCTTCTGAAACACTTTTCTCCATATAACTATGCTCCCAATAGGGTTTGGTGTTGCTCCTTTCTCTACAGTAGGAGATGAGTCATAGAGCCATTTAATTAACAACCTATTCTTACATTGACTTTAACAGACCATCTCAGGTTTATATCTAATTTCAGTCAGGCCTCTTTCACCATTTTTCTTTTGCCAAGAAATATGAGTTATAAGAGCTACTGTGTTTAAATTATAATAAGTTATGCTTTTTTTAAAGGTGTGGTGTATAATAGAAGTCCAGAAGTGAAGTGATTGATGTTCATTTTTATTTGATGTTTATATATTGACAGTTGTCTTTTATATAGAATTTACATTATGGATTGTATAGGACGCCTTAGATAGTGATGATCTTGCCTCACTCAGGGAGGGATTGGATTAGATGGCATTTGGAGGTCCTACTTCTCTATGATTCTGTGATTTCTGTTATATTTTTGAAAATAGTATCTACATGTAAAAGCCTCAAAAGAATATTGCTAGAATTGGGTTTTCTATCCTGATGATGCCTCCCTCAGCTTTCTAAAGATCATACAATTCCTATTCTTATTTCTCCCATTCCTAATGTTTTGCTTGTGGCTGCCTCTCTAAAGAAGGTCCTTCTTGCCTTCCCCATTATTATGGATGCAAACTTTTACTACAGTATTTTGGATGAAATTTATTTCCACATAAGTTTGCACTGATGAGATGGTAAGAGAAAATGAGACAATGAAGTACATCTTCTTTGTGTGATGCCCACTTCACAAATCGATCACTGCAGAAAATAAAGTCAAAATTATTAATTATAACAGTATATAATATTTTAATGAAACTAAGCAAAAGATAGCACTAAAAATTTGAGGGAGACCAGCTAATTGTCTTCTGAAGTTAAGG
This sequence comes from Alligator mississippiensis, assembly GCF_030867095.1. Classification (NCBI taxonomy): domain Eukaryota; kingdom Metazoa; phylum Chordata; order Crocodylia; family Alligatoridae; genus Alligator; species Alligator mississippiensis. The sequence continues at coordinate 96,346,320 of NC_081826.1, read as the reverse complement.
CTTTCCCTTTAACATACTGTAGCAGGCAGAGCTATGCAGGATAAGGCGAAGAAGAGAGAATTTCTCTCTGCCAACAAAACGGAGGAAAAAACACATTTTCTTAAGGTTTATGACAGATGGAACACAGAGATTTCTTCCCTTTTTCTATGAATGCCAAAGTCACTTTTGTCAGCAGTAAAATTAGTCTTCTGTATTTGGAAAAACCCTATTGAATTTTCACTGGCCTCTTTTCGGTGGATGTAAAGAACAACTGATAATCTTTAGTCCAGTGCCCAGGCTGAGGATCTGGTTAGGCTGAACCCGACGTGGAGATAATTACAGAAGGGAGAAGGCAACACGTTCCTCCCTTCAAGTCTCTGCTCAGTGGCTGCTGTTGAAAATCTCATGCCTCTTTCTCTAGTGGGAAGAGCGAAGGAGTCTCATACTAGCAGAACAGATGGTGTTTGCCAATCTTCTCCTTTGTTACAAGGGTACAGACAATTCTAATTGCCATGACATTCCCTTTTATATGAAGGGTCTGCATACAGCTGCTGGACCTTAGGGCCTCCTATTCCATCCTTCTTTGTACTCAACAACTGCAGTGTCTCTAGTGTCATGAGCTCTCTGGAAAGATATAGGTTCCAGAATGAGTGAAGATTTCCAGAAAATGCTGGAGATTTTTGTAGGTGGGGGGGTTATAGCCATGTTGGTTTGAGGACATAGGCAGACAAGGTTCTTTGGGTAAATCCAATATCTTATGAATTTCTCTTTAAAAAACTGCTTAGGCAATTAGTAGGAAACTTCTCACTTATCCAGTATTTCAAGATTCTCTCTCTCAAATTTCCCAAATGGTCTTTCAGTCCTGTGTAGTTAATAGGAAGTTTTGTTGTCCTGCATGGTTTATTGTCTAGAAACTCTAGAATTCAGATCAAGGGCAGATTCACTTTGGTGTAAGGGCTTTTGTCCATAAGAGTTTTGTAGAGTTTATAATGACAAAAAAATCATTATTGTAATAGTTAAGATATCGTTCCTGAAAACAAGCTCATTAAAGAGCAGTGAGAGTTGTCTGGATTTTGAACAACATGGAATGATGCAGGGGTCTTTTTATTAGTTAATGATAATTTTGTATAAATATAACTTGCAGAAGAAATATGCACATCTTTTCTATAACTTTGTTATTCCAAATCTCTTTCCCTTCAGCAAAACTCATTCTTCTAGTGTTTAATTAGTGAGTCATCTCTGCTTTCTATGCGTCTCCAAAATGAAAAAAATATTCATGAATCATATTACAAAATAAAATATGTGCCAATACATATTTCTTTGCATCAGATGACAACTAATTCTAGTCTCCCATAACTTTATATTATTCTTGACTGTCTTAATATTTTAAATCCTGTTCCTATTGCCTCCCCTTTCATACTCTCCCAAAATGAAATACAAATAATACAGCTGGAAAGAATTTTTTTTTCATTCTAACATATCTTTTTTATCAATAATACATCACTAAGGTATCCATAGTGATGGAAATTACTTTATTAAATAACAGAGAATATGTTTTTTGTTAACTTAATTTTTTTCCATATTAAACATGCAAATTTTCCATTTACTACTTTGGACCTTGAATCAGACCTAGAAAGGTCCTGACTATAATTAAATTAGTTCAGTCTTGTGTGAGCACTTAGGCCTTCATCATGGAAAGTGCAAAGTTCAATGGGAGTTCCAAGTTTTTTGAGGATCAAGTCTTCATTTGAGGCTCATTCTGTAGTTTTATTTAATAAGAAACCTGCTTAGGTTACCTCAGTGTAAGCCAGGTTTAAATTAATATGTGACCCCACCAAATTTTTACATCAGCTTTATCCATTTTGACTTAAAAGTTGCACCTTTATTTGAATCAATATAACTGTGTTTAAATAAGGTTCTAGATAGTAGTTCTTAACCTTTTTTTAGACTTAAGACACGCCTTAGTAGCTGCAAGGCACACATTGGAAAATGCCAGCTCTTAACCTTCACTCATTTTTTTTTTGACCATGGAAAAACACTAGAGCAATTCTTCTGTTGCAGAGATCTCAGGAAGATATCTATCTATCTGCAGAGTGTGTGTGTGTGTGTGTGTGTGTGTGTATCTATAATATACAGAATGTTTGTGACACTATGGATTTCTATTTGAAATCTTGTGAATTGTTTAGGTGTTTGCATGCCTAACAGTGTTAATATTGTGTGGTGCTCTTAAAATAATATCACAGCACCATAGGGTGCTGTGGCACCCTGATTGAGAATCATTGCTCTAGATCATGACTTTTGGGAGAGCCGAGTGTGTGCAGTTTCCCCACCTGGCAGAATACAACCAAATAACTTTAAGGTTTTGAATGGGTTACACACTGCATGCTAAGTAGTGTTTCAGATCATTTTAGACCACTCCAGTAACCTCATTCACTTTTAAATCCACCTTTTCCATGCTGTATTGTAGTCTGGACAAATACAGAGAACAGGAGTTCACCCCAGTGCAGAGAGACTGGGAGGGGAGAGAAGAGGGTGTGGAGAGGAGAGCTGGGTATGGAGTGAGTCTTACCTGCTTTTGGGACTCAAAAATGTCCCCAGCAGCTGTTTGTTGTGTAGTATGCCTGGCAGAGGGCAGTGAAGAGACACGGAGCTGTAGCTACCCCTGCAGCAACAGCTGAATTTCCTGCACCCACTTTTTTAGTTCCTAGATCCACCCATGGCACAGAATAGGAACTTGATTTAAAGGAGTTCTGTTGGTGTCTGTTGTCATCACCTCATGAATAATAGCTACCATTAATGCCTCATCTTTAGAGACTTTATCATACTTTCTCTGTACACCCAGAACTGGCACAAAAGCCAAAAGATGTAGGATCAGATTACCAAATACAATCATTTAACTATTTTAATATAAAAACAAAAATGATTTTGGAAACAAACCAATAGAAGTCACGCAGTATTTTTTTATGTTTGTATGTTCTCATATTTAAAACAAACTTCTGTGATATTCCATTTGCTTCCAATCATGGTGATATGCCCATGTTATTAGTAAATGCTCCAAAATGATTATTATTTTTTTGGAAAGGAATTAATATTTTTTATTTTTTCCTAGTTAATTTGAAATGAATCAATGGTTCTTTTAATTAAAATAATACAATCTTTATAACTCATGATAGAAATGTTATTTCTTATATATATGTGTGTGTATGTGTGTGTATATATAATATACAGCAACAAATACAAAAATGCTTTCCCAAGTTGTTCTGTCATTCAGGGTTCAATCTTGTGTCCTTTATTAAAAAAACACTTGTCATTATTAGTAGAAACTGTGAATAAAAAAGAACTTGTAGCCTCTGTTTTTTGCTTTTCCCTGAGTGCATTTACATGGACACTACTGTGCAGTGTTTACTGTGCATTTATTTAATACTTGTATAATAAAGTACTAAATAAATACACAGTAACTGGAGTTACTTGTACAATAGTGTAAGTAAACACCTTTTAAGTGATGTTACTGTGCAGTAGCCTAATAATACTGCACGGTAGTGTATTAGCACTGTTAGTGCTGTGACACACTACTGTGCAGTATTATTTGGCTATTGTGCAGTCAGTGTCTTTTGTAGGTGTGCCCCCTCAGTCTCTTTTCTCTTGTTCAAGAATGAAATGAAGTGGATTCTGAGATTCTGATTCATATGATGAGATGCTTAAGTTCCACAGTGAAAAATACAACATGTCCAACTTCAGGGGGCATGTTTTTGAGCTTGTCCCGCAGTAGATACCTGATAAACTTGTCTGATCTTGAGAAAAGAGTAACATCTTGGGTTAGAAGAATGCAATTTTTTACTGGAAAGTATCTGGAGCCTCCAGAGAATCTTCCCCCAGGGTACCTCAGCAGAAGAGCTCTTTTATGTGGATAGATGTGAACCATGCAGCAGCCCCAGATCTTGGCATAACAGTATATTTTTCCTAAACAGAGTATTATCATGTAACAGATGTGCTCAAAGGAAAGTTTATGGGTAGACCTAGCTTTGGAAAAGCCAGCACAAGGATACTTCTCTCTGGAGAACTATGCTTTCCAGCTGGCTGAAGAAATCCAGAAGGCTTACAGATTTGAATTCATATATTATTTTTTAGGTCAAGGGAGAAAAAAAGTCAGGATTTAATTACCAAGCCAAAAATATTCTTTTTTTTTTTTGTTTGATTTCTGATTAGCATACATCAAATAACATGTATGTATTTTATTTGGGTCTTGTTATAACAGGCACATGTTTTTGGGGAGTGTTATAATAGTTATGTCTATTGTCAGCTCATCTGGGAATAATTGTCTGCTTCATAATAGCCACATTTTTCTAAATATCATTTTTTTTAAATTACAGGTCTATTTTATAAACATTCAGGTTCCATTTTGGTTACCATGCCAACTGTTATAAATGATGGGAAAACTACATTGCTTCCCGATTTTGCTGTTTTAAGAATAACAAAGGTTTGGTCACATTACAATAGTTTCTGCTGTTGTTGGTGAGCAATCATCAAATGGCATGTAGTTACATTTACAGAGCTGTTACTAAATATTATTCATGATATTCTTTCATCATTTAATTTATGTTTAGGTTGTAACTAGTTTGCATTAATTGGAACTTGATTTTTAGCAAATTAAGCACCCAATAAAGAAAACTGGTAAAGAACTCTGTGTACCAAAGAGTGTTCATTAACACAGGTCTGTCCAACTGGTGGCCCACAGGCTATATGGTGGGTTAAATTATGAGTCCTGTCATCACTTCAGCTGCTGCAGCAACTGGAGTGTCCAAGCTCCCATTCTTCCCTCCAACTTCAGGGGGCAGGATGGTACAGGACAGGGAGTTGAGAGTGATCCCAGGACTAGGAGGGTGTATGATGCAGTGGTGTGGGAGCACCCACACAGGTGAACAGTGCACCAGTGCAGTGGTAGGGGGCACCTGCGTGATGCAGCAGGCAGTGCCCATACAGTGTGCAGTCCAAGAAACCTGTGGCTCACCCTGGAGTGGCCTGTGGGCATGCAGCCCCTACTGGTGCCACCCGTGGGACATGCAGCCCTCATTTGCTTAGAAGCTGGGTGGCCCTATGTGAGCTCACCACCTGCTTGCCATGGGGTCTGGCCAGTGTCCCTGCTCTTGTATAGCCACAAAGCCCAGGGGCTGAGTGCTGCTATTTTTTGTTTGCCCTCTCTTTTCCCCTGCCACTGAACTCAGAGATGGGTGGGGACAGGAGTGAAGAAGAGAGAGACAGGTTGAAAAGCAGTGGTGCTTATCCCGTGGGCTCTGGCCAGACCCTACACTGACCAGCTGGTGAGTTCAGAGTTCATGGCACACATGGAGTTCTGGTAGGAATGTACTGACATGCCAGTGAGTTCAGGGAGTTCACGATGCATGAGGTGCACAGCCAAAGGAGGGGTGTAACTACACTGCTGCACCTCCCCCTTTCCACCCCCTCCCGCACTCGCCTCTGGTAGGAAGGTATTTTTTTAAATTTGTTGTCTCAGTGCTTTATTATCTTTTAACCTTGGCCACTAGTGCATAGGTCTATTAACCATTGTTGCTTAGTTGCTTTGGATAGGCTCAAAACTCCCCTTTGCTAGCTTGTCTGACAGATGAAGCTGTGAAATAATAATTATAATGCCAATGATACTAGTAGACTGATAATCTGGGAAGAACTTTTAGTTTTTAGGTGTTCAGTGTGGGTAAAGTCCTTTACATATATAGAGAGACTATTTCAGGAGTAATTTGTTTCCAAGATGAAGTTCTGAAGATTGCAGGAGTATGCCAAAATACCAAATCTCACCAGCTTCTTTAGTATTATTTCCCCCCACCACTGAATTGAAGAGAAAAGCCTATTCCAATTTATATCAAAATAATCAGAAACCCAAAGACAATGCCCTCAGTTTGTACAAAAATAATATTTAGGTCTCTAAAAATTACAGCATTTTGGCACGTAAGGATATAAAAAAATCCTGCACTCTTCTCTTTTCTTCTGAGTTGGCAAGAATTATGTATATTTTATCTATCTGTATGCAGTCTGGACAATAGACTAAAACCATAAACATTAAGCTGATGATGGCAGACTCTTTATTAATGACTGCAAGTAAAAAGGAACAAATGGTATCTCTGAATTTGACCTTAACTTGGATTCTCCTTCTTCTTCCCTTTTCAATGCATTTTACACATTTGCTATGGTGACTTGTTCCCACTCTTTGCATTACATCACAAAGTGGGGAAAATGTAAAGAGCATTCTCCTAGCTTTAACTTGCCTGGACACAACTGCAATCCTACCACTTTCTTGCAAGCACTAACATTACCAATGGAGTGCGAAGAAAGCATGGAGGTCATAGCTGTCCACATGCTATAAGATGTGTTGGGGATATATGTACTGCGCTTTCCTAAGGCAGTGGTGCAGCAGACATGCTTCTTTCCTTTTCTTCCACCATATATACCAGGTTTCTCCCTGAATAGTTGTAGACCTGTGCTATGTTGGCTCAGTTTGGCTCAAAGTGAATACTAGATAGAATTCAACCAGCAGCCATCAAATATATCTCCATGTACTTCTAATACACTGTTCTTTGCAGTACAGGAATTAGGCAGCATCATTATGATTCAAATAAAAGAGTAAGTGGTTTAATACTGGACTACTTATTCCCTCCCCTCTTTCAGTTCATAGTAGGCAGATAACAACAAAACAAAAATTAATAAAGAAGTGAAAGTCAAGTTTTTCATTTTATCTCAATAGGTTGAATTCTCATTATTATTCTATTGTATTGTTTCGCTAAGTGCATGTGAACATTATGTGCATTTTACCATTGCTCCCATTAAATGCAGGATGTAATGTACTTTATGGTTCATCTTTTGAAGTATGTTAATGTTAGTCTAGTTAATGTAAAACAGAATCCTTGAAACAGGTGGCAATTTGTAATGAACAATCTGGAGCAAGTATCTGGAACAAAAGCTTAATTGTAGGACTACCCAGTTAAGTCTAACAACTTTGGTGGGCTTAATATAAAGTGATAAGAAAATAAGGAAGAAAAGAAGGCAAACTAATTTAGCATTCAAATATGTGTGACTGAGAAACATGTAGGAACGTGAGATGGCATCTGAAAAAGTAAGAGTGAATGTTGGCACACAAAAATACAAGGATTTAAGATCTGCCCCCACCACCATTGAAAATGATAACCAAATTCCTATTGATTTATTTAAGAGCAGTATTGAGCCCTTAATTTATTATATACTCCTGTTTGATTTTACTGGGAGTCATGTAACTTAAATCTTGCTTAATGTTTTGGAAGCATTAGGACAATTTAAATCAAACAGCAATTTTTCTAACTGTATTAATAGCTTTATTCTTCAGTTTGTTGTTGCTGCTGTTTCAGGGTGTTTACTCTCGTCCGTGCAACTTAGAGATAGATACCATTAGAATGAAAGTATTTAGATCATAAATATTTAAAAATGAGACTCCATAAAAGGCATGATTTTTTTTTTAAATGTGAAACTCTAGTTTTGTTCTTAGTAGGGTTTGTTTCAGAGGAGTTGCATGCATTTCAACAAGCACTATGCTAACCAGCTGCAGCTAAAAGATTATGTCAAACCAGTGGAGGCCCGATTGCCTTTTCTCCCTCTCTGTCTCATATGGGCTGTATATATGTCATATAATTGAATTGCAGCCAACCAGGGGTTGAAAGATAACAGACAACTAGCATAGGACATGTTGTACAACTGTGGAAGGAATGGAAATACTGACCACAGACACCGGAACTAGATCCTGCTCTTACAAAAAAGAAAAAAAAATCATGAATATCCACGCAGAGCAAATGTAGTGTTATCCAATATACGCTGAAGTCACTTGCTACTGAAATGCAATTATCTTTGTAGTGGAATGGGCAGATGTTTAGCAAATGTACTGTCAAAGCAACAGCACATAAAACAGAACAGGGAGCAAAAGTAAATGTATTCCAACAGTGTGCACAGAAAGATAGATTTGAGCAGGGGTGGACAATTAATTTGAGCCAGAAGGCCACTTCAGGAGTTTGGGTGAGCTGTCATGGGCCAGGTCAGCATCCTCTTCCCCCGCTCTTCTCCTCACCCCCGCAACAGCTCACCAAAACTCCCTAAATGGTCCTCTGGCCAAATAATTGCCAACCCCTACACAGAGAGAACAAAGGTTAGGTTCCCCTAACCTTTGTCCTCCTCTTCTCCATGCACACCCTCCCCCTCCCTAAGTCCCTGGCATGCAGCCAGGCCAGTGCTACACTGTATTGCTACACACTGCATCCACGTGGGTGCAGCTGGCGCAGCTCCTGCCTGAACTGACTGCTTACTGGGATTCAGAGTGGGGAGAGAGTGCAGGGAAAAGTGGGGAGAAACAGCATGGTACCTGCCTTGCCAGGCTCAGATGACCCAGGGCTCCCGAAGCATGGGGACACTGAATACATGTGACTTGAAGGCTGCACCAGCACCTGGCTGGGGGATGCTCAGCTTTACAGACTTGATTGAGTCTGCTCTGTCACATTCTAATTAGAACATGGTGGAGCAGGCATCGAGCTTGTGTATACGTGCCCATTCATGCTAATTGTATCAAACACTTGGCAGGCATGAGCAAAGTGACTGATAAGGCTTTAAAGGTTGCTCTCTGTGTGGGCTGTCAGTGTAGCATCATCAGCAAATAGCAGTTCAAGAATCAGAGCTTTCCACACTTTAGTCTTTGTTTTAAAACATGTGAGGTTGAATAATTTTCCATCTTTTGACTCTAAGCACCCATTGGAGCAAGCCAGACCATGGCAGATCAGCACCAGCACCTCGCTGGGGGATGCTCAGCTTTAGGTAGGCAATAGCTGATCAATGAGATATAGTAATCTCTCCCACTGGCAGAGGCAACCTGTAGTGTCCCTCTCTTTGCCACATGAGCTGGATTTATACCTCTTAACTGGTTGAATAATGAATCCTCACTGGAAAGATAAGAGCGAAGCTGGAGTGACCTCTCTAGGGAGAAAAAGCCTGGGCTGTGTATATGGAGACACTGAGTTGTCCACAAACGTTCCTTTCTCAGCCTTGGTGATTTAATCCAAAGGAAAGGCAGGTGCCAGACTGGCTGTAGAAGCTGTCAACCTGGTACTGTTTGTCTTTTGGGGCTCCACTCCTAGACTGACTGGTGACCAGGGTTATACGGCCTGGTCTATTATATCATGGACTTAGGGGTGGGCAATGTGGGTGACTGCCGAGAGTGCCATGGTCAGGGAAGTGCCCCATGCATACATACACTCTGCATACCCACACATACCCACACACTCAGCCTGCACAGCACCCCAGGGCAGGGCCCTTCCTCAGCTCGGAAGGGGGTGGAGGAGGTAGTGAGCCCAAGGGGGAACCTGGACAGGGGCTTTCCCTGCCCTGTCCCACCCTTAGGATAGCTGCCTTCCTGGGTCCCACCACCCCCCCCCAGCCTCAGAAGGAGAGGTCCAGAGCCAGAGTGGGGCTGTAAGTGCACCACCTCAGTCTGGCATGGGACACTTATCAAAGGGGGCTGGAGCTGAGGGGCTGGGGCTGGAGCTGGGGGCTGGGGGCCGGGGCCACAGGCTGGAGCTGGGGGCTGGAGGCTGGGGGCCAGGGGCTGGAGCCGGGTGCTGGCGTGGGCTCCGTCAGTTCCAGGGAAGTGCTCTGCTCCCCCACATCAGGGCCGGGGAGTGGAGCACTTCGCTGGAGCCAGCGGAGCCTGTGCCAGCCCCCCGCCCCAGCCTCCATCCCTGCCTTGCCTCACCTTGGGTAGGAGCTGCTGCCTGCCCTGAGTGAGGCTCCACGGGATCCAGGAAACTGCAGGACAAGCCCCCTGAGGCGATGCGGGGGAGTGGAGCAGTGTCTTGGAGCCAGTGGAGCCTCACTCGGGGCAGGCAGCAGCTCCTCCCCAAGGTGAGGCAAGGCAGGGATGGAGGCTGGGGCGGGGGGCTGGGGTGGGCTCCGCCAGCTCCAGGAAAGTGCTCCACTCCCCGGCCCTGATACGGAGAAGCAGAGCACTTCCCTGGAGCTGGCGGAGCCCGCACCAGGCTCCCATCCCAGCCTCTCCTGGTGCATGGCCTTGAAAAGGCTGTGCGCGGCCACACTTAGTTGTGCATGGCCATGCATGCGTGCACCTTAGAGGGAACCTTGACTGTCATCTATCATATCTATTGCTCTATCTGTCACTCTATACACATGCAGTGCTGTCCCTTGCCCTACCTCACCCAACTCTGGCCAATCTCTGCCTCAGGCAGGAGGAGTGGTGCCCAGGCCAGCCTGGTGCTCTGCTTCCAGCCACTGCTCATGAGGAGTCAGACTGGGCAATGTAGGTGGGGCCATCTCCTGACCAGACTGCGCCTCACATCCCTGCCTGCCTCTGCCTGCAGCTGCACTGATAACTTGTTGGGGATGCACCAAGGGTGGGGGGGGGGGGGTGTCAAAATACAGGTTTACGCAGGATGCCGCTTTCCCTAAGGCAGCTCTGCCTCAAGGTAAAAAATATTGCAAGTCTGTTTTACCTAAAGCTTGATTTTAAAATCCTTGCCAGAATCTCTGTTAAATATAGACACCAATATGAAATATAGGCAAAACTGAAAATATATGCAGAATGACATGACCAAGTAATCAAATACATTTTGTTTGGGTATATCAGAGTGAAATACACATTGGAGGCATATAGAAATGCAAATAGAACAACTACATTTAAGAATTTGCTGCACCTTTTTATCTTCTCTGTTTCAATCTTGTGTACTTCTTTTAAATTCCAGGATAATGCCCCTGCTTAATGGTTAATACATCATTATCCAAAATGACAATATACAGGCTTTAAGTAGTGCATCCTAAACATACAGTCATTTTTTCATCTTTTGCAGAGACTGTTCATTATTAGTTAATACCAAGTGTGGTTGCAATTTTTGTCTTGTAAGTTTGTGATCATCACTTTAAATTGAATACAGATGATCAGCAGGGATCCTGGTTTTCCCTGCAAAAAAAAGCAAATTCTCTGATAAAAACCTCACAATCCATGATTAAAATGAAAGCACCCCCCCCCCACAGACCCCGGCCCTACTGGTGCCCCTCACTCCCCCCCCCCCAAGTGTCCACAGTCTTTCTGGTCCCTCTCACTCCCACCCACAACCTCCCCAGGCCTGTCGGTGCTTCTCATTCCCTTCCCACATCCCCCCAGCCCTGCTGGTGCCCCTCACTCCCCACCCACAGAGGGGGCTCCCAGCTGCCAGGACTACAGGGCCAGGGACCTGGGTCCGCAGCCCCCTGCTCCAGGTAGGAGGAAGTGGCTGCTGCAGCAGAGTGGATCCCAGCTCCCCTCCCCACATTGCTTACTCACTACAGGCTTAGGCGGGGGGTGGGGGGGGGCGGCTGCTTCCTGCTGCGAAACACACTCCTGGGGGGCTACATGATGCCCACTGCGAGCTCCCATCCTGCTGCACTCCCCCAGCACCTCTGCAGCCGGTGTGTGTGACCTGACACTGCAGAGAACAGCAGAGCCATGCAGGAAAGCTGCCTTTCACTACAACCTCCACACTGCCTTTGAAGGCATCCCCTGCCTGCATGGCTGCAGCAGGGGTGGCAGCATGGGATTGCATGCAGGGGATGCGGGCAGCGCAGAGCTTGCAATGACAGGCAGCTTCCTGAGCAGTTCCACTGTTCCCTGCAGTGCCAGGTCACACACGCTTGGCTGCAGAGGCCCTGGGGGTGGGCAGCAGGGTAGGGAACATGAGTCTGAAGTGGACAGTGGTCAGCATGCAGCCCCCATTCTACATACAAATGTAGGGGCATGGGTCCTCCCTGCCCCTTGGGAGTGTGTGCAGAACCCTCCCCTGCTCTGCTTGAGCCCACAGCGGGCAGCCCACCCTGCTCCCACCCTGTGCACAGCTCTAGGGGGATGGGGGTACCCCCTGCCCACTTGGAAGAATGTGCAGCAGTGAAGAACCAGCCCTGCCCTACCCACCGCCGAGAGTAAGCCACCTGTGGCCCCATCCCACTCCCCGCCAGGGCCCTGTGGCTGCACACTGTGGCCCTGGGCACCAAGCCCCAGGCACTGCTGGGTTGGGCAGCAGCCCTAGCCCAGCCCTGCTCAACTCTCTTCCTCCTATCCTCCCTATGAGGGCCTCAATGTCTCCCAAACTTACCTGTGGAAGCTGCTGTCCAGGTTGCCTGGTGACCATGGTGCCCCCTGCCTGATTGCTCACTTCTCGCTCCCTCCCAGCCCCCTGCATGGGTATTAAAATGAGTATTTTAATAAGTTTACTTTCTAATTCAAAAGTGAAAGAGTATGTTCAGTTTAATTATCATATTTACTTGAATACAAGATAAGGTCCGTACCTCCAATTGGCCTGGGGAAAAAGCCCCATATCTTATAGGAATTCTCACTAAATATATTGTCCATCATTAACCTGCTGCCAAAAGCAGTATTACACTCAGCAATGGAAACCAGCTATGAAGTTGATTAAATGTAGCCAACACTGAGCATGACAATAAAACACATAGCCCACATTGGACAAACATGACTTGATCTTACCCACAAAAGGCCAAGCAGCCCATCTGAATAAGATGTGGTAGTGCCCATTGAGTGCAATTTCCCTCACTGCCTACTTTTTTTCCAAGTCATGGGGTACCACTGCAGTGCATGCATTTTGACTTCCTCTTCACTTCTACAGTTGAGCTGTGCCTTTCTTTCCTATTTCCAATTATGCCTGTTTCACCAGCCTTAAATGTCTGGCAAACATAATGAAATGGGGCCACAAACAGTTCACCCAGGATCCCTCTGTCAGCCCCTCAGCCTCACATATGATTAGTGTGGCTCTACCCCCTCTGAGGTAGACCCAGACCAGATTCCCCTGTTCCTTATCTGCATATCAATTTTGGAGTATCCCAGGACTCATAACAAGAACACTTGGTTCCAGTAATGAGTCGGGGGTAATTAACACATGGATGTTTTGTAGGGGGTCTCTGGAGTACACAACCATACTGGGCAGTGCTGTGCTATGAGGTCACCATGGCTTGATATGCTGTTGACTCTGGTGGGGCCCAGCCCCATGAACTATGTTGTAAATCACAGGTTTTTGACTTTGAACTAATATCATGACTAGTTTGTACTAAATGAAGGGGCGCTCGTATGGTTAAGGGCTTGCAGGCCAAACCCTACAAGGGGAGACTAGGGCACCTGGACCTCTTCAGCCTCTGCAAGAGAAGGTTGAAGCACCTTGTGTCTGCCTATAAATTCATCATGAGGGCGCAGAAGGGAATTGGTGAGGATCTACTCACCAAGGTGCCCCTGCAGGTTATAAGAAATAATGGCCATAAGCTAGCAGAGAGCAAATTTAGACTGGACATTTGGAAGAACTTCACAGTTAGAGTGTCCAAAATCTGGAATGGGCTCCCAAGGGAGGTGGTGCTCTCCCCTACTGTGGGGGTCTTCAAGAGGAGGTTAGATAGGCATCTGGCTGGGGTCATCTGAACCCAGCACACTTTCCTGCCTATGCAGGGGGTCGGACTTGATGACCTATTGAGGTCCCTTCTGATCCCAACATCTATGAATCTATCAATATAAGTAAGTGCCAAAATACTGTGTTTATGGAGTACTTGTGCCAAAATTTACAGCAATTTGAAAAAAAATAACATACATTAATGAGCTAAGTTTATAGGTATTATATGCAAATTGCTACATGAATTTTTAATTTCAAGTTTATTGCTTACAAATTTGTTCCTCACTTCTGTGTGATCAGGAAGAAAAGGGTCTGACAGTAAGGAGAGGGGAAAGAGGCTACCAAAGCCCCCAGGAAGGAAGCAGAGAGGAAAGGGCCTACCGGAGCCCCCAGATGCATTTTCTCTGCTGTAGCCATAGGAACAGGACAAATTCAAGGCAAACCTTCAATAATTAGGTGCTTTATGTGGAAAATTATAAACAACTTATATTTTTTTCCATTTATAGAATCTAATTATTTGGGGGTTGTCTTATAATCAGGGTCATCTTCTATTCCACTAAATATGGTAGTTGATAGGTAACATAAGAGGAGGAGTTATATTATTTATTTAGAGATATTCACTTCCTTCATGGAGCACACTGCAAAGATTAGCAGATAAAGTAAAACACATCTTAATGCCATTTTTTAAAATTAACTTCATTAAAGGTTGGCTCCTAAATCAGGATTTCAGTCTAAAATAAATGGCTTGAATTTCAAAAGTTCTGAGTACCTAGCAGCAGTCATGAAAATTGTATGTAAAAATTAACAGAATCATATTAAGTTGCACATAGAGCAGGTAGTTGATCTTTTCTTCATTTTGGAAAAATGCCTGTAACAGAATAGAGGGTGAACTATGGTAAAGGATATATCTTCTAGGATTATGCTTAATGACCACAGTATGTCACTGCTTTTTCCATACATTTGGCAGAGAGGACTTTGATCTACTACTGGAAAGAGTACTATCTATGGTTTGATAGGACTAAGTTTCAGAGTTAGGATTTAAGTTGGAAATTCTCCAAATTCAGGTGTGTTTGGATGGAATCATATCCCTTTCTCTCTCCCTTCTAGTCTCTATTCTCTCTACAAAAATGTGGTATGACTTATTTCATATTGATTTCTCTGATGCAAGTTATCTTTGATGTTTGCAGTCTAGGAAAAGTTTACAGTTAATTGTTCTCCCTCTTCTTTGGTTGATTAGCTATCCTTACAACAGCAGAACAATAATATTTAGGGTTTAGGAATTACTGTCATTTTTATGGCTTCATTGTAAGTGCAATTGAGTCTTGAAATGAGAAGCAGATGTTTAGAATCTAGTAAAATAATTTCCCACAAGAGTATTCAAAAGCCATGCTCTTGAAACTTAATTTCATGTCCCTTTAAATCCCCACCCAGGCCTGCAGAAATGAGCAGTCCAGTTGCAATACCATGAATTCAGTGAGACTGTCCTTGTACCTAGGGATAATCTTTGTGACTAATGCTTGTAGGACTGCACCCTAGATTTTGGAGAAAACTTTAGTGGTGTCAACTTCAGGTGGTTCACAAGACTTCAGATAATTAAAACATCAGCAGAAAATCTTTTAAATTATATTTTATTTTTAAAAATGGAAACAGATTTTTTGAAGACTGCACAGTTTTCATCAAGGCTACAATTGACCACTACCTATCAAATTAAGATCAAAATTAAAGAACGTAAAGTGCGAGTATGCTAGTTCAGCATTTCCATCGGTCATGTCAAGATCATATAAAGCTCAGCAGGCTACATCTAGCATGGTAGTGGCCAAGTCCTTTGCAATAGAAAAGGGTTTCATAAACTTTTCCTGTAGAACAGCTCATGTCACTAAGTACTGGTCTGTTCTGGCACATCTCCACTACAGGGTCAGCACACAAGTGATTTACTTTACAAGTGCTTTGATTAGGGTGTAACAAACAAAATAAAATACAAAATTCAGCAGAATAGAAGAAATGGAAGAATAAGAGATATTTTAAAAGTAAGGGCTCTTTACTGAAAGTTTTTATTTTCTTCTTTTTTGTGTAGGTACAACATGGGAGAAAACATTGCGACAGATTGGTTTTGAAAGGTAAGCAGTCAATTTCTCTCCTCAACAGTCAATTTCACTCCTCAACATGAAGTTATAGCTTAAAATACAAAAAAAAAGGAAAGAAGAAGAAATGGACATACATATTTAGGTTGAGAAAGTTATTTATTTTAATTGATCCAATTTATGTGGGGTATGGAAATTAACAAGGATTATATAAAGACTTACTGTATATATACTTCACTTTTGGGGGGGGTTGTTTCTCTTAGCAAAAATCAGCTTGGGCTTCATGTGATGCAAATCTGGTTCATAGTAACTATTGCTGTGACAGCACCACAATATTTGGTTAGAATATGAAAATATTATCCTTCCCCATATTTTTTCATGAGACTCCTAACCTAGGGTGTACAGAAAGAAAGGAATGTTGGAAAAGAATAAGACTGGTAGAGCACTATTTAACATCCAGGGAAACTCAGAAGCCAGCATTCCTGAAGTGCAAAGGCATCCTGCAGCCAGACTTAACCCCAAGATCATTGTACCAAAAGCATTTCTTTGGCAATTAAACTAGACTTGGTTCTTATAAAGACTAATCTGTTCTTGAGGCTGAAATGCTCAACTTTCTACATGCTCCTGTACAAGAGTAAGCACAATATTCTGCCTTCCAGGCCTAAGGAGTTTTTATCTTTTCTCAATGCTCAATATTTCTAGATTGCATAAGAGTGTTCTGCTGCAAGGCAAAAGGTAGCTCTGTACTGGACTCTGGATGTAGAGGAAGAGTTAGAGTGTATTTGTTTTTTAATGTTAAATATGTATAGGCTGCCTGATGTCTGACATCAAAACAACAATAGCCAGGTCCTTCTGAATGCTGTGATTACTCACATGAATCAGAAATTTGACAGGGAGCCAGTTGATATAAAATATATGGCTACCTTAAAGGCACAGTGATACTGAGGAGATGACATCTCTCCATTTTCATTATCTCTGTCTGGCATAGTCTCCCCAACAGTTCAGTTTTCTTGCCTTGCTGGCCAAATGTAAATACCTTGCTGGCATAAATTTTATTTTATTTATTTGTTTTGTTTATATGACTCCCTTACCACTATAGGCTCAGAGTAGCTTACAGTAAAAAAAAAAAAAAAAAAAAGAACAAAACAAAAATGAAACCAAAAAACAAAATAACGTTTAACAGTAGCTACAATGTTAAACAAGATGTATGCTTTTATAGTAAAAACATCCCAAACAATACCTTAACTTACCCATGCTTGTTAAATGCCTACCAAATTAAAAAAAAAGTTAATGGTTAATTCATTGAATGAGAGTTATAAGACATAAATCAGTGCCAGGAATTTTTAAATTACAATAAATGTATCGTTAGACTTAATTTATGACCAGGTAACTCACCACCTAGACAAGAGAGAAGAGGTTGACATTGTATACCTTAACTTCCAAAAAGCCTTTGATCTGGTATCCCACAATGTCCTCACGAGAGAATTGGAGGATTGTGGGCTTAACTCTGAGACAGTCAGGTGGGTGGGAAACTGACTGTGGGGTAGGACCCAGAGAGTCCTAATGAACAGATCTGTATTGTCCTGTCAAGAAGTGGCCAGTCGTGTCCCACAGGGGTCCGTGCTTGGTCCAGTGCTTTTCAACACCTTTATCAATGATTTGGATGTGGGGGTGAAGGGCTCACTGGCCAAATGAGTGGATGACACCAAGTTATAGGGGAGTGTGTGACACCTGGAGTACTGCGTCCGGTTCTGGGTGGTGCAGTTTAACAAGGATGTGGATAAGCTTGAGAGAGTCCAGAGGAGAGCCATCTGTATGATCACAGACTTGCACGGCAAGCCATATGAGGAAAGGCTGAGGGATCTAGGACTTTTCAGCCTGAAAAAGAGATGGCTGAGAAGGGACTTGGTAGCTGCTTACTGCTACATTAGGGGAGTACATCAAAGGCTCGGTGAACAACTATTCACCAGGGCACCCTTGGGGAAAACCAGGAGTAAAGGCCACAAACTCCTGAAAGACTGTTTCATACTCAACATTACGAAAAATTTCTTCACACTCAGGGTGTCCAGATTGTGGAATAGGCTTCCTCCAGAGGTGGTACAATCACCTACTCTGGAAATCTTGAAGAGGAGACTGGACAGTCACCTTGTTGGGGGTCACTTGACCCCAGTTGTCTTTCCTGCTTGGTTCAGGACCCAATGATCTTCCAAGGTCCTTTCCAGCCTTTCAATCTATGAATCTATGAATTCCCCCTTCAATCTAATTAACATCTTCAGACCTTGATAGCAGTTACATTAAAAGCTGATTTCTATGTCACTCTTGTCTAAAAGCATTTCATTTCACTAACTTCACCCAAGCAGAAATATTGGCTGAACACTGTACCATTGTAATATCAGCAAAGGTAAGGGAAGATCAATACTATTGCATATCTTAAAAACAGTGTGTGTGTGTTGGGGGGGGGGAGTGTTAAGCTTTCAAAGAACTGATGAAGTTTTATTCATTAATTTTTTTTGTAAAATCATTTTGAAACCATCTTTAATTATATTAACAAAATATGAAACTTGTTTATATAGTCCACTATCTATACTTTTATATTTGACTTTATTGGTATTTTATTGTGTATGTAGACTAAAGATTATAGCAAGATGTTTAGTGCCATATTGCTTGGGACACTATGCAGATAGAATAGTGTCCCAATTAAATAATTAAATATTATTTTTAATGCTTTTGGAGTAATAAATATAAATTACTTTGGAGTAAACAAATATTTATAGGTTGACACATTTGATTTCCAGGAGGTTAAAGGAGCAAGGGAAAAAAAGTTACTGTTTACATCAGTAAACTCCAGTTTTTTTACTGGAATTGATTTTCCTTTTTATTTTCACAGACTGCTGTTGGTTTAAATGCAGAATTACAGCTTAGTAGTGAGGGAGCTTTCTAAGCACTTGTGCAGAAATTGCTTAAAATTACCATAGGGTCTGAATGAACCAACAGGACTCTACAGTGTGATTCTCAACCAGGGTGCCATGGCACTCTTGGGGGCCTTGAGATCCTTTCAGGTGTTCTGTGGGATACCATGCAATGTCAGCACTGTTAGGCGTGCAAACCTGATTTACAAGATAAATTCAGAGGGAATTTATATACATGCTCTGGGAGTGGTGGGGACACTTTAATTAGAGTGGCTCTGAGAGGTTTAGTTAAAGCACCCCCACCACCAATTTTCAGTGTGGGCGCGCTGATACACATGACGCTGGAGTCTGCTAGAGTGTGGTAATTGCCACGCTCCAGCAAACTCAATTATAGCACGTTGGAGCAGCCTCATTGCATGTTTAATAGGCACCCAGAGATTTCAGATAAGAACCTGTAGTGTCAAAGCATTCAGATCTGTTGTAGACTTTCTGAGTTCTTTGCAGTGAAAGAATTGTTCTATTCGGTAATTCGCTAATCTAAAAATGAGTGAAAAGAAAGAACTAGTATTTTTCGAGGGGTTCCTCAAAACTAAAAAAGTTAAGAAACACTGCTCTGACTTGTAGAAATATCTGCTCTATATTCAGTGTATTTGTATTTTAAAAGTGCATTTTATTTTTCCATGCATTAGAGAAATTAAGACCTTAATGCATCAAATAAAACAAAAGAGCTCCTTCTACCAAATAAGAACAGTGGACTAAATTAATTTCTGGTATGAATCACTTGACTCCAGCAGAATGATAACAGTGATGAATTTGTCCTAACATTTTTAAGCTGCCAGACATAGTGATTGCATTGCCACCTTAGAACTTTGCACAATGGGAAAACCTTCACATGAGAGGTCCTACTGATAATTTAGAAGCTAAACAAAAGTTCTGGCTGAGATGTTAGCCATTGAACTCTCATCTGGTGAGCCAGCCCTTTAAGGGAAACCAGATAGTCTGCATTATGCTTCAATCAGATTGGAATTACTTTTTAGTGTGGAGTGTTTGCCTCCAAAAAAATGTAACAAAAGTTTTGGCTCTGTCACAGTTTGTCTTCTTTCAGAGAATTACTTATCAAGGCTTGCTGAACTCTGTCTTTACTCATGGGTTTTCAGAATCCTACAGTGTGTTTTCACACTTTCCATGAGAAAATTAATCATGTTTAATTTAATCATATTTAAACTCAAGCTTAAGCTTAGTCCCTAGTTGCTTTCATGAAACCTCCTTCTGTGGGTGAATGTCTTATAAACAAATGGCTTGCTGAGTGGCTATAAATGCAAGAAATAAAAGTGTCATGAATACAAGTCTCCTGGAGATAATTATCCAGAGATAGGCCACAGAATTATTTTCCTTGTCATCTTTAGACATTTTCCATCTTTTGTGTCTATCTTAGACTTGCAGGAGAAAGAATTCAGACACATGTTCTGTCAGTAGTTGTTAATCAGAACCGCAGAAATTGCTTCCTTTGCAGAAAAGGACTCAGGAAATGTGTGCATTCTTGTTTCAATTTCCCAAAAGTCAGAGACATTAAGGCTTGGTTTGATCTGAAATCCATCCAGAATTTCATGCCGAGAAGATTTACATTATGAAAGATTTAAAAGCTGACCGCTTACAGAATGTCTGTGTCTTTGGGGCATTTTTTAGTTTATGGGGCAGTAGAGGAGACATATTTCCATAAAGTCATTTGACCTAATTCTCTATATTCACTTAAAAAATCTTTAATTGGAATAAAAAGCATTGGATTTATGAATGGAGTAAGAATCAGTATAGTTTAACCATTACTTTTGTGAGTAAATAAAAACTTACAATTCCATTTTATTACAACAGATCTGTAGGCGCTTTAGTTAATAATCATCCGGGATTTTAGACCATTAATTTTGTGACCAGGAATTAGACCAAAAATTCCTTAATTGTGACATCTTATTGGACTTTGTCCATTTAGAGGCAGACTGCTTTTGACAGCATAGTGAATCTAGAAGATATAAAACACATTGGCCCTTTATGAAAAGTATACATTTTCAGCTGCTAGGACTGATAATATTGGGTGCTTCTGTATTGTGGAGTTATGCTTTTCTAACAAGTCGCATCTAATTTTATTTCTTAAACAGTATTTCATTCACAATAACATCATACACTCTTATAGGGCATTGTGGGAAAATGCTAGTTCTTTTGTTGTTTCATTTTTTTTTTTTAATTCAGTTATCATCATTTGCTGTTGCTGCAAGTCATCCCAAGCACTTCTGGAAGACAATTCTGAGGGTGCCTTGGAATTGATGGGTCTGCTAAAAGACCAAGCTGAAAATATGAAATAACTTCCCTCAAGCAATGAATTTGGGCCTATGACCAGAATATGACCCTAGCATATCACAGGAAGTATTTTCATGTTCTAAGCCAACATAGGTAAACCGAACCAAAACAGACAAACTCCAACCCTTTATAAGGCTTGAACATTTGAGGCAGTTTTTGCTGGGGGGAGGCTGTCTTCTTTTTTATACAGTCTTTATAAAGCTGTTTAATTTTCTGAAAATTATTATCAGATGTTTTTGGAGGGAATTTATATCTGCTTTTATTCATAATTTAACTGTCAGAAACAGACTGAGGAGATTCAGTCAGATCTTGTTTTTGAAGCTTTTCTCTATTTAAACAGCCACATTCTCCTATGCTGAAAGCAGTCATTGCCAGAGGAGGCAAAGGGTATAGCAGGGACTGGGATATACCATACTGCCTATACTCCTTTTGATGTATGCAGCATGCATAATTTATGTTCATGTAAACAGAAGTGAAGCATGAATACCGAAAGGAGAATGTAACCCCTGTTTACAAGCACATCTTGGTTAAATACTAGGCCTGTGCGAAGTGGCTAGTATTTGCTACGCATTCGGATTTGGCCGATTCGGGGGACAGTGATTCGATTCAGTGATTCGAATCACTATCCAGAATTGATGGAATCAATTGCTGGTGATAAATCTCCAAATCGCCCAGGCCCATCCCCCCTACCCCAGCAATGGCTGCCCCACCCACCCCAGCTCCCAGCTCTTTGGAAAAGAAAAGCCCTGGCTCACCAGGTGCTGCCAGATAGGGGGGTGATCCCCGCTGCCCCCCATTGCCCCCCACTGCTGTGTGGGGGGCTCTGCATGAGCCCTCTGACCCCCCCCCCACACCCCAACCCCCCCACTGGTGCCCTGCCCAGGCCAGCTCTGGCCCTTTAAGAAAAAAAATAACTGAGAAAAGCCCAGCACTCACCACTCCTGCCGGTGGAGGGGGGTGATCCCCACTGCCCCGCGCCATGTGGGTGGTTCTGCACAAGCCCCTCGAAGCTCTGAGACCACTGCAGGACTGGTGAGTCCCAGGGCTTTTCTCTGTTCTTTTTTTTCTTATAGGGCTGGACCTGGCCAGGTGGGGCACCTGTGGGGGTGCTGGGGCAATGGGGGGCAGCAGGAATCTCTCCCCTGCCCAGCAGCACCCAGTGAGCACCAGGGCTTTTCTTAAAGGGCTGGGAACTGGGTCAGGGGGCAGCTGTGGGGGGGGCTGGGGGAGTGGGGGGGCTGGCAGGGGTCCCCCCATGGTCCCCTCCCCCAGCCCCCCTTCCCTGCACCTAGTACTTACCAGTTTGCAGAGCCCGAACAGGGAGTGAACAGAATACATGTTCACTCTTGGTGGAGAGGTCATGCTGATGTCTGCACTGCCCAGGCCAGAAGGCAGGGAGCACTCTTGTATGCCTCCCAGTGGAGTCTCTTTCCCCAGCCCCACTGGGTTTTTGTTTTGTTAGCAGCTCTGTCAGCAGCAGGGGGACACCACCCAGCCCTGCTTGCTCTGGTGGGGGAGGCCAGGGCTGGATTACAAGGTGGGGGGCCTTTCCTCTCCCACCCCTAATACTGCCCAGCTCAGCTGACAGCCCAAACAGCTCTTAGCCCTGCTGCTCCTTGCTGATGTCAGCTAAGCCAGTTAGGGCAGGGGGAAGACAGCCCATGTGGCTCTACGCTCTGCTTCTGCCTACCTGTATCAGCCCAGCTAGGTAGGTCAGGGCAGGTTCCCCAAGCTGTGCTTGCTTGGGACTGGGCCCACAGGGTGGGGGCTTATGCTTCACCACCAGCCTGCCCCCAGTGTTGATCAGCTCAGCTGATAGTCTTGGCATGGCTCTCAGCCTTGGCTCCTGCCTGTCCATGTCAGTGAAGCCAGACAGCAGCAGCGGGTAAGGGAGTAGAAGTTCCCACCTCATCCCATGGGCCCAGTCCCTGCCCCTGAGCATGTACAGGTGGGGAGAACCTGCACTCCCCCACCCTTCCTGGGTGCTGCCAGGTTCAGCTGACATGGGCAGGCAGGAGCAGGGCTGAGAGCCATGCGGGCTGTCAGCTGAGCCAGGTCGCATCAGGGGATAAGAAGCAGAGGCTTTCGCTCTGCTCCCCTCCCCCAGACCTAAGCAAGCACATCTGGGGGAGGGGGGAGAACATGGTAGGGTGAGGCTTTGCTCCTCCTCCCCACCTCCCCCTGCACCACCACTGACAGGTGCAGACAGGACATGGGGATAGGGAAAACAGGCTTTGCTGCCTCAGCAATATGATAGCCCAAGGTGACAGGGCTGACCCAGCTCTGTGGAGCAGGCAGCGTGGGCATGCAAAGTATCATGGGCTGCTGGAGGGCAGCAAAGTAACTTGAGTTGGGAGGAGATCTGAGACAGAAGTTTAATAGACTGGTTTAACCTAAATCAGTGAAGTCTGATTCTACAGACTGAAGTCTACATCCATCCAGCTCTATCTTAAATCAGTTTTGAACATTTTGAAACCAGTTTACATGCACTGAATGTCAGGGCTAGGGACAGACATTCAAAAAGCCCAAGCCTGAATTGGTTTACTCTTTGCAGGTTAGTCTAAGCTGTGCAGCTTAAACTGATTAATAACTGGACCAGCATTCTCTGTTAAATCAGACAATGCATCCACATAAGTGCAGTAGTTCAAGGCGAAAGCTGAGGGGTGTGCTAGAGCACACCTGTCAGCCCCTGCCAAAGGGGAGGAAAGAGAGATGCCCTTCAAGGCTCTCACCCCTCCCTGCTGGAGCAGAGGGGGCATGGCCAGGCACCGACCTGGGGACGGGGATAAAGTAATTTATCTGAAGCAAGCATGTATTGAACATGTATTGTTGCAAAGCATACAGCAGGGAACTACCAAAAATCTTTGCCTAAACTAAGATACAGCCCAGTAAAACACAGCATACACAACTAGTCTAACTTAAAATGTAAACCAGGAAGACAAGAATTAGTTTTACTAATCCTGAGAACAGAGTTTTTCCTTACAGCCAGTTTTTCCTTACAGCATTCAGAAAGGTTTTGTTTAGGTATTCCCAGCTTTTACACGTTCTGCTTTATAATGTAAATGTAGATCCCTGCATTCTTTGGTGAAGCTGTCTGCAACTTCCCTTAACTACATTTCCAGCTTGTGTGATGATTGTCAGGTCTTTGCCAACACTTCCCATCTCACAGTCTGGTCCTGCAGGTCTTAGCTCTGGGCTCACAGGTGCAGGACTTGGATATGCACACAGGGAACTAGCTTGCCTCTCTCCTTCCCCCATCCCCCTCCAGGACACACTGTGGAATTAATCCCTCCCAAGCCACAGAGACTGCAGCCAAAACCCCAGGGGTTCCAGGGGAGAGAGGAGATAGAGGAAATAATTATCTCCATCCATGCCTGGCTACAGGCAAGCCATGGAGGTGTGGCTGGGGCTGGCAAACAGCAGCTTCAGGCCCCTGGGTTTGCCAGCGGGGAAATGGGGGTGGAAATTTGCCTCAGGGACCATGGCAGCCCCTGCTCCAGCTAGAGAGAAGAGGGGAGGGGACAGTCCAGTGCACTGGAGCAGGGAGCAGAGCTCTGCTCAGTCCAGACAGCATGCCAGGATGCTGGTGGTATCTGGTTTATCTTAAACCAGCAAGGGATCTGGGACAGACATCGCATAAACCAGTTTCAGCCAAATCAGTTGAGTCTGATACTACATTCAACCAGATTTATTTCAAACCAGTTTTGGTAATTTTCAAACTGGTTTATGTGCACTGAATGTCTGTTCTATTACAGATTTAAACCAGTTTCTGATCCCTTAAACTGGTTTATGTGTAATGTCTGTCCCTAGCCCTGTTGTGTTACAGATTTAAATCAGTTTTCGATCACTTAAATTGATTTATGTGTAATGTCTGTCCTTAATCCTCTTGCACATTATTAACTGAGGGCAATGACATGTATATTTGGTGTTGTTTCAAAAGGGCAGCAGACATTATTTTCTAATTGTTACATGTGGACAAGTTGGGAATGATATAAATATAGCAAAATGGCCCAAACTTCAAAACTGCTTCATCCGGTGTTAAAGTTGGAGTGGTTTTGCTACACTTGTATCATTTTCAGTTTGTCCATATGTAACAATTAGAAAGTAAAAGCTGCTTCACTTTTAAAATATTCTCCTTTTGAAATTGCTCCAAATGTAGGTGTGTCCATACCCAGAGATGTGGACTAATGCAGTGGCAGTTACTTTGGCACAGATCCTTCAAATAAGAGCTTCTTTACTTCAGAATGAAGCCAGACATTCAAGAGCATGGAGAGAAAGCCATTCCTCAAAGTCATGGCTTTCAGAGAATTAGATCGGTGCTTAAAGTTTGGGAAGGCTTTAAGATGAGTCTCTCCTTACCATGCCATTTCAAAGAGGTTTGGACAGAAGGGAATGTAGACAACAAGCTTACATTTTCAGGAAATTAAGCTCTGATAATATACCAGTTATATCACCGTTACATTGTTGTTAAATTATGTTTACTCTGCAATTGTAGAATATTTACATTGCTGCTGTATTCATATCCTGCAAAACAAAGAGTCACCAAGAGATTTGGTATCTGAGCATATGTAAGCATTACTTGCGAGTCCAGCACGCTGCTTTTTAGTGTGAGATAAATTAAAAATGCTGGAGCTTAAGTAAAGTAGCTTTATATCCAGGAAATGGCTAGAGTTAAGAGCCTTTCAATTAAATGGAGTGTGTCTGGATTTGATAGATTTAAATGAAGCTCTTTTTGTTATTGATTGGTTTTTGAGACATTGCAAGTAAGATAATTGCAACATGCTTAAGAAACCATTACCCTCATCCAAAATTATCCTGACTGCAACTTCCGTACATTTGAAGAACTTTTGATGTGTATCGTGCTGTCATAAAGAGGGGTATTTTAAAATTTTCATATTGTTGGTATCTGTATACCATACATAATGCAACATCATACTGTTTCTTCTAAATGGTAAAAACTAAAGCTTACTAAATAATGGGAAAAACAAAAGCAATTGACTGGATTGTGCAGAAATAGGGTGACTTTACTCCAATACTTATTGTGGGGTCATATTCTTGATTATTTTTGTGTTGATTTGATTATTTTTGATTATTGATGACTGTTGATGATTTGTGAAGATGCCTGAAATAAGGAATTTTTCATGAATGTTTAGCACAAATTAAACAAAAAAAAATTATGATAGAGGGTATATTGCTGATTATTTGATTATTTAAAATTTTACTTCATCCTCATTCAGTCAAGGACGAGAAATAATACCACATGACTTAGAGGACTAGTCACATATCAGAAATAATGAAAATCAATTATCAGAACCCCCCAGCACTCTACCTCCCCACTTTCCAAATAACCCATAGACTGAAAATGTTCATTCACATTCTTTGATGAAATATTTATGAATAATTAATGCTTTTAAGAAAATCATGTTTAGTTCATGGCTCTGTGCAAATATAATCAAGGGTTTTAGTTACAACAAATATTAAATCCTAAGGCAAAAAGTTACTGGTATAGTCACCTAATCTGAGCTCCTTCTCTGTATCACAGTGTGTAGTATTTCATTCAGTAATATCTGCTATAAGTCTGTAACTTCTGTCTTGAGCTACAGCATACTGAAAAGATTTGTAGAGACTCTTCCTTATTCCTAAGTAAATTTTTCTAGTTCTTAATAATACATACTGTTCAGTAACATGCCTTATTTCTAGCCTGAATTTGTCCAGATTCAGCTGTCTGATGATAGATCTTATATTGTTGCCTTTTAAAAGATTAAAGAGCTATCTATTATAGAAAATCTCTTCTCCTTGTGGCACTTCTACACCCATGTGAACTTAAGTTACCTGCTAATGTTCTTTTGGATAAACTGTATATGAGGCACTGCTTAACTTTCCAGAGCTTACATTATTATTATAGTTCTTTTTGAACATTTTCAATTTCCAGGGAATAATTTGATGAGCTCTGCTCTTTTCCCCTTCTTATACATTTTCTTGTGTGATACTGTACATTAATATTCCACAAAACTGATTTAAGATTGCTTTACTGACTGTTCTATGTTAAGTATATACCAACTAGTTGAAAAAGCATTTTGGAGAATAACAGATGTGTGATAATTATGCTTTTGGCACCACTTGATAAATATGTTTTTCATAATAAATTGGTATTTTATGTACACAGTGGGAAAAACTTTTGAATATTAATCTCTCATTAAAACACTTAGTTGTCTGTCAATAACTATGTAATGAGCACACGTTGTTTACTTGGTTACTGACCACAAGTTATTGCTTAAATAATCTGCTATTACTGTTATTTGGAGAATAACAACCTTTTTTATTCATTCTAAATTGAAGGTCTCTTTGAAAACTGTAACTTAAAGCATTTGCATCTGTCATGTTTGCTCCTCAGTGGTATTGCTTATCCTGTAATTTCCGAGTCTGTGTTCAACTAACAAAGAAGCAAGTAATGCATTTGTTGTGGACAGTGAGCAAATGATGGCCCTGATCCGTGTTCTGGGGGAAATTCTTTCCTGTTTTCTACCATTTATCTGGTGTATATCTATCCCTGTGCATAAAAAAGTGTTTAATCCCTTTTTCATAGAATGTACTGACCCTTTAAATACAATTGTATAGGGCTGGTATGGATTTAGGATATAGTGGACTATCTTATCTCTCCCCAGACACTTTCCATGCTAATCCTCAATATATGTGCAGCTGTGTATGCTCAGGTGCTTAAAATCTGTTACATATACTCCATAATGTCAAACAGTGAGGAGCGTGGTGAGTCATATCGTGAGCCCAGTTGGTCTGTATAAGCAATGTTCGTGTTGCACCTACTCCTATTCCATTCAGTTGTTTTTCTTGTACTTTTGTCTTTAAATCAGAAGTGTAATCTCTGTAGAACATGAAGGGCACATCTACGCATGCAGTTAATGTGACTGAATATACTCCAGCTCAATTTGAGCCCAAGTAAACTAAAGTTATGTCACCATGTACACAGGTGTTTAGGCGCAGTAATTTACTGCACTGCCAGATACCACTTGTATCTGACGGGACTATCTGGCAGTAGACTAATTAGTGTACTGCCCCCTAATTGCCAGGCATGTGTAAACAGTGATAATTTATTGTTTAGCATGGTTCCTCAGTAAAACCTCTAGGGATCACTGTAATGCAAATATTAATAATACAAGAATCAGAATGCCTGAGTTTGCCATGTCAGTACATCAGCAGCATCTATACTGATCCATGGTATGACCAATTGTGTTATCATACTTGAGGTTTTGAGTTCTTTTTTAAAAATTATGCTTTACTTCTTATGGGCACCTATAACGTGATGGACCGCTGCTCCGATGTATGATAATTAGCATGCATCAGAGTGGACTCGTTTAATCGAATCTGCTGTGAGTCTGTTGGAGCATGCTAATTAGTGTGCACCAGCAGCCTCCGTGTCATGTGGATTCAGTGTCCCCACATTTCAAAACAAGCTTTAGTTAAAGCGCCCCCACAACCATTTTGAAGCGCGGGACACTAAATACATGTGATACTGCTTTCAGAGTGGCTTTAATTAAAGCAGCCTGTCACTGGAAGGTGTTGTAAGGCTTTGGCCTTCTCTTGCTGGACACCTTGCCCTCAAGCGAAGTCAGGGTGAGGTTTGAGCTCGGATGCCTGGGTGGTATGGATGCTGCCCTTACTCACCTGCCACGACTTCGATGTTCTTGTTGGGGAGAAAGTTCCCTTCAAGTGGCCCCCTCAAGGATGGCGACGCCTCAATCCCTGTTCTTGCTTCGTGGGGCTCCAAACCTCCCCTTTACCCCACACTTAACACATCCACGGCCACGATGGATACTACCCTCTCCAGACGTCCACTTGGATGACTTTCCCTCTTCACATGGCTCGCCCGCCTCCGAGTAGGTCAGGCCTTCCTGATCAGTTTGCCCTTCACCGTAGCTGGTTCCTTGACTTCAGGCTGGTTAGTGCATATAAGCTGGTCCTGTCTCAGGCTAGCTAGGGCTTCAGGTGACATCAACAAAAAATCAACACCCAGATTTCCACCAGAGGGCCCCCCTGGGATCTCGTCTCCCACGGCCCCTTTTATAGTCCAAAGAAACAACGGAACTTGAAGGAACGGACAAGGGACCCACTTGCCCTGTGCCCCAGGTGACTATGGGGTGAGGCGTCCGCCATCCTGTACCCAACCCTGGTCTGGCTCTTCAGTTTGGCCAGCACTGACCCCCAGATGACTTGGAGTCGCTCCCAGTCTTCCCTGGCTTGGAAGGGTGCGTGGTTCCCATGCTGGGTTGCTCATGCCTCCCCGCCGTGCCCTCTGTGTGGGGTAACTGCTCCCTGCCAGTGCCTCCTGTGGCAGGGCCCTTGGCTCCCCCTCTCTTGCCTTTAGCTGGACAATCTTCCTCCTTGCTGCCAGCGTCTCTGGCTCGATGTCCTCTCCTCCCTCTGCCAGCGTCTCTGGGTTGGCGTCCTCTTCTTCCTCCACTGGTGTCTCTGGGTTGGCGACCTCTTCTTCCTCCACCACCATCTCTGGGTTGGCGTCCTCTTCTTTCCCCACTGGCGTCTCTGGGTCGGCGTCCCTTCCTCCCACCATTTGCTGCCCGCCAGCTGTTTTCCCGGCTGCTATTTGAGCAGCCTGTGGTTTCCGGAGGCTCTGCCCATGTCCCTCACCAATCCGCAGCTGTAGGCAGCTCCGGAATTGCAGGGCCGCTGCCTGTGATTCCTCCCAGCTGCAGCTCTTCAGGAGCCCTATGGTGAGTACTGGGGTGCATGGGGTGGGAGTCCAGGACCCCTTAGAGTGGCTTTCACTGCCCCTCTCAAACATCCTCCCACTTTACCTGGCACCAACTGTGTGAATTTCCGGTCTTCCTCTCAGTGAGTCAGAGGGTCCTCCAGTGTGTTCCTTGAATGGCAGCAGGACAAGAAGTCAGCTACTGTGTTATTCTTTCTGGGTCTGTATTCTACCGAAAACTGGAATGGCTGAAGTGCCAATGCCCATCGTGTTATCCTAGCGTTGTCTGTCTAAGTCATTTTTAGCCACTTTAGGGGAGTGTGGTCCATTATGACTGTAAACTCTCTACCCAGCAGGTAATATTGGAAATACTCTATTCCCCACTTTAGGGCTAAAGTCCCTTTCGATAGTGGCCTACCTTGTTTCCTACTCATTGAGTTTCCTGCTCACATAAGCTACCAGTCTCTCAGCTCCCTCCACTTTTTGTGACAAGACTGCACCCAGTGCTTAGCCTGACACGTTGACCTGCAGGACAAATGGCATCATGAAATCTGGCGTGTGTAGAACCACGTCCCTGCAAAGGGCCTGTTTGACTTCTTCAAAGGCCTTTCTTTGCTCTTCCCCTACTTTTATGTCCCCGTTCCCTTGCCCTTTGATGGTGTCTGTAAGCGGGGCTGTGAGGCTCACGAAGTTTGGAATGAATCATCTATAATAGCTGGCCAAGCGTAAAAATGCCCGCATTTGTTTTTTAGTTTGCAGGGCTTCATACTCCCGTATAATGGCTACTTTATCAGTGAAGGGTTTAATTAGGCCTTGTCCCACCAAAAATCCGAGATATTTCGTTTTGATTTGGCCCAGCGCGCATTTCTTAGGGTGGGCTGTGTACACTATGATGTCAATATATGCAGCTGTTTATTGATGATATGGGGCTAGTATCCAGTCCATCAACCTTTGGAAGATTGATGCAGCACCATTGAGACTGAATGGCATTCTGCAAAACTCATATAGACCCCACGGAATCCCAAACACCGTATTCTGGACATAAAGGTATCTGCCAATAACCCTTGGCTAGGGCAAAGATGGACATAAACTGCGCTTTCCCTATTCTTTCCAGTAGCTCTCCTACCTGGGGCATAGGGAAAGCGTCAAATTGCGTGATGGCATTTAGTTTGCGGAAATCAATGTATAACTGCAGCGTCCCATCAGCCTCAGGACCTCACAATCAACTGGGCCCACCCTTCAGACAATCTGGAATGTCCTTGCCAGTAGGTCAAGAACTTACTCATGGAGCTGGGGAGTAGCACTAATACTTTCTGTCCTACGTGAAACTGACATTCAACCGTGGTTCTCTCTAACAGCTGTTTTTGCCGTTTTGGGGCTTTTCTTAAATTATTCCCTGCCATTTGGTTCACCTTCTGCAAATGCTTCCTCAAGGCCTGTACATACTTGGAGGAAGGAGTTCCTCCCCCTTCCATTCTTTCCCATCCTTCTCGAACTACATCCAGTAGGCCCTGAGGGGCATGCCCCAAAACTAGTTTGAATGGGGTGAAGCCCAGCAATGTTGAGGGGACTTCCCTAATTGCAAACAAAAATGGAGGAATCAGCAGATCCCACCATCGGGGGTCTTCTTGTGTGCACCGCCGGAGCATGGCCTTAATGGTCCCATTGATGTGCTCCACTAGCCCGTTTGTTTGTGGGTGATATATTGAAGTGTGTAAATGTTTTATACGTAGGACCCGATAGAGGCCTCCCATCACATGCGACATAAAATTTGTGCCCTGGTCCGTGACAATCTCCCAAGGGAGTCCTGCCCAGGAGATCCATTTGAGGAGTTCCTCCGCTACCCAAGCACCTGTGACTGACTGCAATGGGATGGCCTTGGGTAACGAGTCGCATAGTCGATCAACACTAGTATAAATTGGTGCCCGGTAAAGGATTTGGGCAATGGGCCTATAATGTCCAGGGCCACCTGTGAAAAGGATTCCCCAACAACTGGCATAGGGTGCAGGAGGGCCTTAGGGGGCTGTCTCAGGTTTACTCTTTGACACTTGCGACAAGTGGTGCAGAATTGCTCCACATCCTTATGGAGATGTGGCCAGAAAAATCTCTCTGTTAACCGGGATGCTGTCTTCTTCCAGCCCAGGTACCCCCCAAGGGGGTTTGTATGAGCCAGCTGTAACAGGTGTATCTGGTAGGCTTGGGGCACCAGGAGCTGGGCTACTGGCTCCTCTCCTCCCCGACCCTTTATAACATGGTACAGGAGCCCCTTCCTCACCTCACAACAGGATAGCTGGTCGCACAGCTCCGGCTGCACCACTTGCTGGTCCTGGTTGGCGATTTCTGTCTCCCAGAAGGCCCAGAATGTTGGCTCTTCTCATTATTCCTCCTGAAACTGAGCCCCGCTAGTGAGGGACTCTAGATCCCAAAGGGCTCCTTCTTCCTCACTTCAGTCTTCATTGGCTCCTTCTCCTAGGAGTCCTTGGTGCCAGTCTTCCCTAGTCCTTTTATCTTTCAGGACCTCATAGATTTTCGGCCAAGCCCAGCCTAGGATCATCTGGTAAGGCAGACCTACTGCGATCCCCACAAGCATTTTTCTTGTGACCCCTTGCACAGTCACCTGGACTCTCCATCTAGGATAGGTGGAGGTTTGCCCATGCAGGGAGAGCATCTAAATAGGGTTAACTTGGGTTCCTTCACTGCCAGATATCAGCCTGGGCTTGACTAGCGTCTGATTGCACCCTGTGTCCAGGATAGCATGGACAGCTCATCCTGCCACCTCCACTATCACCGTCGGTTTGTCTCTTTGGGTGGCTTCCGCGGTGCTACCTAGGCTACAGTACATAATTTCCATGAGGGATGTATCTCGGGGTGCAGGGTGGCTGCCTTGGCTATCCCATCGTCCCTTCGGATCTTGGCCCCTGAGCCGTGGTTTTGCCGGGCATTCTCTCGAAAAATGGCCCCTTCTTCCACACCAGAAGTATGTTGATGCTTGCAATGGAGCCCAAATGGGGTCCCTACTATTCTGGTCTCCCCATCTCTTGTTAAGTTTAGTATTCCTGCATGTTCCTACCTGGTCTCGGGGTAGTTCACTCTGGGCACAGTCGTAGTCTTCTGCCAGCTGGAGCACCTCTTGGGACATTTTGCGGTGGTGTTGGTGCACCTACCACTGGATATTTTCCTCTAGGTCTACTAGGAATTGTTGTAGTAGAAAGGCTTCCATGATCTCTTCCCTGGACGCTCGAGTGGATTGGATCCACCGCTCTTGGAGGTCTCTCAACTTCTGTAGGAGGACCCGGGGGGCTTTGTCTTCTTTCTTCTTTTTGCAATAGAACATCTGCTGGTAGTGCTCTGGGGTAATATCCAGGTGATACAGGATCTGTTTCTTTACTCGATCATAATCCTGTGCTGCAAGTCAGGAAAGAGCCCTGTAGGCTGCCTGGGTGGGGCCCACCAGCAGCACCCCCACTTTTTCAGCCCACTGGGACTTATCTAAGCCTGCAGCCACTGCTGCCCACTCGAAGCTCTCCAAGAACGCTTCGGGGTTGTCCTCTGCCATCATCTTTGGGATCCTGAGGTCCACCCCACTATGACTCATCAACATTTGTTCGTCTACGGCCATCCTCCTGTTGGCTTGCTGTTGTTGCTGATGTAGGATCTGTGCCAAGAGATTCAAGGTCTGTAGCATGGCCTCCATCCTGACTAGTGGTCCCGCTTGGGTTTCCATCTGTGGGGCTGGCTCTGGACCGGGTTTTAAGTTCCTGGACAATGCACCAATTTGTCACTAGAAGGTGTTGTAAAGCTTCAGCCTTCTCTTGCTGGGTGCCTTGCCCCCAAGCGACGACAGGAGCTCAGATGCCACCTGGGTGGTATGGGTGCTGCCCTTACTCACGTGCCACGACTTCGATGTTCTTGTTGGGGAGGCAGTTTCCTTCAGGTGGCCCCCCCAAGGATGGAGATGCCTCAATTCCTGTTCTTGCTTTGTGGGGCTCCAAACCTCCCCTTTACCCCACCCTTACCACATCCATGGTCACGATGGATACTACCTTCTGCAGGCGTCCCCTTGGATGACTTTCCCTCTTCGCATGGTTTGCCCACCTCCGAGTAGGTCGGGCCTTCCGGGTCAATTTGCCCTTCACCATAGCCAGTTCCTTGACTTTAGGCTGGTTAGTGCATATAAGCTGGTCCTGTCTCAGGCTAGCTAGGGCTTCAGGTGAAATCAACAAAAAATCAACACGTAGATTTCCACCAGAGGGCCCCTCTGGGATCTCATTTCCCAGGGCCCCTTTTGTAGTCCAAAGAAACAAGGAAACTTGAAAGAACAGATGAGGGACCCACTTGCCCTGTGCCCTGGGTGACTATGGGGGTGGGCTGCCATCCCGTGCCCAACCCTGGTCTGGCTCTTCAGTTAGGCCAGCACTGACCCCCAGATGACCTGGAGTCGCTCCCGGTCTTCCCTGGCTCGGAAGGGTGCATGGTTCCCATGCTGGGTTGCTCGTGCCTGCCCGCCGTGCCCTCTGTGTGGGGTTACTGCTCCCTGCCAGTGCCTCCCGCCTCCTGTGGCAGGGCCCTCGGCTCCCCCTCTCTTGCCTTTAGCTGGGCAATCTTCCTCCTTGCCTCCAGTGTCTCTGGGTTGATGTCCTTTCCTTCCTCCACCAGCATCTCTGGGTCGGCGTCCTCTTCTTCCTCCACCAGCGTCTCTGGGTCGGCGTCCTCTTCTTCCTCCACCAGCGTCTCTGGGTCGGCATCCTCTTCTTTCCCTGCCGGCATCTCTGGGTCGGCGTCCTCTTCTTTCCCCACCGCCGTCTCCGGGTTGGTCTCCCTTCCTCCCACCATTCACCAGCTGTTTTCCCGGCTGCTGTTTGAGCAGCCCGCGGTTTCCGGAGGCTCCGCCCATGTGCCTCGCTTATCCGCAGCTGTAGGCAGCTCCAGAATCGCAGGGCCGCCGCCCGTGATTCCTCCCAGCTGCTGCTCTTCAAGATCCCTATGGTGAGTACTGGGGTGCATGGGGTGGGGGTCCGAGACCCCTTAGAGGGGTTTTTACTGCCCCTCTCACAAAGACTCACCCTGGAGCACATGTATAAATGCCCTATGTGGACAAACTGGAGAAAGTCCAGCAGAGGGCAACAAAAATGGTTTGAGGGCTAGGGTACATGACATATGAGTAGAGGCTGAGGGAACTGGGCTTATTTAGTTTGGAAAAGAGAAGACTGAGAGATTTAATAGCAGCCTTCAACTACCCAAAGAGAGGTTCGAAAGAGGATGGAGCTAGACTGTTATCAATGGTGGCAGATACAGAACAAGGAGCAACGGTCTCAAGTTGCAGGAAGGGAAGTTTAGGTTAGATATTAGAAAGAATTTTCTCACTAGGAGGGTGGTGTGCTGGAACAGGTTACCCAGAGAGGTGGTGGAATCTCCATTCTTGGAGGTTTTCAAGACCTGGCTAAGACAAAGCTTTGGCTGTGATGATCTAGTTGGGGATGGTCCTGCTTTGAGCAGGGGGTTGGACTAGATGACCTCCTGAGGTCCCTTCCAATTTAATTTTCTATGATTCTGTTTCCAGATATTGTTTATCTGAGATTACACTATCTTCTGCAGCATAGGAAGGGTGACTGGAAGATCACAGAAATGCATTATTTTCTGAATGTTAAGGCAGTCAGGTTGAAAACAACAAACAAAGGTGTATTTGACAGTGGTACATTTGGTTTGTATGTTTAATTTGGGTACCACACAGTAACAATAGCACTTGGGCCCAAATAGGTGTATGTAGCATCTACTTTGTCAAAAGGGGATAGAAAAGATGAAGTAGTTGGAAAGGAGGTAAAAAGAACGAAGAGACAAACTGACATAAATGGAAAGACCATACAGCAAACTATGAACAGAGCTGCAAAAGGGAAGTTACAGAAGAGAGAAGTCTTTGTCCCTGTCATTATAGAAACAAAAGACAACACAGGCAACCTAAGCAGTCATGACAGGATCCTAGTGGAAGAGATGCTGTCTGTACTACCTAATGTCTAAATGATTACCACAGTCATGTCATTTCAAATGTCAGGACATTATTGATTTTCAGATTACTTGTAACTCAGATCTGTGCTAAAGTGAAAAACTTTTAATAATGCTGGTTAATTTTATTTAGAGTGAAGAAAAAAGGCATATGTAAATATATGGAGATAACATCAGTACAGTATTTACTTGATTCCAAGATAAGTCTTTTTTTCTCCATTTAACATAACGGGAAAAGTTCCCTGTCTTGGAATCAAACAAAATTGGGGAGGGGGGAGGAGCAGGCAGCTGCTCTGGCCCTGGTCCCAGCCACAGTCCCAGTCCAGCATAGAGGCTGGAGCCACAGCTGGTACCTGCCTCCCCATTGCCTCTCCCCCCCACCTGTCTGCACATTTGGGCTCCTGCCCTCCTGTCTCCCTCCCCCAGCCTCTGCTCCCTGCCTGCTGGTCCCCACCCTGCCACTTACACTTACTCCAGCACTGGAGGGCTCCATACCTGCCCAGCCTAGTGCACAGAGTGCAACCCCAGCCCAGCCCAGTTGCAGTGGTGGTAGCAGCAGTAGCAGCAGCAGTTTTGGCCAGGCCCTAGGGCCAGAGCTGCCACACTGCCACTGCTTCTACTGGGCCAGGCTGGGGCCATGCTTCATGACCCAGGCAGGAGTAGGGACAGAGCCTGCTGGAGCAAAGAAAGGGCAAGTGGGTGGCAGGGATGGAGGAGGGAGGTCACAGGCAGGGGGGCAGAGGTTGAAGGCTCTGGGAGACAGGAACAGGGGACAGAAGCAGTGGGATGGCAGACACAAGCAGGCCAGGCAGCAGAGGGGCAAGTTTGGGGGGACAGCATGCAGGGGCAAGCTGCTTGACCCCCCTCCACTGCTTCCCCCACTGCTGCCTCACTGCTGCCTTCCCCCTTCCTGCTTCTCCTGCCGAGTGCCTCCAGCCACTGTTTTCCCTACTGCAGCAGTTGGAGGGAGGGGGCAAATTTAAGATGAACATCCAATAACTACTTTCTTTACATGGAAAATTATAACAAATTTATAAATTTTCCATGTATAGAATCTGTTTATTGGGGGATTGTGTTAAATTTGAATTCATCTTGGATTTGGGTAAATATAATATATGCGTATGGCTTTAACTCTCCCTCCTCTCACCTTATGTATATTGCTTACCTTCCTTGACCCTGACTCTGTAATCAGGTCAGTGCTATTGGACCTCTGCACCTCTGTAGGTCCCCATTAAGGTCAGTGGGACCAAATGGGAGCACAGATCCATGTGTATGGATCTAATTGCAGTGTTGTTGATTACCACAATTTTATGGTAGGATAAAGGGTGGAAGAGTACATCTCTAGCTCTCATGATTGCAGGATTTTGAAAAAGTGAAATGAGCCAATAAAACAAGGCAAATAAAAAGTATCTAAAATGTAATATTAGTTTTAATCTCATATTTTTCTGACAGTCCCATTATTTTTCAACCTCATTCATTGTAAAGACCTCGATGAGAAGATTCTATCTGCCTGTGTGTTTGTAGAGATCAGAACTCGTGGGACTACCCTCCCGGTTGGCGCTCCCCTGACAGGCCAAGTATCCTACCTCAGTCAGTTGATGGGCCTTGTCCTTGCTTTATGAAGAAATGCAGGAGAGGGCCACCAGCAGTAACTGTAAAGACTATGGAGATGAGAAAAAATACTTTTATTTCATTACAATCCACAATGGTAAAGATATATTTATACATGTTGCAGGGTACAATGTTAGAGTTTTAAAGGCTTTTTCCAGCCAGAGAGGGGAAAGTGTTTTGACATTTGGTGGAGGTCCCATAAAGCTAGAGATGCCTTATGTCAGAGAATGGAAATAGAAGCAGAGAGGGAAGCCGGGCTGCTGTAGTGTGGAAAGGAAAAGGGATGAAAGGCGGAAATGAATCCAGAGTAGAATCTGAGTGTAAAATGAATGATGTTAGTAAACTAAATGGCAAAACTCCCTAGGTTAGAGAACTAACCATTAAAGACCTGCAGCCCTGAGGAGAGACGTATACAATATGGAGGCCATGTTGTCCACAGCCTTTTATTGAATAACATAATGAATGGAACATCCCAGTCTCTTACAGGTAGGAAGGTCTTGCTAAGCCTCAAGCCTCCTACTGGAAATCATCAGCAAGTTAGCTGTCATCTCTGTGGGATGCCTCCTGTTACCATGTTGTTGGTCTGGGAGATTAGCCAGATTCTGTCTAATCAGCTTTTTACAGCTGTTCCACACATGCCCTGGCCTAGACTAGGCAGATATACTGCAAATATCTTTCTGACCCCTTTCAGAGAGTAAGAACTCAATTTTCTAAAACCACCCTTGACATCTGGTGAGCTTCCTGCACGCTTGCTGCGTGTCCCACCACTACGCAAAGCTGATGCATTGCCTCATGGTGTCTGACACCATCCATTGGTCTCACAACATCTACATTAAGCACATCACCGACCCCTCGAGACCAACCACCACCGGACCAGACCCAGAGGGGACCACTTGAACCCCCCTCTGCACCTGATGGGCTCTGAGAGCCACTCTCTAACCATGGACCAGACAAGGACCCCTGTGATAGGACTCCATGGACTGAGTAACTTCTTCAACCTGCCCCCTCCACCACCGCAGACTATTGTATGGGCTTGTGTGCATCTCTCTTCTTTCTCTCTCAGTGTAGTGATGATGCCCATTGGCATCATCATCAGAGTATTGCCTGGGTAAGCAAATGCATAGGGACTGCAAGACTTGACCCTAGAAAAGTTCTTAAAAGTAAACCTAACCAGTTGTGGTATCCAATGTACTAGAGTGCTAATATTCTTTCTAAGCAACAGCAGAATGTTGTGAGGGAGGGGAAACACCTGGCACATATGTGCCAACCTGGAGTGCTACAGTTGAGCTTTGTTCATAGAATCATAGAGAATAGGGCTAGAATGGACCTCCAGACATCATGTAATGCAACCCCCTGCATGAGGTCAAGATCATCCCTATCCAAACAATCCCATAATCTAAACTCTTCATAAAACTACCGTCAACAAAATACTAGATATAAAATACAGCACAAAGCATAACACCCTAAACTTCCACAGGCAAAGGAACCATGGCAGCCAACATCCTGGTTCTATAAAAGGTTGTTAATCCATGCTTAAGAGATCCCAAGCAAAGGGCCATGCCCCCTGCCCCCCCCACACACAGTCTGTACCAGGTACAGTTCCTTCCTGACCTCAAATATGGTGACTGGTCTGATTCTGAGTGGAGGGGCAAGACCTCTATCCATGAACCTCCCACTTTAAGTCCTAGTGAAAGTATTGGCACATCCCAGTGTTTAACAACTCCAGTGGTGCTGTGGGAGTCTATGGAGAAATTGCTTTTTCTTAATCTTGGACAAGTGGAAGCCATCACTCCTTACCACAACTAGTTTGGGCCTCTGTCCCACAAGGCACTTAAGCAGGTGCTTAATGTTAGCACCCATGTTGTCCCATTGATTTCAATGGAATTACTTGTGCACTTAAAACTTAAGCATGTGTTTAAGTGCTTTGCTGGATGGGGGCTTTGCTGCATCACCATAGTCCTCTCACACCCAAACACTTGCTCTTCGAGGCCATTAATAGTTCTGGCAGTGCTCCCAAGCTCTGTGCAGTAGAATTATCCTAGCATGGTATGAGTACACCGTGGAGGGGAAAAGGTGCCTCTCAACCTCCTTTAACCCCGGGCCATCCATTCATGGCCAGCCATAACTTGGTCAATAGTGTAATTTATTTTTATGTTAGGCAAACAAATTGAAATATAGCTTATGTGGTTCATAAGGTAAAGCTGGCTTAAAACAGTTCTCTTTTTAGAAGGCATGCTTTCCTTTATTTATTTGTAGCAGGAAAATCAGAGTGCTCAAATCTTTGTTTAATTTTTCTATTAGTCTGTCAGTTCGTGCCTTGAGTATGACCAAGATTGATTTATGGGCTCCCTTATAATCCTTGGCTCATCCTTGTCTGCTCTGTGACCTCTATATTTCTCTTTTAGGAAATCATGAATGTGAATTTATTCTACAATGGTTTCAGTAATGCACACTGGTTGGATGTTTCAGTAGCTAAATATAATGTTCATGTACAGCATGAGGCCACAGGGCTAAAGAGAAATTAATTCCTCTCCCTTCCTTCAGAGCCTGAATATGAAGTAGTTTTCTTTCTTGTAATTTATTGTTATGAAAAATTGTTATTTTCCAGATGATATCCCTATCCAGTCATTTTACTGTCTGGTTGCTCTCTAGTTGATGGATAGTGGGTTTAAAATAATAAATCACATGAAAAGAAACTGTTTTTATCATTCAGACTAAAACAGCCCAATTGTCTATTTGTTTTCAAGGTGTGGATTATAATTAAGTGACAAAGTACAAGTCAGGTATACTTACCTTAATACATACACAACTCTAACAGTATTATGCACAAAGTATAGAAAAGGACCCTTTTCCCTAGTGGTGTGATTACTTAAATTGAACATCCAAACCTGTCCTTGCCTTGTTATTTTTTTAATGTTCTACACTTCTGAAATTCATGCACTTAAAAAAATGTTGTTGATATTGATGCTAGAGCAGGAAATAGAACAAGAAATGTATCTTTATGTTGTTTGGATTTATAGTATATGCTTAATGTTTTTGTCTTATCAAGTTTTTTCGTGCTCTTTTGCAATAAATATAGCTTTTAAGTAAATGTTTGAATTATACCAAAAAGGCAGTATAAGAACATTGTATTTTAAAAAGTGAAAGCAGTGTTTAAAGAGTCTAAACAAGTTATGTTTACTCCTGATTATGTCACCTGTGTACTATTGATCAGCACTGAACACTGAATGAGTTCAATTTTTTTCATACTTTTAATTGGGTATCCCTGGGGACTTTAGTGGAACAGCATGATATTAACATACATGAAAGCCATCTTTGGGCCAGTGTGTTCAGGAATACTGTCCATATTGTTCCAGTTATAAGCTGAAGTCTTATTTTCCCCTTAAAAAAGGACCATGAAAATCACTATCCACTTATACATGCAATTGACTTAAAACAATATAGTATAACATACAGAAGAGATGAACACATGCAGCATCCTTAAGGACTAGGCAGTATGACCCATAAGGGCAACATACAGGGTCATCTACCCTGCCATGGTGACAGTGGAGCAGATCACCCCACACTGGCTCGTCCTTAGGGTTAGGGACAGAAATTACACATAAACCAGTTTAAGTGATCAGAAACTGGTTTAAATCTGCAACAGAACATAAATTCAGTGCACTTAAGCCACTTTCAAAATGGCCAAAATTCATTTAAGACAAACCTGGCTGAATGTAGTATCAGACTTAACTGATTTGGGTCAGACCAGTTTATGCAACTTCTATCCCAGACCCCTTCCTAGTTTAAGTTAAATCAGAGTCCTCCAGTATTCCAGCATGATCTGCAGCCCTGGGCTGGGCTGGGTTGCCTGTTACAGGAAAGCAGGGTTGGCCCCACCCTTCTCTTCCCTAGCCAGAGCACTATCACTGCTCTGGCTGGCTGAGAAAAGGGAGGGGTTGGGAAATCCTGCCCTGGGGCTCCGCTCATGCACCCAGGGCTACAGGGACCAGATGCCTGTAGCCTGAGGGGAAGGGGGGGAGTTTAATCCAGCCAATGCAGACAGCAGTGGGGGGGGGAGAGGTACCAACATGGCATCTTGGGTCAAGTCCTTCCAAGGAGTGCCCAGATGACCATGGGGAGCAGGTAGGGAGTGGGGATGTAACCTGGCTGTAGGGAGGGGGTGAGCCAAGGCTAGGTATGGAGCCCAACTCACCACTGCCTCCCACTGTGGCAGTGTGGCCTGGGATGGGGCAGCCCCAGGGAGTGAGGGTCAGAAGCTGCTGCCTCCCACTCCTAGCCCCACACTCCCCACCCCCTCCCTCTCCTGGTGGGAGTGGCAGCAGAGCAAACTTAGCGTGGTGGGCACAGGTGAAGCACCTGTTACCCACCACCTGCTTGCAACGGTGCCAGGCACTTGGGTTTGGGCAATGGTAGGGGGAGGCAATGGATTGCTTCAGCCCAATCTGGCCTGGCCCCGTGACCGAGGAGCATAGGCGGTGATTGGCCTGCAGCAGCCTGCCTCTCCTGGTGGTGGCGGTGCATTGCCTGCCACTGCCCACACCCCTGGCCTGCCCCAAGCATCCGGCACCACTGTGAACAGGTGCTGGGTGAAAGGTACTTTACCTGCACCCACCAAGATAAGTTTGCTCTGCTGCCACCACCACCAGGAGAGGGAAGGTAGTTGCGGCCTGCCTGTAAACCATGGCCCCCATGCGGGGCTGGAGGTGGCAAGTGGCAGGTGCTGACCCCCTTCCCCTGGGTTTACCTCAGCCCAGGCCGTGCTGCCTCAGCAAGAAGCATCAGTGAGTCAGGCTTGTACCTAACCTTGGCTCCCCATCTCCCTGTAGCCAGGTCATATCCCTCCTCTCCAACCCTTCCCTGTGGCCAGCTGTCCACTCAGGGGGACTCGGCCCAGGGCACTGTGTTGGTGGCCCCCTGCCACTGCTGCCCCCTGGCTACAGAGATTAAATCCCTTCCTTCCCCTCAGGCTCCTGGCATCTGGCCCCCATAGTCCCGGGTGCGTGAGCAGAGCCTATCAGTGTCCACGCCACCCCCTCCCACCCCACCCCCGTGTGGGGATTAAATCCCTGCTTTCCCTCAGGCTCCTGGGGTCTGGTCCCACCCCCGCTCCTGCCGCCAGCTGGCAAGTGAGTTGGGGCAGGGGGCTGGGAACCCCTGACAAGGGGTGTTTTCCCCTCCCCCTCCAGGCAGACCCTGGCTGGTTAAACACCTCTCCAGTCATACTCAGCCCTGCCGGGGCCTGTCCCTACCCCATCTCAGCTTAGTTTCCCTCCAGCGAAGGGCTCACTCTAGTGCCCCCCAGCTTCTGGCCAGAGTCATTGCAGGCATGTGCCTGCATTTCTGGAGTCAAAAGTAAAAGTCTGTTCACTTGCAAATTGGTTCAATTTATTCAGGTTAGACTAGCTTGCAATGATTTAATCAATTCAGACTCCGGCTTTTTTAATGTCTGTCCCTAGCCTAGGGGTTCTGCATGGGGTCATCTGCTCTGACACCATGCCAGAGCAGATGACCCCAGATAGCACCCTTAAGGAACCTACTGGCTGGCCCTTAAGGGTGCTACAACAGTCATAGAAACATAGAAAATGAGGGTTGGAAGAGACCTCAGGAGGTCATGTAGTCCAACCCCATTCTTAAAGCAGGACCACCCCCAGTTATATCATCCCAGCTAGGGCTTTGTCTAGCCGGGTCTTAAAAACCTCTCAGAATGAAAATTAGACAGCCTGTCTGAGTAACCTGGTCTAGTGCTTTGCTACCCTCTTAGTGAGAGAGTTTTTCCTAACAGCTAACTGAAACTTTCTTTGCTGCAACTTCAGACAATTGCTCCTTGTTCTGTCACCTGCCACCACTGAGAGGAGTGAGCTCATGTGGGGAAGTTCTGTAATAAATGGCAACTCATGTCACTACCACATCATTGTTCCCAGGGATCTTCCTGATCTACTCCACTGGAGTGGAAGGCAGGCAGGATAGGAGCCCTTGGATCTCTGTGGCAGGTCAGGACTTCCAGATCCCTGGCTTTTTGAGTCTTCAGATCTGGGACAGGTCAACACTTGAGCCATAGAACCAGGGAACAGCTCAAAAGGTTGATCTTGATGGAAACCATGCAACATTGGATATGCTTCAGAAGTTCCTGTTG
Organism: Alligator mississippiensis; assembly: GCF_030867095.1. NCBI lineage: Eukaryota > Metazoa > Chordata > Crocodylia > Alligatoridae > Alligator > Alligator mississippiensis. Next base: position 96,303,079 of record NC_081826.1, on the reverse strand, counting down.
AAAAAAAAAAAGGAAAACATTGTAAAGAATTTCATATAGTTACAATGATCTGTGCATTTATGACTCAAAAAACTAGTGATCCTAAAAATTTCTAGCACTAAGCTAAAACATTTAAATGTTACATTTAAACATTTAAAAGACAGAAATATGTTTGATTCTTCCAAAACATAAATTAGTTCAGTATGCCTTTCCCATGCTTTTGGAAGTTAAATCTGAGCTGACAGAAGCACATGACAATAGTGTAAATACAGCCACCCATGTTTTCCTTCCCCACAACTTTAAAAAAAATGGATTTTGAATCCGTAAAATCAGGGCTCTTTGGATTCAGGGTTATGGCTACAAATCATATGTGGTTTGAATCCAAACTGCAATTCATAGGTACCTTTAAACCTATAAGCAGTTTCCATTTAGATAAAGAAATATTTGTCCGGATAAGCACTGCTGCGGAATTTTAGACTGAAGATAGTATGGTGAGTCTTGGACAAAATATTTTTTGGTATGAAAGATGCTTTTTATTTTAGTGTTCTTAGTCCCTTAATTCCTTTGGATCCTTTCCTTAGATATTTGATTCTTCTGTGGGGTTTCAAAAGGACTGTAGGATTTTACTTGTAGTTATTGACTTACTTTTGTGGAGGAGGGAGGAAGAAAACCTGTATTTTCCTAAAATTGAACCCAAAAATACAGATTAAACTGATAAAACAGGATCAATTTATATTTGGAACAATACAGTAATGTCCAGTTTAGCTTGGGATAATAACAAGACCTTTCATGTAATATGCTACAATGGACAACAGTTCTTTAGCAGAATCTTTCTCCTGTGTCTTCCAATTGAAAGAAAAAGAAATATTTAGATTAATTGAATAGAAAGAATAAACTGAAATATGTCTCTTTTTCCTACATATTTCTACCAATTATTTTATGTAACAATTTTATGGGGTTTTAAAGGACCTTGTGGTGTTTTGCTAATGGACTTATGGAGCCTTTCAACTCGATCCAATCAACAAGGGTTGTTTAGTGGTCTTTGTCAAATGGTGTTTTTTCCCAGGGGAGGCCCCTCAAATACAGCTGGCCCTACGTTGTTAGGGCAACATGAAGATGCTTTCTCTGGCACTTTCTATGCTGGATTTGATCTGAGATTAAAGAGTGCAACAAATAATGGTACCTGTTAAGAGTAAAAATTCATTTGAAGTATTAAAATAGAAAAATAAACCTGTTCCATTTGTTCAGTAACATGGTAATGATAAACACCATGCCCACACTTTTGTTTTCTCCTCCAGTGTTTTTGTTGTTTTCTACCATGCTTTTTATACTTTAGTTAATTTTTTGTATACCGCTTGTTTCTGACAAATGCATTTTGTGCATAATTATTTGCAATGTTCTTACTCTTTGCAGAAAAAAATATTCACATTTCTTTTGTCGCTATAAAAGGGTTTTTTTCTGCTGTTAATCTATCAGTTTTAATGTTGCAGTTTAGATTATTGTTGAGCTGTTTTTTAAAGGGCTGATCATGGAGAGATGCCCCCTATGTCTAACACAATTTAGAGTAATTAGTGGGTTACTCAGTTCTCTTAAAACACCCTTTGTTGTAGAACCATGATTTCATCTGTGGAGTATTGTTGGAGATAATGTAATCCCTCATTGAAATGTCTTGGCTTGTTTCTAATCTGTATCTGAAAAGATTTTCTAGTCCATAATCCCCAGTTTCTGTTTAAGCAATAGTCTTAATGCTAATGTAAATAGTCTCTAGGTAAAGTAATTACAAAGATCATAGATGTCCTCCAGGGATCATGAGCATGATATGCCAAGAAACCTGCTTTCCTTGTGTTGATTGCAGCTATCTTGGCACTTTCTTTCTATATGACATTAAAAGCATCAATATGAACTTCCTAGGGACCTGATCCTGCAAACCTTAATCACACAGAGAGCCCTATTGACCTTAAGAGGATGACTCATGCAAGTAAGTGTTGCAGGACTAAGCCCTAGGTTGTTAGTGGCATAAATAAATAAACCGTGTATAATTCAGAGTTATTTAAAAAATAAAGTTCAGGTGTACAACCTGACAAATGGTTCACATAGAAAATGTATTGTTTGTTATACAAATAAGATATGCTTATTGAATCACTAAGATTTAATACTGGATTTATATGCTAAAACTCAAGAACTCATTTTTGTATGGGCAGGAGGGCAGTCGTATTTCCTGCTTTTGCTGTCAAAAGTTTGGATTGCAAACATCCCGAAAAACAAGTAACAGTTACTGGTGTCTAGGTAGTAGAACCTACTGACAATTCCAGTTTTTTGTGGTAGCTCATTATTCTTCCCACATATAAAGAAGTAACATAACACCATAATCAGACACTATCTCAATAGATGCCATAATTAAAAAATCCAAAAAGTGATCCTGAAAAGTGCCAAACTTACTACCTAGAGATGAAAGTCCTTTTGGATTCAAAAGTGGTAAGCATCAGCCATGGCAAGGTAGTGTAAGCACACTACTCACCTCTGAAGAAGACAAGGGAGGGTGACACTTTATAGACCAACTCGTTTAGAGAGGTACTGTCTCGGCCGGGCTGAGCCGACTCGAGGTGATTCAGAAATTACTCGTTCGTCAGGGCGGGCTGGTGAATGGAGAGGCTGACAAGGTTTAATGGTTGTAAAAAACTTTACTTACGTCGCGGGTGGCTGTGACGGAAACGGTTCGGTCGTCTGGACAACAATGTGAGTTGCTCCAGCTGGCGAGGCCAATGCCAGTAAATCCATCCGTAACTCAAGCCGGCGGGAAAAGGGTACGTCTGGGACTGCATTCGGCGACGGGAAGAGGGATCGATAGGTGATCAGTCTATCGACCAGCTAGCCGCAAGTCAGATCTCTGAGAGGCACTCTGCAGCATGCTCAAAGCTCTTCGACTTGGGTGGAAGTCACGCTAGTTTTTAAACGGCCAGCAAGCCAATTACCAGCTGCCATGTGTGAATAATTTAGCACTAGCCAATAGCGGGACACAAATTTACATCTGAATGGCAGGAACTCTTTGCACCGTGCACCTCTGTCCTGCAAAGGGAAATGCATCCTGCAAAGACAGCTGCAAATTGGTGGGTACTCTCTCCTGCACGCGGGTTCTTAATGCAGCAAAAACCCTCGCTGTGCAAGAGGCTCTCATGTGACAAGAAAACTCCATAGTGCCGAGGCACAAAAATCACTGGGTCATGACATGCCCCCTTGCCGATGGCACAACTGGAACTTTCGACACATGAGCACATCATACGGCATCTTTGTTAGAGGATTCACTGACTTGGCAAAGCCTTCACAACCAATATCTATATATAAATACATAAATAACTTTGAACACATAACAACAATGGTTGATCATCGTCTGATTGGAGAACAGCCGCTTTAGTCCGTCTTCTCCTATAACAGACAATGTCAGTAAACACCCAACAAATGAAAATAGTGCCATAACAAGTCCTGAGCAGATGGGTTCTTTGCCGTCTCAGTGCCTCCCTCGCAACTATCACTTTCTGGCTTCGAATGGACTGCAGTCTGGTCTCATAATCAGGTGGTTGTGGATTACCGCTTTTGCTGGGGTCAAACCTGTGAAGAAAACAGAATAATAAGACAAAACCCAACGAGAAAGAATCATAACTGGCTTCACTGTAAGGATACTGGGTGAACATCGGAACAGCGAGTCATCCAGTTGTGATGAACAATAATAGGGGGACAATCAGGCTTCTCTTCCAGTTGGACAGAATAGGTATTGGGATATTGTCCCGGCCGTTGAACTGTCCTTTTGTGAACTTGTGGATGAGACTGATGAGGGTGAGGTATTGAAATCCACACTAACTCGTCAGGTTGGAACTTGGGCTCCCAAGGTGGGGGTTTTTGGACATTAGCTTCGTCCCATAACGGCTTAGCAGTGTTTAGTGAAATAAGGACATCGTGATTAAATTTAGTCCAATTTTTAAACGTCCCTCCTCCTCTAAGGCGAAGCTGCTCCTTGTATAGACCTATGTGTCTCTCCACAATGCCGTTGGACTGCGGGTGGTATGGCAGATGAAGATGCCATGCCACATTGTGAAAACGAGCAAATTTATCCAGAGCATTAGAGTTAAACGGAGGTCCTCCATCAGACTGAATTTCATGAGGGGGTTGCCAGGTGGCAAACACAGCAGTTAAGGCAGCAATAACAGCAGTGGCATTGCTTTTTCATAAGGGAATAACCTGTAACTGTCTGGTCCCCAAATCAACCACAACTAGTCCTTTATTTGGCGGTTTAGACCCTGGGAGGGATCCAGTAAATCTACCTGCCAAACTTTTCCTGCCTGAAACTGTGAAGAATCGAAAGCTCCGACCTGATGCTTGGTTTTATGACACTTCTCTTTAGCACACGTTTCATAGGCCTGAGCTACCTTTTCCCAATCCCGCCGAGCTCCATATGAGGCCGGCTCTGTAATGGTTCGGCACCAACGTTGATGACAAGCCCGTGGTCCTGGGTGACCCCAATTTTCATGAAGCCATGCGAGGAATGGATTTACTTCAGGATCAGTGGTAGATGTGACAGGCAAAGCTATGTCGGTCCAGAGTGGATCCTCCAAGAGCCTATCAATAACCTCATGCACTGGATCAGTATCTGGATGATGGGACTTAGTGTGTCTAATCAACGGAAGGCGTACAAACCTAGTTAATGTCCTCCAGATGTCTCGCCAATCATTCAAATTTTCGGAGGGAAAAGCTATGCCTGTAAGAATTTTATAGATACACTGCGAATCAATTGCGATGATCGGAACTGGGAGTGTATCGTTATGATACATCAAACAATGTTCTAGTACCTTCAGGAATCCTAATAATTCACATTTTTGGGACGAATTATCATCTGGGTTGGCTTGGAAAATTCCCTTATCATGACAAGCTTTACAGTAGTATCCATAGCCTCCTTCATGTCGGGAGGTTCCATCTGAGGCCATCCACGCTGGGGCTGAAGTTCCATACAGCGTAGGAACCTTTTCCTCATCTTCTGGGCTTGGATCAGGTACCGTGTCTTCCAACCTCCAACAATGCCAATTATAATGGTGGGTTAGTACTAGCGTATTCCAGGTCTTAGACTCCCCTTGAAAATGTGGGTCGATTCTTCCCGCGTCCAGCAAGGGTAACAATGTGGTACCAGGAGTGCGTAACATCCCATGCCCCCTTGCTAACGGCTCCACCAGTTGTTCAGCTAGGAGAATCTTTCCCATAGCTCCATATCGATGTTGTGCCGCTTGAAGCGTCTTATGAGCCGTGTATACTAGCTCATTGTGGGGGTTGTGCACGACAGCCCACACATGGTTGGTGGTAAATCCAAGGGTTACGGTTAGTGACTCACCCAGATCGATGGCATGGAGTTGTGTACCTTTAACCGTGGTTAGCAGGCGAAGCAGATTCTGCTGATCCCCTTCCGTCCAGGGCGTGGACCTTCGAGACTTGTCACTAATCTGTCGCTGTAATTTAGTGAGGAATGCCAAATCGCTGGGTTCAACATAATGTCGATACCAATTTAAATGACCCATCAGCTGTTGAAAATGCCTCTTAGTGACAGGGTGGAATGTTTTTAGCGGATCGATGTTAGTTCCCTCATGCGATACTCCATGGTGGATGGAACCAGTGTATCGAGTGCCAAGGAACGTAATGTCATCTACAGGATGTAGGCTTGACTTTTCCTCGTTGATTGTCCATCCCTCACTTTGAAGGTGAGCAACTAGTTGGTTTACTACACTGGCAACTACAGAGCTATCACGACCCATGATGGCAATATCATCCACATAACTCCAAATTTTTAACTCTTTTTCTGGGGGAAGAGAGTGCAAGGCTCAAAAATTCTTCAGGGTGTTATTCATGGCACCAGTGGCTAATGATGGAGCGTTGCGATATCCTTGCGGACAAACTGTCCACCTGTACATGATGCCATCAATACACAAATTCAGTATTCCTTCCGGGTCAGTTATTGGGATAGAAAAGAACATATTTTTCAGATCTAATGTGACTCCAACCCACTGACTTTGCTGGAACTGTGCCATCTCAAACATACACTGTGGCAGAGTAGACAGATTAGGTTGTTGAAGTACCTGACACCTTTTGTTGACTTCTCTATAGTTCACAACCAACCGGGCTTCATTAGGCTTCCCAGGTTTCGCCACTCCCCATCCTGATGATAGGTAGGTACTGGCTGTTACGGTCTTAATACAACCTCGTCGCTCGAGTCGCTGCAGAAGGTCAGTAAGGGACTGTTTTAGAGAATCCTTATTTGGGATTGGCCGATATTGCCAGGTGGAAGTGTCATGAAGCGTTGGTCGATGCCAGTCCTGCTCTGGGATAATTACGGGTAATGCCTGTAGAACTTGCTCCTTGAGGTCAAGCGCTTTTATCCCCGGGATTCCTAAAATGTTGATGCCCCCTAGAACAGCCTCTAGGGGATATCGGTGATCCTGAACCCAAAACTTGACCTTCGTTGTGACGGCGATAGCGTTAAGCCCTTGTACCTTGATTGTCTTGGTGGTCTTTTGATGAGGTATCATTGAGGTAGTCACATTGGTCTGAGCTCCAGTATCAAGAAGAAAGAATACCTGTTGTTGGTCATCCGGATTGGTAGGGTTGTAAACAGTGAGTTCAGCGTATGGTCGAGAATCAGTAGGATCAGGTCTGAGCTGGGGAAGGCCGCCGGCGGAGCCGACGGCCATTACTCGTTTTTTGACGGATCCTCAAAATTAAATCCCAATGCTTCGGCCATACTGGCCTGGGCCTTGTCTCCCAAAAGTCTCAATTGAACCTTTGTTAGTCCGGAGTGAGCGAGAAGAAATCCGAACATAGTTCTTTCCTTCAGAGTTCTTTCCTTCGAGGTTCTTTCTTTTGGGGTCCTTGGAGGTGACCCCCATGGCTCTCGCCGAGGGGTATACCCTTGACGCCTAGGCCTCAGTGTTGCAGCCAGGTATGCTGAAGGTCAATCCCTTGTGTCATTAGAAGCTTCCTCACCTTGCTTCATGAGTGCCTGCAATCGTGGGAGATGGCCTAAAAGATTTCCCACTGGTTGACCTGCCATCGGGTTCAAGAAGAGTCAGAGTGTAACAGCATTCGCTCCTCCGTACACCTCCACGCAGGCATCTATGACTTCCAAGGGCGTTGGAATTGCCCTGGGGTCCGATAGGTGACGATGAGCCCATCTCTCTTTACGCTGGACTGCTGTTAGTCCCATTGGATTTGTTCTTGGGCTCCATGAGAGATACGACACTCCAACTATAGCCAGGAGAAGTTGTTCTGCTGTAGCCTTCTTCGGGCAACCCTCGTGCCAGGTGTGAAATTTGTGGGTTACCTGTCCTACCACAAGCGCCGGGAGCGGGATGGGCCAGTGGGCACTGTCCGTGACCACATTCAAATCAGTAGCGCGCCCTCCGCTCCACGCTGCTTGTCGTGTCAGGGCACTCGCTTCTTCTTTATCCAAGGTGTCGGATCCAAATTCCACTATCAGTCTTCCTAACCACATGGCCAAGGTTTCTTCTGGCCTTATTTTGGATTCTTTGCAAAGCTCTTGAATCTCTGGTCTGGGTCGTGTGCAAGAGATAACAGTGGTACGTGTGGTATCTTCTTCATCCTCAACATGCTTTGTCACAGCTATCGGGTAAGCTGCGGCAGAGAGAGGGTTAAATTCTGTATCTGGGAGCGTTGGGTATATCCCTACTCCCATTGCCCCCTCCCCGTGGTAAAGAGGTGTGATTGCAGGGAATGATGTCACCTCAGGGGGTGGAGTCACCAGGGGAATCCCCGCCGGGTCTTCCAAAACTCTGCCCCTCCTTTCCGGGTTCCCCGGGTAGCTAGCGCTTCTTTTGGCACCATTTTCTGCTAGCAGCATCATGCGGCTGGCACTGTTAACAAACGCTGCTCCGGAGCCCTTTGCTGTCCGCTCCAGCGACTCCTTTCCCGCAGTATGCATCTGAGCCTCCAAATTCGCGTATTCCCTCAGTAGGCCTGTTACTGCACAGAACAGCACATTTATCATCTTTCCCTTTTTCCATTTAATTAGACCCCACTTCGGCTTGTGACAGCCCTTAGTTTCCAAATCCTCCCATAGCTGAACGAGGAGCTCATGGCCCCGCGACTCAGGCACCAAATCCGGACAGTTGAACCAGTCCGCGGGGGTGGGTTCCCCCCCCCCTTTAAGTATCGGGTGCATTGGGCGAACTCCTGAGCGGGGGTCAGCTTTTCTGCCTTCCACGCTTTCACCCCGGCTAGGGATATTGTTGATGTTTCCTCCGGGGGCTGCTAGTAAACCCGGTCGCTCCCCATTATGCATCCGAACTCCCCTAGGGATAGCTTTATTCTCCATTCTTTCACCACGGCTTCTTCTCTTTTTACGGAGAAGTAACCATCAATACTTCTTTCCTCCCCTTCTACCGCCTGGTGGTAAGCGATATGCGCCCATAGATCGTTAGCATTCTCTACGTGGCGGTTCCCGGTGCGCCATGGGCAGCACCCAATTAAGTTCTTCTCCATCACTGTGCCCTTTAATCCCATCCTTGTCGCCGTGTCTCGGCCGGGCTGAGCCGACTCGAGGTGATTCAGAAATTACTCGTTCGTTAGGGCGGGCTGGTGAATGGAGAGGCTGACAAGGTTTAATGGTTGTAAAAAACTTTACTTACGTCGTGGGTGGCTGCGACGGAAACGGTTCGGTCGTCTGGACAACAATGTGAGTTGCTCCAGCTGGCGAGGCCAATGCCAGTAAATCCGTCCGTAACTCAAGCCGGTGGGAAAAGGGTACGTCTGGGTCTGCGTTCGGTGACGGGAAGAGGGATCGATAGGTGATCAGTCTATCAACCAGCTAGCCGCAAGTCAGATCTCTAAGAGGCACTCTGCAGCGTGCTCAAAGCTCTTCGACTTGGGCAGAAGTTGCGCTAGTTTTTAAACGGCCAGCAAGCCAATTACCAGCCGCCACATGTGAATAATTTAGCACTAGCCAATAGCGGGACACAAATTTACATCCAAATGGCAGGAACTCTTTGCACCGTGCACCTCTGTGCTGCAAAGGGAAATGCATCCTGCAAAGACAGCTGCAAATTGGCGGGAACTCTCTCCTGCACGCGGGTTCTTAATGCAGCAAAAACCCTCGCTGTGCAAGAGGCTGTCATGTGACAAGAAAACTCCATAGTGCCGAGGCACAAAAATCACTGGGTCGTGACAGGTACAAGCTTTCATAAACTATACACTACTTAAGAGATTTCTAGGTGTGAAAAGGTATAGTTCACTGTTCAGATATAGTTTCCTCCTTTGACCAATCTGCTGAAACTGCCAACATGAGTGCCAGTTCATATAAATTGTTGAGCAGTCCATTTTAATAGGCATCCATGGGTGCATGTATCCTTTGTCCATGGGTACATGAAAAATTAAAGTGTCAGCTTAAGAACATCCACTAACTAGTAGAAGTGTCAAAGTTCCTTAGAATCCTAGATCCAATTTGAAAACCTTAGGGTCATGGGTCCAAAGGGCTTAATCTGCTTTCTGAAAAAGCAGATCTAGGTTCCTGAGTTGCTTAGATGTCCATAATCTTTGTTTTCCAATAAAGCATCCAGATTCTCTGAGTCAAGCAAGATCAATTTTAGTTCTCTGCTTAGCTATACAAAAAAGATAAATACATCTATTTTTAGTAGCAGTATTCAAAATCCAAATGTCTGTTGACTTCTTTCCTTACTTTTTTTTTCAATTTGACAACAAGATCCATTGTTTGGAGTATGGCTCACAATAACTGTACCTTATTACTGTAGCTCTTAATATGCCTTGTGCTAATAAAAGTTTTACTGAATTTTTGCATTGTTAATTCTATCCCTGATATAAGGAAGAAAAAATCACAAGGGAGTTTGGGTTATAAAACCTTCTGTTGAGCTACTGCTGTAGTTAAACACTGCAGAATCTTTATGGGGTTTTTTATTATTAAATGTCTTAATTAAGCTGACATTTTACAGGGATTTCTGTTTTTGCTTTCATACCTGTTGGGTCTGTTGTTCATTAATAGAAGTCAGCTTTGAAATATTCTAACTGCACATAGAGAAATCTTTCAAAGTCTGACACTTTCTTCAATTACCAGAATGCAATCTTTTAATATTTTACCATTTCTAGCTTTCAAAAACTAGAATAATTTATAACTAGAGGGGGACTCAAATCTTATAACCCAGAATCTTATGGCAACTTAGATCAAAATTGTAAATCCAAAAGTTGCTGCTCAGGCCCCTGCTCTGATGGACAAATTTTGTATTTATGCATATTAAAATACTGATGTTTAGATTTTGCATGCAGGGTCAAATTTTTCACCCTTATACAACAGCACCTAAATTCATATTTAAGTAGTGAAAACCTGTCACTTCAGTGAGGGATGTAAGTCTTCAGCACCTATAAACATCAGGGCATACATAGTACTTATCTGTTTCATCCAGGGTTAAAGTTGGAGTAGTTTTCCTATGTTTGTGTCATTCCTACCTTTGTAGCATGTCCACCTGTAACAATAATAACGTAACAGCTGTTGCCCTTTTGAAACTTTATCCTTTTGAATCAGCTACACAGGTACTTGTGTCCATACCTACATTCAATATCCATATGTACTTAGGCACATAAGAATGATTTTATTCTGCCCTCTTCAGTTTCCTGATAATCCATTAATGCACCTACGTTTATAACATACTGTCATCCTTCTCTTAAGATTGAATCTCACTTTTGAAGGGGATATTATTTTAAACTGTATTTACGGGGAGGAAGGGGGAAATTGTTCTGTACTTCCATAAGAACAATAGCTTGATTAGTTTAGCAGCTTGTTTTATATTTATGAATTTGCATTTATGTATGTGAATGTGGTATGTATATCTAAGTCCTTTTCCTCTCTTTGCTTTGTAATGAAAAGACAGCTAAAGCAAAAAGGAAGCAGATGCATCACTGTAGTAGATGCAATTCTAAATTAAAGTCAAATTAGTTGCAACTGTTTCCAATACATAAAATGAATAAATCCTATGAATGCAAAAGCCACGCATAGCAAGTCAGTGACATAAAAACAAGGCTTGATATGACTGAAGGCAATACAGTGCGTTAGTGGCTTCGATGTAACAAATGTTGAAGTTTGTAATAGGCTCAGTCTACACAAACAATAGGATTACTCTTAAAGAATTAGCAAACAGTGGGATATTTTTAAAAGATCATGTAAACTGGTAAAATGACTCAGCAGAAAAATGCCCCCCAAATAGCTCTTTTCTTCAGGAAACAATGTTTGTATAATAAGGGTAGATTAATTATTGGAAAAAATGAGGTATTATGCTCTCTAGTTTGGGGTTCGTCATATTTTTGAGATTCTAATGAAAACCCATATCCATTCCATTTTCCAAATATCCAGTGTATTCCTAGGGTATATATGCAAGAGAAATGGAGCTGAGGAGCAGTGGAACATGGGGATGCTTATCAGTGCCCTTCACGCTGACAGTATGCAGAATATATGTACTGACATAATTAATTAGATCTGCATTTACCATTCAAGCAGAATTTATTTTCTAACCAGGCATGAGTAATGAAAGGATCTGTGGTAAGGAAAGAAAAGATACACATCTTGATCCTCGGGTCTGTTTCAGTTCAGTATTGCTGGAAACCTGGTGGATCTGAACCCGTCACTAAATTCTCTTTTATAATCCTCATTAATATATTTGTAGCTGATAACAATTGAGCATCTACCCTTCTATTTGCATGGCAAGATATGTCTGAAAAATACTTTTAAGGAGACAAGGGTTTGTTTTGTTTGTGAAATGGCACCATGTCCTTGTTGATCTGTTTACTCTTGGCTTCTGTAGTATGAGTGTATGGATAGAATAGGTGTTTTGGGAGATATTTTAAAATCCATCTTGGATGTTTGGGGCTAGTTCTGTTCCTGTTGCTTTGGATTAGATCAGCTGAGCTTTTTATAAAGCAAGATACAACGATGTGAATCAGACCCATAGACACAGCCACTGCTAGATGAACATATTTAGTTAACAAACATTTTAAGCTGATTTGAGTCTTAAACATTCGATTTAATGTTTAAAAGGCATACCACAATTGTTGAATTATTACTAAGTTAAAATACGTTCTCTGTTTTGTCTCTTTCTCTCATTTCTATGCTGTCTGCTTACAGGTAGACTATGGTAATGTCATGTAGAGCCATGGGCAACCAAGTCTGGGAGTTACTTCCTGGTTGGAAGAAGCCAGGAAGTCAGAAGGCAGGAGATCTGTCCAGGAAACCAAATTGGGGATTCAGAGGGTGAGACAGAGTGTAAGGTCAGGGAGCTAGCCACGTCAGGTATTTGGGAGGTTAGGCCAGAGCTGGGTCAGGTATCCAGGGGTTCAGGCAGAGCATGAGGCCAGGAAGCTAGTTGTGTCAGGTATCCAAGGAGTCTGTCAGTCAGTAGCAAGACAAGCCAAGAGTGCAGCAGCCTAGGTACATGGTTGAGCCCTGTTACCTGGACACTTCCTCTTCCAGGTCAGGGGTTTATATGGGAAGGGGTAGGATGTGAGCTGACCTTGGCTGGCCACTCCAGTGGCAGGGAGTGGGTGTGTGCCTAAACAGAAGAGCACACACCAACTGCTGAAACTTCCTTAGCCTGACGAAGGGTTTTGGAACCCAAAAGCTTGCTTAATAACTATTCTCCAACTATTTGGGTTGGTCTAATAAAAGATATCAAATTCACCCAAGGAACTTTGTCTGCCTAAACCCAGGTGAAACATTCTAGCCATGTGTGTGTCCCCTAGTGTTCCACTGGGGAAGTGGCAGACTAGGGTTAGCTGCTGCATTGGACAGGCCAAGGCCCCAGCTTCAAGGCCATTGCCTGACAGGTACTTAGTCACAAACTACTTAAGGGGTGGAGAGGAGCTCCAGACAGCAGCATCATGAAACCTGTTATACTTCTGAATGGATAGTAGCTGGCCAGGTCCACTGGTCAGAACAAGAATGGGACAGAATCTCACCTTCAGCTACTCTCTTATCCTTCCCTCCTTTTAAAGATACCAATCATCTCTGTAGCAATGAAGGGCAGATGAAACAATGTTGCCTGGCTTTTACCAGTATATAGGATGTACAAGGAGTCAAACAGACTCTTCATGTACTTTATTTCCATCTCAGATCTGCATTCATATCTCTGCTTAAACCCAGCCAGAGTCCACCCCTCAGCCATGGTCTTCTTAATAGCAGGGACCTGGACTTCTTACATTTTCTGAAAGTAGCTAGCATGCAATTTGTGTGAAGAGGGGAAAATAATCGGTTATTATAAAGATAGTTTAAACCTGCTGATACTATAAAATAACATTCTTGGCCCAATATTTTATTTTCTCAGGATAGGGACGAAAAAATGATAGCCCCATTTTCAGGATTAGATTAGAGATAAGAGCTCATTTCTCCAGTTTGGGCATTCACAGAAAGATGATTTTCAATGAATGCACAAGCTCTATAATTCACAGCATTACTATATTTGTCTGACATAAGCCAGATAAAATATTTTTGCCATTAGCAGTTCAAACGAGCTCAGCAGATAAGGTGCCAAGTGAAACAGAGCTAGCTGCTTTTGAGAAACTCTTACTTAACAGTCCAAGTTCATGAAACAACGTTTTAGATGACATAAAGAAAACTTTGCCAGGAAGGCTGCAGCCAGCCTAAGAACAAATATTGGCACCCCATATGTGTCACTGTAGTGCTTGTGTCACTTGATGTGAGAGCTTGAGAAGTAGTCCCCATCTTATTTCTCTGGCAGTAAAATCATATTACAAATGCATATTAGATGTAGGGTTAGGTCTCTGGTCGTGTCAGATTTACCCACTGGGAAAGATTCAGACTGACATAAGTGGATGCAACTTTTTTCAGTGTGAAGGAAGTGCATCTGGTTACAAAGACTGAAAATATCCTCCACTGTATTTAATTAATATGCCTGGAGTAAGCATAGGAGAGCAGTTAATATAACACAAATGAGTACTGTGAAAAAATGTCCTTACAAAGCAAAATTTTATCTTTTATAACTAGTGCTCAACATCAGCAGCATATGTGAACTGTGAAATCAGTTTCATGCCAAAATGCCTTCTGCCTGTGGATCTTTTAAATGTGCTTGCATCTCCTGTATGGACCAGTCTGCAAATTGTCTGCAAATTGTACTTGGAGATTTAAAAAGAAACATTGCTGTGCTAGTAACTGAGTTAATCCAAAGTGACTGCATGTTGAGGAGCTAATGGTGTATAAACTCTTTATCAGACTATTCATTTTTTAATATATTTGCAAATCATGAACAGACATAGGAGGGCTGTTTCCATTAATTTATATATATATATATATATATATATATATAATATATATATATATAGGTATGTGTGTTCTATCTCAATCAAAGCAATGTACACTACTTATTTCAGAAACTAAAAACCTGAAGGAAAAAATACCCTCCATTCCTGTATGGATTCCTGTATGAAAGTCTGAAGTTACATTGATATTGAGATCCATCATGCAAACAATCTAGTGCAAAAAGTATAATGCTCAGAACCCTCATCTTGACCATAAAATATCACTCTCAAAAGAACAGATCGCAAGCCACAAGAACCTGGATTGCTGCAAGTCCTCAGACAAACCATGCTCTTGCTGTTTTGCCACACTCAAAAAGTCTGCCAAGGCTACAGCAAACACAGCAAGAAATTTGAACCCAGGAGATGCAACACAAGCTCCAAACCCAGGAAAGAGTAACTCTTAACTCTCTTAACTCTTAACAGTGTGATTTGCTAATATGAGGAACACTTGTATACCTTGTCAGTATGATTAAATGTACTGATATGAATATTACCAAAGTGACGGTATAAGTCTAATGCACCTGATGAAAAGGAAAATGATTTTACATAAGAAAGAGCAACTGAAGGACCAGAATCACCAGTGTACAGTTTGTTTCAGTTATGTTTCTTTTAGTTCCCAGTCCATCTTCTGCTGTGCCCCTTCACATGGGTTTGCATAAGCTTGCTTCACTAGCTCTGAGACATTCAGGTATTTTCATATGACAGAGGAATCCCTAATTGCCTCTCTTGCCAGCTTTAAGTCTCTTTTGTACCACTCCATTAAAACAATAAAATATGTTTAGTCTGTGTTGAGGATTTGACTCTGGCTGTGTTAGAGATATATTAGACTCTGGATATACTAGATGTATCTGGATATTCTGGATATACTCTGAATATATTATGCTGTGGATATACTTAGAGCAGCCCTAAAAAATGACTGGATAGAGATATATAAAAGAGGAAACAGTGTAAATAAGGCAAATCAGGAGATCTCAAAATAATCGGACAACTTCCTCCACAAACACCTTTTTTGCACAAGGTATTATTAATTAACATGTTCCTAGAGGATATTGATGCCAAAAGCTTATCTATATTCACAATTACTGGAAAATAATTTTATTTAATTTCTTATAGTATACAAAGATGCCCTGGTTCTCACTAGGGCTGTGTGAAGCTTTGGGCACTGATTCGATGTGGCAGAGATTCAGCTCGATTCGATGGATGAATCTCCAAATCTGAATCGAATCAAGAGACCCTTTAATGTCTCTGAATCAAATTGGAACCCTCTGAATCAATTCGGAGAGATTCAGAAGGATTTGGAGATTTGGACATAGACACAGCTTTAAATGTTTTTTCTATATACCTCAAGGTAGCAGGTGGCTTGTGAATGCTGTGATGCTGGGGTGGATGGAGTGTCCCACAGAAGTGTGTGTGTGGGGGGGGGGGGGGTCCCCACAGCATGTGTGGTAGCCGACCTGGAAGTGGACCAGAAACACTTCCGGTTCACTTCTGGGTCCACTGGGGACTGCACAGGGGGCTCCCCCCTGTGCCGCTGCGGCTTAGCAACTGGTGCCTCCTGGGTCTGGGGGGGGCACCCCAGGTCCTCCCATGGCTGATCACCAAGCTGGGGGGGTGTGGGGGAGCCCCCCCCATGTGCTTCCTGGTGGACCAGGAAGTGAAGCGGAAGTACTTCCAGTCTACTTCCAGGTTTGCCACTGAGCCCCCTGTGCTCCCATGGGACACTCCATCTGCCCCAGCATCGCAGTGTTCATGAGCCACACCTGGTACCTGGAGGTATGTAGAAAAAACATTTAAGCTGTGTCTATGCCTGAATTGCTGATTCTCCAAATCAGCATCAAATCTTCAGATTCAGATTTGACGAATCGAATCAGGGACAGTGATTCGAATCAACAAATCAAATCACTGTCCTTGATTCGGGCCAAATCTGAATCCGAATCGAATAAGGCCTATTTCGCACACTCCTAGTTCTCACCCCAAGGAAATAAGCAAATAAACTAACAGAAAGACAGGTGAAGATGTAACAAATCATTTAGAGAGAGGATGTATGATAGGAGCTAATATTAATTAGACACCATGGTTCCTCAGCAAGGGCTCAAGCATAGCATTATGAAGATAAGTAGAGTGTTTGTTTTTTATATAAACATCTACAGTATATTATATAGGAAGAAAATGCATTATGATGTTAAACATTCATTTTTACTAACTAGAGTTAGGACAGAACTTCCTCCAGCATCAGATTTTTATAGTACCTGATTACCTATTATAAGGGATGTTGGGTTTTTTTCTTGTTTGTTTGTTTGTTTTTTTGTTTTACCTCTACAGTGTCTGGTGCTGACTGGTGTCATACATAATGACCTGGCCTAACTAGACTGTTCATCTGCTCCAGTACGCCGGTTTATGTTCCTGAAAAATATGTATAAGTTCTATCAGAAAACATTGCTGTCACATAATAGCCCATTTGTCCCAGTGTTTAGACTAGATTTTTAAATTGCTCTGTTCCTGCCACCTCATGTGCTTCTTATTTTCTTTTCAGCTAAATTAATTTCAGTTAACTTTTTGCATGCCATTTAATTCAGGGATTCAAAGGAAATGAATATCTGATACCTGGTATTTTACTGCTAGTGTTGTTTGAGCAGTAAATTGTTAGGCTGTTGTCAGTGTTTTTCTTGGCACAGCCCAGTCTCCTGCAGACCCTGGTAGCTGGGAGAGGTACAGTGGTAAACTTACCAGCTGTAGAATGTGAGCTGGTCTTTGTTATAATCTGGAGAGCAATCAGCATTGCAGTTAGTATCCAGAAACTCTCTAGGACACATGCTTAACAGTTTGGCTTTATGTTTTATTTTGTTTTTGTTGGTTTTTGTTCATGAATAAATCATGTGAGAATTCCAAATAGCAACTGGCATACAAAGCATAATGAAGTTCATGGCCCGTAGAATATTAACTGTTACATAACACGTAAAAGGTTCTTGATTTAAAAAAAAGCAACAAACCAAAACAGGCTGAACATGGCAAGTAAAGTTAGGAGTTGTTGTTGCAACTAGTTTTTGTCTTATTGTAACCCAAGCAATGTGCTTTTTCCCAGAGCTCAGGCAAGATGCTAGTTTTCAACACACAGAAAATCTTTTCCTCACCTGAGACAGCAGTTGTGTGGAAGCATTTTATCCACCAAAGTCATTTCAGTTCTGTTCTCAACTAAATGGGCAGTTAAGTAGCTTCATATTAAGAGCTGTGAATTATTTTTCTCAGATACGTAGCCAAACCCCACTATGGCTTATGTATTGTACATTTTGGTGGTCAGTAAAAGGAGTAACTGTGTGTGTGCATGCGTGTGTGTGTGTACGTGTGTGAAGTAAAACAGATATTTGCTGCTCAAAAATATTTGATACAAATTAACTCGGCCTTAAGAAAAACGTTGCTGGCAATAAATTTACTTTGTCACACTCTTGTTTTCTATCAATATTCCTTCACTTGCTACTAACAGATGAAATGAAGTGTACTATATGGATAACACCAAGTGAACAACATTTTCCAGTTACCTGGAGCAGATGAAAAATAATAGGAATAATTTCATGGTTGAAGAATATGGGGGGGGGGGGCAAGACCTTTAAGAGAATGTTTCTGGCTTTGTCTGAACCTAAGGTATTTGTGGCACATTTGGTTTTGGTGGATGTTAAAGGGTAAATTCCCCCATGCTTACAGTGGAATGACAGAGTGACTCCAGCTTGAAGCACAGGTCCCTGTACGTAATTCTTCTAAGTAGTGGATGATCTGAATCCATAGTACAACAGTAGATTTTACCATATAGTATATTCTAATTTAGCAGAATGTTATAGATAAATATTATTTGAAATTGATTGGAAAATATAGGGATGCCTTTGTTTCATATCAGTACATTATATCCTTTGCATTACATTTCATAAATTATCTGACTATAGGGATAATAAAAATTAGATCTTAAATGACCCATTGAACTTCAGTTGATGAAAATTGCAGAGGCAGAACAAATTAATTTTGAAATATTTTCTGAACTTGTCACAAAAGAAATCCATCTATTCCAAACTTTATGATGCTATTTTTGTCCAGACACTCACAAGGTGAGATATCATCAGTTATTTCTTGTTCGTTTTGGCTCTCTCCATCCAGAAATTTATTCTCACTTTTACCTGAAATAAGGTGTAACTAGGAGTTGGTTTGCCATTTTCACAGGGCTTTTAGGGGCTGGCGTCAGTGTGATCCTACATGTGGACAGGAATGTTTCCACTTCTTGTGTGGCATCAGTTCATCCTGCTGTTTTTTGGAGCTGTAACAGACAAGCAGAACAAACATTATGTGGTGGTTCTAGGGTTCTGGGTGTTGTTTGTGATAACTGCTAATTTACCCAGTCCATTTTGTGTGGTGCTCTAGACACCTCAGAATTTGTTCCTTATTAGCAGATCTATAAAACACAGGGAAGAGCAGATGCTTTTAAAATAATGACATTAACCAGCTTTTTATACATACATACATAGCACAGATCTATACATTTCTTAATGTTGGATGTTTCATGTCACAGTAATATGGTACCAAAAATGTAGTGTCTACAGTTAGTTTTAAATAGCAATATTCTTTCTGAACAGTGATGTTTCAAAAGAAAACGTTTAATTAACGTGTGGTTAAGCACTTTAGCAATACATAAAATATTCTTTGTTGCAAAATACCTGTCCTAAGAAAGTAAAGCGTACTTTTGGTTTCAGAATTAATTCGGGCATAGTTTATATTTTTAAAAATACTTCAGGACTCTTTGAACTTGTGTTGGGTTGTGTGATCTAGCTAAATATTTTTAGAACTAGTTTTCTATGCATCTTTCCCTCATTCTTCTGACTCTTTTACTTCAAGTGACTAAAAAATCTCCCAACATCTTCAGGTATATTTTCTAAAACGTGTATGATGTTCTTGATGCACAAAGAGCAGGACTGTCACATTAAGATAAAATGGTTCTTTATGATAGCGCATAATGCTGCAGGTAAACTATAACTAATTTTTTATTTTATTTTTATAACATAGCTATCATTTTATTTAGCTATTTTATAACATAGCTAACATAGCTATCTGATATGCAGGTGTGAGTGAAGCAGAGTGGGTTAAAAGCAGAACTATCAATGTTCATCATTTTGAGCATGTTTAGACAGTATGTGAGTTTTTGCTGCAGTGATCATATCTCGCATAACATTTGAAACTGTGGGTACTGGACAGTGCCAGAATTACTTCAATTTTGGAGAGAGGCAGGGCTTTTTTATAGCATCTTTTGTTCGGAGAGCTGTTGGACAAGCTTTTGGGCATCAGGTGCCATTCTTCGTTTCTGACGGCTTTGTTTTGAGTATGGTGCAAATAAATGATAATTGTCAGTCCAAATTGGATCCTCAGGTTCCTTCAAAACTAAAGGTGCGTAGAGATAGATGCATTTACATTGACCTTATGTTTTTCTAATCTTGAAACCAGTTCAGCCATCAGTTCAAGTTAAAGTAGCTTGGGGCATCTTTAATTTTTGCCCAGCTGCAAAGCTCCTCAAGAGCCCCTTCTAAGACCTAGGATTTAACTAAATGACTAGGGCACCTCTGATGGGCCCCTTATCATATCCTCTGAGAATCCATTACATAAAGGATGTATGAAGTATTGTGAAGTTGGAGAATTGAATTCTATTCCACTCTGTCATAGAGTCTCTGTGTGATGCTAAGTCAAATTACTTAAATCGGCTTTCAGAGGTGATCACTAACTGTGTGTTCCTAAGAGGCTGTGCTTTGAACACAGCTATAGGATACTGCTTGCTACATAATGCTAAGCAACTCAAATTAAGCACCCCAAATTAGTTAAATATCCAGACTGGAGCAGCAGCTGGCAAAGAGAGCCCTCTCCCTTGCTTCCCAAGGTAGCAAAGAGGGCTGCTCACATTGCCTCTCTCAATAAGGGAAGAGTAGCAACAGATGTTGAGGCTGTCCCCAATAGAGTTGGCTCTTTCTGCCATGGCAGCTGATCAGCTGGAGGCAAAAAAGGGATGCCTCCACAGAAGCATCTGCCTCAGGCAGTAGAGACAAACTGTAGGGCCACTAACAGCATAGAGGAACAAGCTGTTGCTGATGCTTCTACAGCATCAGCCTCAATGGCAGCTGTTCCTGCAGCTGCCATTGCTGTAGGAGCATCAGCTGTTGCAGCGGTGGCAGAAGAGTCTCAGCAGGACCACAGCAGAGCATTGTGTGATGCTATTGGTCTGAGAATCTCCATTTAGTACTGCATGTAATTGGACAGATGTCGTATGTTGGGCTACAAAATGTAGAGTTACAGAAAAGTTCCTTTTTGAAACAGGAACATTTTTGTAATGGATCCATTCTCTGCCACCCATGGTACTACAAGTGGCATGAACATATGCATCTTACTTTTTGTAGTAACATCTATCCCTCAATACAAGGATGATGTCTTCTGGGAGGAGCAGGGGGGGAGGGTTATTTGTGAGTTTTAAGATGACTGAAAAGTCCAATCCATGACCTGTTACCAGCCAGCACTTCCCAGTTTGTAAGGTTGATGTCGCCCTTCTTAAAGTATGCTTTCAGGGTGTCACTGTAGTGCTTCCTCTGTCCTCCGCAGGTCTTCTCACCATGACTGAGTTGAGAGAAGAGGACTTGCTTTGAGAGATTAGTGTCAGCCATCCACACACAGTAGTCAGCCCAGCGGAGTTGATGTTTCCTGACCTCTGCCTCAGTGCTGGTTATGTTAGCTGCAGAGAGGATGCTGGCATTGGTACAGTGGTCCTCCCATCGAGTGCGAAGAATCTTCCTAAGGCAATGCTGATGGAACTATTCCAGGCACTGAAGATGGCTTCAATATGTCGCCCATGTCTCACACCCATAGAGGAGTGTGGGGATAACCACTGCATTGTAGACCAGGATCTTAGTTTCCATCTGCAGATGTCAGATAGCAAAGACATGGCAAAGCAGCTTTCTGAAGGATATGCTGGCACAGCAAATCCTATGTTTAATTTCTACATCAAGACTGACTGACTAGGAAAGGTGACTACTTAGGAATGGGAAATGCTTGATGTTTTCCATGGGTTCTCCACCAGTGATAATTTGTGGGGAAGGGGGGCAGCTTGTGCTGAGGCAGGCTGATGGAGCACCTTGGTCTTCCCAATATTAAGGGAGAGTCCTAGGCAATGGTATGCACCTGAAAAAAGATCAAGGGTGAACTACAGGTTAGTCTCAGTATGAGTGAGTATAACACAGTCATCAGCATACTGAAGGTCAGTGATGCCAGTCTTGGTAACTTTCATTTTGCTGTGGAGGTGCCACAGGTTGAAAAGCTGACCACCCATTCAATGCTCAACCCCAATTCCAGGAGGAAGGCGGTCAAAGATGAGACTCAAAATCGCAGCAAGGTAGATGGAGAAAAGGGTTGGGACAATGACGTTTGATACCAGTATGGATGGTAAATGAGTCTGTCTCTGATCCATTGCAAAGGACTGTGGCAGTCATCCAGTCATGGGGTAGCCTGAGGACACTGATGAACTTCAGTGGACAATCAAACCTAGCCAGCCAGCACCTTCCATAAGGCTTCACGATTGATGGAGTCAAAGGGCTTGGTTAGGTCAATGAATGCTAGATCACACAACCCAACACACAAGTTCAAAGGCTCCTGAAGTATTTAGAAAAGTACAAACTATATTGAATGGATTCTGAAACCAAAAGTATGCTTCACTTTCTTAGGACAGGTATTTTGCAAGGAAGAACATTTTCTGTATTGCAAAAGTGCTTAACCCAACATTAACTAATTTTTTTTTTCAAACATCACTATTCAAAAAGAATATTGCTGTTTAAAATTAAGTGTAGATACCAGTTTTTGGTACAATGTTACTGTGACATGAAACATCCAACACCCTTATAGCACTACAAAAAGGGGCCAGACGTTAATGTTTATTCGTTAAGGGCCAAATACAGCTCTCACATCTATAGCTACTCATAGAATAAGTGCAGAGGAGTTGGTACAGTTTCATTGCATGAGATACAAGAGTCCATTTATATCTACTCTCCAGCTGCCATGGAATTGCAGGAGGGCTCTGCAGCTCAGCAGTGTGCCTTAGTTTTGGAAAACCATTTCCTGCTCATGCAGCTCTCTAATGCCTGATCCAGCCTATTGACTCCAGATGTTTGCATATGGATTTTGGCTTAAGGGTTCTTGCTCCCATGAAGTAAATAGGAGCTTTGTAGTATTGGGTCCTAGAAGCAAAACATTTAAAACAGCAAATGTAATTTGGCTATTATTTGTATTGTATGAGTGTCTAGGAATCCCAGAAATTGACTTGGTCCCCCAATGTCTAGCACTGTATAAACATGGAACAAAAAGATAATTGCCGTTCCAAACAACTTGTAATTTAAGTATAAGTCAACGTGTGGATGTAGACAGACTGATGAGGAAGAACTCCCATGTTTGAGTCATATTGGTGGGAAAAATAATATAACCTCTCCACAAGATGTTGCAAAAACTAGAATGCCATATTTTTAGAACACAAAAAGGTGCTATAGGTAACCATGCACTCACATGTCATAGTCACTCTTATGTTCAGAAATGTGCAATTAATTTCACTTGGCTTTTTGCAAGTGTGAAGACATTTCACATCCCTAACTTTTTTCCCATTTTGGTCCTCCTGCAGAACACTTTCCAACGGGTCTGGCATTACCCATTTCCCTTTAAATTTATTGAAAGAATAACTCTCATTCTGAGGTTCATTTTGTCAAAGTTCTCCCCAGAATGTGTTTATGGTTGTGTTATAAACTCCTGACAAACATGTGCATTATAAATAAAACTAATCCTTGGGGCAATTTTTTGAGTTCAGACAAATGGTGCCATGCTAATCAAGGATCAGGGTCTTTTGCAATTCACTATATAGTATGATTCTTGCAGACAAAAATGTTTCTCTAGGAGACATGCTCGTAAACCAAAGGCAGCTTTTTTGGCAGTAAATAGTATAAAGTTTAGGCTGTTAGTAAATTGCAAAATATATAGTATTTCTTAATTAGAGTAGAAAAGTTTATGGAATGACTATAGTTTATTCCACTCTTTCTGTTGTCCAGGGGGTACCAAAGAGAGCTCTGAAAGTAATTACTTTTTCTTGCTCCAGTAACTAGACTTGAAAGATCAAAAAATATTTTTAGGCCAGTTAAAATGTAGTTTTAACAATTTACTTGACCTGAAATGAATTATTTCATGTTCATTTGGTTTAACCCCTTTTAAGATTAAATTTGGATCAATTTCTAAACAAAATATTGTTTTGAAGCAAAAAAAATCATTTTGAAAATATCAAAATGGAACATTAAATTTTCTCCCATTCTTTGACTGAAACTAGTTTCCAAATTCAGCATGAATTTATGAATAGATGAGTTGATGCAAAGCTGTATTTTTAACAAATAAGCCATTCATGTGAACAATTTGCCTAGCTCTAACACTGTTACAATTTGGGCTGTACTCTTCTTGTCTGAACTGTTGTTTTAAATTACCTTTCTTATAAGACCATCTTTCATTGTACATTTTGAAAATATTAAACAATATACACTTTGAAAAGTCATGTGGCTTTGTATAGTGAAAGGAAATGTGAGCAGCAGCATATAAAATTCTTCCCCAGTTATTTTACATAATGTTTTCTGGAATGTGATTTGCAGAGGAAAATAAAGCAGAAGAATGCAATGTGAAGAGGTAGAATGCCTCTAAGAACCATGGATGTTTTAAAACTGAATTTTTAATTGATTGTAGTGTAACTAACTGAATTTAATGGATCTAAATTTTAAGACTCAATTTACTATGAAATGAGTGATTTTATTTCTAGAATAGTCTCCCCCTATAGAAATAGTTCTTTCATAGACATTACCCATATTCATAGTGGGTGTTTTGCAAATCTCTGTGTTGTTTATATTAACAGTAGACTAAAATCATGTGAAATCTTTTTGCTTACTTGGTGCTGTGATCTGCTTTGAAACATCTGTGATGATACTACATAAGGCCATAATTCAAAACACTTTAATATGCATTTAGAACACAGCTGTAGCATTCAGTTTCAATGTAACTGTCAAGATAATTAAAATTGGTTTCTGATTATTATCATCATGCATATATATTTAACTACACTTGTAAAATGTAATTTTTCATCACCTTCTGCCAAAATAGAAAATGTAATCACAGAGGTTTGTCTGGTTTTAATCTCTCTCTTCTGTAATAAGTGCCACCATACTGAGCAACAAGCTTGTTAATGTCAATCAGCCTACACTTCTTGTAGTGCCAAACAGGTCGTCTACATCCTATATCAGTCAAGTATGTACCTTTTTTTACATCAGTCAAGTATGTAGCATTTTCTTCATGAAGCAGCAGCAAAGGAAGCATAGTGACCTAGTAACCACAAGGTTAAGATCTGGGGAATGTCTTACTCAGGTATTTTAATCTTTTCTCTGCTTCAGTACTCCTGGAAGCCACTAACAAAAAGATATTCAACTGTTGTCATAATACAAGTGCAGGTTAATTCAGCAAGAGTATAATGATAGAGGGAGTCAGAGGCAGAATTTTGTTGAATTTAAATCTTAAGCTAAGGTTCTATTTTAGTTTTCATATTCTTTTTAAACATACTAAATCTTCAAGGGTAAGTACAGACAGTCAAAATGCTGTAAGCAGAATCAATTCAATTTAGGCAGCTTCCTCTAAGCTGCTTATGTTGAACCAATAACTAACTGAACTGACATTCATTTTTCAATTGGGAAAGGCAGGGGGAGGCCTGCACTGACCCAGGTCAGTAGACTGGAGGTACTAGAGCACATCTGCCAGCCTGCTGGCTATTGCCAGCCCAACCAAGTATCCCTGATTGACTCCCCAGTATATGCCCCCAACCCTGTGCTGTCCCTCAGAGCAGGTTGAGGAGTCCCCTGTCCAGGTGCTGGGAATTTCCCCCCTCTCCCTTCCCAGCTGCTGAGTGCTTCAGCCACTGCCACAGGAGGGAGGGAAAAGGAGTCCTTCCAGCCAGATGCCTACCCGTGCTTCCCCCCACCCCAGCCCAAGGTCCCCCAACCCTGGGCAGCCCAGGGAGCTGAGGGCAATTCTTCCCCTCCTGAACTCCAGAGCTGCTAGCTTTAGCCCCTGCAAGTCTCATGTGGCCTCAGGGAGTGGAGGGAAATTCTTCTGCTCCCCTGCAATTAGTTTTGCCTCAGACTCACAGCAGCTGATGCAGAACTGGCTGTAGAGGAACAGGAGAATTTCTCTCTGCTCCCTGAAGTTGCCTGGGACTCACAGGGGCTAAGGCAAGCAGCTCTGGGCTTTGGGAGGGGAAGAATTCACCTCAGCTCCCTGGGGCTGCCCTGGGCTGAGGGAGCCTGGGCTGGGGTGAGGTACCCATCCAGGAGGATTGCTTCTTCCTTCCTCCTGTGGCAGCTGATGAAGCAATGAGCAGCTGGGAAGAGGGCAGGGGGAGAGCTGCCAAAGGTCCAAAAGCCCCCCAATATGGGGGCTTTCCTTCCCACCATGTGCTGTGTAGACTCTGGCTAAAAGGTCTGGGGGGGGTGTTCCTCTGCCTCCCCCCATCCCTATGGGCTGAAGAATGCAGGCAGGAAGCAGGCTAAGGAGCAGAGGGGAGAGGCAGTCCCTGCTCCACTGGAGCAGACAGCATAGCCCAGGCCTGCAAAGCATTCTGGGATGCTGGGGACTGTGAGTTAATGTGAACCAGGAAGGGATCTGGGACAGAATTTCCAAAACTTGGTTTGACCTAAATCAGTTAAGTCTGCTACTACATCCAACCAGGTTTATCTTAAACTGGTTTTGGCCATTTTGAAAGTGGTTTATGTGCACTGAACTTCTGTTCTGTTACAGTTTTACTTCAGTTTCCGTTCACTTAAACTGGTTTAACTTCTATCCCTAGGCCAAGTCATCCTTAATTTTGGAGGGTTATTGTAGCTGTGGTGGTTCAGGAAATATATGAAAGGCAAAGGATTTTTTTGGAGATAACTTTTATTGGACCAACTGGATAGTTGTGGGAGATGTTAAATCTGGGAAATCAGCACACATAGCTTGAGCTATGGAGGAGAGCTAAATAATGGAGAGAACAACAGCCTGTGTACAACTCCATGTGTAAATGAAAACAAAATCTGCTTGAAGAAATGAAGGAGGACTGTGAAATAAGAGCAAAGAGTATTTACCAGGAGTAGCTCCTGGTAAAGAAGTTGCATTACAATGGATAACTAATTGTATAGAAGAGCAATACCATCCAAGTGGGAAAGGGACCATTAACTCTTAATTCAGTTTCTTTAGCAAAGTCCAAGAGTTGGCAACTTTTTGCCCATGAAGGCCACAAGTCGCTGCCTGCCCCCTCCCCCAGAGTGGTAGCTATCCACCCTTACTCTCTTTACTGATCCCCACCCCCATACACCTCTTTTGCAGTGAGGATAAATACCGAAACATTGGAGCAGCAGGCTACACAGTGGAGGAGTGTGCTGCGAAGCGGATGAGTGGCACAGGTTGCCAGCCTGTGATCTAATCAGTGTGGTTCAGGTCTATTTGAGTCCAGGAGTCAAAAAAGGAAATTGGGTCCAAAATCTGATCTGGAGCCTGATTGAATCTGTTAAGTCTGATTAGTGCTCTGTGGTACACTATTATATGTTATATACACCTGTGGAAAAATGAGCCTGCAAAGATGATATTTTGATTTTGTAGCACTTTTATGCATATTTTGTACAACTGCAGGGCATGAGGCAGTGGAAGTCATGTTCGGTGAGAACCTTGCCTGAATAAAAAAAAAAAAGGCTTTTACCCTGTGTACGTAATGATGAGCAGGAGTCCTGTCAACAGCAATGTGTTTTTATTGTATCTTGCCATGGATTCCAGTAAAGATGCCAGAAGTACTTTTGAGACTCCAAAACTACTGGAATGATGTAGTCAGTTATAATGATTATAGGTGGATCCATAGGGAATGTTTCCTATTTAAACTTAACTGCTGTTAGTTTTAGATTACAGAAAGGGATGATATTTTTTTTACAAAGAAATACTAAATACACAAAAAATATGTCAGGATATATATTTTTTAACAGTTCAACACTGAGCAGCTAATCTAGCTCACTCACCTGTACTCTGTGAGTTGCTGGAACCCCTTGTCTTCCTTAAGGCTGAAACAGTTCTAGACACATATTTTAAAAAAAAGGCCATTCATGTTGAAACTATGTATTTAAAAAGTGTTAACTTCATGCTTGGCAGCTTTACTCTGTACACTTCAAAATAATTAAGATTGTATCCTGTCATTAGTAGTAAAAAGGTGTAATAAGTCAACACAGCAGCTTAAATAAACCAGCCATTGTGTCAACTGACTTCAAATCTTAACTCCCTGTTAACTTAATTAACTAAATTCAGATACTGCATCCAAACCCATAAAGGTAATATGCCTCAGCCAAAACAATTTAATCCATACAACGCAATGTATTGTGTACTTTTCATAAAATTCCCTCAGCCATTCAGGTACCATTCAGGAGGATGGTGAGGTGGAAATCCTAAAGGGAGAGTCAGACATGGCACTCTTTCATTAGTACTTAATATTTAAGTGCTTTTAAAGGGATCTAGTTAAATAAAATACTTCATTAAACATTGATTTTTAGTAAAATGTACTATTTTATTTTCCTTAGACTCTTTTAAAGTTAATGCAGCATTTTTAGAACTGTCAGTTGCAAAGGAGAATGGAATTGTCTTTCTATATCACAGCATTGGAGAATTTTCTTTACTTCCACCTATATGCCAAATGTTATCAGGGAAGAGGGGATCACCTTGTAACAAGGGTGGGAAAGGAATTTCATGCCCTGTCAGTACAGGAAATAATTGTAATGGTGTTTCCTCTAAAAAATACTATCTTCTAGAAATCAGGTATAGATCTCTTAAGTTTTGGCAGCTTTTAAGGCTGATGCCATCTATCCCCAATATGTTTTTTAGGACATTTGCACAACACTAGCTTTGATTGATCAAAATAATGTAAAGCCCTTCAATATTTGTACAATGACTAGTAATCGCTTATATTGTAATTACACAGAAGTAAGATACTTCATTACAGCTTTATAAATTACTTATATTCTTTCATCTTTTGTCATATTCCAGTATTTTTAGGTCTATTCTCTACTACTTATTTTTTTTTAAATATGATGCCAAATTAATTTGGGGAAAGTATTTTTAGAACTAACAGATATTACTTTTGTTTTTTCATTCCTTACAGTGTGAAGGGAGCAGATGCCGGCAATGGGATCCGAGTGTTTGTTCCAGATATTGGGATGTTCATTGCTAGCTTGACCATATGGCTTGTCTGCAGAAAAGTTGTTCAGAAACCAGTGACAGAGGATGCAGCCCAATACAACATGCAATTTGAAAATGAAGAAATGGTATTAAATACACATGTTTACCTTACATATACCTTTTTAGCTAGTACTAAACTGGGTGTTTGTCTGAGTTTTCTTTGGAAACCATTTCCTAAGAATTGGTTGTGTTCAAGTGAGCTTGGTTTCACAAATAAAATGAATTATTTGAAAGAGAAAAGTGCACTATGATAATTTATCTTAATAAAGCACAAAAAAGAATTCAAATGTTGTACTTAGAGACAAACCAAAGATGCAAACTTTAGTTTGGGCCTGAATTTTTCAAATATTCAGGGGATATAGGTTGAGAGGTCTAGCTCAGCCCATTGTTATGACAAACAAATCTGGATCTATTTCTTTTCCAGTTTTTTAAATTATTCAGATTTGGTAACCTTGGACCCACATATAGATTTGCTGTTCATTTACATCAGATCTTTTGTCTGTATTTTGGTAAGCCTGGCATCCAGTAACAGTGTTTGGATGATTACCATGAATGACCTGCAAAAAAAAGGGAAAGGAAGGTCTTCCAAAAGCTATGCTTCTGGAAAAAGATGTCTAATTTTGTTAATCATGGGAATATTCTGCTGGACATGCTTTTGTCTTTGCCTTCTTGAAGCATATTAGTGGTGGGAACAGGGGAGACAGGAACAATCAGTGTACATACATAATTTGATAGACATATAGAAATAAA
Source organism: Alligator mississippiensis (assembly GCF_030867095.1). NCBI lineage: Eukaryota > Metazoa > Chordata > Crocodylia > Alligatoridae > Alligator > Alligator mississippiensis. The sequence goes on along the minus strand of NC_081826.1, from coordinate 96,273,667 downwards.
GAAACCTATTTATTCACAGTGGGAATCAGCCTAGATCACACTGTGATTCCTGATATAAATCTCAACATAACTTTTTTAAAATATGAGTGATCAAGTCAGCTCAAGTGCCCTGTACCCCATCTTCTACTCTACATAGGTTTAAGTGGGAATTCTAATATGACCTTATTAAGATGATGCTACTCTTTATATTTAATTGTGAAGGTATTTCTCACAGTGGAATGATTACAACTCATTTATTTAATGCAAAAATGTAATTAGAGATGGGCTACCTCTTGGGAATCAGTCATATATTTTAGTGCAGCTCTAGAGAGGAGGAGAGTACAAAGTTTTTCCTATATGTTATCTTTGCTTTTCCTGAATTCTCAGGTTATCCATACCTGGTCTATTTCCTGGTGCAACATAAGCATTACTGTACTTCCCACTTCATTTTCTAGGGTTCTCATGGGCTGTTCCGATGGCTGGGGATTAGTTGAAAGTTACAGCTGCTAGCCCCATATTATCCCATTGGCCGTGGCCCAAGATCCTGACCAGGCTCCACTGGCTCTTTTGAATCTCCTAGGAGCTGGTAACACTGGTCTTAAGGTTATATTTTAGCTGGATGGAGCAAAAGAACTTTTGTAGGGACTAACATCTGGTGCTGTAATGGGAGACATTCCAAGTGCTGAAAAGTGTAGCCCAGTGACAATGTTGATAAGCACTTTTGTGTTCAGTCCATTTCTCTTACAGGAAAGCTGTATTTTATGGGAGCAGGGCTCTGACAGTCTTCTTTAAAGCCATTGATCTTCTATATAGAAAATGTGTATATCCAAGCATAAAACAAAAGTAATCTGATTATGGAAGCTCGCTGGAAGAACAAAAGGGCGCACTCAGGTTCTTCTTTGTCTGAATGGTGATTTTACAAGATTCAGATTTGATATCCATTTTTTATTTATACTGGAGATGGATCCAAGCCCATGTTCTGGGAATGGAGGAATTCATATTTGGGCAAGAGTCTGATGGAGAAAACAAGGAAATGAGCTATGGCAGGCAGAGAAGGCTACCAGGTAATTTGCCTGGAATGTAAAGTAAAGGTAATCTAGTAAATATTGATTCAATAGAACAGAATATTCTTTTCAAATGGGATCTTTCATACATTGAGTACCTCAAGGCAGTCTGAAATGCAATGAGAGGTGTCAGGATATTATAGAAAGGAGGGAGAGAACTTTTGTATATATAAACCCCATAAACAAATGTTTGTATGGCTTCATTTATCCCCATTACATCAAAAACAAAGCCAGATTATTGGTTTATAGTTGAATAATCTGTTTGCTCTTAAAATATCATAACATTTATTAATGAAAGTTAAATATTTCATAACCCATGGTTTCAGATACCAGGTGTCTCTTTGTATGTGTCTGCAGACATCTTGCAATCATTTGTGCCACACACAGTCTTGATATGTGACTTGTTAACCTGGAATCCAGCATGGGCAGATGAGCAGTTATCCAAGAGTAGCTGCTGTGGTAGGTGTTGTCACAGTGCCTCCCCAATATGTGGTAGGAAAGCATGTAATAAATTATATGCATTGGGCAAACCATTACCCCTGTATAGTCATGGACACATGATACCTACATTGGCTTGTTATTTATGTTGTTTGTGTGGAGTAACTCTAAACGGAACTTATGTAAGTTAGCCTGGTGTAGGGCTGTATGTTATGTGTCCACTCCTTTTTCACAACAGCGTAAAGAAAGTTTATAGCAATGCAAATATGTTGTTTGTCCAAGCCCTTAGGTAGAACCTACAAAAGTGGCTACAAGTTTATTGGAATATAGAAACAGGTAGATGGTCTAAGGAGAGCATCATGCATAAAATCCATATGTTACAGAACATTTAAGTCTTGGGAAGAGATTCTGGCCTCGTGCAGAAATTGTTTTTCTCCTGAGAGAGTCAGTGCTATCCCAGGAGAAACTGAGTGTACAGATGTTCAGGTTTTTTTTCCCAGAGTAAAAATGACCACTCCAGGAGAAAAAATATCTGGGAATAACCAGGGTTAAATCACTATAGAACAAATGTCTGTACATGTTGTGGCTTTTCTCAGAAGAAAACATAGTTCTCCAGTGTTCCTTCCTGGCTGTCCCTCCTCCCTCTGGGAGACAGTGTGTCATTCACTGAACTCTGCTGCTTCAGCAGGGAGCAAAACATGCCCCCTTCACAATCCCACATTATGCTGCGGGGAAACTGATTATAGGCAGCCTGGATCAGCCAAACAGGGCTGCCCTATGTACTGCTGCCATCTGTCACCAGACAGACTAAGGGAGCCTGTAGAGCACACTGAGATGTGTGCATAGGGCCCCCATTCCCAGCTGCACAGTGTCAGCATTGTAAGCTTTCCACTCTTCAGACTTCAGCATATTAATACCTGTACATGTAGTTCTGTGTATTTTTTCTAGTAGGAGAACAAACCTAAGAGAATTCTCTCAGATTATTTGAATGTGTGAATAAAGCCTTGGGTACTGGTCCAATTTATGTGGATTGTATTCAAGAATTTGGTTTTATGTTTTGATTAAGCATGTTTTTTTAAAAAGGAAAACGAACAACATTCTTTGACTCTTCAACAACTGCTTATTGGTGATTAGCTGGTGTAAACCAGCTAGTGTACATTGCTATAGTTCTATTGAAGTCAAAAGAAAATCCAATATGATGAATGTTTACAGTGGGCCATAAAAATATTGTGGAGGCATCTAACATCTAAAATAATTTGTTTGAAGAGCTCAGATTTAAATGGTTTTAATTTAATCAGACCTTTAAAGGACACACTTCATGTCCGAATTATCATCAGTGTGTAGCTGATGGCAAAGTCCCAGATTCCAGTACCCTTCCTTATATAAAGAGGTACTTTCCGCTGCTAGTGACACCCCTAAAAACTACTGTAAAATTAAATCAGTGGGATGGTTCATGGAAAAAGAAGACATTACTCAGATTGGAAGTGGTATCAGAATCCAAACAGAAGGGATTAAAGATAGTGAAGCCCAATGAAAATATCTGTCTTAATTCCTGACAGGAATCCTAATTCCAAATTTAGGGGAAACCAAGCTGCATGAGAAAGAAAAAATGTTTTGAAGAGCAGGAGTGAAGGTGGGTGGGCAATAGGAGGCACTCAATTATTTGTATGTAATGCTGTCCCAAGAATAAGCAGAGTGTGGTTTTAATTAACAGTGAGTCATGAAGTAGAAAAGTCTGCCAAATACTAGGCAGCTGTCCAACTCATTACCACCCCTAAATGGTTGTGCACTTGGAGCTAACGTGTCTACAGGCCTTTTTTATTGGAACTCAGAAAATTTAAAACAGGTGAATATAGCTGGAGGATGGCTCAGACTGCAAACTCTGAAAGGCACAATGCCAGTCAAAAGGTGTAAAAGGTGCAAAAAGGGGCCAGTTAGCTTCCCAACTGCAGCTGAAATACAATGATTGTGATTTGGTGCACATGGTGACTTGATATGCCAAAATGCAGATGCAGTATACATAGTCTAGTAGGTATTTAGAAAGAAAGCTACTTTTCTTAAGACTTTGGATTAATTGCCCAGCACTGTAAGTGATACAAACAAATCTGTTCAAGTTTTCATAACTTAAACTTTACAAGAGGAGTTGATCTTAATTAAAATATACATTAGTAGTTTTTCATGTAATTTTCTCTTCCTGTAAACTTCCTGTAAAAACTTCTCTTCTCTTCCCTTTGTCCTTTCAATCTTGGTTCTTATCCATACTACCTAAGGTGTTCTTGAGAAGGTGAGCAGAATGCTCTGGTCTACACTTTGTCCAAAAAGCTGCTTCAAAAGTGGACCAGGAGCAGGGTTAAGTGTGGTTTCAGAGTTGTGCATGCATAGGAAATGTCCTCCTGGTTCCAAGTTCCATATCATCCAGCATCATGCTGATGGTAAATAGAACCTAATAGGAAGGGAGAAAGGCTCAGGCTCCAGCCGCTATCTGAGGTTGAGACCATAGCTGCTACTTGCCAACCCCCCACTTCCTCTGTACCCCACCATCTCCCCCTGCAGCCTCTTCCCCTATCTACCTCCAACTCAGCCATTGCTCCCCCTTTTTCTCCTTCATGTGTCCTTACTGTGTGCTGGCAGGTGTCATCCATGCCTCAGCCTGGGGCATGGAGCACATCCCCAGCCTGGCCCCAATAGCAGCAGTGTGCAGCCTGCACAACTGCTACAGAGATTATGCTGGGACCTTGGTCTGTGCCCCAGGTTAGAACAGGGACGGAGCCTGCTGGCACAGGGTGGGGGGTGGGTGGTGGAGCAGAGGCTGTGAGGGAGGGAGGAAGCAGAGGCTAAGTGGGAAGGTGAGAAGCAGAGGTTGGGGGAGAAAGGAAATAGAGGCTGAGGGAGGGAGCATAAAGGGGGAAGAGGTGGCAGGGGACAGGCACAAGCAGGGAATATACTGCTTGTCTTCCCCACACTATCTGCTACCCCATTGCCTGCCCCTGTGCAGCAGTTGGGGGAATGACTTAAAGATGACTCTCCAATTATTAGATTCTACTCATGAAAAATTATAACAAATATATAAATGTTCTACATATAGAATCTAATTATTGGGGAAGTTTGTCTTAAATTCAGGGTTGTCCTAGATTTGAGTAAATATGGTAGTTTGTCCATTTGTATTTGAACTGAAGTGTGTTCTTTACACAGAATTTACCACCTTACCCTTTATACGTCTTAATACCCTGTAAGCTTTCTTGACTGTAGTTGTCCTTTGAACAGATATCCTTATTGAGCTATCCACAAAAGTGGCACTCAATCTCTGGGGCCGAAGGCCAGATGGGCTACAGGCCAGATTGAACCCATACCCCTGATCAGGCTCCACTTCAACAGATTGGGGCCCCACATTGCCTGCCTTGGTTCCATGCTGCACCCCTGGGGCCTGTGCCGTCCATTTGGGGCTCCAAACCACCTTGCTCATGCACACACCACTAAATTGGGCCCTGCTCTGCCTTCAGCCAGCCCCATGTGCCTGGACTGAGTCCCAGGCCACCTCTGTATTGCTAGTCTAGCATACTGTCCAGCCCAGGGGCTCCTCATAGGTTTGGGAATTTGGCAGCAAGGGAGTTGCAGTTGATGCCACCACTCCCCAACTACCAAATTTTTGGGCCAGTGAAGACCCTTGTGGGCCAAATGGCATAGCTCCACAAGCCAGATCTGACCCACAGGCCAGGGATTGAGTACCTTCCTGAAATAAATTTAGCAACCAGATAAGTATATGAATAGCTCACATTTTTCTCTTGAGAATGCATCACTTTGCATTTATCAGAAGTGAATTGCATTTGTTATTGTTGCCCATTCACCTTGCTTGTTTGATGCTCTATGCAATCTTCTCTGGTACTCTCTGATTGCAGGGGGGTAACTCAGCATGTGAGTGCATGGGACAGCATCAGTGTCTGAGCTGCCAGCAGCAGTGTCCTTTAGTTTAACTGTTATTTTCCCTCCTTGATGTTTACACTTCTGATGTATTTATGATATCCCCTGTCAGCCTGTGTTGGCTAGCCCTGGAGAGCAGTAAAGACCCTTCCAGTTTCTTTGTCGTTGACAATGTTTCAGCATCTCAGACCAACCTTCTTAATTCCATATCTTCCATGTCTTCCCACTTTGCTTTGGTTTTTCTTTATATTCTTGATGATTTTTTAAAATCAAGATATGAGACTGTATCATCGCATTAGCTATGGTGTCCTGTGATGAATTCACATGAATTGGCTCAAGGGCACTATCTTGGGGAGTAAAATAATTGCTGTCCCTTTCTAGTACAATAGCTATTGCCTGTAATAGATTTCAAGCCTCCCTTACTAAACTGCTAATGTTCCCTGTCAGCCCTACTTTCCTGTGATCCTATGATCCTATGTTCTGTTCAGTTAATTTACTGGAACATTTTCCCTTAAAACAGTTGGAAGTGGGTGTGAGTCCTAAAAGTTTACCTGTGAGAGTCTTTCCTTTCATATGGAGTCACATTCTACAAGTGACTGGTTGTCACAAAATGCCTTGCTCTTTTTCCAACAGGTCAGTATTCCTCATTGGCAACTTGTACTAAATGTCAAGGTCTTGTTAAGCAGAACAGAAATCATGCAGACTGATAATGGGAAAGCATGCTTTGACTACTATGTTTGACTGCCCCATTCAAATAGAGCTCTAGCCAACATGCCATTCAAATTGATTTCTAGGACTTAATTGTAACCTATACTTATAAAAGAAGAGAGCCCAATCAAAACCTTGCTGCTATTCCACTTCTGATATTTCTATCTTAGATTCTTCAATATACTCTTTTGGCTTTCCTGCAATCCTGAGGAATTCATGATTCAGTCATTTTAATATAATCTCTTTCTTTTAAGACAAAAAATGTTATCTTGTACACTCTTTTCAGTGGTCTACTCCATGTGGCTGTACACAAATGAACCCTACCTGGTTGCATTTGGCTTAACAAAAAGACTGATCAATCTCCCATTGAAGTCAATAGATATGTTTGTAACACTAAACAATTTGACAATTTAATCACTCTCCCAGCAAGAATTTCTCCTTATCTTTAGATTATTTAAGTAAATTATTTAGATATTTTATTTGAAAAATCATTCATAAACACTGGAAACTCTTTTCCTTTCAACTTCTTTGGGTTTTTTTTAAATACACAATAGTCTTTTCAAAACTGTGTTTTGTAGACTATGTGGCTTCTTATAAACAAGCTTGAAAATATGAATGGTGAAATGTTATCATAGATTAGATTTAGAATAGAAGAAACTGGTTTAAGAAAAGAAAAGAAAAGAAAACCAGAATGCTTGGGTAACTTTAGAGTCAGTTCCTCTAGTACAGTTAAAACCAAGACTGTGGAAGCAGAAATTTTCTACAAGAACCTTGTTTTGCAATATGCCCAGTCCAGTTTCAACCAAACCATTCAGATATAAACACTATTTAGCTAGAACTTTGTGAAATGTCAAATACTGTATGTTGCAGAATTCCCATTTTCTCTACATTATGGTCTCTGGGACACCTGTAGAAATCAAAGGTATTCAGTAGGTTTGCTCAGGTGTAACTGATTGGAATAGGAATTCTATTGGTGATACAAAAAGGGAGAGAATCCAGTCTACTATGAGCAGAGTCGGTTCCACAGAGCTAAGAGGAAATCAAAATCTCAATAATTTATTTTAGGTAATAAACTCTTCCAGTTTGAGAAGTCTGTTGAATATTAAATTAGACTTCTTCATTGTCATTTTTAAGAGTATAAACACACTTCTAGCAACTTGCACTGGGAGTCGCACATCAAAAAATGTCAGAGCAAAAATTAAAACATGGAAATTCTAGCTAAATGTGCACAAACTCTCTAATTATATTTTGTCCTTTAAAACCTACAACCCAAGCAATATAAACACATTCATCCAAACATCAATCTGATTGTGTTCTCCCTTTTTATTTCTATAAGCATAATATACAGCTTAATACACAAATACATTGAGATGTAGTGTTTATACAGTTGTGGGTAGTATCAAACCAGTTCTGAATCAGTAAAATCTACCCAAGCTCTACTCTCTAATAAATGCAACACTTGTTTTTTAACTTTGGCTAAATTTGTGTTCTGAGCAGGAAAAGAAGATTCAAACTTATTTTTTCCTTTTCTCACTCTGTGCTTCCTGATTCAGGCTGGGAGGAAATGTCATTGTACTGCAAAAGGTGGTATTTGGCCAGCATTTATGGTACAACTGGAAGAAGGAAGCACCTGAATTCTCTTGAGCGAGCCTTTTCTTGTGAGGTTACCAGTGCGTGGTCAGACATTTCTGATAATTACTGCCATACTAGCAAGTCATGCTAGCAAACTTTGGAATGCTAATAATTCTGAGTTATGGAACCTTTTGATACTCACTTCTTTCTAGATAGAAAAGTACCAGATAGTAAAGTTCTCACTTCTGTCATCATTGAAATGTTTAAAGGCTTACATTTTTCCTCTGTAGCGTTTCAAAGTAATTGAATTAATATGTTGCATATTTAAAGACACGATATCCTTAGCTGTAAGCACAAAACAAAGTGTATTCTGATGCAAGAATGGCTTTAAGATCAGACTAAGCCTGCCTGTTAGTAAAAACATTTATGAGATTTGAAGATATCTTGGTGCATTAGTATTTATATTGCACCAGATAAAACATTTAAAAACTAATAAATGTTAATAAAATAGCCACCAAAGTAATTAATGGACCTTCTGGCACTAGTCATAATAGTGGCTGCCACAACTGCCAGAGAGGCAATAACGTTTCCTTTTCCGTGCTTTATCTGAGTTTGGCAGTTTTAAAACGTGTTGTACATTGGAAACTCCTGGGATTTGCACAAAATTAGTGAAAAACCTAAACTACATTTAATCTGTTTATAAAAAGTCCTGGGGCCCTACTCCACATAGCAAAGGTCATGGAAACACATTTTTATGACTTTACAAATGCTATAGGAGTATACTACATACTCCTTGAAGGGAGAGATTTATTTGATTTAATCAGCATCCAAAGGGATGCTATAATTGTATAATAAGTGATTTATTATGGAAGTACAAGTATTTTTCTAACTATAGCCCATGAAGCATTGGATTGCAGTCTCAGATTGAACCATGTGGTGATGAAGGCCTTGCAAAATAATCGATTTGAAATAATACTGTTCTCCAGTGAGTATGTATATGCATTACAGCCTAATCATCAAAAAGTGGTCAAGCAACAGATGAAGGATCACCAGGTAGAGATAAAAATCTTTGGACCATTCATGGTACACCCAACCTCAGCAATCTGAAGTGTTTCATTTGTGTTTAAGAAAAGAGCAACAGAAGCTTCAGAGTTGTCAATTAAGACCATCCCTTGGGTGTTCATTGGGTTAGATAAGCAGAGGATATGGAAGCAGAGAAGCCAACATTTGCATTTTTATACTTTACGGAATATAGCATTTCAAATATTTTAGTTTTGTTTTGAAGCTGTAATGGAAAATGCAAATGCCTTTGTAAAGACATAGAAACTGCATACTTGACTTTGATCTCACACTGCTTTTCTATTCTGTTGGTAATTCTGTAGGCTTGAGCAGAATTGTAAGATATTGCAGGATCAGGCCTTGAATATAGCTCACATCCCTAGAAGTTCTCCATCCTAGTTAGAGAATGAGGAGGATTCTGTAAATGCTTCTGCCTGGAAGCAGCCTACATGGAGCCCCTTTGAAGTCATTAGGGTTCTACACAAGTGCAGGGAACACTGAATGGATTCCTTCGTGGGATCTAGACCTCTGTTTCTAGTTGCTCAATAGAAAATTTTGGGATTGCAATTTCCAGGGTTGATATAAAAGGTGCTTGATCTGAAATGCTGTCTTTTTATAGACAAAATAAACAGTCAAGGTCCCAAATCAGAGAAAATTTGTGCATGTGTTTTATAGGAAAATGTTGGGAAATCAATTTTGCATTTACTTATTGCCTCAGTTTGGATCACAAGATTTTCTCCAAGATGAGGATCCCAGTAATACCAGAAGCACACTGTTCTCCTGCATTTCCTGTTATGTATCGATGCTGTCATAACATTTTTATGGGAACAGGACTCAGAATTCTTATCTTGGCACTATAATAAAAGAGGATGTAATCTCATATATAGGACATATTAAACTGTTACAAATCTGCTGAATGGTGCAGGGGAATAATTTGACTATTGTGCTTTAAAATGTTTAGGTATATACTAGCAGGTGCCTGGAATCATAGAGATTCCAGAACTCTCCAGCCAGTCTTCCTATCCAGAAATATACTTCTTCTTAGTGCTTCTCCCCACCCACACTAGCATACATACCTCAAGACCCAAACTAGAGTGATTTAACTGAGTATGAACTAGATCGGGGTGGGCAAAATGCAGCCCGTGGGCCAGATGTGGCCCACCAGGCCATTCTATGCAGCCTGTGGGGCCCCTAAAAAATTTAGAAAATTAATATTTATCTGTCCCTGACTGCCTCTCATGCGGCCCCTGATGGCTTGCCAAACCTCAGTAAGCAGCCCTCTGCCCAAAATAATTGCCTGCCCCTGAACTAGATTCACCAGACCCATGAACCACCATACTAGGATGATTAGACTGCAAATGGAAAATGCATATTCCCTGTTGTGGCAAAGGAAATCCAAAGGCTTTTTATTTTGGGAGCTAAAAAGAGATGCATGGGATGGCTTGTCAGCAGGAATAGATTAGGAGCAGATGAGAGTTTTGTTTTGAAGCTGTAATGCAAAATGCAAATGCATGGTAGCTCAGCTACCATGGAGCTGAGGATGGCAACCCAAGTAAAAGACAACAAGAAATTGTTTTTTAGATATATTGGGAGTAAAAGGAAGGCCCAGGGAGGAATAGGACCCCTGCTAAATGGGCAGAAACAATTGGTGACAGACAGGGGGGACAAGGCTGAACTCCTCAATGAGTTCTTTGCCTCAGTGTTCCTAAGTGAGGGGCACGACAAGTCTCTCACTGGGGTTGTAGAGAGGCAGCAGCAAGGCGCCAGACTTCCATATGTAGATCCTGAGGTGGTACAGAGTCACTTGGAAGAACTGGATGCCTTTAAGTCGGCAGGCCCAGATGAGCTCCATCCGAGGGTGCTGAAGGCACTGGCCGACATCATTGCAGAGCCACTGGCGGGAATATTCGAACGCTTGTGGCGCACGGGCCAAGTCCCGGAGGACTGGAAAAGGGCTAATGTGGTCCCTATTTTCAAAAAGGGGAGGAAGGAGGACCCGGGCAACTATAGGCCAGTCAGTCTCACCTCCATCCTTGGTAAAGTCTTTGAAAAAATTATCAAGGCTCACATTTGTGAGTGCCTGGCAGGGCAAATTATGCTGAGGGGAAACCAGCATGGGTTTGTGGTGGGCAGATTGTGCCTGACCAATCTAGTCTCTTTCTATGACCAGGTTACAAAACGCCTGGACACAGGAGGAGGGGTGGATGTCGTATACTTAGACTTCAGGAAGGCCTTCGATACGGTATCCCACCCCATACTGGTGAACAAGTTAAGAGGCTGTGATGTGGATGACTACACAGTCCGGTGGGTGGCGAATTGGCTAGAGGGTCGCACCCAAAGAGTCGTGGTGGATGGGTCGGTCTCGACCTGGAAGGGTGTGGGCAGTGGGGTCCCGCAGGGCTCGGTCCTTGGACCGATACTCTTTAATGTCTTCATCAGTGACTTGGATGAGGGAGTCAAATGTACTCTGTCCAAGTTTGCAGATGACACAAAGCTATGGGGAGAAGTGGACACGCCGGAGGGCAGGGAACAGCTGCAGGCAGACCTGGATAGGTTGGATAAGTGGGCAGAAAACAACAGGATGCAGTTCAACAAGGAGAAATGCAAAGTGCTGCACCTAGGGAGGAAAAATGTCCAGCACACCTACAGCCTAGGGAATGACCTGCTGGGTGGCACAGAGGTAGAAAGGGATCTTGGAGTCCTAGTGGACTCCAAGATGAACATGAGCCGGCAGTGTGACGAAGCCATCAGAAAAGCCAATGGCACTTTATCGTGCATCAGCAGATGCATAACGAATAGGTCCAAGGAGGTGATACTTCCCCTCTATAGGGCGCTGGTCAGACTGCAGTTGGAGTACTGCGTGCAATTCTGGGTGCCACACTTCAAGAAGGATGCGGATAACCTGGAAAGGGTCCAGAGAAGGGCAACTTGTATGGTCAAGGGCCTGCAGACCAAGCCCTACGAGGAGAGACTAGAGAAACTGGACCTTTTCAGCCTCCACAAGAGAAGGTTGAGAGGCGACCTTGTGGCTGCCTATAAGTTCATCACGGGGGCACAGAAGGGAATTGGCGAGTATTTATTCACCAAGGCACCCCCGGGGGTTACAAGAAACAATGGCCACAAGCTAGCAGAGAGCAGATTTAGATTAGACATTAGGAAGAACTTCTTCACAGTTCGAGTGGCCAAAGTCTGGAACGGGCTCCCAAGGGAGGTGGTGCTCTCCCCTACCCTGGGGGTCTTCAAGAGGAGGTTAGATGAGTATCTAGCTGGGGTCATCTAGACCCAGCACTCTTTCCTGCTTATGCAGGGGGTCGGACTCGATGATCTATTGAGGTCCCTTCCGACCCTAACATCTATGAATCTATGAGAGAAAAAAGGATTTTTGCTTAACCCTTTACCTTTACCTATTCCATCAACTTAACTTCTTCCCCTCTCTATCACCAGTTTAGTTGCACTTCCTCTCATTTCTTCTTTTTTTCCTCCTGTAATTTTTACTTCTGGTTCATTGATTTACACAATTATTTGGTGTTGGTCTGCCTCCCATTTTTAATTACTGGTTCTTTTTTTTTTTTTTTTTAATTTTCAGTGATTTCTCTAAAGGCAATTTTCACTTATTTTTCTGTTGTCTTCTGGGCACGTTTTTCTTTGGTCTCATTTGAGCTTTGTATTTCCTGTTCCTGTGACTCTGCTCAGCAACTGATTTGGGATATAAAATAGTTAATTATTTAAGAAAGAGCTCTCCTTGTACCTTAAGTTGACATAAGTGTATATATCACATATTCCTATCTGATGGATACTCAAGGCTAGATTTTATTCCACCTATTAAGCATTTAAGTGGATTTAAGCACCTAAGTGCAATTCTATTCCACCCTATTCAAGTCCTGAAATCCATTAATGCATACACTTTTGTACCATACCATCATCTTACCATTAAGACTGAATCACAAATAAAGCAGTGAGGACAAGGAGGAACCCACCCACCTTTTGCATTAACCAGTTTTCCGGTATTTGAGCAGGGTAGGTTAGAATTGCATTTAGGCACATAAGTTCAGGTGCATGCCTAATAGATGGAATCAAATCTGGCTCATATGTATATACTAATTTGTATCTTCAGAATATTTTGTGTAGTTTGGTCTTGATTCAACTATGTCAGCTTCTGCATTTGAAGTTATACCAGTGTCTTGAGAAATCAGATAACCAACTCTCTTAGGGTGGCTGCTATAGTGGCACGAGACAGCCGGGAAGACAGTAGTAGTCTGTCTACTATGAAAACAGCTATCCCACGAAAAAGCAGGCACACATCATCTACACTGGTGTAATTTACACTAGTGTCATTTTACCCCATATACTCCCTGAGTTATCTTTACACCAAATTCCAATAAATTATACTGATGTGTGTCACATGCCTCCCCACCCCTGGGTTACATAGCAGTAAGCATGGATTACGCTGATGTAAATGTCTTGTGAGTTCATGTCCACAGGTAACAATTTTGAAATGGTGACCAGTGGCCATACCACAAGTTCTTGGGAATACCTATCTTGCCAACAGATCTATCTTCTATTAACTCCTGTGTGTGGTAGGTAAAGACTGTCAGCATTCACCAAAGGGGGCACTAAGACATGGTTGAGGGCACAGACAGAAGTGCAGCTCTTGGGTCTGACTCATGGCAATTCACAGAAATTTCCATGAATTAGACAACTGCCTCCGATCCAACAGATGTTAGCTGTTGGATTGGGAGAATGGAGGATCCACTCTAAATTGGAGCTGATCCAAGGAGAGAAGCTGCATCTTTACCTGGCTCTGCCCCTCTACACCCTTCCCAACTCTGTTGCTGTCTCTGGATGAGAGTCGCCAATGTGATGAGGTAATAAGTAAGGCTGACTGCACTCTGTCTTGCATTTGTAGGTGCATCACAAGCAGGTCTAGGGAGGTGACACTTGCCCTCTATGTGGCATTGGTGAGACTGCAACTGGAGTACTGCATCCAGTTTTGGGTGCTGCACTTCAAGGGGGATGTGAATGACCTGGAAAGGGTTCAGAGGAGGGCTACTCATATGGTTGAGGTCCTTCAGGTAAGATCCTATAAAGGCAGATTGAGGGACCTGAATTTCTTCAGCCTCCACAAGACAAGGCTGAGAGATGATCTTGTGGCAATCTACAAACTCATCAGGGGGGTCATCAGGAAATAGGGGATACTCTGTTTACCAAGGTGCCCCTCGGGGTTACTAGAAACAATGGCCATAAACTGAAGGAGAGTACATTTAGATTGGACATCAGGAAGAAATTCTTTATGGTAAGGGTTGCCAAAATATGGAATGGGCTTCCAAGGGAGATGGTGCCTATTTTGGAGATGTTCAAAAGGAGATTAGATAAGCACCTGGCTGAGGTTACTTGGCCCCAGCGCTCTTTCCTGCCCAGAGCACGGGGTTGGACTTGATGATCTAATAGGTCCCTTCTGACCCTAGAAATCTATGAAATCAATGAAACCTATGAGATGGGGGAGAAGGTAGGGGAAGGAGGTTGTTCTGGGGTTTTCTCAGCCCCGATAGATTGGGTCTCTCCCCAGGCTGAGGGGCTCCAGTCCACCATCCCCCCACAACTCCAGTGGGGATGAGAAAACACCAAAAGAGACCTTCCTCCCCTGCCTTCTCCCCCTCCCATCCAGAGACAGCATCTGCGGCTCACTGTGCTGCAGCTGGAGCAGACAGAAATTAAGTTGAACCACTTAGGAGTGGCATCATTTGAACCCTCAAACATTGAGCGTTAATTTGTCACATAATTGGAAGGCTCTACAGCCATGCTCTTCTGTTTGGGCACAGCTTTCGAGTGATTTTAAAGGGCCAATTGCGTGACAAATGTATTTCTGTCTGCACCTTGAGTCTTGTTTCAGATCCACTAAGGGAGATAGTGTCAGAGATGGGATTATTCTGGGGAATTCTTGGCCCCAAAATCTGTGTTTAAATCAGTGGATGACATTTCTCTTCAGTAAAAGGAAAATTTGTAAGTACACAAATGAAATCTGTTTCCAAAAGTTTCCGTTTGAGCTCCTTGTTTTTATCTTCATTGTTGTTTGTGTCAAACTGTCAATTTTGCTAGTAATACCATTTACTTTTAAATTTTTTTATTTTTATTTTTGTTGTAAACAGCTCCCTTAAATAAACAGTGTCTCTATGGGTACAAATAAACAAATTAAATAGCTGGAAAAACTTGCCCTAATACAGGTCTTTGCACCCTAGGGACACAGATTTCCAAGCTTTGATTCCTTTAGTGGATGTATTTTGTTTTGTTTTGAGTTTTTTGCCGTATTATAAAAGGGTTAGTTGTTTAATGATCATGTTAAACAAGAGATGTAGGACTATATCTGGTTAGGGAAGCTTAGGACTGTACCCAAGAGGACTACTTGGTACAGTTTCTAATACTTGCGACACATTGTTGTTCACTCTTTCCTGTGGCTTTCCCATCAATATAATGATATAGTGGTGGTGATAATACGAATAGTAGGCATCATTAGGCAAAGTGCATTGTTGTTTTGTGGTTAATTATTTAAATAAAGTACCATCAACTAGAGAGCTCTCTCTACATGAGATCTAGGAAGGCAGCAGATGATAGCATTCATCTCAGTGCCGAACACCTTACAACATGCCTACAAAATATGTGCACCACAGCAACTCAGTTATTGCCTTGCTTTCTAGAGCTATTAAACATGTTTGTTGAAAGTCATGTGAGTACACTGTGGTGATGACTAAGTGGAAATATACTAGTTATGATGCCAACGGACTCCATTTGTAATGGACATGGTTAGTAAAACAGCTGGATATATCTAAAGAGAAGGAAGGATTTCCCAGATCATCACTATTACATTTAATATATATTTCATTGTATATACTCTCTGGATAGAACAGACTTTTTCTGTGCAATGTTAATGCAGAACCTGGAGAGAATTTCATTTCCTTAGGGAATCTATGTAAGAAAATTACAATGAAGAATTTTGTAGAGTTATATACTCAGAGGGATAACAGTTCAACAGTTTCCAATGTAGTCTTCCCAGGCAAAGTGTTTTTAATTTGTTAGTGCCAACTGCTGCTGATAAACATGAGATTTCTATTCTTCCTATTCATATTCTTCTGAAAAGTTTCTATAATATTACACTAGTATTCTGCTCCACCTCCAAAGATACACACTTTTCTTTCTCTCTGAATTACTAATAAATTGCTTTCCTGTCACATAGTCTATCCCTCCATGCAGTTGGTTCAATAAAAGATATCACCCACAAAAATCTTTACCTATCATGCCTCCGTTTTGTTTTCTTCCTTCCCTGTTCTTCATTCTTTAATAAAATTTCCCTCCTGTTTTCATTGTTTAATTGCCACTTAACTATTCCAAACTTGCCTTTCCCTCTGCCTTTGATCTTATATTATTTTATTCTTCCCCCCTCTGTATTTCCCATATTCTCTCCCTTCCATTTATCCTCCAAGGCCCTGTCTCTCTTTCCTTAACCTTCCCTGTATATCTCAATCTTTTAATCTACAATCACTGAGCTGCTGTCCTAACCACAGCTGTTTTTATTCTGTGTTTACACACCCAAAACACATACATACACATTTCACTCCAGGCTTTCTCTTTGACACCCTTTGCAATTGGAGGATGTATAATATTAGCATTCTGGAAAGGCATAAGAAAATAATATATGTAGATAATGGAAATAACACTGTACTTTAATAGGCATAACAAAGGAGGGCAGCAGTTCAGGTGTTTCAAAATGGAAATGGAAATGTGGATTGTCACAGTTGGCTGTCATTGGCGTGTTGGGAGACTGTTTTGGTGAAATTGACCCAAAAAATTTGATTTGATTGGTCTAGTGCAAAGCTATCCAATTTTTAAATGACTAGTTTCCTTGGTCAGAACCTGAAAATGTTATGGAGGCTTTTACTGCTTGTGTAGAAATACATGCAGCTGGAAATATTGCCAGCTGCCAGAGAAACCTATAGACGTCAGGGGAATAAAATCACAGACAGATATTTCTTAATATCTTTTCTCTAAGAAAAAAGGTGGGAGCTTTCATTATGACTGTCATAACTCTTTATTTTAATTGTTTTATGATTGTAATGCTATAAAATGATATTGCCAAAGAACTTATATGATAGAGGTACATTGTTTCTTATCACATTGGTCTCTTTTCCATAGGCTGGAAGGGAAAAGTTAGAGCCAGATGATGCATTGATATATGAAGATTTGGATGTTGAAGGCTGTGATGGGGAAGAATTTGAAGAAACCACAAAATTAAAACTACTGCGTAGAATTGCCTCATTGGCCTCTAAACTGAAAGAGTTAATTGGCAACATTATAACCACCGCTGGAAAAGTTGTTGTGACAATTTTACTTGGTTCAACAGGTTGGTGCTTTTGAAAAGGTCCTCACGAGTCTATCAGATTATGCATTTAACAAATGAATTTTCAACACCTTGGCACCTGGGGGAGTAACAATGGAAATTTTGAAGGAAAAGAAATTGCTGCTGATTTTATTTAAATTAACCTTTTGGCAAGCACAGGAAGATATTGAATTGCTTAATTTTTGTACTAGTTTTGCAAGGCCCTATCATTGAGTATATTACTTTTACAGTCATTGCTGTGACCAACTGATGAAAGGTTACATCCTGTAGACAAATGTGATATGAATTAATAGATTGTGTGGCCTCAGTCACATGACATGAAAATAAAACAAAACAAAAACTCCTTACTGGTGAGTCATAAATAGTGTTGAACAAGCTCAATTGATAAAGGCGAAATTATTGATATAGTACACTTAGATGTCTGTAAGTCCCATGTAACATTTGTCCCAAGTGAAACTTGTTTAAAAAAAAACCCTATATAGAATCGGTATTATGCATAAAAATACTTTACGACTAGTTAATTGATAGAGCATGAAAAGTAACTGTAAATGAGAAAACATCATCCCAGCAGTAGGATCTTTGAGAAATACGTCCTTGAACAAATATATTGTTCAATTTCTTTGTCCCTGATGTAAAAGAAAATAGGAAAGCATTCCCTGTAAAGTATATAGATGGCAAAAAACAGGTTAAGTCATAAATGATGGGGCCAAGTAGTTACAGAGACAAATGCAGATGATTTGGTAAGGTTGACACATATTCAAACAAAATATGTGCTTTAATACAATTTAAGACATGGTCATACATCTGAGGTGAAAAATACAGATCACATTTACAAGCTTGGCACTGTACGTGGAATTCTTTAACACTGAAAAGAGCTAAAGGTTGGTGATAGAAACCCAGCTGAGTATGAGATCCAAGTGCCATGCTATAGCCAAGAGGTTGCATGCAGTCCACAGATAGGTAAATAGGGGGTTGAGAAAGGAGATGGCATTACTTCTGTAAATAACACATAAACTGGTATAAGTGATTGGAAATTTTTCAAATCTGTAACACAACAGAAATTCAGTGCACATAAGCCACTTCCAAAATGGCCAAAACCAGTTTAAGATAAACCTGGATGAATGTAATAAGGAACTTAACTAATTTAGGTTAAATTAGTTTCTTGAACTTCTGTCCCAGATCCCCTCCAGATTCAAGTTAACTCTCAGTCCCCCAGCATCACAGGATGCTTTGTACCTCCCTATAAAAAAACCTCCTCACAGGGTGACTGGTCTAGTCTTTGCCCAATCTGTCTGTGCCAGGTGAGTGGGGAGGTGTTCTCTACCCCTTCCTCCCTCCCTCCCCCCCCACCCCCCTGCTGGCTTCTGACTTGGGGCACTGCAGGCATGTGGCTGCATTTCTGGAATCAAAAGTGAATGTCTGTTCACCTGCTTATTGGTTCAGTCTACACAGCTTAGACTAACCTGCAAAGCTTGAATTTATTCAGCCTCGGGCTTTTTGACTGTCTGTACCTAGCCGCTAACCCCAATTACTGTGACCCGCTCTTATGTGTACAGTTCAAAAAATTATGTTCTAAAATTAGAACACAACCAATTAAAGCACAGTCAAGAATAATCAGATGTCAGAAAATCATACCTTATAGCAGGGGTGTAAAAATCATCTGGCCTCACAGGCCAGATGAATGGTATGGAGCCAGTCCATGGGCAGATCAGGCCCATAAAGCAGCCACCCTCTCTCACCCCATCCCCTAGCACAGGCTGGATCCAGTGCCCATGGTACCTGCTCTGGGACCTAATGCACATGACAACTGCCCCAGCTGTTCTAGGATCCATGCCACATATAGTACCCAGTGTGGCTGATCCAGGATCCCACATGGTGCCCAGTGTAGCACAGGTCAGAGAGTGGCCAGGTCAGTCGCTGCATGTGACATGGGTCCCAAACTCTGTGCACAGAGCCAGTCCTGCTCATGTTGTGTGCAGCCCATAGGTCTACTCTGAGACCCGGGGACTGTACCAGGGGCTGGATGACATGAATCCATAGGCCAAATCTGGGTTGTGGGCTGTATCTTTAACACCCTGCCTGATAATGGGAGACTAAAGAAATTCAATCCATTTAGTTTGATCAAGAAAAAAAAAGAGTTAACTTGACTGCAACTTAAAAGAACCAATGATTGTAGAACATAATGCAATGGTGGAAGTAGAAAGTAGACAAATTAGATTAGAAATAGGATGCATATTTCTAAAAGTGATGGTTGCAAAAGTTTATCTAACAACATCATAGGGATGCGATTCTTAAATTGTTGTAATGACCACTATATCATGCTTTAGGGCTAGTAAATTATTTTTTACACCATTATTTTACAAGTGCCCTTGATTTTTGTTCTTCCAGGTATGATGTTGCCATCTTTGACCTCAGCTGTGTATTTCTTTGTGTTTTTGGGACTGTGTACATGGTGGTCCTGTTGCCAAGTATTTGATCCGCTGATATTCAGCTGTCTGTGTGTATTAATGGCTATATTCAGTGCGGGGCACTTGATTGGACTCTATCTGTACCAGTTACAGTTCTTTCAGGAAGTTGTTCCACCAGGTGATTTCTATGCAAGGTAAGTGCAATGTCTGCTTTATTTAATTAAACACAAACAGTGCACTTTTCTATTGATACATGTTGCAGTTGTTCTTCCACAAAATAACCAACATGATTTTTTATGATGATAATACCAGAAAAATCTTTGTGCATCCTTTGAAAGTCAAAACACGATATACATTGGATAGGCCCTAGGGAGTGATGCTTGGACCATGGTGCAAACTCTGCGTATGTGAAAGAGAAGCCAGGTATCTGAGGGAATGACAATGTATACACACCATCACTTCCTCACCCCTCACAAAAAATAAAAAGCCTGACATGAACCCTTCTTGAATGGCAAAGAATGTATGTGTGTTGCTGCTATTATGGTTTTTTTCACTTTGAACTAGAAGGCTGCTCTGGCAACTACCCAGGAGTTTATGGATATTATTGACTACTTTGCATGATATTAGGCAAATTGCAAGTGCCCTTACTTTTGGAGATATACAAACAACCAGACCACTTGGATCAAGACACAATATGCTTGGATCTGCAGTTACTTGTGTGATAAATATCTATAGGAAGTACTTTGAGCTACCCTTTCAAATATGCAAGGGGATTAAAAAAAATAAGAGATGAACTCACAGAATCATCTAGTTGGTCACTAGTTGTATTATCAAAATTATTATGTCAGATTGCTTTTATGATAAAAATGTTTAGTTCTCCTACCATTTAAAGGCCTTCAATTTTTTAGCTGTCTGTAGTGTGTATAAGTGAAAGGACATTGGATATTTCAGAATAAATAAGATTTTTCTGTTTTAACTTGAGTGAAAAATAGTCTAACACTCCTATATATGTTGTGTTACAGTAGTTAGTACATTCACTCTGTTTCTGGCATTAAATCTTTGATGTTTATTTACCTTAGATTAATAGAGTTGTTTTATAATGTTGGGGCTGCTGACCTTAGGAGGATGATTTAAGTAGACATATTGTACAAGAAATATAAATCTTCACAAGTAAATCAGAAAAGAGATTCTTACAGTTAGGTTCTTTTTGCCATCTAGAGGCCAGTGTAGGAAATTGTGAATTTTCATAACCTAGGCAGAAGGCACAGCAATGTGGCACTTCAGGCTGCTTATACTGTACACATACTTGGGGTGGCGGGAAATTGTGTTTTAATTCAAGTGGTTCCCAGACAGTCGCTCTTACTTAAAATGGCTCACTGTTATGTGTATTAAGCCCCTGTGTGTTTCAAAATGGCCATGGGATGCTTTATCTAAAGGTCATTCAATGTGGTTTGGATAAAGTGCCTCCACAGCCATTTTGGAGGGGTGTTTAATACACCTGACAGTGAGGCGATGCTGGAGCATTCTAGTTAGAACATGGAGCAAACTCGATTAATCAAGTCTGCCCCGATGAATTCTAGTTAGAACATGAATGAGTACGTCTGTGGCACCCTTATAGACCAAGTAGTTTGGGGAGACATGACCATGATGCCTTCTGCTGAAATTAAGACTAACACTGCTAATTACCTCTTTCAAGACGTAGAAAAAGGAAAGTAGTCTCAAGCAGACAGAAACGTTCTGTTCCTTCTTTTTAAATTACTTAGTAGAGGGAAAATAGCTGTAATGGACTTCAAAATTCCCTTTGAATAAGTATGGACCATGATTTGGCCTCAAGAATGATCTCCTGCAGCAACACATTTTAACTCTGGGTAACATTATTCTCTAGTCCATAATGTCTACAATTGTATTTTATTGCCTAAATCAGAAAGGTACCCTTGAAATTCATATATTTATAAACAGTCTGTTTTTTTCATATGCATCTAATCCAAACAGAAGCACTGCAGAAAGTTTGCAGTGAGTTAGCTGGCACTAAATGTTTTTGTAACTAATATGACTTTACTTTCTTCCCAATAGAATTTTACTTATAAAGTAAATTCTATAAGATTCTTCACGATGTAATACTTGAAAAGCTCAATATTGTGTGTATTACATGGAATAATTTGGAATATTTTTGTTCATATTTCTCATTATTTTAGAGTATCCATAAAATTAAAAGTACCAAGAATAACTACCCCCCTCTTCATTCAGTTTTAGATTAAGAATATACAAGAGTAAAATATCCTAGTAAAGATTCAAAGCAGTTTCACAATTTGGGCAAAAATTTTGAGGCTTGGGCTTTAGAATCTTGTCTGATCTTATACACTTTTGTTGACAAAAATCATAATTTTTTATATATTCAGGGCTATTAATATAAGTGATGTTATATGCCAGAAAGAGAATACATGACATAATTTGAAAGAGCTTATGCCCTAAATCAGGGCTGGAGGGAAAGCTTGGGGCCTCTGGCTGCTGCTGTAGCCACAGCAGTAGGGGGAACGGTAGCTGGGTGGGTGTCCAGAGGCTGCACTCCTTGTGGGCTGCCATTCTTAATTACACAGTCAGTCATATGTAAGAGATCACAAGCAAATAGAAGAGGGTTTAATTTCAAAGTTGTGCTTGTATTTATTTCTCTTTTTAATCAGAGTTCTTTTTTGGTAGATTGACATTGATGGGCTGCTGAGAAAAAATGTGTTTAGGAGAGGTCTGACTCAAGAGAGGTAGTGGTTCTCCATGGTTGTAGAATAGGAGGTGCAGGACTGTGGGTGGGAGGAGGACACAAAAATGGCATTAAAGAATGGCCTAGGTATTGTATAAGCTGTGGATAAGGGAGTGGAAGGAAATTATACAGATGAATTGGAATAGTGCAGGAAAAGTATTGAAGCATTTCCCATCCTACCAGAAATGTGATGCACTGATAATGTGTCTACTATCCTCTACTCTTGCAGCCAGGGCAGTGGGGAGTGGTAGCCCAGTAGGCATCTGGAGGTCACAGCTTAACCCCTCATGGTCTGCCAGTTGGAAAGCCCTGAGTTGGAATATGTCTTCTCACAAATTAATTTGCTAGGTTTTTGAGTTTTTTCCTTTAAGAATAAGTTTTAAAATCATGCAGAACATTTTCTGAGACCATATACCTGCAGGTCCTGATTCTGCATAAAAGGCCCATTAAACTCTGTCATGAAATCTGTTTGTGCATTCAATATAAAGGCCCTCTCTGAATGGAAAGGCCTTTGTGGTCTTTATCCATCATTTTATTTTTATTTTTAAATGTATAATATCATCCTAACTGAAAGCCCTTTTCAATGTCATAGACTTGTAGATTCATGTTGCATAAAACCTATACCTGCCTTTTACCCTATTTCAGTCCTCCTCTTGCCTGTGAAAGTAAGCCTGGACACCTAGGTGTCTAGATTTTTTCTTCTACAGGGTATTTTTGGTCAAGCGTGTCTCAAAACCACCATGTATATACTGGTTAGCTTTCTAGTCTGCATTCATAGCTCTAGACTTTTGGATGGCTATGTACATACCAGATTGTTCCTCTGCTCTGGTTACAAAAAGAGAAAGACCTTTCATCTTTCCCCTCAAATAACTCTGTGGCTAGAGTACTCTTGGCCCTTGGCAAGTTATGAGGTAATTTTGTGGGAGATACATGAGGCCATGAGAGAGGGAGAAAGCCAGAGGGCCCTATATGGTCCAGTGATGTGGCTGCTGGTCTGGAGGAGAGGGTCCCTGTTTTCTAGACCTGGCCCTTGTCCCCATTTAGGGCAAAAACTTTTCCCTTTGCACTGTCTCCATTCATATTTTCCAATGGCTATGTTAGAGGCTCAGCTTAAAATGGAGCCCTGGAGAAGGGTGGGAAAAAGAGGCCTAACTTTTGCTGTGGTGGTTTGAGTGCTGTGCTGGGAAGTGAAAGACACACAGTGACCATCCTTAGTCTAAGTTCAGTAGTCATGGGTTTTGGCCACCTCCATTTTTAGGCATCTAAAGCCTCTACACATCCACAAAGTACATGCTTATTGGTCTTAGCCACTATTGTGTATGCTAACTCAATAACAGAATTGTCCAGGTGGATAGGGCTGTGCATAGAATGCCAATCTGCACATACATGGATTTTTTGAGACCTACACAACCAAAAAAATGCCAGGTAGATGACCAAATCTAGATGCCTGTGTGTCCTGAAGAGTGGAATGCTACCATGACTAATTGCAGAGCTGTCCTGTATACCATACACGGAGTGGATCTCCTGTCTAGAAGTCTCTTTTTTCCAGTAGAGTGGGAATATTTCTCTTGCCTCTGAGCCATTTCTGGCTTTAAACATCAGGTTTTACCCTGTCTGAGAGCAACAGAATGTCTTTCATATTACACTAATTTTTCAACAGAGATTCATGTCAATAACATAATGTAACAGAATTCAAGACATTGCTAATATTATTTAGATCTAATTGCTTCTGTAACTTCCTCAAAGTATTA
Organism: Alligator mississippiensis; assembly: GCF_030867095.1. Classification (NCBI taxonomy): domain Eukaryota; kingdom Metazoa; phylum Chordata; order Crocodylia; family Alligatoridae; genus Alligator; species Alligator mississippiensis. The sequence continues at coordinate 96,249,626 of NC_081826.1, read as the reverse complement.
CATCTCTTTTTTTTTTTCCTAAAGGGTTGGTTGTTTTGCTAACAGCTTGCAAATGCAAGTTCAGTCTCCTGTTGACAAAAGCCATACTTGTCCTTGCCATTATGATTATCTCTTACCTGTTTTATCCAAACTATGAGGTAGCCCAAGGCATGTGCTGTTCTGAATAATTCCATTCTTTGGAAATGTTTTGCCATAGGTTTTCATCTGCCACAAGTAAGGACAGGATAAGTCTCCCTACTATTTAGGATTCATTTATTTGCTGTTGGGATACGCAATTAATAGTATGATTTCTAAATGTTATATTAACAATGAATATTCTTCATGAATATTCTGTCCTAAGATCTAATATCTCCTGGCCAAATATTAGGGTCCTTGAATTTTTTATTTTGATGTTACATTTTTTAATATTTGGATTTGAGTAGAGCCTGAAAGGTATTAAACACTTTTCAACCACAATAAAAATGCAGTTGCCGCTCCAAGCAATTCATAAGCTACAATAATAAGTCATATACTGAGGGAGCTAAACTATCTACAGTCAAATTCTTACACTTGTTTCTAATCCTGTTACACTACCCAGTACTACAGTAACAGAAGCTGCACTGGTTTGCTAGTTTGCTAGTTCGGGACCCTCCTGGTACCTGGGAATTTCTGACAGCTGTAAGGTTGACAGGGCTGGCTCTTACATCACCTTTCTGCAGCCTCCAGTATAGTGAGTGGAATGGCAGAAGTGGACTGCGGTGCATCTCTTTCCAGCTGAGAGATGGTTCTCAAGGGATTTTTGCCAGCAGGTCTAACTTAAAGCAGAGCATTACGCTCTAACTGGGATTGAGTTTGGAATGGAGTTCTGAAGAGAGTCAGGTATCCGCTATCTGCTTTTGACAACTGCCTTTACCCTGCTGTGTCAAGCAGATAAAGGCTGTGGCAGAAAATCTGATCTCCAGTTCTTTCTCACTCAGTCTTAGTTTTTCCCACTTATTACCAAGTCCCTTGGACATCATCAGCTGGCAGTTACTGAAGGTTTCCTTGTAGACATTAACAAATGGAGTGTCAAGGCTGGAGGGTGGAGAAGAGGATGGAGGCCATTTAGATAAGAACTGAGTTAAAAACAGGAAGAAACACAGGTGTGAAAGAGGACAATAAGCTATGAACTGAAGGCAATGCAAAGCCACTAACTTAGTTTATAATACAATTTCAATATGTGTTAAAGAGAGGAAAATTGTGCATCTAATCAGTTTTATATCATGTAGTCATACAAAAAGAGCAGTAATCTTTTTATCAGGAGTGTGGCTTAGTATACTATTAAATCAGTGTTACTTCAATAAACTTTGTTATTCATACACATTTCTGTCATCTCCTCTAACTATATACTGGATAGGAACTCGAGAAAAACAGAAAATGAAATTCAGAATGTCCTGTGGTGATTTTATTTATATATGTGTGTGTGTGTGTGTATACACACACACATACATGTACACATACATATATACATATGGTTGTACATGTATGTAATATACATATGTGTACGTGTGTGTATATATGAAAATAAAATGTATACACATGTATATAATATATACATTTATACACGTACATATATGTGTTTGGATAAAAAACATTTCATTTTCTCTTGCATGAGTTGAGTCATATATTCTAGCTTCATTCTTCTAGTGACCAAAACCTTTGAAGGAGAATAAGCCTAATGCAATGAGTAGATCCTATGATAAGGGAGGTATTTCAGTGCTCACTTTCCTATTCATTGGACCAGCCAAAACAACAAAATGTTTTGAAGGATGAGAGTGTTTTATATCTCTTCACATTGACTCAAATAGCCCAGGTACATGTAGCGTGCATTGACTTGAGGAATCCTATCTAGCCCCTCTAGTTCTCTGTCACACGAGGCATTTCCAGAACAATTGGAGAGAAGAAATCTTGTACAGCAAATATAGGTGGAAGGGGTGGGAGATGGAAAGGGAAACAGTGAGAACAAACTATTCCTCCCTTAAATGTAAAATTAAATGCTAGAAATCAAGATTCTGTTACATCTTTTATAAATGAATGACTGTGTTTTGATGGGCCAATTTCCAAACACACATTTTTATTAACTTGAAAAAGGAAAGCTAAGAAATATTGTCTCATTTCTGACCACCTTTCAATGACCATATCAATCTGTTCCCACTGTGTCAGTAATCATATCACTTTATTTTACATATACTGAGGTTAATCCCAAAATTCTGTGTATATATAAAGGGCTTAGGCCATCTGTCTGTATGTCTGTTTGTCTGTCCATAATGCTCTTGGGGGGCGTGGCTTCTGGTGGACCGTGTCTCCAGCCAGTGCTGCATCAAGAATGCCCATCAAGAATGATGGATAGGGCATGGCTGCAGTGGAGCAGGCCAGGCAAACACAGAGTGAGGTGTGGGAGGGGAAGTGGATGGAACGGGGCCGGATGTAGAGCAGGGGGTGGGGGTGGTGTGGGGCTGGACGTGGAGCAGTGTGGGGGAGTGGCACAAGGCCGGATGTGGAGTGGCGGGGGTGTCGGGGGGCTGAACGCAGAGTGGGGAGTGTGGAGCAGGGCCAAATGTGGGGTTGGTTGGTGTACAGTTGGACACAGAGCAGCGGCAGTGCAGGTCGGTGGGTGGCACCAGGGGGGGAGGGAGGCAGGCATGGGGCCGGGTGCAGAGCCGAAGGGCAGGGCTGGCATGGGGCCAGATGCAGAGCAGAGGAGTGGTGCAGGGCTGAACACAGAGCAGGGGGTTTGGCTCAGGGCTGGACTCAGAGTGACAAGGGGGGAGGGATGACACAGGGCTGGACGTAGAGCCCGCCTACCTCCCCCCCCGTCATTTTTGATGGGCAGTTCACTAGTAGACAATAAAATGGCAAATAGTTTTCCTTAAATATGCACAGAAGGTGCTATATGATGAGATTGTGCATGTCTCATTGCTTTGTTCAAATAATTGGGCGCTTACAAGAGTTAGATGACAAGACGTCATGTGCACAGGTTACAGAAAGACAGTTATATTTGTTCAACAAGGATATTTGTATATGGAAAAGGAAAATCTTATCTTGTCTATTTTCTGAGCTACAGTGCTTCTATATTTTTCTGAAGAGGCAGTGAAATAGAATAACAGTCAAGAATGCTGTACTTCTCTTGCTCAGAAAGTTTTTAGAATGCTTCCATAGGAGGTCATGAGAAATTGAGTCACAGAATACAGTTGATTAAAATGAATGTGGTGTGTTGCTTGGCCATTGTTCAAAAGTAAAAAGCAGAAAAAATGCCACTCACAATCATGCAAGCTTTATAACTTAAAAACTAGCAAAACTGCCTGTACTCTCATGTGGAACTTCAATGCCAGATGTGTCTCTTGTGAATCCTTTTTATATTGGTGTTGGACACAATCTTGTCCTTGCAATCCTCTAAGCAATTCTCTAAACACAATGATTGAACAAAGCTAATAGTTGCAGTGGTATTAGAGTTCCAAATGGAACGGGTCCTGTGTGTGTGAATGCACATGATGTAAAGGGTGGAGCAGCAAGTGCTCTCCACCAGTGTCCCCTGAGTCAGGGGACTGAATCACAGAGAGCGTGTCTTGGTACCGCCCTCATCATAAATAGAGTGAAACCCCTAGCATTATGGGAGCTTTACTACTGACTTCAGTGGGCTAGGATTTCTCTTAGGACTGAATAAAATAATGCTGTGAAGTCACGCAGGGCTTAAAGGAGTATAACCTGTTATTTTCTTTAAGAAATCACTTAGAGTTTCCACTTGGAAGGCTATATATTCAATCCTATAGCTTGAGAGAAATCCTACAGTATAAGTCAGGGGTCAGCAACCCCCAGCACGCGTGCCAAGCATGACATGTGAAGACATTTTGCATGGCACATGACTGCCAGCCTGGGCCCTAGGCAGATGCTTGGACTTGAAAGCATTGTCTTATATTTAGTAGTCTAAGTAAGATTTTTCTGCACAGATTGTTTACTTTTTGTGTTTTATTTGTCATGAACAGTATAGCTTAAGTTGGTCAAGTTCACTTTTTTGGCCAGGTTCATCTGAAATTCACGCTGGTCTTTTCTAGTCAGAAAGATCTACACAGTTACTAGGGGTGTGTGAATCGGGCCTTATTTGATTCAGATTTGGCCTGAATTAGGGATAGTGATTCGATTCATTGATTTAGATCACTGTCCCAATTCGATTCAGCCGGATCTGAAGATTCAATGCAGATTTGGAGAATCAGTGATTCGGCCATAGACACAGCTTTAAATGTTTTTTCTACATACCTTGAGGTACCAGGTGCGGCTTGTGAATGTTGCCCTGGTGGGGCAGATGGAGCATCCCACAGGAGCGCAGGGGGGGCCTGCATGCTCAGCGGCGGACCAGAAAGTTGGCCAGAAGTACTTCTGGTCCACTTCCAGGTCCACAGGGGAGCGCGTGGGGAGTAGACCTGGAAGTGGTCCAGTGGTCCTGGAGTGGTGCCCCCCCCCGGCCCAGAAGTCACCAGTCACTGAGCTGGGGGGCAGGAAGGGGGGTCCCCCATGCACTTCTTGGGGACCCGGAAGTGGACCGGAAGTGCTTCTGGTCCACTTCTGGGTCCACTGCCACTGTGTCTATGTCCAAATCATCGAATCTCTTCTAATCTGTCTGAACTGATGTGGAGGGTTGCAATTCAATTCAGAGAGATTAAAGGGTCTTCTGATTCGATTCAGATTCAGAGATTTGGCCACTGAATTGGGCCGAATTTCTGCCAAATTGAATCAGTGACCGAAGCTTCACACAGCCGTAATAGCTACAACCTCTTTCTCCCAGAGGCATGCCACTGGCCAAAACAGCCATGTTATATTGCTGAGTTAGCATGTCTAGCATTTATAGCACAACTAGGATTGTGCCCAAAATGCTCCAGAAAGTGATGTCACAGCAGAGTTAGTTACGAGCATGGAAAATTAGAACAGACAAGATAATACTGCTACAATATGTAGATTTACATTAAATACAAACAACTCAGAAAGGGGAGTTAATTAGCAGCATGGCAGATGAACTGGTCAGAGTGCTAAGGGAAACTTCGAAGTCTGGAACAGTTTGGTTAACTATCCTTTTTAGTTTTGCTTGCATTTTAGCAAGCTTCAAAAGGTGAAACTTCAGCAAGGTTTTCAGCCCAATTGTAGGAGAAAATACTAGATGTAGCGAGAAACATTACAAGCTTGTTCTTGAGACATTTCCATCTCCATCTCTGAAATACAAACACCAAAAATTCTGAGTACTTATCCAAAGGGATTCCTTTGAGGTCCACTCAGCAAACGTCATGCAATTAATGGTATGTCTATACTGCATCACTTCTAGCTTACTTGGGTTCCAAAACCAGTCTAGCTGAAGCAGACTGATACTTGGCACAAGTATATGTATCTATCCAGCTTCTCAGGTGTGTTTGGCAGCTCATGTTGAGATTTGTGCTGCCTGGCTAGAGCACTACCAGTACCCAAACTAGCTTATTTAAAGCTTATCTATCTGCACTGCAGGTACAGGAGTGACTGCAGTGTAGATATACCTTGAAAGAGCTTGATTTGGCTGCACTTCTTGAAGGTTGGTGATATTAGTGCTGCAAAACTCTCTGCAAATGTGATTTCTGAACAAGGTAATAGGATACTTCTTGAATTTTGAGTTACTTGGTGTGCTATAGGATCTGGGACAAAAGTTCAATAAACTGATTTGACCTAAATCAGTTAAGTCTGATACTACATCCATCAAGGTTTATTTTAAACCAGGTTCAGCCCTTTTGAAAGTGATTTATATGCACTGAACTTCATTGGGTTAGAGATTTGAACCAGTTTCCAATCACTTATACTGGTTTATGTGTAATGTCTGTTGTCCATGCTTATTAATGGCTTATTATCATCTTCCACATCCATGCAAATGTCTCTCCACTTCACAGGTGTTAATGACCCGCTGTGCTTTTTAATGGTCTTGATGTTCCACTATTCAAGCTATCGTTTTCAGGACTTCTGCTGTCTGTTACACATTCTTAGTAATATCTCTCTTCTATTCCATAGTCTTGCAGACTGTTTTTAACTCTATCTAAGAACCTTAACTCAGGTGTGCTAATAACTCAAAGTTAGAAATGACTGACATTGAAATATTGAAAGCAGTCAAAATGCTCAAGAAGGCTAGATTTTGTTTTACGAATCTCAATAAGAGAAGTACATTTAACTATAATAATTATGGGACTAATGACACACTCTCTTGTGACTATTTTTGCCTAGTTTGTTGTGTTTTCGAAACTTAATGTATAATCTAGCAAATTAGTGCACATTCCAATACAGTTATATTTGTTTTTGCTTTGATCTTAAATTGAAAAATACAGCACTAGCTCCCTAGCATATTAGTAACACTTCTAGTTTCTCTTTAACTGGAGAAAAATATGTTATGTTCTATGTGATGATGCACCACACCATCTGCATCCCCCTTTTCAAAATCCTAGATCCACCCATATGAGGAGATAAGGGCGGAGCTAAGCAGATAAAAGCAGTCTCAGGCTTCAGGTGTGAGGAGATAAGCAAATAAAGGGCAGGCTCAGGCTCTTCCTGCTGGCTGCTCCCCTGCCCCCACTGCCTGCCTACTCTGCAAGGAGGTAAGCCCTGTAATAAATCAATTTGTTTTTAAAATGGGGTACTGCTCAATTCACAAAAGTTTTGGAGGGGTGCCTGAAGTCTGACAAGGGGTGATCTGCATGTGGAAAGATTGAGAACCACTAAATAAGACTCAATTTAAAAATGACATAAACCAAAAGAAATACTAAGATGTTGAAAAGCAATGACATTCTGCACATGGAAAACACCAATTTCCAAAGCTGCATTTTGTTATAGTGGTGAGCAAGGTTGAAACTGGTAAATTTTTTGGAAGACCTGCTTGTTGGTTGGACTTCTGCACAGGTGGTTCTCATTAATGAGAGGGGGGGAAAGTCTTGGCATTCAGAACAATACATATGCTGTATCCGGAAACTAGGCTTGGATTGTAAGCATAAAATCAGTCACTGTTACATGACATAACATTGGCTACAAGCCACTTCCTTCCCCTTTTCTATCACTAAATAGCAAGCAGAATATTGCCACAAAAGGGAAAGATGCATCCTTCTTCTGGGTTCCTGTAAAGAAATTTTGGACCAGATTTTCAAAGTTTTTATAGACTATTATAAATCTAAAATATGTTTGACTAAATCAGATGAATATACACACAATTGATATCCTAATGTTCACTTGGTCATTTAGGCATGTAAAGTGGCCCTATGCCCTTCCCAGTGAAGTCAAAGACAAAAACTCCACCTGCAGTTCGTGGAAGTCAGATCTGGTATATACCTATACCACAGACATATGATGATAATTGATTTGTTTATTCATATTAGAGCATGTGCCTCCATATATCTCATACTGGCTGGCAGGAGAAATATTATGTGGGACAGCTGAGAGCTGTTGCGGGGCTGTTGCGCAGAGGAGTGCACGGCGGGGGCACTGGGTGCTGCACTGCGGTGGCGGGGCGGGACGTGGCATGGCAGTGGTACCAAGCAGCACCAGGTACTATGGGACAGCAGCGCCACGGTGCTGCTGCTGTTGTTGACTGTTGCAAAATTAGTTTGGGGGGCTAAGCCCCATTAGGCCTGGCCTTCCACTGCCTATGGCTAGCTAGTGTATGCATACTGATAACTTCTGACTCTTTAATTTTATATTAGTATTGTTAAATAAACACACAGCTATGGCCCATAAGTGCTGAACAAATGTCCATAGCCCTGCCCAGAAGTAAGACATAGTACCATAGTTTCCTTGAATCCCTATCTTTACTACTTTGTGGTAGTAAGAGGAAAGAATTATGATTAGCAATTTACTTCTGGCATAGCTAGCCTCTCCTTACTTTTTCCTAACACCTATTTGCCAACCGTTCGTTTCATGTTCTGGCATTCCTAGTAATGAGAGCAATATTTAGCACTTATGTAGCATGTTACATTTTCTTTTCACTGTACTAACATTACCAAATGAATCACTCCCACGTTCTGATGAGATAGTGGGAAAAGCAGTCTCAGTATAACTCATATACAGTAGTTCTTACCTACTCAAGAGAAGTTTAATTTTAAAAGTTGTCCTAGTAAATTGACAAATATCATAATCTCCATTTTACAGATAGGAAAATTAACCCCAGAAAAATTAAATTGTTTGCTGAAGGCCCCACAGTGTCCATCAGAAGTTGGATTAAAACTCAGAAGTTCATGGCTCTAGTCACTTTACTTAGGTTGGTAGATCACATTGCAACTCTTTCTATTGGAAACCTAAAATTAATATGTATTATACTTCATTAAATCTAATTATACACTCATCAAAACTTTGCATACAGTTTGCATTATAATAAAATCTTGACAATTCAACTGTATTCTGCCTACATCTTGAATGTGTATTTCAGATAACATTGTTCTAATAAATTCTGGTTCCCACCAATGCTGTTTTTGCATGTTCTTTTTTCCTTACAGTTTCTTGCAAAGTCATTAACATAAAATACATGTGATGGAAAAACCACATAAATATTTCTTAAATTCTATGGGTACCTGAGTTTAAGACAACAGCAAGGTTATTAGGTTGTTACTTGTTTGTTCTGAATTTATGGAACAGCCTGTGCTTCCATAGTATCCACTGTTCTACATATGTGAGACTTATGAATTGAAGCCATTGGCTGATGTCCCTTTATTAGCTCTGCCAAATCAGTTTGAAAAAAAGCTGTAACCTCAGTAACTAATTGGTGCTGCTAGACATCATTAAATTATGCCTCCTGCTGAGTGCAGAAGTATCCAAATTCAGTCTGGCATGAAGAACCCTTTTCTGCACTATCTACTTTTTCAAAACATTCTGTCAGTGCCCCTGCCTCAGCCTTGTGCCATTCCACCTCATTGCTTCCTCTCTGTATATATAATTAAAAACAAAATCTCATTTAGAACGGTATTTCCTTGGTAATAGTACTATATTCTTCTATGAATAGTACTGTATGGGTGCATCTACGTGTTGCCATATGGTGACTGCAAGGCAGTACGGGCAATTTCTTTGCCTCCGTTTTCCTAAGCAGGGACCGGGTCACTGCCCCCACTAGGACCTCCATAGGTCCCAGGGGAGGTGTACCCAGACCTAGGGCCAGTGAGGATCTAGTCAGGAAACTTCTGGAGGGACTGGACATATTTAAATCAGCTGGTCCTGACGATCTCCACCCCAGAGTGCTGAAGGAATTAGCAGAGGTCATTGTGGGGCCCCTGGCACGGCTTTACGAGCACTCATGGTGCTCTGGTGTGGTGCCAGAGGACTGGAAAAGGGCCAATGTGGTTCCCATTTTCAAAAAAGGGAGGAAGGAGAACCCAGGAAACTATAGGCCAGTTAGTCTTATCTCAATCCTGGGTAAGCTTTTTGAGAGAATTATCATAGCACATGTCCATGAGGGGCCAGCAGGAGAGATTATGCTTAGGGGCAACCAACACGGGTTTATCAGAGGCAGGTCCTGTCAGACTGACCTGGTGGCCTTCTATGACCAGGTCACAAAATCCTTAGATGCAGGGGTAAAAGTGGATGTAGTCTTTCTGGACTTTAGGAAGGCCTTCAACACTGTCTCTCACCCCATTCTCATTAAAAAAACTAGGGGACTGTGGCATTGACACCTACACAGTCAGATGGGTCACTAGTTGGCTGGAGGGCCGCACCCAGAGAGTGGTGGTGGATTGGTCATTTTTGACCTGGAGGGATGTGGGCGGTGGGGTTCTGCAGGGCTCGGTCCTCGGGCCCACACTGTTCAACATCTTCATCAGTGACTTGGACAAGGGGTTAAAAAGCACCCTGTTCAAATTAGCAGACAACACTAAGATGTGGGGGTAAGTGGGCACGCTAGAAGGGAGGAATAGGCTGCAATCAGACCTAGACAGGTTACAGGGGTGGGTGGATGAGAACAGGATGGGTTTCAACACTGACAAGTGCAAGGTACTGCACCTGGGGAGGAAGAACCAGAAACATAACTACAGGCTGGGGAACTCCCTTCTTATCAGTACAGAGGCAGAAAAGGATCTTGGAGTCATTATTGATGCCAAAATGAACATGGGCCAACAGTGCGGGGACGCGGTCAGGAAGGCGCAACCGCACCTTGTCATGCATCCACAGATGCATCTTGAGCAGGTCCAAGGAGGTGATTCTCCCCCTTTATGCGACACTGGTCAGGCCACAGTTGGAGTACTGCATCCAGTTCTGGGCGCCGCACTTCAGGAGGGATGTGGACAACATCAAGAGGGTCCAGAGGAGGGCCACTCAGATGATCGGGGGCAGTAGGGCAGGCCCTATGAGGAGAGGCTACGGGACCTGAACCTGTTCAGCCTCCAGAAGAAAAGGCTGAAGTGGGATCTAGTGGCCTGTTACAAACTAGTCAGAGGGGACCAGCAGGCATTGGGGGAGTCCCTGTTCCCCCAAACACTCCCGGGAGTGACAAGAAATAACGGTCACAAGCTGGCAGAGGGTAGATTTAGACTAGACATCAGGAGGCGCTACTTCACTGTCAGAGTGGCTAGGATATGGAACCAACTTCCAAGAGAAGTGGTGCTGACTCCTACCCTGGAGGTCTTTAAGAGGAGGCTAGATGAACATCTTGCTGGGGTCGTTTGACCCCAGTATTCTTTCCTGCCGTGGCAGGGGTTCGGACTTGATGATCTGCTCAGGTCTCTTCCGACCCTACAAACTATAAAACTATGAAACTATGTGCATGGTTAGATTTTGCTGCTACATTGCTATAGCAGCATACTATACCAAGCTAATGTACCACTATGGCAACATAACTGACAATTATGTGTAGACCAGCAAGATCATGATGTCACCATAGCATGCCATATGGCAATGTAGCACACTGTTACATCACCGTTAGGTGATGTGTAGACATGTCCTGTAACATGAATCTTCTTGCCCCTAACTCTTCTATGAATAAACTTTTATATGACGGAGTGGGACAGGCTGTCCACCAGGGCTGCGCGAAACAGCACTGTTTCATTTTGACTTCCATTTCAGAGGGACAGTGTTTTGTTTCATTGTTTCATTTCATGTGAAAGCACTGTTCCGTTTTTTTTAGTCAAAACTGTTTTGCTGTTTCCATGCGTTTCGAAGTTTCGCCCATTGTCTATAATGGGGAATCCTGAAAATGCCTATAACTTTGTAATTTCTTGCCTGATTTGGATAAAACTTGCAGGAATGGTAGCCTCTTCTGAGTTCAGGAAGTCTGCCAAGTTTCAAGGAGATAAGTGCAGGAGTTTTTGTGAAACTGTACCTCAACTGTTGAAAGCAAAACTCAAATCACTTGCCAGCAGCAGCAGCCTGCTGTCATCCCATGCACAGATCTGGGGGCCCACATCCCCAAGAGGACTTCAGGGCCATTCCAGACTCCTCCTGGGGATGTGGGCCCCTGGATCTGTGAGCCAGATGACAAGAGGCTGCCACTTGGGACCAGTGCTGGGCATTGCCCATGCCCAGCACTGGGAAGACTGCTGCTGCTGCTGGCCCCAGGCATCAGCGGCAACCTCCTGTCATCCTGCATGCAGATGTGGGGGCCTGCAGAACTATTAGCCAGGGCTGCACTTGGAGCAGCTCCATCACTGGGTCTCTGTCACCTTCCACCACTAGGCTCAGCTCCGTGGGGCTGCAGAGCCTCCCACCCCTGGGCTCTGCTCACCAGGGCTGCACTTGGAGTGGCTCCACCACTAGCTCTCCTGCTGCCTCCCACCACAGGGCTGAGCTCCATGGGGCTGGCAGAGCCACTCATTGTGCAGCCCTGGCTCTCCCCTGCCTCCTGCTACTGGGCTGCTTTGAAACTCAAAATGTTTTGAGTGCACTCATTTCATTTCAAAGCTGTCTCAAAGCCTTTTGTTTCATTTTGATTTTGCTGTTTTGAGCTCAAAATCCATCAAAACAGCTTTGAAATGAAACACCTATTGAAATTTTGCACAGCCCTCCTATCCACCTAATGCATCTACTTCAAACTTTTTTCTTTTGACACTTGGCATTTTCATTTTTGTCTCCCATCCTGAAGGTTCTCTGCAGGTTTCACCATAGGTATATCACTTTCTGTTTCTTGTAGAAACCAGTTCCAAATTCCTTAACAATGCAATAATATGTCACCAAACAATGAGCAGAAAATGGATTGATTAGTTTTCTTTGTTGTCCTGCACTTTTCCATTTTTAAATTTTATTTTACACCCATACTGTTTTGGGTTGTGATCACAAAGTGGAATCAGTCTTGGGCAGTCTTTTGCTCTAGAAGGACTTGGGATTTCTAGGGAAGACTTGTTGGTGACTAAGTAATTGAGACTCTTCCCTAGGTGCTAGGGGAACAATGGGCATCTTTACATGTACTCCAGGGAGGTGCGGGACACTTTAATTAGAACAACTCTGAGAGCTTTAGTTAAAACACCCCCAGCACCATTTTGAAGTGTGGGGATGTGGAATACATGAGAAGTGGAGGTTGCTGGAGCACACTAATTAGCATGCTCCAGCAAACTCGTTAATCAAGTCTGCTCTGACGTGCTGTGATTGCAGCACATTGGAGCAGTGTCCCAGCACATCTAGAGGCACTCAGTAGTACTTAGCAGTATTAGGCAGCTGGATATGCCCTGTTAGGGGTTACATAAAACCACAGTCTTGACCAGTTATGGCATTAGAGTTTACATGGCAATTTGGGAAGAAGAGGTTTATTACGTCTGACATGTAGAGAGAATTTCCACTTGGTAATCGTCTGTCGAAAAATTCTTCTTTTCAGATTCTAAACTATTTTGTATTTTTTCCAAGAGGTTTTAAACAGCTGCATTAAACAGCTAGCTTCAAGAGAAGCTACAATTTCAACAACAGATTATGCCAATTGCATGTATGGACCAGGTGCCTGTTGTAAAGGCATGGGCCATGTTGCTGAGGGTGAAAATGGATCATGTTCTAGGTGAAACCCTAATTGGCATGAAATGGAACCCAAGTTAGGATTTCTTTTGGAGCTTTATGGTGCCCCCAGCAGCAGTAGCAGTATTTGCTTCTTCCATGTAGGCCTGTTCTCAGTTTACCTAGTTAAGCTCACCTTGCTGCACATTTATGAAATACCAGACCTCATGTTCTTAATCCACTGAGTTGGAACAATGTCAAAGTACTATCTCAGTAGTCTTCAAGGAGCAAAAGTTCAGAGGTTCCTCTGCTTTTCATTCCCACCTCTCCGCAGGAAGGAAACTTGGGGGTAGAGGGGTGGCAAAGAAGAACTCAAAAGGGGCATGGGGAATATTAAGAACACAACTTCAGTTCAGAATAAAATGTCCTTCTTAACACAATCACCTTTTGGGCCCACAGTTAATAGCTGTATGGTCAATGGTTCTCATTCATTAATTTACTCTAAAGTAAACCTTGTGTTATAGTCTGACAGAACCTTTGGACCATAACTAAGGTATATCGTGAGGGACAAAACTTTGAGTCCTGGAGTTCCAAAACAAATAACCCACTGATTTGTCCAATGAATGTATCATTTTTACACCCTGTGTCAGAAGGTAATCTCTATTTTAGCACCAAAGGAACCAGCTCCTTAGTGAGGCTACTGGATTTTTATTTTATGTGAAGTAGGCATGAGTTTTTCTACTGCTGTGGTACAAATTTGGTGTATGTGAAATAAGTCCAAGGCCATTTTATTAGATGAAACATGTTATATCTCACAAATCCTTTATGTTCAAACTTAAATCCCCAAAAGACAGCTGCTTCATTTCACATACTCTTAAGCGTGTGAAAGTCTGAGGGCTGGTAGTTTTTAATGGATTTCCAAACCCTAACAGTTTCCAGTCACATAGCCTCAGAAAAAATTCCATTATTGGGTTACTTTGAAAAAGTAGGTTATGTAACAAATAATATTTAACATCCTGTTTTTAAGTTGTTAATACGCTTGGGAGCAAAGTGGTTTTTATGGCTGTCTATATAGTTAACATTTAAACAAAAATGTAAAGCCTTTTTGTATTCAAACAGTTGTTGCTAGCTTCTATATAATGCTCAAGCCTCAGGGTTATACTTTCTTCTCTGCATTTATCCCTGGATTAATGGCTCATAATTTCTCTCTTTGCCTACTTTATATGGATGATATTTGCCTGCAAGGTTAACATTACTTATTTTTTCATGAGGTTTCACACGCAATAGCTGTTCATTTGAGATTAGTTTTTCTTTAAACAAAAAGCCACTGGTGAAAGAGGGGGGTAGGAATCATGCTAGTGCTGGTTTTATCATTGTCAGGAAAGCTTTGATCCAATTGGAGCTATGGAAACCAGGACCTGTAGAAAAGAGCACACAGACATCTGCTATAGAGCTATAGAAACGTGATGACATTAAAACTATAGGTGTAATAATCTACTTATTCATCAAGCTTTAAATTCAGTGCACATATATGTGTATTGTAGTGTTGTGATAGCAACACTTGCATTCTAAGTCCCTGTTTTCAGATATTTCCAAAAATGTTATTACCCATGGGACTGAAATGTCTCCTAATTCTTCTGAACACAAACAACAACACTTTTTTATTGTTTTAATCTGGCTAAATTCCATTTAGCCTATTTTAAATGATCCTTTTGTGGATAAACTCTTTTTATAATAAAACAGTTAAAATGTATTGCATTCTTCACAATTGATTTAATTTAAAAGTTCAGCCTTTCCATGGATATAGGACCAAAGCTTCCATACATGGAACTTACACTGAGCTCTGTGAGGGCATGACATACAGGATCAAGCCCTTAGTACAGATAAATACCTACAGAATCTTCACAGAACTCTGGATTAGAAAACATAGTACAATACAGTATACTAATACAGTAAAGGGCAATCTTAAGGCATGAGGATACAGGCAGTTCATAAAATCAAACTGTAACGTGTAAATTGTACAAAGACAAGACATACTTCCGCAAATCATTGCAGAAATACTATACCTAAAAACCCTCTTGTTTCTGTTGTACCAAGCACAGCAAAAGGTTTCTGTAAAATAATAATAATAATAATAATAATAATAATAATAATGGGATATAAAGATCCTATAGGTACTTGCTTTAGAAATTTGCTGCAGTGGGACCAAATTTTGATCTTTTCATTGCCCTTTCTTGCTTATATTTATGAATAAATATTTGTCATTGACATAGAGCAGGGTGGGCAAAATACAGCCCATGGGACAGATCCGGACCACCAGGCCATTCTGTCTGGCCCACGGGGCCCCTAGAAATTATTTTAAAATTAATATTTATTTGTCAAAAGTGACAGGAGCCGGGGTAGTAGGACCCAGTGGAAGCGACAGCAGGCTCCTGGAAGAGCAGGGCCCACCTTGCTCCCCCAGCTGGAGGGACCATGAGGCTATTCCCGCCTGTGCCATTGTGGGAAGCTCAGGTAAGAGGGAGTCGGGAAACACGCTGGTCTCCGTCTGGCCATGAGGCTGGGGCAGGGGGCTGGGAGCAAGGGGGCGCACAAGAGCCAGCACTGGTGGGGCCCAGAGCAGGGTGGCTCTCCTCTCTCCATGCTGGGGCAGCCTGGCCCGGCTTCATACAGCCCAGCCAGCTGCGCCCCAGGCTCCTGCCACCCTGCTCTGGGTCCCACCGGCACTGGCCCCAGGGCACCACCTGGCTGTTGCTGGCTCTCAACCTCCCTGTCTGGCCCTGGGGGTGGCATGGGAGCCACCTGGGGATGCTGGGGGTGGTATGACCCTGTGGGGAAGTGGTCCGGGGTGTGGGTAGGCAGTGTGGAACTTCTATCCCATCCCTGAGGCTTGAAGCAGCAATGGCCTGGCTGCCACCCCCTCCACGGGAGGCTCTGGTGGTTGCTGCCACCCTGGGGGGAAGCCCCGGGCCCCCCAGTCCCACACGAGCCCAGCAGCAGCTTGCTTCCCAGCCCCAGGATGGGCGGGGAGGTTGCAACAGGAGCAGGAGTGTATCCACATCTGCTTTTCTGCTCCAGAAGTTCCTACAGCCGTGAGGAGTCTCGGGGTCCTGGAGAAGCTCCTGGCCAGCCCCAGGGGCATCATGGATCACCTCCTGAGGCTGCTGGGGGTGGCATGACTTGGCAGGGTCCCGGCCCAGGGTACGGGAAGCTCGGGGAGGCCGCAGGAGCTTTCAGAGGAAAAAAGCAGCTGCGGTTCCGCTCTGGCTCCTGGTGCAACCTTCCTGCCCATCCTGGGGCTGGGGGGGCGATCTGCTGCCAGGCTGCTGGGCCCCTGTGGGGCGGAGGGGCTGGGCCTTCCTCCCAGGGTGGCGGCAACCCCCAGCAACCCATGGGGGGAAGCAGCCAGGCCTTTGCTGCCCCAAGCCTCAGGCACGCGATGCAAGTTCTGCACCATCTCCTTGGGCTTTCCACATCCCAGGCCACGTCCCCACTGACTTGTGCCACCCCCAGTGGCTCCATGAGCCCTCTGCACTGCCCCCCAAGCCTGACAGGCCCTTTCCCGGCAGCCCCTGGCCTCCTGGCAGTAGCAGGAGCTGCCAGAGTGCAAACGCGGCCATGAGGCTTCAGTCAGCAAGGGCCCAGCTGGCTCCCCCCTTGCAACCCTTCCTGCAAACCCCATAGCCACACCCTCCTCCGGACACAATCACACATCCCACAAATACCACACACACACACACACATCCATAGCTCCCCGCAAACCCCACATCTACCTACCCACCCATACCCTCCAACACCATTGCACACCCCACACACTATACAAGAGTAAGACTACGTTTTGAGATATTATCCAATCACTTCTACATATAAAGCACAAACACACAGGTGGTATCAGGACAAAAATATGTTTTCAATTGAATTAAAATATAATATTATGGGTCTTTGATTTTTGTACATAATTTGTTTTTTTTTTCCAGTTCTAAGATAGCAAACCCTCTTCTCCAAAGGAGTACTTCCAGGGGCAAGGGGAGGGACTTACGGTGGCAAGGGTCAGAGGTTAGGGGCGGGAGCTTCCAGTCCCAAGATGGTGACCGGGGGGCGGGGTACCTGTCAAAGGGTGGGGTTACCCATGCAGCCCTCGACAGCTTGCCAAAATTCTCTAAGCGGCCCTCCATCCAAAATAATTGCTCACCCCTGAAGTAGTGTCTCACAGACCCATTTTAACTTTTTTAATTTGTCTGTTAAAAGAAAGTACGTCCAGTTTGAGTACAGGGATTCTCCCTATTAGATCAATTTTACATTTGTAAAATATGCACATAGTTACATATGTAAAATAGCAGTAATATTTTATAAATTATTAAATGTTAACTTTTTACTAGCAATATATTTTAGCTATACTGGAAAGCCTTTAGAAACAAGGGAGATTTTTTTTAAAGCAGAAGTAGTTTAAGTAATTGTCCTTCAGAAGTATTTTCTATAAAGTTCAGAATATTTTGTAAAACCACAAACTTCTTTTGAGTTCTCCAATCTCTAATTACTTTTTTGATATCCTGGTAGGGTATTGATCTTACAGTGTATTTTAAGTCTATAGACACGCAAAGAAATGGCTGCGAGGTAAGCCAAGATGGGTGTGTCTACACAAGTGCCCAACTGTGCAGTTGTTACTGAACAGTCATTTAGTACTTGGGAAGTAAGAACTGTCAGTACTGCGCAGTCCTGGCAGCACGTGGGTCATTTCCGACCCTAGTGCGCAGCAACAACAAGCTACTAAGAGTTATAGTTATTTTAAATTACTGTAACTGTACCCAGACATGGCCCATTGATTGAACTCTTGCAATTGGCTCTAATTTCCACATATGCTTAGTAACTAAAATTAGCGGGAGTTACATCCATGTCACTGTGGAAGGATAATAGTATACTGCACTTATGAAAAGTGGATACATTAGAAAAGTATAATTAGAAAAATAATTAATAATGTAGCTTAATATCCCAAAGAATCACATTTTAGGAATTCCTTCTGTAAGATAATATTTTTCTGGGTTTTTATCCCTTTGGGATTTTATTAACTGAAAATTGCTTCTGAATTTTGTGATTTTGCCATTAAAATTATAGAAGAATTATTTTAAAAATCCCCTGTATATAGAAAACCAGATAGTCTTTCCTTCTCATAGTTTCTTTCTAAAAAAAATAAAAATATAGTAGTCAATAGTGATGCAATATTATTATTTTTTCCCCATTTCATAAGATATTGCAATCACATTTGGTCTTGGCATTTCTACTTTCTGCCTTTATATCCTACAGGAAACTGTAGCTTCTGGCAGATGGGGTAAACATGCATGCAACAGCAGATGGACTTCCTTTTTTTCTTGGTTGTTTTTATTCTGTTTTCTTTCTTTCTTTCTTTCTTTCTTTTGGCCCTGCAAGCTTTTGGAAGAAAAAAACAATAAGAATACAAAATTGAAAGTTAGCAATTTTCTTGCTTGCTTGCTTGCTTTCAGAATTTACCAAGACCAGACAAGGTCTCTAGAATTTCATGAATAGTTAGGATATAGCAAGTGTCATGTCTGAATGCAGCAGAGCACTACTAAGTTGTGTGGTAGGTTGACATATGTAGAGTTGCTACTAGCCTGGGTTTGCCTCTGACCAGAATGATTTGTTTCATATAGTACTGAGGTGATGTTCTTGCTGTGATGATCCAGGAAATATATATGAGACACAAGAATTCTTGTACTGGTAACTTTTATTGGATCAACTATAGGTATAGTCTTAGGCAAGCTTTCAGGTATCACAGGGTAGGGTTCTGTGATACCCAAAAGCTTGGCTATTTCTATACCAATCATACAGTTGGTCCAGTCAAAGATATTACCCTCAAGAATCCTTGTTGCAGGTAGTTTTTGGAGAGAATTTTGACAATGCTGGAAACAGAGTTAAACTTTATAAATCTACCAAGAAATGCAATTAGAGACAAAAACTGCCAGTTCTCAATCACTATACCTTGAGGTCCAGTAGGGATATATGAGCACTAAAAAGAAAGCAATGTGCAGAGCCTTTGAGTATTTGTAATTAGTCCATTGAGAGGTTCAGCAGAAATCTAGCCAGCCTGAAAACCTGCTGCATTCTAAGCCCCGTCAGAGGAAACATAATCAATAGTACATGATAGGAGACCTTTTCCTGCCACTATGAATCACTTGATATCCTCTTTGATCGCAAGCACTGAATGAATTTTTTATGCATAATTACCTGAAAAAAGAGTGATTTGCACATTGCCATGTGCTCGTGAGAAAAGCTGCTATTGTGATTTTACTTCCTTTTAGTGGCTCTGTAACTGAATCTGTAAGACCTGGTTAGTTAGCTATTAATTGTGAGGCTTTCTGCACAACACCTATGGTTTTTCGTTGTATTAATATGCTTAATGCCTATTCATAAACATTTAATGCACAGAGATTGTGTTGCATTAAGTGAGCAAAATAGTATTTTTATGTAAGGGTGATGTCACACCTTTAAATTAACACTTACCAAGTGTAGTTAAAACATGAGCAGGCGCAAGTTCAAGCAGTTTAGCACATACTAAGTGCTCCCATGGAAGTGCAAACTTGTTCCCTTTCAGGTGAGGGTTATCTCTTAATATATGACTAACTTTAATACATCACAACATTCCAGTGGTTTGCAACAGTTGCAGATTAATGCATGACACCACCCTAACACTTTTCACTAATCATAAGCAGTAGAAAATAGCAGCCAGATTTAAATACAATTTATGGGCAGTCTAATACTAAATTATTTCCAAAATTTGAGAAAATTAAAATCATAAATAGTGTATATTCAAATGTTAACAGTGTTCTCTAAAACAGAGTTTCCTTGATTACTAGGGAAAAGCTTAGCTGTCAAAGGAAGTGTTTTGTTCTGCCTTTTAATGTATGAGAATATATTGATTTATCTGGTATTTACAAATCTAAACTGTAGCAAACATGTAGCATTGTCATGTTTCATAAAAGAGGCTATGTGTGGGCTTCTTTTGCTAATGTATGGTTTATTTCTGTACGAGTAACTAGACACTTTTGGCTGTTCTTATGTTGCATTGCAGTAATAAGGCAGTAAAATAGTTGGCAGTGACATTGTCAGTTTAGTGAATTCACCATTTCAGCGAAGCATATATCTTTTTATTGGTGATTTGGAAGAAAATTATGAAATTATTGCTGATAAAGCTTACAGATGACAGATTAAAGTGTTGGTAAAAAGAAATCACCTACATAGAGTGATCTGGATTGATTGCTAAACTGGAAACAAACAACATTTATTGTAATATAATCAAATGTGTGGTCATATATGAATTTAGAATTTCGGCCATCATTTACAGGATGGACAAGTGAAAAATTGTGTTTGGGGAACATTATGTATCCTGTGTTGTACTGGAAGTAAAAAAAAAAAAAGGTCCATTTTGGCCATGAGATCTGCATTCCTTTTGCAGTGAACAGATTAATCCCTAAAACATCACTCTGACAAAGATCTAGACATATGACATTGTTTTTGCAAAAAATGCCCCATGTTCTTATGCCCCATGGTGCTCACAACATTAGCAGATTGTAGTGAATTTGGTCAGTGTCTTGTAGATAGTGTATATTTAATTTTCTTTTCAAGTTTGCTGACTTTTAGTTGCCACTTATTGAACACCTTTATATTAGGACTAGTTTTTTTCTCATAGTATACAAATAGAAGGACTGCAAACT
The DNA here is from genome assembly GCF_030867095.1 of Alligator mississippiensis. Lineage (NCBI taxonomy): Eukaryota > Metazoa > Chordata > Crocodylia > Alligatoridae > Alligator > Alligator mississippiensis. The sequence continues at coordinate 96,228,999 of NC_081826.1, read as the reverse complement.
GGAGAAGTTGCCTTCAATGAACTGAATGCAGCAAAAATCTTCAATATTTCAGTAGCTCCATCAGATTATTTTGGGTGAAAAAAAAGTTTTCCTGTTTTTTGATTAAATACATATTTCCATGCTAAAGCCATCACATAATTTAATGTTAAATTATTACCAGTGTTTCTCACGGCCGCAACATGCAACTTTGTCCTGAAAGAGCAAAGTGCATCCTGTGATTCATTTTGGATGATTCACAAATTAAGTAGGAAATTTATGCTAGGGAAAAGTGGGCTTGCAGAGCAGCAATGGGAGAACTGCATGTAACCTTTGTTTTAAGAGCTGTTTTTCAGTGCGCCATCCCCTAATGTTCCTCAATAGGGTAATTAAATTCCCATTGGCTTTCTAATTTTAAACTCTTTTCATGTGGTTGCTCTTGGATTCACAATTTTCTATAAAATATGTTTTTGGAAAACAGAGCTGTACTTTGAAAAACACAACTTCTGCTTTCAGGTTAAAATGGACTGACTCAGTGTATAGTATCTGGTAAATTTTGTTCAAACAAGAAGTTAAAAATATTTTTTGATGAGCAAACATTATACAATAAATTAAGATATCACCAGATGTGTTGGATGTGGGGGTGTTGATTAATTTTATTTTGATGCATTTTTGTTTTGGCTTGGTTTGTTTTTTTCAGTATTCAGTTAGCTACATACTTGTCAGATTTTGCGTTTTATTTCCTTCTGCTATGGATTCATTCTGACTTCACTTATATAGGGTTGTGTATGTTGGAAAATGCAGCCACTAAAATCAGAATCATTTTCATAATATGGGTAATCCTGAGAAACTTTCTGGCATTCAAGTATTTAGGGCTAAAGTATTTAGTATATAATGCCTTGCACCTGCCATTCCCACTGAAGTTAATGGATCAACAGAGTTGCTGTATAAGATCTGACGTGTGGCCCAATCCAAAGGCCTGTTTCCTATTGAATAAAAAGAAATAATCCCAGTAACTTCCATACACTTTGCATCATGCAAAGTGATTGCTATATTCAGTACCCACATAACACAAGAACATTGAAAAACTGGGGAGGCTTTAGATAAAACAAACAAAAATAATATTGAAATACTTTAATCCACACTATTTTCCACAATTAAAATTTAAAGCAATACATTGAAAATTTCACATAGGAAACAGGGCTGATGAGATGTCCATAATTAATCTGGTTTCTGTGGTATTAAATATTTTTGCAGAACTATATTGGTATATTAAAATGTCTGCTGTTATTTATCACAAGTAAATTGCCTGCTTTCACCAGAGGTTTGTTCTACTGGATAAACACTTCTTGCTGCAATGTGCTTTTTTGGGTTTTAATTTTTCACCTGGAACAGATCAATGTTTTAAGGTGGACTGTGTTTAATAGTCCACCTTAACAGTATCTTGTACACTGAGCACTGGACCAATGAGTCTGCCAAGCAGCAAACCAGTCAAAAATTTGGAACCTACAAACCATTATTGGAGGTTGTGCAGTGAAGGAAGCTACAGTGGTTTGGACACATCACAAGAAGTCCGGACACCCTTGCCAACAATATAACGCAGGGTGTTGTGGAGGGAAAGAGAATGAGAGGTAGACCCAAGAAGTGCTGGGGAACCAATATCAAGGTCTGGATAGTACTTCAAGTTACAGTACACTAAGCTAGCTAAATACAGGGCAGAGTGGAGGAGGGTTTTTACAAAATTTAAGGTGTCCGAATGGTTGCAGTGGCCTCAGGACTGACTTGACTTGATATTTAATAGAACAATTATCTGATTAACTAAAGATTTCTGAACTATGACTTCTTTGGAACAGAAAAGAATGTATCTTTATTTATCTAGATACATTGAATATATATTTTTAAATTTCTAATGGAACACACTGACACTGCATGACTGAACCTCAATACTAAAAACAGATCATTTCAACTAACCAACCTATACAGTGTTACACAGAAATGTACTTCCTGAAACATGTCTGTCTTATGTTATTAAATGAAAAACTTTAAGAATGGATATTACACCCACATTGGTAGAGATTACCAATATCTAAATGTTGTTAAATTCCAAGTAGAGTGTTCTAAAGCATTTTATTGAACATATTACTTAGCATTTACTTCTCATTCTGATCGTCAGCATGAACCAGTGGCCGTAATCTTTAAAACATAAAATTGTTTTGGGGTGGATCCCATGTTTGGAAAGTAGGAAAAAAAAAGAGAGAATTCTACATACAGAATAAAAGTGCTATGATTGGAAAGCAGTTAGGATTGGATATAGCCCAGATTTACACCCTCTCAGAATCCAAGCTGATTTGGATCTAACATTGTGGGTTGGAGCCCTCTGACCGAAATGTGCTCTAAAGTCTATTACGTTAATAGTTCTACTATCATTGTCAAACAACTTGCTCTCTCTGTCAAACAAATTCATATCTCTTGTCTGTCACTGATCAGACATATCCTCCTTCTGCCATTCTGCCTTTCTCCTATATTTCATAATACAGGCCTTTATCTTTGTACCATTTTAAATGCTTCTTTATAATCCAACTTTGTCAACTCTGTTTCACAAATGTATCACAGAATCAGGGCATAATTCAGCTGTCATTAAAAGTGAAAAGAAGTCTTTCCATTGACCTCCAAGGACGTTGAATTAGGAAAGAAAAAGACATACTACTGCTGGTTATCTTCTCCATCCCTCTGCCAGTCCAAAAATGATTCTTTTATAACCTTCAGTTATGTTGAAGTCTCTAGATTTGAGTGATTATTTCATATTATTTAATTGCTCAGAAGTTTACAGGTCAAATATTATTTATCTTAGGCCCCTGGCACACGGTCATTTAAAGGAGTCATGGCACCTGAGCTCCAGTGCTAACAATTGTGCTTTCTGCTGTGCCATATTTGTATAGCAAGAGGTGTGGTTTGGGATCAGGGATCATAATCCCAGGCTCCTCAAGCACCAACAAATTGAAAGCTGAATGCCCACAGCCCAGGGTGGTCTGGTACAGTCCTGGGGCTGGGGTCAGTAATTAGCAGATTGTTGATTCCAGGGCTGACAATCAGCTCATGGGCAGCCCTGCCCTCGGACTGCACCACAGCCAATTTAGGACCACAGTGTGGGCCCAGGGTTGGAGCTGACAATCATCTGATTGACAGTCTGAGCCCTGCCGCATATTCATAGAATCATTGAAAAGTAGGGCTAGCACAGGCCTCCATAGGTTACCTAGTCCAAACCCCTCCCTGAGGTAGGATTGTTCCTATCCAAACCATCCCACACAAATCCATAAACTAACCTCTTAATAAAACTACTATCAATCCTGATGCAACACAACAACTAACACTGTAACCTACAGTCAAAGCAAGGGGACCACAGCAGCCAACATCCTGCTTCTGTAAAAGGTTGTTAATATACACTCAAGAGATGCCAGGCAGAGGGCCATGACCCCACTACAAAGGATGGCAAAAAACCCTCAGTCCATATCAGTCTGATGATGGGGTAAAATTCCTGCCTAACCCCAAATATGGTGATCGCTATGACCCTGAGTGGAAGGGCAGGATCCTCTAACTAGGAACTCCATAATTAAGTACAAGCAGAAGCGTTATCACACCCCAGTCAAAATCCCCACTCCAATATCATTCAATTAAAGGCACCATGCAAACTATCCATTAAAATGTCCTACATTATATGTAGAGCATTTTTATGGCTGATTTGCCATTTTAAGATGTCTTAAATTGGGTGCATGTGTAGAACCCTTACCTTTTCAGTGATTTCAGCTATGAACAGTCATTCTTACATAAAATATATTTACAAGGTCAAAGCAAAACAATAATTTTAAAATCCTTCTCTGGAATGCCTCATGCTTTCCGTGGGGTTAGTCACTGATATGACATGACACAAATAATTTTTCTTTTTTCCTCAGAGATTTGTTCATTTACAGCAAGAATATGTTTCTTGAGTATTTTCATTTTCTATCAGGACCTGTACAGAATTCAGTTGAATTATTCATATGCATAAGTGTTTTCAGTAGTGGGTCTAGTTTCTTAAGACAGTGCATTTATTTAAGCTCTTAGCAGGTTTAAGTTTTGAAGCCCCAGTAGACTTTGCTGAAACTAATGATGAGAGTTATCCACCAATAACATGCTGGGCTAAGTGACTTGAATGAAAAGGTGCAGCAGTTTAATTCATTACAAAGAATAATGTATTAAATGTTAATTGTTAAATGAAGACCAAATGGCAGAGTGCTACTGTGACACGACAGATGGACTTACCATGATGCTTGCTTTTTGGTTTTTCCCATATGTTTTTTCTATTGGCTGACATAAGTGTCAAGATATAATGCTCCTATTTTATTGCGTAAAAAAAAGAAAGAAACGAAAAAACTTTTTTAGTGAAAAGTTGTGAAATGAAAATGTTGGCTTTGGCTTACATTTCAGACAAGATCCTTTTCAAAGAGCAAATAGTGTTTCACAAGTTGAAAAAAAGTAAGCAAATTGACAAGAGGAAACTTTGCATTATTTTTACTTTTAAATACATTTTAAAATGAAATATTTATTATCGAACATATTTTTCTTTGTTTTAAGGTTATTTGGGGTCTCTGCAATTGTCCAAACAAACTGTTCAAGTACCTGGAGGATCATAGCACGTGAAGAAAACATCTGGTATCACTATGTCAACCCCATTTTATTGTTGGTGATGTACTATACCCTAGCAACTCTTATTCGCCTTTGGCTACAAGAACCCATAGTAAAGGTAATTACATTTTGTTACTTTCATGTGTAAGGAAAATGAAGCTACTAAAGTACAACTTTATGAATTCTCACTACTGACTGTAAAACTCTGTTACTGACACTTGCTCACAGTGGTATAAAATTTGAATCTGTATCTTGAGCATGCTGTTTCTGATTTGATTCCTTCAGGGTTTAGTCTTGCATCTTTTAGTGTGATTGAAGTCAATAGAATTACTTATGTGAGTAAGGGCTATAGGACTGGTGCCTTAAAACTTACTTTTGAATCAAGAAAGCTCATGGCAATATTGTCTGTCTAGGTAATTCAAAATGAGCAGTTGAAAGCTTCCACAAGGATTTATTGCCTAGCATGAGGGAAATTGAGCTGAGAGGTATTGACTGCTACAGAATACTGTCTAACAGATGCAACTTTTAATGCTCTTGCTGCTTTATCATAGGTCTCTTAGATTTTTTTATTGACTATGAAAGAAAGAGGAAGAAAGACATTTCTAGCTCATATATTGGTATCTAGAAGTTTGAATGTGTGGCCCCAAAGGCATTCTAAAGCATCAGAAGCCAAAGCAAATTAAATGATTTAAGATTTGTTATTTTTTAAAAACTTTATAGCAATTTTAGGCGTGATTTATGGGAGGCAGTACACAGCCTTCCTTCCCCAACAGAAGCTCCAAGAAGCTGGGAAGTAGGGTCTTGATATTTTGTTCTGCAGCAGGATATGCAGCTCTCTGCTGGCACAGAAGAACCAGAAAAGCACCATATGCATTGATGTGTTAGAGGAAAAAGAGGCTTCTTGTACATTTTCTTCTCTCTAGTGAACTGGTCTGGGCCTAGCTTTTATTTGTCCTCATGTACCATACTTGTTGCATGGAACATGGTCCCAAATAAAATATGCACCTTATTTTTAAAAGGCAGAACTAAGATACCGGTTTCCCTTGCTCCATGCGGGTTCTGTATGTACAAATTTGCTCTTATGCGATGACCCTTTTTATACCAAAAATTCATTATATGCAACATAAATTTACTCTGATGTGATTGGTGTCGTGGAAACCTGGAGTCAGCTGCTTTGTGCAGTGCATTGTGGGAGGGACGTGCACCAAAATAGTCTCCTATAGTTTCATAGTAGCTAGGGACAGGACGGACCTGAAAAGTTCATCTAGCCTGACCCCCTGCCACAGGCAGGAATGAATGCTGGGTTCACAAGACCCCAGACAGGTGATCGTCCAACCTCCTCTTGAATTTGCCCAAGGTAGGGGCAAGGACCACCTCCCTGGGAAGTTGGTTCCAGATTTTGGCCATCCTAACTGTAAAATAGTGCCTTCTAATCTCCAACCTAAACCCATTCTCCATCAGCTTATGACCATTGTTCCTCGTCACACCAGGTGGTGCTGGGGAGAAAAGAGCTCTGCCTATTTGCTGTTGATCCCCCCTGATGAGCTTGTAGGCAGCCTCCTCTTGCTGAGGCTGAACAGGTTCAGGTCCCTAAGTCTCTCCTCGTAGTCTCTCCTGTCCTGCTGCCCTCTCACCAAGCAGGTGGCCCTCTGAACCCTCTCCAGGCTGGCCACATCCCTTTTGAAGTGCGGCGCCCAGTACTGGACACAGTACTCCAACTGCGGCCTGACCAAAGTCGCATAGAGGGGGAGTATCACCTCTCTGGACCAGCTTGAGATGCACCTTTGGATGCACGACAAGGTATGGCTGGCCTTGCTGGCTGCGGTCTGGCATTGGCGGCTCATGTTCATCTTGGACTCAATAATGACTCCGAGATCCCTTTCCACCTCTGTGCTTTCAAGAAGGGAACTCCCCAGCCTGTATGTATGCTGTGGATTCCTTCTCCCAAGGTGCAGCACCCTGCATTTGTCTATGTTGAACCCCATCCTATTCTCGTCTGCCCACTTTTGTAGTCTGCCTAAATCTAGTTGCAGCCTCTCTCTCCCTTCAAGTGTGTCCACCTCGCCCCACATCTTAGTGTCATCAGCAAACTTGGACAGCGTGCTTTGCACCCCCTTGTCCAAGCCGCTGATGAAGATGTTAAACAGTGCAGGCCCGAGGACCGAGCCCTGGGGTACCCCACTGCTCACATTTCGCCAGGTTGAGTACAACCCGTCCACCACTACTCTCTGGGTGCGCCCCATCAGCCAATTTTTTACCCATCCAACTGTGCAGGCATCAATGCCGCAGTCACTTAATTTATTGATGAGGATGGGGTGAGAGATAGTGTCAAAGGCCTTCTTAAAATCTAGAAAGACTATGTCCACAGTGACACCATCATCCAAGAATTTAGTTACTTGGTCGTAAAATGCAATCAGGTTGGCCTGGCAGGACCTGCCTTTGGTGAACAGATCCTGTGTGGATCTGTGTTAGTGAATACCAAAATTGCCTTGTAAAAGTCATAGAAATGGGCCTGGGGGTCAGTACAGTTGAAGTCTTAGAATGTATCTCTCTTTGTTACATTGTAAAGTGGGTTTCCTTTATGTGAACTTGCATTATGCGCCGTTTTCCAGGAACACATTTATAGTATAAAGCAAGGGAAACCTGTATAGAGATATTTTTTATAGAGTCTCAGGTCAGGGGGATGGGGAAGTGTCCACAGCCAGCATGCAGCTTTGCTTTCAGGTTCCCTTGGCAGAGGCTTAAGTAACAGTAACTGTCATTAGCATATTTCCTTGATTATCATGTGCACCCCAATTTCCAGCAGCTCAATAGTTAGAAAAAGGTGCACATTGCATGTGAGAAAATATGATATTCAGCCTTTGGGTTTGGATAGCAGTACAATAAATTCTGCTTTATTAGATATTAGTTTTACACACATTTTGGATAATAGTGTGTTTTCCTATTGGACAAAATAATTTACTGTCTCTTCAGTTAATTTTGTCCTGTTTATTTGACTATCAGCTTTTAGTCTATTTTGGTTTATGCATAAAGCAAAACTAGAAACCAAAGTCAAAGATCAAATAATGCAAAGAGTGAGCAGTACATTGAAAGAGCTTTCCACTTGCAGCAGATAATGCATCATAACATTGCAAAATATGAATGTTTTAATAATCTGGTGAATGAATATGTTGCTTTTGGTTGTTTTCAGTCAATCAGCACATCTTACTTTTTGAGGCATACTTAACACCATATCATATCAGGGGTGATCAACCTCCAGCCCATGGGCCAGATCTGACCCACAGCACCATGTCATTTGGCCCAAAGGGCTCTCCATGGGTCTGAAAATTTGGCAGCAGGGCAGCAGTGGTATTGCCTCCCTACTGCCAAATCTTCTGAACCATGGGGAACTCCAGGCCATGCATGCTAGGTCTGATGCTTGTGCCAAGCATACAGGGCTGGGTGGAGGTGTCAGTGGGAGTTCTGGACCCGAAGGACCCAATCTCCAGGTGCAAAGGGTGGGAAAGAATGACATCTTGCCCCCAGGGCCCAATCCTAGTACACAGGGCAGGAAAGGGGTGGTGTCAGGCCCTGGGGCCCAGTCTGGCCCATAGACAGGCCTTGTGTCACTCCTCTGGCCCAATGGACCAAAAATTTGAGCACCACTGTATTAGATCATTCATTCAGTCTAAGAAAAAAGAGAACTTACCTGTTACAAATTCACATCACATTGTCAAGTGTGAGGGTATAATTGGGCACAAGATATGGTTAAGTAACTGTAGCAATAATTTTGAATTTATTTGCCCACAAGTCTTTAAGAGCTGACAAAACATAAGTGAAACAGCTTGAAGCATAGTGCTATGCGGTGATCAGGAATTATATTACCTGTTTCTGGTCTATTTTTATTATTTTTTATCTTGCTCTATTCCACTTCTTACCACGGTCAGCCATCTGCATAATTTCGTTGGGGAAAAAAGCCTTGCAAATAGTAGATATTTATTGTATTAAGTACTAAAATGGAGCCTTTAGAACTGAACAGTTTTAGAGGACTAAAAAATTGATGGGTGTGTCTTTAAACTATTTTTTATAAATGGACTATGTTAAAAAAGCAAACTTAAGGCAAATTCTGTCTTTGTACCAGGGCTTCTTTTTCATGCAGAACTTACAGTGTTGCAGTTCCTACCTCTAAAATTATGTTATGTTTTATAAATCTTAGACACTTCAAACAAAAGTCTAACAAGCCATTTTACACCCTAGATAGTGGCAGTGGCTGGGACACTTGCAATAGCCAGAATGGCAGCAGTGGCAATTGCCAATCTTGTATTTCCTCCAAGTTACCACCTGGAGTTGGTGGCCCACTTGGCCACCCTGGAGCATTTATAAAGACACCCATTGTTTAGTGCATCAGCACTCTTGGTGCTTGCTTGGTCTTACTGTTGCCAAACTAAATGGTATTCTCTGGGGCATGTTTATATTAAAGCTTTGAATCCAGGAAAGGAACACTGCCAAGTTGTTTGAACCTTGGGATTAATTTATTATGTGTTTGTTATACTTTGTGTTGAAATGGTCTTTAGATTGCAAATACAAACATATATCTATGTGTAAAATGTACTACTATGTTGTTGGGAAGTAAAAATAAATTGACAATTATTGTTCATTCAGACCAAGATTTTAGAAAAGAGGTGCTTAAAGTTATCTTCATAGGGTGTTCCCAGGGGCTGCTTTGCAGCTTTTAGCCCTATAGCCTGGTCTAGATACCTAAATACATGGGCTGATTTTCAGTAATAAAAATCCTGAGCTCCCATGAAAGCCTAACTTCTAGGTCCCAACTTTGAAAATCTTGTTTTTTGGATGCAGAGGGAAGTAAGGTTTTATGCATGCTTTTGCTACGTTGTGATCAGAAGCCCAAGTAAAGCCCAACCACTTAGTAGGCAACACTGTTGATGTCTCTTAAGCAGCAAATTAATCCTTATTTGAAACATAGAAATAAAGGTGTCTAGTCTTGAAAAAACATAAAGCCAACAGACAAAATATGTTTCCACCTCTACACCCAAATCACTGAGATTTAAAAAATCTGGAAGGTCACTTGGTTAGGCAAAAATGTGTTCTAATTTACACCACTGAAATAACACCGTTGATGCTGATACTTTCTATAGATTCAGGTGCTGTTCAGCAAAACCCTTGAGAATGTGCCCACGTCCCAAAAGTATTTTCTAAATATATAGTTTTCTAAATTGGGCCAATATTAATGAAATCAGAATTTGGCTCAGTACTGATCAGCTCTCAATAACCAGAAATTCCATAAATTACATAGAGATTAGGTTAGTTATAGGGTAATTATGAAATGATTATATCAGCAGTACAAAATCAGGTTCTGTTGCTTCCAGTTTTGTTAACTACTACCACACAGCTTTTCCTAATATTGCTACTAACATTGAGATTAAAATCCAGCTACTGTATTTACTCATTTTTCCCCCAATCACCATGGGTGAAAACACTCCTTGTCTTCCACTTGTATACAAGGAAAACTCATGAAATACATTGTCTGTCATTAAACTGCTGCCAAAAGCAGCTTGTGCTCAATAATGGAAACCAACTATGAAGCTGATTAAATGCAGCCAACACTGAGCATGAGTATAAAACACATGGCCCATATTGGGCAAACATGCTGATAGGAGTGTGTGTGTGTGTGTGTGTGTGTGTGTGTGCGTCTCCCTTAAAAATAAATAGGCAGGTGTGTCCTCCACAGAGAACTGGCACTGGGCCTGCAGGTACTGCAATACCAGTACTAGGAGGGCCAGAGCCAGCCCTGATACCTTTCCTTGATACCAAAAATTTTAATTTATTATAAAATATTAAAGTTCAAGTAACATGGTTCAAGGCACAAGGAAATACAGAAATACTTGAGCAGGGGGTTACATAGCAGAAAATGAGGGTAGGGGTGGGCATGCAACTAAGTTGCATAGGAAACATGCACGGAGTGGGAACGGGAATGTGAGGGAGAGGGTGTGATGCTTACAAAGCAGAAAATATACAGGAGACCCTGCACAACAGTACTGCATTGTAATAGGGAGGTGTTTTGGAAAACACATACATTTACAAGTAACAATATGTGGGATACAATTGCAGAAGTGGGGAAGAGTCTAGGATTAAAAGTCCTTGGAGGTGATTTAGTACAGCAGGGAGGGGATGGTCAAATGGTCCCCTCTATGCTGCTTCTGGCTGGAGGACTGGTGGGGTCCATGTACTGGTGCTGTCCTATGATGTGTTCTACGTAGATGTTCCTTAATCATTGGATGGTGTTGGATACCATGGGGTGCTGTATCAGCTTGGCAGGCACACAGGATGCTCTCATTGCTGGGGTCCCATGCTCCAATAATCAGCACCTCAACTGTCATGTCATATCCCTGGCTCCCCAAGTTGTCCACCAGTGGATGGTACTTTTCTCACTTCCATTTTTGGGCCTCAATGAAAGCTTGCCACACCCGGTTCTCAAACAGGATGATGACATCTACCATCACAGTGCACTTGCTGTCATCATCGGTCACAATGATGTCCGAGAACAGCTGGCTCTCGCAGCCTGGGATGGTTCACAGATTCATTCAGAGACTGTTAGCGGTTGGAAGGGACCTTGTAGATCATTGGATCCAGTTATCAACTGGAGCAGTTGATAGAGACAGTCCCTGCTGAAAGCAGGATGGCCTTGGCCAGTCAGTCCTGGACGGCATTGTAATGCCCTTGCTATACTCTGGCATAGGGCTTGCAGGTACAGAGTACATGGGAGAGAGTTTCTGCCTCATAGTCACAGTGTCAGCACCTCCTGTCATGGTTCCCATACTGAATGGCGCTATTGGGCGGAGGGCAGTTGAGGTGAGTGCACTGGATGAAGCACCAGTCTGTGAACCATGTGAGCTCCCGCTGAGCATGAAGTGATTACTTATGTCCCACTTTGAAGTGAGTTTGAAGATTTTGTCCTGGCCAGGTTTTGCCCTCAGGTCATCAGTGTACTTCACTCAGACGCCATCCTTCAGAAACCTCTTCAGAAGGGTCCTCATGGTGGGGGTGGGGGGGAGGTCACAGTGATGCAGCTGGCATTGGGGGATGAGAACAACTTGACCATAGAGGTCAAGTCTACCAGGGCCTTCCACCACTGCTCAGAGGAATGGCTCCATCTCCAGGTTGAAGATGATGGGGCTGAATAGGCAGCCCTGCTGCACTCCAGACTGGATGGGGATGTCATGCATCTTGCCCTCCAATGACTGGATGGTGATAGTACAGCCATCATAGAGCTCCTGCACAAGGTCAATGGTCCTGTCTGGTATCCTGAGCTCCTGGAGGGTGTTGAAGATATGGCAGTGGGCCACGGAGCCAAAGGCATTGAAGAAGTCCATCCAGGCCACCACACACTGTCTTCTGGCCCTCCAAGCATTGTCCAGCATCATCTGGAATATGAAGTGTGTTCATAGCAGCCCTAATTTGACAGGAAGCCCTTCTGGCTCAGGCTGATAGCCTTTCCACTCACTGTCCAGTCTGTGATCTGGGCCACCAAACAGCTTGCATAGAGTTTGTAGGTTGTTGAGCACAGGACAGTGGGTCTCCAGTTGTTTGGGTCATCTGGCTCACCTTTCTTATGAATGAGCGGTAGGGCTGTGCAAAGCTTCGGGTGCTGATTCAATTCAGAGGAGATTTGGCCCGATTCAGTGGCCAAATCTCCAAATCCGAATCAAATTGGGAGACCAGTAAAAAGATCCAAATCAATTTGAAGCTCAGAGCTTCGGAGAGTCAGGCAGTCCCCACTCACTGCTGCAAGGAACTCTGTGTCAGTAAGTAGGGAGCCATGGGGGGACCCCTGCCAGGCCCCATCACCTACCTGCTCCTCCAACCCCCCTGAGCACCCCCCAACCCCCACCACTCTCCCAGCCCTGTCAATGGCTGCCCTGCCCAGCCCCAGCCTCCAGGCACTTTAAAAAAAAAAAAAAAGCCCCACAATTACTGGCTGCTGTCAGGTGTGTGTATGGAGGGGGAATCCCCACTGACTCCCACTTCCCCACACTGCATGGGGGGCTGAGTGCCATGAGCTTCCATTCCCCGCCACTCTTCCAGCCCCGTCAATGGTTGCCCCACCTGGCCCCAGCTCCCAGGTCTTCTAAAAAAGAAAAAAGAAAAAGCCCCACACTCACCAGCTGCTGCAGCAGCCATTTGAGCTTCTGGGGGCTCATGGCAGAGCCCCCCATTCAGCGTGGGGCTGGTGGGGGGGCAGTGGGGATTGCCCTTCCTTCTGGCAGGAACCAGTGAGTGCGGGACTTTTTTTTTTTTAAAGAGCTGGGACACTGGGGCCAGGTGGGGCAGCCATTGATGGGGCCGAGAGAGTGGGCAGGGGAAGGGACCATGTGGCAGAGTCCTCCATGCAGCACAGGGCAGTGGGGGGTGGGGTGGACCCCGGGGATTGCCTCCCACCAGTGAGTGCAGGGCTTTTTTTTTTTTTTTTTTTAAAGAGCTGGGATGCTCTTTAAAAAGAGCTGGGGCTGGGCAGGGCAGCCATTGATGGGGCTGGGAGAGTGGGCAGGGAATGGGGCTTGTTTGATTCGGAGATTTGGCCAATTCAGTGGCGGCCAAATCTCCAAATCAGATTTGGCTGAATCGATTTGTGACAGTGATTCAAATCACCAAATTGAATCACTGTCTCCCAAATCGGCCGACTCCAAATCTGAAGTGAATACTAGCCGCTTCGCACAAACCTAATGAGCAGCATCATCACCTTCTTCCAGGACTGGGCATTCTGTGGAATTCCTTGCACCCTTCCATGTGCAGAGGGAGAACAGGGTGAGGTAAGGGGCTGCAAGGGGAAGAAGTTGTAGAGGCAAAGGTCAAGGGGGCCACCTCGCCCCCACCTTAGATTTATTTTCCCTGCTGTAGCATTGGGAAGGGGACAAATTCAAGGCAAACCTCCAATAATTAGATTCTATAACTGGAAAATTATAGCACATTTATCAGTTTTCCATACATGGGATCTAGTTACTGGGGGGTCATCTTATGTTCAGGATTGTCTTATATTTTAATAAATACTGTATTAACAGATGGGGAATTGAAATAAATTTCCCCATGGGCATATTATTATATCATAATTGTACATTCTGTATACCTCTCCTGAACTTCTGGTTCTGGCCATCATCAGAGACAAAATGCTAGTAGTGTAGATGTACCTTGTCTGATCCAGTATGGCACTTACTGTTATTAGGAACTGGGTTAGTCTCTCCTCTTTAAATACTTATTGAATATGCTTAGAAAATATATTTTTTCATTCAGTTCCTTTGCCAGTTAATTTAGCAATGTGATACTGTCCGCACATTCAGACAGTCAAACAGCAGAGATCAATTGATTTTATTTTCAGCAAATCTAGCTTTAAATTGTTTATATATCTGTATTATAGTTTATGGCTTGGTTTATTCCATAAGATAGAAGGTAAAAGGTTATTTACTTTTGGTCTCCTGTAAAAAACATCTTGATATTAATGGGTATAGCAATTATAGTTCGCTCATCAATTTCTGAAAAGGGTCCTCCTCATAAAACCACTTCATCAAAGCTACAGTACGTTAAACGCTCAGAGATATTTCAAGACATATTTTTTAAAGGAATAAGAGCATCTAGTTACCTTAGTGTTCATCTTGGAAAATTATCACTTAGGAATCATTATTAACTATGTCATTTACATTGCTTAGGAGACAGATGATGAAGAGAAATCTGATAACAGGGAAGAAGACAAGGAACCAGCCTGCAGCTCAGCTCCAATGGAAGCGAAGAGAAGACGCAGTTTGTGGTATGCGAGTCACTACCCAACTGATGAGAGAAAAGTAAGAGCTGGGAGAACAGGTTCCCTATATCAAACATATTTCAAATGCACAGCTCATTCTGTTGTTAACTTTGTAATTAATGTCTGGATTGGGGGAGCAATGAGCTCTAGTTTCCAAATAAAAATGTGTATGTGATGAGCAGATAAGACTAAGAATGGGGTGGAGCAAAAATATTGTTATTCTCTAACATTCAGTAGAAGCAGTATGTCCGTGGGCCAGGCTGGGAAGATCAATCCCTCCCAGCCTCCCCCATTCCAGGATAAATAAGGCGGCCCAGTATAAGAAAGAGCTGCACAAGTTGTATACCTCAGAAAGTCCACAGCTCATCAACTTGAGGGGATTCCCATTGGCTAGCTGCAGCCAGATTTTGGGTCCAGAAGTGTTTACGTTGAGCCTTATAGTAACATACTCAAATTCCAAGAGTACTACATGGACATCATGGCCGTGTATAGACGAAATGAGGGGCATGTGTGCACGACACTTTAAAGTTGGCTAAATGCTTTTGCACTGCTTTAATGGTGTCGGTGTTTGCTCATGTCAGTGGTGTATTGTGCATTAATCACAGCTGCTGTAGCAAATTTGGTGGCGTAACACACCTTAAATGACTTGGGGAGCAGCAAACTAAAATTCCTCTGCTGTCCCTACAGCTGTGCAGCAAAGCACTGGGCTCCATGCATCTCAGGCTGTGCAGGAAACCCTGCTGGCAGCCTGGTAGCAGCCTGGGAAGGCAGGCTCCGCCCAAGAAAAGCAGCAATGCTGATCTTTTTTTTCCCCCCTGGAGCCTGCCTGCCTGCCTGAGCTGCATGGGGACCCAGTGCTTCCTTCTGTGGCTGTGGTGCCCCCTGGGACCACCTGAGCCAGGTGCCTGCAGGCGGGTGCTACCTGGAGAGGGACAGCACTGCCACAGAGGGAAGTACCAGTTCCCCCTCTTCCCCCGCAGCCCAGGGACCGTTCTGCCCGCCAGCAGCTTGCCTCCCTTCCCCGCCGCCGGAGAGGCGGGTAAATGTGTGTGAGTGTGTGCATGACACGGGTTTAAAGAGCCCTAAATTGAAGCAGTTTTTAAAAAGTCACCACTTCAATTTAGGGCCCCCATTTCGTCTACGCACACCCCATAATAATAAATAAACATTGCTTACAGCTCTGAACTATATCCACTATAGCAGCAAACACATTTCTGTATTTCTATGTCTAATAATTTCAATGGAAACTTTAATACTTCTATATCTTTGCCTGGCTATTATAGAAAAGCCAACAGAAGACATATGTTTGAAGTCTTCCCAGCTTCATATTATGTAAGCTGGAAAGCTGGTAACTCAAACAACTAACAAAAAGTCAGTTATCAGATAGGATACATTATTTCTTATGAATTGAATGCCTTCAGACAAATGCTGTCAGATTTTCAGAGCTCCAGTGTGTATGTAACAAATTTACAATATAAAACAATTGCAGCAGACAGACTTTCTAAAGTGAAGGCATGAGAGAAAATGTTTTCAGCGGAAAATGTAAAGAGTCATAGGATTAGTGGAATGAAGAGATGGCATAAGCCTGCTTCAAATGGCAGAAGCTTCAGAGAAGGTGGCTCTGAAATGAATGACTGTAAGATTTTAATAATAAGCAGATGAGGCTTGTATGAAAAGAGGGACAGGAACAAAGAAAGTAAAGAAGAAGGACCAGATCAACAGGAGAGTCACAAACAAGTCTGTGTAGGAGTTGTTCACAAGGAAAGCAGTATTGAACCAAATCCTGAAATGGCATCTCATGGAGGTGGTGTCAGAAGAGGGCAGCACTCTGTGCACGCTGGATTTTAGGCCCACATGAGAAAGATATGGAGAATGAAGATGCAGTCATCTAACAGAGGAGTTGAAGGCATGAATGGGGGGTTCAGCAGAGAGGGAGGTGAGGCAGTGCAATGCAAGCAGTCAGAGATAGGGACATTTACAGACATGGGAAGAGCAGGAGACATCAAAGTTGAGTATAAATACAAGACTATGAACCCTAAAAGCAGGTGAAAGATCTAGGTAGAGAGGAGAGCTAGATTAGAGTTACACACTAAGATAAACATCTTCCTCAAGAGGAGCTGATGATTTTTTACATACATAATTTTTGTCAGGTGGTCCTGTCATCATTATTAGAAAATGGATAAGAAACACCTACAGTGGTTCTATACAAAGTTTCACTTAGACCAAGGGAGCTCAAACCCCAGCCTGCAGGCCACATCTGGCCCATGGCACCATCAAGTTCCACATGGATCCAAAAACTGGCAGCAACAGTGTGGTAGCATTAGCTGCTAGTCTCCTGCTGCCAAATTTGTGGACCTGTGGGGAGCCCTGAAAGCTGGATAGTAGACCCCTGTATGCTACACTGGGTGCG
Source organism: Alligator mississippiensis (assembly GCF_030867095.1). Classification (NCBI taxonomy): domain Eukaryota; kingdom Metazoa; phylum Chordata; order Crocodylia; family Alligatoridae; genus Alligator; species Alligator mississippiensis. The sequence continues at coordinate 96,212,161 of NC_081826.1, read as the reverse complement.
TGGGACAAAGCAGAAGTGGCACAGGACCTGATCCAGGTGTACAGGGCTGGGCAGAGGCAGCATGGGGCCCAATATGGGCACATAGGAGCCATTGGAGGTGGCCAATGGTCCAATCTCAAAGTGCATGGGCTGGCTGAAGGCAGTGCAGGGGTCATCCTGGCAGTGTGGGCCTCAGCAGAGGCAGCATGAAGCCAAGTGAAGACAGCATGGAGCCCAATCTGGCAGCACAGGGCCCACCAGAGGCAGCACAGGGCCCGATCCAGTAGGGGGGCAGACAGTATGGAGGTAGAATGGGGGCCAGTCCAGTAGCATGGGGCTGAGGGGAGTGGTATGGAGCCCAATTCAGCAGCATGAAACCCAGTCTGGCAACACTGGCCAAGCAGAGGCAGCTCAGGGTGCAGTCCTGGCATGTGGGACCACATCTGGCCTGCAGACTGGTCCCACACCAATCCTCCAGCCTGTGGAACCAAGAGGTTGAGCACCGCTGACTTACAGTGAAAAATCTAAGGCAGTAAAATGTGGCTGATATGATAGTATCATTTTGCTTAACACAATCTTGTCATGTGCTATAGCAAGAGCCCATTCCTGCCATCTTTATTTAAGAGGGCAGATTTGATGAAAAAAAAAGATTGGCAAATGGGGCCTTAAAGGTTACATATGTTTTTATGGCTTACACCTCATTATAGATCTGATTATAATAAACACATATGTATGTATGACTGCATGTGGTACTGATTACCTATACAGGAATATCTTTACTTGCTCAATAGAAAATCGTTTGTAAACCACATGTAATGTAAGTGTAAACCGCATGTCGTGGGCTCATTTGGCAAGTAGAAAATTGCCCGACATGTGGAGTGAGTAGTTAATTCTTCTAGCCCATCTCAGCTGCTGTCAGTGCTGTCCTGCTAACAGCCTTTAGGTTGAATAGGTCCTGTCCATTTCAAGACTTCTGTTAGAAGCAAAGCACTTTGAATAACAATGTAAGAAGCCTTAATCAGGTAAAAGCACCCAAGACTGAGCATATGTCCTGCGTAACAATGCAATGATCATTAGTAAAATGAAAAAAGCTGAGAGCAAGCTGTTCTGCGTGAACTAGCAGGTATGTTTATATTGCCTTAGACTGTGACTGTAGCACTGAAACCAAGGGGATTTAGTGAATAACTAGTTCCATTTGCATGAATTATGTGGCTGCACACCTCACCTGCAGCTTTGTAACTGGTTTATACTGTACTGAAGTAGGTGATGTGGTGGTACAGGAGGTTGAGTATGAGTGTGTTTTAGGATACTGTAGTAACTGCACAGTCAGATTTGGAATGATGATACAGTACAATAGATATCATTTCATTGATCATAATGTACAATTCTGTTGGCCTCTTAAAAAATTCTTATTGATACATTCAAAACAAATCTGAGAGGATCAGAAAATCTGCATGTGTATATTAAATCTGTTAAACATATTAATGCTTGAGCTATGCTGCTTCATTAATATTCTGTCCTTGCATTGCTTTTTGCAGCTTCTGTCAATGACCCAAGACGAATACAAGCCATCAGATGTTAGTATACTATCAGTTTTTGCAATTTATTTTTATTAACATAAATGACTTAAAAATGGATTCCATTGATGGTAGACAAATGTACTGAAACTATTAAAAGGTTCTGTTCTTTTGATTAACGTATCATTTACACTACAGTCTTGCTTATTCAAACCTCCATACTACCTAAAATGAGACCATGTTCCGTTACCTATTACTTAAATAAGAAATTCCTTGATGTATTTAAACTTACTAATTCACAACAGAATGACCAACATTGCACTAACTAGTAAAGGATCTTCCCTATTTCATTGCATTTTAAGCAGAGCATTCAACTCTTCTTTTTAAGAAGCTACCTTAAAACTTGGTACAACTCAGGTGTTGCGTATTTTAAGTGTGTGCACAGTGGCCCTGTTGGAATGACTTACGCTATACTTGAATTGTAATTTGTAATGATAGAAAGTCTGAATCTCTATTGAAACAAACATTACAGGAAGGAAAATTCAGTTAGTGCTAGTGAGTGGCATAAGCAATGGACAATAAAAAGCCAAAAAATGCGTTTTACTAATGGTAATGAACACAGACCATCCTAATAATTTTAAAATGCAGATCAATTATACCTTTCATTTTCATAGCTTTTGAACTCACAGCAGTGATATGGGGATTTAAGTAATGTTTGTAAAAATTAAAAAAGAGAGATAAACTTGTGATGTAATGGGATGTACTATATAAAAGTGAAAATTGTTGTTACAGGTCTGTTAAAGAAAATTTAAAGTCAATGTCAATTTATTAGCTTAAAATGGTTTTCCAAAAATTGTTCTTGGAACTGTCATAGAGCTGAAAGGAACCCCTGTACAGATTCAGGATTCAGGATTTCTACAATTAACATATGGATAATTATTGTCATGTTCCATAGTAAGACTCCAACCTTGCAAGGCTTCCTATTTTTTTTAAGATGTAGGCTTCATTAAGTAAGGTATTGATAGAAAGAAACCTTTGACTAGCCTATAACTTGTGTTACAAGCCTCTCTGTTATCTAAAACAGGATCTTATTCCCCATCACCTAATTACACTGAGGATTCCCTTGATTCTCCAAAATTTTGTTTATTTAAACTTGCTAATTATTTGCCAGAAGAAACAAGAAATTGCATATTCAACTTCTTTAATATATTAAGAACAGTACTAGAAGAAGCATGGTAATAGGTATACAGCTCTCAGAAGCTTTTGTAAAAGGAATGCCTTTCTCCAATCCTCACCTGGCAGGTCTTGCTGGTAACAGTGAATGGAACTCCTGTAGATTATCACACTATTCACCCCACACTTCCCATGGAGAACGGACCAGCCAAAGCCGATATGTACTCAACACCACAATATAAATGGGAACCATCAGATGATATGTCAGGTAGTAAAAGCTAATTTGGGAATTAACCTGTGCTTACTCTTTACTCTCTTATTACATTAATTGCTCGTATACTTTTTGCTAAGTTGCTTTTCATATTGAAAGATAAGAAACTGCTTCCAAAGCAATGACTCCCAAATGACTTGCACATCCCCTGAATCATACCATAGGCACACACACAGTTTCCAAAATACTGTCCCCATGTTTATCCATCAGCACTTTTATTAAAAAGCCTTACCTTACTTTGGATGAATTCTGCATATGTAGATTTTTTTCTGTGACTCACATCATTGTCGTGCTACCAAAATTACTGACATTGACCTGGATGAGTACTATGGCAGTAGCACAACATTCTGTCACGTGGCGTTCCCTAATGAGTTCAGTGTACTGAAATAAAATTGGTTAGATACTTCACGGCTTACTTATCTTGAGCAAGGACTCCAGGTCTGGATGTGTGTTTCAACCATTGTTTTTAGACTTGTATGAATTGCAATGTACAATTTTTTTTCTACTTAGAAAAGAAAGAGGAGGAGGAAGAAGAGGAGGGGGAAGAATTTATTGAGGAAGAAAAAGAAAATGCAAAAGTCCATGCCATGGTTTCTGTATTCCATTTCATCATGAAGCAAAGTTACATTTGTGCTCTGATTGCAATGATGGTAGGTATTTGACGAGAATAACTGAGTTGTGAAGGTACATAAAGTCCAATTATAGAGATTGGCCAAGTCTAGAAATTAACTTCTGCTATGAAATGCAAAAATGTAGAACTCTTGGTTCAGGGATGATAACGTTTAATACAAGCATTTAATAAAAGGTATCGTCTCTGAACCAAGAGTTCTAGATTTTTGCATTTCTTTTTGTCTCAGACCACCACAGCTACCAAATACATCCCTTCTGTTATGAGTAAGGTCCTCTTCTAAGTGTTTTACTGAGGGGCAGTTTTTCAGTGGCATTTTCTTTAAAGATTGTAAAATCTTGACTTGATATCTGAACCCATTGGGTGCAATTATGTGCAAAGTTATTCTCCAGTCCTACAACATAGTCATGATAGGGCAGAAGACAGGGTTTTAGGTGCAAGGGCTCCATGATTGGATTGGGATCATAGTATGTGCTTGTAGGTCAGAAAACTCCCTGGTTCTCAGGTTTTGGTATTGGTTGATATTCACATTTTTACTCAATTTGGACATTTTATGCAGGAGTAAAGTCATGTGGTAAACATAAACGTGGCTTCTAGTGTATGCATCCAATTTAAACTCTTTTTTTAAATCAAGTTATAAATACTGATTGAAAAATATCTAAAAGACAATATAACTTTGTGCTAACATTTTGAAATGATACCACCTGCAGCTTTGGAAAAAAATCCACTTTGTGCAAATACCTTTAGTTTGTACTGTAGCAAGTTCTTAACATGGTAATTACTTCTCCATCTACATTTACAGTGCAGGCTCTGGCTTTACTATTTTGAAAAATATTCAACTGGATTTCAATTTCCTATGAAGTTTCTTGGCCCAATTTTGTATTAAAACTAACAGAAACAAATTATAGATTCATAGATTCATAGATGTTAGGGTCGGAAGGGACCTCAATAGATCATCAAGTCCGACCCCCTGCATAAGCAGGAAAGAGTGCTGGGTCTAGATGACCCCAGCTAGATACTCGTCTAACCTCCTCTTGAAGACCCCCAGGGTAGGGGAGAGCACCACCTCCCTTGGGACCCCGTTCCAGACCTTGGCCACTCGAACTGTGAAGAAGTTCTTCCTAATGTCCAGTCTAAATCTGCTCTCTACTAGCTTGTGGCCATTGTTTCTTGTAACCCCCGGGGGCGCCTTGGTGAATAAATCCTCACCAATTCCCTTCTGTGCCCCCATGATGAACTTATAGGCAGCCACAAGGTCGCCTCTCAACCTTCTCTTGCGGAGGCTGAAAAGGTCCAGTTTCTCTAGTCTCTCCTCGTAGGGCTTGGTCTGCAGGCCCTTGACCATACGAGTTGCCCTTCGCTGTACCCTCTCCAGGTTATCTGCATCCTTCTTGAAGTGTGGCTCCCAGAATTGCACGCAGTACTCCAACTGCCGTCTGACCAACGCCCTATAGAGGGAAGTATCACCTCCCTGGACCTATTTGTCATGCATCTGCTGATGCACGATAAAGTGCCATTGGCTTTTCTGATGGCTTCGTCACACTGCCGGCTCATGTTCATCTTGGAGTCCACTAGAACTCCAAGATCCCTTTCCACCTCTGTGCCACCCAGCAGGTCATTCCCTAGGCTGTAGGTGTGCTGGACATATTTCCTCCCTAGGTGCAGCACTTTGCATTTCTCCTTGTTGAACTGCATCCTGTTGTTTTCTGCCCACTTGGCCAACCTACCCAGGTCTGCCTGCAGCTGTTCCCTGCCCTCCGGCGTGTCCACTTCTCCCCATAGCTTTGTGTCATCTGCAAACTTGGACAGAGTACATTTCACTCCCACATCCAAGTCGCTGATGAAGACATTAAAGAGTATCGGTCCAAGGACCGAACCCTGCGGGACCCCACTGCCCACACCCTTCCAGGTCGAGACCGACCCATCTACCACGACTCTTTGGGTGCGACCCTCTAGCCAATTCGCCACCCACCGGACTGTGCAGTCATCCACATCACAGCCTCTTAACTTGTTCACCAGTATGGGGTGGGATACCGTATCAAAGGCCTTCCTGAAGTCTAAGTATACGACATCCACCCCTCCTCCTGTGTCCAGGCATTTCGTAACCTGGTCATAGAAAGAGACTAGGTTGGTCAGGCATGATCTGCCCGCCACAAACCCATGCTGGTTTCCCCTCAGCATAATTTGTCCTGCCGGGCTCTCACAAATGTGAGCCTTGATAATTTTTTCAAATACTTTACCAAGGATGGAGGTGAGACTGACCGGCCTATAGTTGCCCGGGTCCTCCTTCCTCCCCTTATTAGTTTGACTCCTTTTTGTTTCAAGGGAGTAAAATAAAAATAATCTGTTTATGGTTTAAGACTTTTATTTGCTGTCCTCTGTAGGAAAAGTCTCTGGTAATAAACTAAACATAACAGACTGCAAATCTGGATCTGATTTGGTACTTTTTGAGATGTTAGTAAGTAGTCACTTTCATAGTGCCACAAAATTCTGGGTTTTGTTTTCCAGTATCTGTTAAACATATTGTCTAATTATTTTAAAATTCAATTCAGAATTTAAATCTATCAGTGTAAAAAATGGAGCTAAATATTACTTTTCAGAGTCTTGCATTGAGACGTCAACTCTGAAGAGATAACGTCACTTAATACCCTATGTTAAGGGTCCTGGGCTAAATTCATTTCTGGTGTAAGTCCCACTTACACTATAGCCAAATTTGGCCCATTACACCTGGTATTATTTCATATCTCAATGGAAGAATAATGTATCAGGGATTCCTGATGACACAAAAGGACATTATATCAGTTCAGGACAAGCCAAGTCTATGTGGTCCAACCTTAATTAAAATATTCACACATATTTATCTAATAATAATAATTCCTTGTTTGTAATAAAATGGAAATGAAACACTCTATTGAATAAGATACTTTGGAGTTACCCTGTATGTAGCTGAGATCTGAATCTAGCTGCAAATTAATAACATAATTTTACAAAGCCCTTTAAAAATGCAATGGCTTTCCCATATGACATAGTAGGGTGTTTTGTCCAGAGCAATTACAAGTAACTACTTGCTTAAGTCCTGTGAACTGAACAGCATATTTGAATATACTGCAGGAAACAATCATACTTTGGATAGGGTAAGTCAGATGAGTACTAAGGGTAGGCATACACTGTAAATAAAAATGTGATTATAATATTTTAGATAATATTATAATTCAGCTGGCACAGGTCACAGTACCAGTAGAAACATAGCAGCAAGCAAGGCCGGATTAATGCATAGGCAAACTAGGAAGATGCCTAGGGCCCTAAGTAAAGAAGGGGCCAAGTTGTGCTGATTTTACATATTACAATTGAGTGAAAAAGTAATATAAATATACAGAAGTAAGTAGGGGCCCATGAGTTTGTGTGCCTAGGGACCAGTGAAGGGTTAATCCAGCCCTGACAGCAAGGGACTTCAGCAAAACAGTATAAGCCTGTTGGGGGCTTTGTGGGCGCACACATATTGCTAGATCATGCCAAAGTCTTTTCCATCTGCATCTTCACTGCTATCGTTACATGGTCATGCCCTCAGTCTACTCCTTTGTCTATGAGTGAAATTGAAAAAAGTTCTACAGTTACCAATGAATTCTGGGAGACCTGAACTAATGGTTCCACTAAAGTACCAAGGTATAACATCTTACAAGGAAAGATTCAGTCTCAACTGAGATTTTCCTAGGAATACAACCAGTTATCCCAGGGATTTGCTATGGCTGGCCACTGCAATTCTGATTAACATAAATGGCAGTGTCACAACAATGAAAATATATTGTGAACAGTGTGTTGGGTAAAGAAGTGCTGTTAAGTTTAACTGGATGTATTGAATATGCAGGAAACATTTCTTTTTCTTTTTTCCTTCCTAAGGCTTGGAGTATCACATATCACAGCTGGTTGACTTTTGTGTTATTGATCTGGTCCTGTACACTTTGGATGATTCGTAATCGAAGGAAATATGCTATGATCAGTTCACCATTCATGGTTGTTTATGGAAATCTACTGTTAATGTTACAATATATCTGGAGTATTAATCTCCATAATCATGAGCTTCCAGAAATTGTAGACTTTTTAGTAAGGAAGGCACCTGGGGAACTAGCATCTAAGGTAGGTGTAATTGGTTTACAAAATATCTGTGATTTGTTAAAGGACTGGGCAAAGTGCAATAGTCATCAATAAAAATGTGCAGGTCTCTATAGAGAAGGGATCTTCACTAGAACGCATAATTTTGCAAGGCAGCAGGTCTACAGTATGGGGAAAATAGTTAAAAATAAAATGGCAGAATCTTCCTTTTTCTTTACAAGGCAAATACAAAAATGAACATTTCTGATAAATTCTTAGTGTGTCTAGAGGATGGTATAAATTGGTTCTCATCAGAGAGAAAATAGAAAGGGTGTTTGGCTTTATAATACATAAGCAATCATGAGACAGCTTTTATTTAATTAGAACTCTTTGTATATGTATATATGTCTTATGTCTTTTTGTCTTATCAATTGCATCGGTTTGTATAGGTGAAAACTCAGTGCCACATTTCTTTGCTATCCTCTTTTTCTGAATACAACAGACTTCCATAGAATGGTTCTTCCTCCTTTTTACCTTCTGGCATAGGCTACATTGTTGGCAGCATTTCTAGTGTGGCAGCATTTTTATCTTCATAGATTCATAGATTCATAGATGTTAGGGTCGGAAGAGACCTCAATAAATCATCAAGTCCGACCCCCTGCATAAGCAGGAAAGAGTGCTGGGTCTAGATGACCCCAGCTAGATGCTCACCTAACCTCCTCTTGAAGACCCCCAGGGTAGGGGAGAGCACCACCTCCCTTGGGAGCCCGTTCCAGACCCTGGCCACTTGAACTGTGAAGAAGTTCTTCCTAATGTCTAATCTAAATCTGCTCTCTGCTAGCTTGTGGCCATTATTTCTTGTAACCCCCGGGGGTGCCTTGGTGAATAAATACTCACAAATACCCTTCTGTGCCCCCGTGATGAACTTATAGGCGGCCACCAGGTCGCCTCTCAACCTTCTCTTGCGGAGGCTGAAAAGATCCAGTTTCTCTAGTCTCTCCTCGTAGGGCTTGGTCTGCAGGCCCTTAACCATATGAGTGGCCCTTCTCTGGACCCTCTCCAGGTTATCCGCATCCCTCTTGAATTGCGGCGCCCAGAATTGCACGCAGTAGTCCAACTGCGGTCTGACCAGCGCCCGATAGAGGGGAAGTATCACCTCCTTGGACCTATTCGTCATGCATCTGCTGATGCACGATAAAGTGCCATTGGCTTTTTTGATGGCTTCGTCACACTGCCGACTCATGTTCATCTTGGAGTCCACTAGGACTCCAAGATCCCTTTCCGCTTCTGAGCCACCAAGCAGGTCATTTCCTAGGCAGTAGGTATGCTGAACATTTTTCCTCCCTAGGTGCAGCACTTTGCATTTCTCCTTGTTGAATTGCATTCTGTTGTTTTCTGCCCACTTGTCCAACATGTCCAGATCTGCTTGCAGCTGTTCCCTGCCTTCCAGCATGTCCACTTCTCCCCATAGCTTTGTGTCATCTGCAAACTTGGACAGAGTACATTTCACTCCCTCGTCCAAGTCACTGATGAAGACATTAAAGAGTATTGGTCCAAGGACCGAACCCTGCGGGACCCCACTGCCCACACCCTTCCAGGTCGAAACCGACCCATCCACCATGACTCTGGGTGCGACCCTCCAGCCAATTCGCCACCCACCGGACTGTGTAGTCATCCAAGTCACAGCCTCTTAACTTGTTCACCAGTATGGGGTGGGATACCGTATCGAAGGCCTTCCTGAAGTCTAAGTATACGACATCCATCCCTCCTCCTGTGTCCAGGCGTTTCGTAACCTGGTCATAAAAAGAAACTAGATTGGTCAGGCACGATCTGCCTACCATGAACCCGTGCTGATTTCCCCTCAGCATAATTTGTCCTGCCGGGCTCTCACAAATGTGATCCTTGATAATTTTTTCAAAGACTGTGCCAAGGATGGAGGTGAGACTGACTGGCCTATAGTTGCCCGGGTCCTCCTTCCTCCCCTTTTTGAAAATGGGGACCACGTTGGCCCTTTTCCAGTCCTCCGGGACTTGGCCCGTGCACCACGAGCATTCAAATATTCCCACCAGTGGCTCTGCAATGATGTCGGCCAGTTCCTTCAGCACCCTCGGATGGAGCTCATCCGGGCCTGCCGACTTAAAGGCATCCAGTTCTTCCAAGTGACTCTGCACCATCTCAGGGTCTACGCATGGAAGTCTGGCACCTTGCTGCTGCCTCTCTACAACCCCAGTGAGAGACTTGTCGTGCCCCTCACTTAGGAACAGAGGCAAAGAACTCATTGAGGAGTTCAGCCTTGTCCCCCCTGTCTGTCACCAATTGTTTCTGCCCATTTAGCAGGGGTCCTATTCCTCCCTGGGCCTTCCTTTTACTCCCTATATATCTAAAAAACAATTTCTTGTTGTCTTTTACTTGGGTTGCCATCCTCAGCTCCATGGTAGCTTTGGCCTGTCTAACTGCCTCCCTGCAGGCACGAGCAGAGGAGGTATATTCATCTTTAGTGATCTCTCCCTGTTTCCACTTTTTACGTGCTCCCCTTTTGTCCCTTAGGCTGCCCTGGATTTCTCTGGTCAGCCAGGGAAGCCTCCTGGCCCCTTTCCCTCTTTTGCCTTGCTTGGGGATCGTCTTGCTTTGTGCCCGAAGGATCATTTCCTTAAGGCACAGCCACCCTTCTTGGGCTTCCATTTCTTCAAATCTCCTACTTTGACCAGTCAAATAAAGTTTGGTCAATTTACCGATCAAATATCGGTCAAAAATTGTAAAACAAATTGCCAACAGGTCCAAATTATACACAGAAAAAGCACACACTTTCTATTAAGAAATGTGTCAAAAACAATAAAAAAATAATATTTCTGTCTCAAAAACTACAAAATGTAGGGGTTTTCTGTTTGTTTTGGGGTTCTTTTGTAAAATCACTATAATCTTTGACTGGTCAAAAAATATGCAGTCAAGTGACTGGTCAATTGGTAATGATTTGGCCGGCTTGCCATCTGTAACTCTTACAACTCCAGACATGTCTCAAATCATTTATGAACATGTTAGCCAAGCTGTTCTGCATGGAGCCAATGGAATTCAAAACTGTAAATACAGCCTCCTGGTAAATCTATGGTCAAACTCCCTATTGATTTAAATATCCAGGGAGTTTGGCCCATACTCTATATGTTCAGCCCTTAGTAATTTTTTGCTTTTCAAATTATCCCCAACCACAAATAATCATTAGATAAATTTATTTTGTTCAGAATAATAATAATAATAATATTAATAATAATAATAATACCTTTTCAAAATGACTGTGAGAAGATTTCTAATTCAAGTATTCTCAGGAATATTTATTTGTGCATTTATCCATGATCTATTTGCTGTCCATAAACAATCTTATGAATAAAAAAGCACCTGGGCATTTGTCAACAATTGAATAAAAGGTGTTATAAAATTCAGTTAATCATTAGGTTTTATTCTTAAGTGCCTCTCTTGCTGTATTTGTACATCCATAATATGTCAGGTATGTCTCAACTTGAATTCCACAGTCTGTATCATGGGAGGGGTGGAAAAAGTAGATTATGCATCAAAGGTCAGCAGTTTTTTTTACTTGAGAAAATTAGCTGGAGTTCCTTTGTCTACATCAAAATACTTGAAAATTATGTTTCAGAAGAATAAATTAAGTAACTCTGGCCCTTGTTCAACAGAGTTCTTACCTAACTTTAAGCATGTAAGTTAGCTCACTGGAGCTACTACAACTACTCAAAAGCTTAAAATTAGGCACAAACATTGTTGAACTGAGCTTTAGGGTGTTTTTATACATACTCTGAGAATGTGTGTGGGGAGAGGGGGGAAGGGGGCACTTTAATTAGAGAGACTTGTCAACCGAGTTTTAGATAAAATGCCCCTGCCACCATTTTGAAGCATGAGAACACTGAAACACAAGATGCGGGAGGCTGCTGGAGCACATTAATTGCAAGGCTCCAGCAGACTCCAGCAGACTCAGTTAATCAAGGCTGCTCTGACGCACTGGTATTACACTGAATTGGAGTAACCTCCCTGCTTGTATCTGGTACCCAGAATATATCATTCTGGGTGCTGACAGATGTGCAGGTTCCTGCTTTAACTCATGGTATTTTGCTATTACCCTAACCGTGATTGCACTGACAGATTGACCATAGGGAACACAAGTTCCCTAAGGTTCTCCACTTTGGAGTACCTTCATCTGATCCCTCATTTGAGGGTTAATTTGTCATGCGATCATCCACTTTTAAAGTGCTCTGCAGATGTGCATGTGTCACAGCACAGCTGTAGAGTGTTTCAGGGGTCCAGTTGCACAAGAAATATAACTTCTGTCTGCACCCCCATGTCACAAATAAAATAATTTGCTAGTCTCACTTCCTGACAATTTTTCCAAACAAATTTTTTCACAATCTTGAAACCTTTACCAAATGCACTCCATTTGGCAAATTGTTAGGGACCTACTAAAATCGCAATTTTGCAGTTTTCATGGATACCATGATTTCAGGCAGGCTCCATAAAAAACCTCAAGCTGCACAAAAAAGCACAAGCTCCACACTGTTGGTGAGTTCCCTGGAAAAAAAAATTACCAAAAATAAAATGCTGGCTCCCTTTGGGGAACCAGCAGTCCTCCTGACCACTGTGGCAAGGGGAAGGACTACCAGGGCCCCTTGGCCAGTCAGAGGTATGGGGGGCCTGCTGCACTTGGCCCCAAAAATGGCTGCCAGCCTCGTGGTCTGCCCACAAAATTGGCTGGTAGCCACCTCAAGTTTGCTAGACCCCTACTGCTTCTCTTTAGTGGGGGAAAGTGAGTTCCTAATGGAAGCTGCTTTGTTGAGTACTCAAGGGGCATCTCACAGAGTGTGTATGTCTGGCACCATTTTCTTAGAGTTAAGTGAACCTTTCCATTGTGATGTCCCCTTATTTCTACTTGAAAAGATGCTGTATCTGTATTTCCTGCTTGGCAGTGCCCCTAGGCCAAACCCCTAGGTGCCCACCCAGACCCAGGAAGTACTAGTCACTGAGCTGGGGAGGCACAGGGGTTGGGGGAAAGGGCTCCCTGCGCACTCTCCGGCGGACCCAGAAGTGGACTGGAAGTGCTTCTGGTCCACTTCCAGGTCTGCTGCTGAGCACACTGGGGAGCCTTCCATGCTCCTGTGGGATGCTGCATGCAACCCAGCATCACAGCATTCACAGCCGAATCGGAGGATTCCAATTCGATTCGGAGAGATTAATGGGTCCTCTGATTCAATTTGGATTCAGAGGTTTGGCCACTGAATCGGGCCGAATTTCTGCCGAATCAAATCAGGGACCAAAGCTTTACGCAGCCCTAATAAAGAGGTGTTCTCTTTCTCTCCTCTAAAGATAGAAGGCAGGGCAGTTTCAATGTTTGTGAGAGAGTAAGTGGTCAAGAGATTCTGTTGGCTAATTTATACAGGTTTGTTTTTTTTTAAATCTCTCTCAAGGGAATGTAAGTGCCTTAGTATATTGCGAACTTGTTTGCAATACATGTTGATTAGCTGCATCATGGAATGTCTTGTTTAAATCTGTTATCAGGAAAGTGACGTTATCATGTATAAAGGACAATTTAATTGCACCTATAAAACTAAGGGAAGATGCCTGCCTGATTCATTAGACTAGATAAAATGCACCCTTTAGATTTAAATTGCAATTTAATGATGCAGTCAGTGGAAAAAGAGAATTGAACACTCCACAGTTTCCTCTGCACACATTGTTTTGTGGGCAAATGCAACTAGAAAAGACAGCTCAATCAGCACACTACAGATGTGTGCTGTATTGTGTTGAAAACTGCATAGCAGCAGCCACTGGCCTGTGGGAAGTCTCAGAGCTTCTGGGTATATTAATGTAGCTAAAGCAATTTACAGCATGAGAGGATCCTCCTTGTTGTGTTTACCTTGTGCATAAGGCCCTTGAAAGCAGCTGCTTGCCTGTGTGAAACCTCTCCTTGCCACCATCACTTAACTTTCCCATTAGATGAAAACCATTGGTGTCTGTTTTTCCCTGACATCATCAGCCTTGTCAGCAGCAGGGCTACAGTGCTGTTCCACTTCAGCTTTACAGTCATATGAATGTTATGTTCTTTTTATATCTCCTCTTTAATATATAAATCTTTTTTGCTTGATAAAGCAATGAAGTGAAGCATGCTTCTGCACCACTTGAAATCAATGGGAACAGTGCCTTCAGTGAATTTAGGATAAAGTCTCTCTCAGTATTAGACCTGTTGAACTTGGCAGCGTACAAAACACAGAAGTTTACTCTTTGTTAAAGGACTTAATTTATTTATAAGGTACCTTGTTGTTATATAATAATAAAGGTATCACCTCATAGTGCTAAAAACCTTCAAACATATTATCATCTCTACTCTAAAAAGAAGGTGCATTTAGTTGACTTTGCCTTCTATAATATACTCAGCAAAATATTTTATTCTATGAATATACTAAAAATAAAACTAATAAAACATCCCAATCTGTTGCACAGATTTCTACTCCTGGGGAGTGCTGAAAGTGACAAACACAAATAGATACTGCTCATATTGCTCAATGCACTACTGAAAAGGTGCTCAGCTACTAAAGTAACAAGGTTCGTGTGACAGGGAAATTAGAAGAGAATAAATTGGAGGCTGAAAAAACAAGCTACTAATAAAGGTTTCAGGATATAAAGTCAGTATTGTCCCACCCAAATGGATTGTACACTCATGTAAAATAAGATTGTTTTTAATACCATACATTGTCCAAATGACCTAGCTTCCAGGACCATGCACTTTGGCAATGGCTGTATTGTTGCTGTTTTTGTTCCATAGTGAAAATTAAGGCATGAAAGCAGTTTGAGAATATCTGTTACTATTAGCAGAATGTGGAATGCACAATTAGTCTGTGTCTCTTTTGTTTTTGTTTTGATTTTTGCTTGCAGATTCTTTTCACGATTACTTTCTGGCTACTGCTTAGGCAACACCTCACAGAGAAGAAAGCACTTCAGCTAAAAGAAGCATCTTTATCTGAGGTCAAAATTGGCAGTGATGAAGAAAATGAAGAGAAAGGTAAAGCCACATCTAATTTAACTAAGTCCTTCCAAAGGTGTTAGAGCCTATGGGTACCTTTCTTATTGCAAAAGTAATTAGCAGTTGCATCTGTTATTGATTGAACTAGATGTTGTTAAACCTTGCATAGCAGATCTCTTGAGTAATATAATAAAAGAGCTTACACCAAATAATACATATAGGGTGCAGATAGAAGTGATGATTTTCTCCTGTTCTGGCCACAGAAAGCAGTTTATAGCCGTGACAAAACACAAGTTCATGGCTGCAAGCAGCTTCAGAAATGGCTGATCGGGTGAAAATCTGACCCCTCATTGCATGAGGTATCAGATAAAGATGTTTCAAAATATAACGTCTTCTGTAACTTGTGTCTGCCAGCTCCCAGTCTGTCACTGTTTTCAGAATGGGAGGGGGGAAAGAGAGCAGAGGGAGTTCAGTCTGTGGGGTTTTTAGCCCTCCCCTGGAATCAGTAGTGAACTTCTGTTTGGTCTGGGGTAATGCTGTAACTCAGAACACTTTGCAGAAATTGTTCTGAGTTACAGCTGGGAGCTGCACTTCTGTCTGCACCCATTACGTTAAATAATACAACACTTTTTTTTTTTTTTACAATTCAACTTCAATAAATGGCATCTATTTAAAATAGGTGAATGAAATGACAGCTACAGCAAAACTTTCTAATAATAATAATAAGAAATAAAAAGACAAACAAAAAACTCTGTTAGCAGCATTTAAAAATAGAAGAATAGCTTACCTACAAAGAGTTGGTCAGTGGACCTGGAAAAATGACAAGATCACACTGGTATAATTTACATTGGTTTTGTCTGCCAATGTAAATTATACCAGGATCCATAGTGGGCAGATGTGTAGCTATCCTGGTCTAACTGAATGCAGTAGGTGGTTATTACAGTGCCTTACCACTAGGTAATAAGAAAATAAGCAGTAACTTGTTTTCTTTGTGCAAATGACAACCCCAGGATAGGGTGTGGGCATATGAATTATATACCAGCATAATTTATCCTGGTGTAGATTTGCTCCTTTTTCTTTCACAGTTAATTCTACACTGGATTGGGTGAGATCCATCTGTTCTTTTCTGCATTAGTTTATAGGTCAATTATAGCTGTGTAAATATGTCCTTTATCCATGCCCTGTGATTTCCATAGGAGCTGTACTTACAAAACAGCAGCTTTGGTCTTCTGATTTCAGTAAGGAGCAGTTTTTCTCTTGTTAAACTAATGCAAATGAAGTCAGAACTAGGCCTGGAAAAGATGTTAAGAGCCATGACTTTGCCAAGATAGGCCCTGGTACAGCTGTGCATGTGTGTGCGTGTGTGTGCATGCGCATGCATGGGCTATCACTATATTCCCAGCATAGTTAAATTAGGAACCAAGTATTCCCTTTTGTCTTCTCAACTAAATGGGGCAGTTGTAATTTGCTTTTTTCTATAGACTTAGTCACAGCAAGGGAAGAGGGGAAATGAAATATACAATTTCACATCTGGCTTCAGGGGCATAGCAGTACAGCTGCACACCTGGGTCAGTGCCAGCTCCTGTCATGCCACCGGCAGCCATGCAGTCAACCCTCATTGCAGCAATAGCTGCATTTTCATTTCTCCCCCCCTACACTCTCCACCCCCGACACCCCCCGCAGTTACGCTACTGCCTGCCTAGACCATATTTCTATGCTTTTTTAAAGGTTTGTTTGATTCACTTTAAACCAGAAGTTCACCTTTGAATATCAGCACTGTACTGTTTCAGTAGCATAACTGAAGGGAGGCAACTGCGGCATCAGCCTTTGAGCGGAGGAGAGGGCACACAAATAGCTGCAGCTACAGCGTTGGCTGACCACACTGCTGCCATTGGTAGTTGGCACAGCCCCCTTTATTACCAATATCCAGATCACTGAGTGACCATGTTACAGCTCTGTATTGTTTCTGTTTTTAGAGAAACCCAGTCTTCTCATGAGAACTTCATCCCTTGGTTGTTCTTTTTTCCAATTTAAAACATTTTCTTGCCTGGCAATATAAACATCACAATAGATTTTTTATTTATTTATTTTATTGTATGTTGTTTTTTACTATGGCCTTATACTTAACCCTCAGGCCTTGTTTCCCTGTATCTGAGGACTTACTGGGTGAAGTTGAGGGTAACTACAAGAAGCTGGTGTGACTTACTTATGCTTCAGCCTCCAGTCACAGTGGAGGTCAAAGCAGTTTACAGTATGGTGTGGATCTTACACCACTTGAGAATCATACGGAGTTTACTTCTGCTCTGTTATGTCTTCTCACACCCTTCTCCTGTTTTCTAAAATGACCCAGAAAAATCTCTTCTCCTCACTTGTAGGGAGCGGAAGGTGTAATTTTGGCACACATCTGAATGTACCCTTGCTATATCTTCTTTGTGCATGCTTCCCCTTTTCTGTGTATAAAACATACCATCAAAGTAGATAGAGAAGCATGCAATTTTATTTGTGTCTTTGTAGAAGAGGAATTGCAAGAAAGAGAAGTTCCAGAGGAAGAAGAGGAAGATGAAGATGATGAACAGGATATTATGAAAGTCCTGGGAAAGCTGGTGATGGCTATGTTCATTAAATACTGGATTTATGTCTGCGGGGGAATGTTCTTCTTTGTCAGCTTCGAAGGTAGAATTGTCATGTACAAAATCATCTACATGATGCTCTTCTTGTTCTGCGTGGTCCTATATCAGGTAAATGAGGCTAAATTGTGCCATTGATTATTTTGGTTCATGTCCTTTAACTTGGTGCAGAAGTTACTACATGGATAATTTAAATTCTGTATATTTCTTTTCTCATTAACTACAACACATTAGGGATAAGACCATTTGATGATTTTTTATGCTAGTAAGTCTCAATATGCTGAGGGGTTATAATAATAGAAAAGCTGTAAATGTTCTGAATTCATATGTAGTACCGAAAAGCACACAAACATTGGCATGCTTATTTGAGCTAGTACCCATATTCTGTGATAATGGGTGCTGTAATATTAAAAAAAATGTACTAATAAACTTTTTGAACCTCTTGATTCTGTAGAATTAATCATGAGAATTGGCCTTTCCCCTTTCCAGGCTTGGCTGGAACCAGGAAGAACAGACTTAAATAGGTATGCTGGAGGGTAGGGCTAGGATTCAGAATGACCTAGACAAATTGGAGGATTGGGCCAAAAGAAATTTCTTGAGATTCAACAAAGACAAGTACAAAGTCCTGCACTTAGGATGGAACAATCCCATGCACCGGTATAGGCTAGGGGCTGACAGGCTGGGCAGTAGCTCTGCAGAGATGGGTCTGCGGGTTACAGTGGACAATAAGCTGAATATGCACCAACAGCGTGCCCTTTTTGCCAAGAGGCTGCATTGGTAGGTGTGTTGCCAGTAGATCAAAGGAAGTGATTTATTCCCCTCTATTCAGCACTGGTGAGGCCACATCTGGAGTGCTGTGTTCAGTTTTGGGCCCACCACTGGAGAAAGGACGTGGATAAATTGGAGAGAGTCCAGTGGAGGGTGATGAAAATGGTTCAGGGGCTGGGGGACATGACTTATGAGGAGAGGCTGATGGGGCTGGGCTTATTTAGTCTAGAGAGAAGAATAAGAGGGGATTTAATAGCAGCCTTCAACAACATGAAGGGAAGTTTGAAAGAGGAGGGAGTTAAACAGTTCTCAGTGGTGGAAGATTACAGAACAAGGAGCAATGGTCTCAAGTCTCAGCCAGGGAACTTTAGGTTAGATATTAGGAAGAATTTTCTCACTAGGAAGGTAATAAAGTACTGGAACAGGTTACCAAGAAAGGTAGTGGAATCTCCATCCTTGGTGTTTTTTAAAATCTGGATAGACAAAGCCTTGTCTGTGATGATCTAGTTTGGGATGGTTCTGCTTTGAGCAGGGGGTTGGACTTGATGAGTTCCTGAGGTCCCTTCCAACCCTAATTTTCTATGATTCTATGATAATGGTTACTTACTCCTGTGACAGTGGTTCTTCAAGATGGCTTGTTCATATGGACTCCATAACCTGACACTTCTTGCCAGTAACTTGAGCCCTGTTCCCAATGATGGAACTGATTGCTGATGGAACTGATTTGTGTTTGGGAGTGTCCTACCCCTAAAGCCCTCCTTGGCAGCAAGAAGAACTTCAAAGGACATTTGATTTTCAAAAGATCTCAGACATCAAGAATTGAATCTATATGTGCAGCACATCTCAAAGAATCACAGTTACTACAGGGTAGATAACTTTCTTTAGGTTATAAAAAAGGGTTATATTTTCAAGTCTATCTGCTAGTGCAGCAATGAAATGTGTTTGCTCACAGGTGCACTATGAATGGTGGAGACGAATCCTGAAATATTTTTGGATGTCAGTGGTTGTTTATACTATGCTGGTACTTATTTTCATCTACACATACCAGTTTGAATCATTTGGTTCCTTGTGGAAGAACATGACAGGACTGGATGAAGATAAGTGAGTATTTTGAAGTTATCTGGATTCTGGGGGGCTAAAGAGATGGATGATTGATTGATTGATTGCAATTTCAAAGATAGATATAGTTTTGCTTTGCAATTTTTTATGGAAAAAAATGCAAATATTTCACCATATTTTGTAAACAGTTTGCAAACCTAAAGCCCACGATAAAAATGATGGTTGAAGGATCATTTGTACCCTTAGACCTCCTTCCTTCTTTTCGTTATTTTAATTGAAAAATGTCATGAAACATTCACTAGTTGTGACTGGTATTAGGCATTTTGTTGCTCTGTGAATCCCACATACACATACTTCTGCCCCTACCACATCACAGTCATTTATACAAATAAAAATCACCATGTTTTGCTGCTCCTCTTTCTTGGTTACCTTATATTGCCACTTCTTCTACAGGTAATTCCACCTGTGCTAGTGGCAGTCTCCAACCAAGTCCTTTTGCTTTACTCTAATCATCTCCACATAACACAAAATAAAGCCTACATTTTTTTTCTGTTAAAAGGACATTACAAATCATATTATCCTTTTTATTAGAGATCAAAGTCATAATTCTTTTAAAAAGTATGCTTGCAATTTGAAAAGATCAGATCATGTATCATACGGTTACCATAAGCCTTCTTAGAAATAACCTTAAGGACTGTACCAGGAAAAAAAATCTTCTGAAATACTAAATATGCCCCAAAGTTGCCACCTTATGTAGGATCCCAATGAAGTGTGTTTGAGAAGCAGAATTAATCTTTCATTGTTTTCCATCACCCTACAGTATTGTAATAACATGGTGGCTAGGCGCTAGATGAACTACTGCATTGGAAAAATAGAAATGAAATCCACAGTTTTTGTGATAATGGCAATGAATTTAGTTGCATGGTTGAATGAATCTCTCAGATCTTGAAGTAATAAAAATTCAAAATAAAGAGTGTAATTTCTATTTACATTGCAAAATTTTTTTTTCAGAAAAATGAAAGTACAAATATGTAGCAAGTATCTAAGCTTATTTTCTTTAGCAAGCCCTTGTGATGCTCACTCTCTCATGTGATAAGGAAGGAAATTACAAATCAAACAAATGACTTAATGCCTTGTTTTATTTTTCAGACTAGAAGATCTCGGTTTAAAAAGGTTTTCGGTAGCTATGCTATTCACACGAATCTTCATACCAACCTCCTTCCTATTAGTGTGTATATTACACCTTCACTACTTCCATGACCATTTTCTTCAGCTCACTGATTTAAAAGCTGTAACCAGTAAACAGGACAATACTATTTACAGGTAAATAAGCAAATAAATAAAGCTGTCATTTATTCAGAGCCCTGTTTTTGACTGTCCACTAATGCTTATTTTTCAAAAAATATTTTATCTTTTTAGGATTCAACTCATTTAAAAAAAAAAACAACAAAGAAAACAAGCAACTCCCCCACCCCAACCATACATATTTAAGTTTATACTTTACAGTATATTTTCAAAAGCAGCAGTGACACTTAAACATGTAACTTGCCTTGCCTGTCAATGGGAATAAAGTGCATATGTTCCCTGCGGGCCTTTTAAACACTCCTGGCAATAATGGGAATGCTTTCAAAGATTTTTATTGCCTCCGTTTTAAGTGTACCAGCTGAGATAGATTAAAGAAGCTGAACTCTCAGAAATTACTTAGCACCTTGATTTAGGTATCTCAGACATGAAATTAAAATTTCATTTCATTTAACTAGAAATGGGGACATCCAACATTACTGCTTGTTTCTGAAAATTTGACCTATAGCCTGGGCCAGCTTAATAGGCAATTAAGCAGGGTCAACAAAATAGACAGCAGAGTATTTTGGTGCTCTTAACTTCAGTCCCTAACCCCTCCATTTTTGGATGTTTAATGGAATGAGCTTTCAGTGTATTATATACCTAAAGCATTTTCTGCATAAAAGCCAATCTGTGCTGACACCATATGGCAAATGTGTAGGTAATTAAAAGGTGTTATACAATATTGTATAATTTTATAATATAATTAGATTCATACCACCATTTGTGTGGACATTCATTTGTAGAACATGACATGTTTTCAGTCTGACATTTTCATTCTCATGGACTTGGAAAGATAGCTCTATGCCATGAATGAATTACAGATTAAGGCCTGTTTACACCAGTAGAGAATGTTCTATAATTTTTTAATGATATGACATACAGGAATGTCTTTGGTTATTGGAATCAGATATGTAGTATACAGATATTTTTATCTCAGTGTAAAACATATGTACAGTATGATGCAAGGGTGTTATGTTCCTGTTCAGCATTGCTTTTGGAATAAACTCTACTTCTCCAAAATGATTTAACAAGTTCATAATCTTGTATTCTAAATAGACTATAAAAAAATACCAATAAAATTTTAACAGTATTTTCTTTATTTGCTTTTCCAAATGTCTGTCTTCTTCATTCCTTTTTTATCTTAATTAATGGCAGTTAAGTAGGAAATCACATGGTAAACTCGGGGCTCTCTTGAGATTATTTATGCATGAATTTTTGTGTCCTGCTGTTGTTTTGTGTTTCTCTGAATTTCCCCAAACTTTGAGATCATACACTAGAACATGTGCCTGTCAAAGGGCTGAATCTAAGAAGAGGGCTTAAGAATTACCATTTGGGGGAAATTCCACAATAGTTGGTAACTACACAAGTTTTACTGAATACTAAGCACTTTTCTCTGTGTTTGTCAACAGCAGCAGCTTTCACGTGCATATAGTGAGTTTCAAGGACATAGTATGAGAGAAATGCCTGAAGTAGTCCCACTTTTGATGATGTGCTCATGCTGCAGTATTTGCTTCCTATGAAACTACTGTCTTCACACCCTGTGTTGTTGTTACCAAGGCATATATACAAGTGCAACATTCATAGAGTGTTGTAGGTCTTCAAAGGGAGGCAGAAATAAAATCAATGCACTTGTGCAAAGCATGAAGCTAGTGGCATGAGTTAACACAAAGTGATACCAAGGTCTTGTTGAAAATGAAAAAAATCAAAATTAGGGAGTACTACAATCAGAAAAAGTACACAAAACAGTGTACTTGGTGTGTGGATTTTCATCTGGAGTAAATGAAAATATTCTTATGCAGGGTATAAGTGTCATTGTGGTTAGGGTGTTGATAATAGCAATTTTAGTAGCTATGGCTAGGTTTTTATGACTGATTTATTAAACTAGTAAGGGAAGCATATTTTGTTATATTATCATTTTAAATCTAGTTATGGAACTGGACTGTAAGCATCTGTCATTGTAATTGAGTCTTAGGGAAATCAGTGGAATGATTTGAAGAGTAAGGCACAACTGAGCTAGTTAATAGGTCTGTGTGAAGCTTCCTCCCTGATTCGATTTGGTAGAGATTTGGCCCGATTCGGTGGCTGAATCTCTGAATCCAAATCGAATTAGAGGACCCTTTAATCTCTTCAAATCGAATCAGAACCCTCCGAATCGATTCAGAGTGATTTGGAAAGATTTCGAGATTCAGACATAGAAACAGCTTTAAATATTTTTTGTAAATACCTATAGGTAGCCGGCGCTTGTGAGTACTGCAGTGCTGGGGTGCATAAAACGTCCCACAGGAGTGTGGGGGGCTCCCCAGTGCACTTGGCAGGTGGACCAAAAGCACTTCCAGTGCACTTCTGGGTCTGCTGGGGAGCATGGTGGGGGTCCCCCCCCAACCCGCAACTCAGTGACTGGTGCCTCCTGTGTCTGGGGGAGGCACCTGGGGTCCACCCATGGCCAATTGTCAAGCTGGGGAGACACAGGGGGGGCCCCAGTGCACTCCTGGCAAACCCAGAAGTGTATCAGAAGTATTTCTGGTCCACTTCTGAGTTCGCCGCCAAGTACATGGAAGGGCCCCCTGCCCCCCCCCCCACTCCTGTAGGATGCTCTATGCACCCTAGCATCACAGTGATCATGAGCCATGCCTGCTACCTCAAGGTATGTAGAAAAAACTTTTAAAGCTATGTCTGCGTTCTCCAAATCAGCATTGAATCTTCAGATTCGGATTCAGCCAAATCGAATTGGGGACAGTGATCTGAATCAACAAATCAAATCACTGTCCTTGATTCATGCCAAATCCGAATCGAATATGGCCCACTTCTCACACCATTACTAGTTAAGTAAAGATTATGAAGCTTGGTCCTGGGTAGGACTCTGCTAGGTAGGTGCTGGAACAAGACATTTTCTCATGGAAAAAGGCACTTCTCAGTGGCAGCACTGGGCTGTTGAATTTTACATTAAAGGAGAATTTTATATTGAGGAAAGGTCTGGTGATTATGATGCTTGCCTTCGATCCAGGTCAATTCCTTGTTCCATTAAAGATTCCCTTTGTGGCCTTAGTCAAGCCACATCATCGGCTGTCTAAAATAAAATTTATATAACAATTCCCTATTTCTGTTTCACAAGTTAAAAAATGGAGATCAAACCTTAAACTGTGAAATACTGAGATATTATAGTAATGAGGCCATTGGAAGCACTTAAGATAAATGTCAGTCCAAAGAAGCAAAAGATTCATTTCTGACTCTTTTAATAAATTATTTATTTTATATGGTAAGGGATTAGACTAAAGAATATAAAAGAATAACACCTCTTCTGATATTTTTGGGTCTCTAAGATTTACTAAGATCTTTCTAATTTCCATAAAATCTAAGTAACACTATTGAATCTGTGGGCTTCCTAGCATTTTCAACTGCATGTTTCGTAATAAACTTTCCAACTTAGTGTCTCATTGTGACATGTGCCTCTATAGTAAAAACTGAAGTACTTTCATTCCTGTTTAACAATCTCTCTTTTTCTCTCTCTAATTCATTTTTCCATTGCCATCACATGCATTCTTGTGCTTTCATCTCTTACCTCATAGCCACGCCAAAGTCAATGGTCGTGTTTATCTAATAATAAATAGGTGGGTACTTCAATATTTCCTTTCTTATAAAAAGTATGTACCTTAATTTGCTTGCTATTCCTTCACTTCCTTTATACAAAAATCACTTTTTCTGTGTGCTACCATGAAGTAAGTGGACAACGTTATTTATGTATGTTAGTCCTTTGGTTAACACATCTGCCATATATAGATTTAGAGGTTGTGGGTTCACTCCTCAACTGGGATTCTCCTCCTAAACTTTATCCAAGCTTCATAAAGGTGTAGCCAATACTTTTTGAATTGGGTACAGTTAGCAGAATTACTTTAGGAATCTGATTTGTCTATCCTTTGTTTATGCATGGAAACAAGCATGCTCACCTGCATATATGTGGACATGTACAGAAACACTTGAAAAAATGTACTTGAGATGAGGAAATATTCACAGAACATGAATTTATCTGAAGAGTGAGCCTATGCCTACAAAGTTAGTGTTTTATTTTGCAAAGAAAAAGTGTAGACACAAATACAATACCCACTAAATGCTGGACTTCCCCAGACAGTTAACCAGGGTTGAAAGCTACAAGATTTGAACTCTAAAACTTACAGTGTCATTATTATGCTTTTATAAAATTGGCCCTTTAAAGTACTTACCCATGATTCTTTTCATTTTTAGAATGACATAATTTCTTTTCAGGTCAAAGTAAGAACAGTGCAGATTTGTTTCTCATGAAAAGAAATGAGAACTGAGCCAATACCTCAACAAGTTCTCTGTAAATACTCTACTCAGATGAAAAAATTATTTCTTACTGAGTGCTTATGCCTCATTTTTTGCTGCCTCCAGTAAATATTCTTAATTGGGTTTCTCAAAGAAGAATGTGATTTCAGTTCTTTTGAAACACATACAGGCTCCTTTGAAAATCCCTGCTGTTGCAAACAAGCTTACTGGCAGAAATGTTCATAGAAATTGTAAATTTTAAGCACAACTCACAGAATGCAAATATTGAGCTAACAAACTTGACTGTCAGCATCAGAAACTTGATTGTAACTGTGACACCCATTCCAGTCAGATACAGAGTAAATGTCATGGTACAGGTGTCCCTCGATTTATGCGGGTTCTTTATATGCAAATTTGCTCTTATGCGATGAGCATATTTAAACCCAGAATTCATTATACGCAAGGTAAATTCACTCTTATGCGATTAGCATAGATACCCCTCCCCCCCACCCAAGGAAGTAAGTCTGTGGGGGGAGGGAAAAGGGCCGTGGCCCCACTCACCCCAGCCCTGGCTGCAGTGGCTCTGGGAGCAGCAGGCACCAGCAGCCTGCAGCCACTGGGCTGCACCATGCTCTGCCTGTCCCCCCACACCTGAGCTCACCCAGCTCCTGGGCTGCACTGTGCCGTGGTGCAGGCAGCTGGTGTCAGCTGCTCCCAGGGCTGCTCCAGCACAGGCTGGGGTGAGTGTAGACAAGCAGAGGCCCAAGCAGTGTGGGGTGCAGTACTCACCCCAGCCCTGGCTGCAGTGGCCCCACATGCAGCCGACATAAGCTGCCTGCACCAGGGCACAGCGCAGCCCAGGAGAAGAGATGTGTCGGGCCAGTCAGAACACAGTGCAGCCCAGCAGCTGCAGGCAGCTGGTACCGGTTGCTCCCAAGGCAGCTGCAGCCAGGGCTGGGATGAGTGCCACTCTGTTCCCTCTGCTTTGCTACCTTGTACAGCCTCATGAGCAGCACCCCTCCCCCCGCCCCTTCTCTAGTCCCAGCCTCACTCTGTCTCCCTCCCTCACCACCATGGGAACCTATCCCTGTTTGTTACATTGTAAAGTGGATTTGCTTTATGCAGATTCGATTTATGCACCATTCTCCAGGAACACATGTACAGCATAAATTGAGGGAAACCTGTATCTGTGTGTCCACTCAAAATGAACAACTTGAACCCTGAATATAGTCAGTGTCTCTTAGTATAAACATGTCAGTGCCAAAAGACTATGTTGCTCCCAAGCAAGTATGATATAAAAAATATTTTGTGTGACAAATGTAGCTGGTCAGTTTGTTGTTCTTCCAAGGTGTTGCTGCAAGCAGATGTTAACTCTATGCCCACTAGGCAGCCCATGAGTTTTCTGCAGATCAAGAGTTGTTAAAAGAGAATTTTTTGACAAATAATTTTGGAACAAGGGTTTTAAAAAAGTTTTCAGAAAATTTACCTGTAGTAAAAAATCCATTAATACTTTGAATAACAATTATTATTATTTTTATAAAACTTATTTAAGCATAATTTAACAAGGAATTTCAACACATACCCGACTTTATGTATCCAGGGAGTTGCATTGAATTCATCCAGGTACCGTGAGGTAGGCTGAATAGGTACCATGTTCAAGTAATATGAGGGAAAGGAATGGCCTTATCTAAAACCATTAGTGGCTTTTCCTTTAAAGCATCTTGTTGACCAGGTATTCAGTTCTTTCCCTCATTAATGGAACAAAATGCACATGATTTCCTTTGGCTTTTTTTCTGATAATCTTGCACCATTATATATTCTTTGTTTTTTTTTCAAAAGATGACTAGTTTTGAAGAGTCTATCACTGTCTTACAGACATGCTAATAAATATATCAAACCAATTTCAGTGCTATTTGTCATTTGTATACCATGTAATAGTTAAATATTCCTTATTTTTACAAATACTAACATCCATTATAGCCTGTCCAGCAAGGAAAGAAAAATTAGCAATAAATTTGGAGGAAGAAAAGTTCAAAGTAAAATAATATTTTTAGGGAAATAGTTCATAGGATAGAAGGATCATAGGAAAGCAGAGCTGGGAAGGGACATCACAAGGTCATCTAGTCCAGCTTCTTGTGCAAAGCAGGAACATCCCCAACTAAACCATGCCAGCCATGTGTCTTTCTATCCTGCCTTTCAATAATTCTAAGGATGGAGACTCCACAGCTCCTCTAGGTAGCTTGTTCCAATGCCTGACCACCACCCGAGTTATTGGGTATATTATCTATCCTCAGTTCAGCTAAGCACCAAGCTATTGCCTGAAGTATCACTGATGACAATAGAGCCTAAGCACGTACTTAGACTTTTTCAGTGCCTGAATATGGCACATAGATTTCTCTCTTACAGGTCTGTTCTATTGCCACAGAAGTAAATGGCAAAGATATAGTAGTAAACATGAGGGGAGGACAATGCTGTGGACCACAGCTGTTCTCCTTTACATTGATTTGAGTGGGTTTGTATAGGGATGAATTAGGAGCCTACTGAATTAATGATGGAAGCAGGCTCCTTTTATCTTGCAGGTTCTCCTGCGCTCCTCCACAACTGATTGGCTGATAAGGCTGATGAGCCTTGGTGGTCCTGCTGCTGACCAACCAGGAGGCAAAAATGATGCCATATTTAAACTGTGTTTTTTGCTATCCTGCTGAGTGGCAGGGCCCCTCCACCAATGGGGGTGGGGAGGGTACGTGTGGAGGAACCTGCAAAATTAAAGGAGCTGCCATGAAGCCCACTTACACCATGAATTTGGTGGGTTCCTAGCAATGAATGAAATCAAAATTTGGCCCTATTTATAAAATTAACTAAATATAGAAAATGAACCAAAATCTGCCTGATTTTCACCCAGTGGCCAGATTTCTCACAACTGTGTCTATGAGGAGTTACCTCTGTGAAGTCACTGGAGGTGTAAACATGAAGACACGTTTTATCCATTGACTTTAATAGATCTGTGATTATTTACATTAGCTTAGGAACTGAGGGTGCCAATGCATGTACATCAAGACTGCTCCAATGCACTGTAATCACAGTGTGTCGGAGCAGACTTAATTTATCGAGTCTTCTGGAGCGTGGTAATTACCATGCTCCAGCAGACTTCAGCATCATGTGTATCAGTGTCCCCACACTAAAAAATGGCAATGGAGACGCTTTAAAGCTTCTTCAGTGAGCTTTAGTTGAAGCGCCCCCACTGCCATTTTTTAGTACAGGGACACTGATACACATTATGCTCTGGTTGGCTTAATTAGAGCAACTCTCACAGCTGTTCTTATTAAAGTGTAGCCCCTCCCCACCTGCTGCCTTCCAGAACATGTGTATAAATGCCCTGAGTCTTTAAGTTTTTAATTGTTGTAAGATTCTTTATGTACATGGAACTCCCATTTATACTGATAGAAATTCTGCATAGGTTTGCAATAAGATTTCCAGAGACATGTACTACAATACATTAAGGTTTGATTTTGTTTCTTGTTTATTCCTAAAAATTAAATATCTCAGTGAAATTCCCATTCTCACTAGACAGTACATTTATAATACAGTAATTGACATTGGATCAAGTCATAATGAGATTAACAGGCATGGAGTCCTATTCCATACTGGGGAGGAGGAGGGAGGGTTATTGATAACTGCTTTCACAGTTATGGTCACTATGTAAGATTTTATTTGGGGAAGAAATTGTTGTATTATAGTTCTATTATTTTAATAACCAGCATGCCATTAATCTGCATGCGGATGAAGTACCCAGGCTTCTGTAACCTTTCATTATGTAAGCCACGTGACTTGCAATATGAAGGAATTGCAGGCACATTAAACTTAAAAGATGCTTTTGTTCATCTGACTGTCCCATTACCTGCTGAGGCTGTCCTGTTGCTGTTTTATTAGCAATGTTTTGAAATACATTGTATAGATCTGATAAATATCACTAGGTTTTCAATTTTCTAAAATCTTCATAAAAGTTGCATGTTGTCTATTTCAAATGTTGATTAATGTGCCATAATTCTGTATTGTAAATAAAAATAAAACAATATTTTAGCTTACTAAAATTACTTACCCAGGTCCCAAAATAGTAATAAGAGGGAGCATCTACATGAGACGCTTAATGTGCAGTAGATTAATTCCACTGTGCATTAGCACATCATGGCAAAAGCTCTGCAAATGTACTAATACACGGCAGAATTAGTCTACTATGCATTAAGCATCATGAAAAGACTAGGGCTAGGGACAGACATTCAAAAAATCTGACCTGAATTGATTCAGTCTTTCCAGGTTAGTTTAACCTAGCTAGGCTGAACCGGTTTGTAGCCAGACAAACATTCTCTCTGGACTGAGGACATTCAGGCACATGCCTACAGTGGCTCAGGTTGGGGGGGGGGGGCGCACTACAGCAGCCCTCCCTTCCCTTGCAGAGTGCTGAGCTGAGGGGAGGGGGGTGGCCAGGCCCCAGCAGGATGCTTTGATTAGAGGTATCTGGCTGCACCATCCCAAGCTTATCCCCACTGGCTGCTTAATGGGCGGGAATGTTGCCAGACCCCAGCCCCCTGCTAGCACTCTGAGGCAAGGCTAGGTGTGCAGTGCATGCATCTGCTGATGATATGGAGCTTTTCAATCTCCCTCCCTGATTATTTATACTGTCTGCAGCAAACTGACAGGCAAGCAAGTCTGAGCAGGGAGCTGATAAGAGTGTTTATCACCCCATGAGCAAAACAATAGCCTCTCTCCATTATTTCAAACTCTTCTTAAACAGCTTACCAGCTGACCTGTTGATTAGCTCCAAAAAGCCCTAAGCAGTCACTTTTCTGTCTGCCTGTCCCAGTGAAATTGAAGACACACACACAGACACCTCTTGGCATTAGCTAGCATACCATATGCCTAGGGTCTGTGGGGCTGGGGTCCATAATATGGGAGATAGGAGGGAGGGGGGATTCCTGCTTGTGCAGTGAGCAGCGAGTGGGTTGGGGAGGGGAGGGCAGGGGGAAGCCTGGCAGACCTTGCTGTACCTACAAGTTCTGCTGGAGCTCCAGCCAGAGAGCAGAGGGGAGGGTCCAGCCCTGCTGTGGAGCAGAGAGCCCTGCCCAGCCCAGAGAGCATGCCACAATGCTGGGGGTGCCTGGTTTATCTTAAACCAGCAAGGGGTCTGGGACAGACATTGCATAAACCAGTTTGACCCAAATCAGTTAAGTTTGGTACTACATTCAACCAGGTTTATCTCAAACCAGTTTCAGCCATTTTCAAATGGTTTCTTTGTGCACTAAACATCTGTTCAGTTACAGGTTTAACCAGTTTCTGATCACGTAAACCAGTTTATGTATAATGTCTGTCCCTAGCCTGTGTGCTCGCTCTACTGTACAGTAGTGGTGGCTACTGCACATTTAGTTAGTACCTTGTATTAGAGGTACTAAACTTAATGCGCAGTAGCAACAGCGATCAATACATGTGTAGATGCACCCAGGGTGTTGAAGAACATTCCTGAATATAGTATTTTTCTCACCACAGCTAACTGTTTAGAGACCTGTTCCTGCATACATATACCGCCAAAAAGACTACTGCAAGTAGTAGTCCCATTCAAATGAACTTTTAGCCATGTGCTCAGTGGTATGGGCAGGATCAAGCACATATTAAAGGAGCAAGAATAATATTTTTATACCAGAAGTTCTTATACTAGAAAAGAGTCAGTCTCTCACAGTTCTGATCTGCATACAAAATCATGTAGTTCTGATCTACATACAAAAGGGGAGTTTGAGTATAGTACAGAGAGGGGAGCTGGCAGTGCAGATCCAACCCAAAGCTTAATATGAACACCCACAATGTTTAGAGGCATCTTTATATAAAATTTAGGGGAAGATTATCTCAAATTTATGTCCAGTGTCAATAAGTCTGAAAATAAAATACATGGATGAATATTTTATTAACTCAAAACCTTGTATATCGTATAAGATAAATAGTTGCTTTTTACTAAGGAAAGCAAAATTACTAAAGATTATAGGGCAGTTGTTGAAGTATTATCATGCTAATACAATACCACAGTTCCCACATTAAAAATACATAGCTTACACCCTGTGTGTTTTAGCTTATTTCCACTGCTTTTTGCTTTGTAAAATGATCCATTAAAATACAAATTAAGGTTCAAAGTATGATATCAACAAATTTGAAACTAGCACATTCCTACGGAGTTGCTTCTTTCAGTTTTCAAAGAGATGAAAATATATTCAAACTATGAATTATATAACTTACCTCTGACAATCCAGGTGCATCCCTAAATGCATGGGAGAGAATTAATCCTTTTCTGCATTTAGTTGTAGCGTTTTTATCGTGCACTCTTTCTATCTCTGTTATGATTCTATAACTTAATCAAAGCACCCTGTTAATGTCATGGTGGCATGCTCTTGGCATCAGAAGGCTGCTGCAGATAGAGTAGGAGAGTGCCTTAGTAGTTATGTAGCATGCTGTATTTATCTCTGACCTTCTTTTTAACCCCTCTGTTCTCATTTCCCTTTTTCTTTCTGTTTCAATTATTTTGAGCAGCCTCAAGAAAAAATTACCAATCCACCAAAATGAGTAAGTCCCCCGTGAAGTCATGAAATGCTTGCTTTTTAACAATGTCATTTCATGCTTCTTCATCTTAAACTCTGACCATTTTCTCCATTGGGGGAAATGTCAAGTTTAGGTGTCAATACCACTCATTACTAACTAGCCATTGGTATCTGAAAAAGAAATAATTACTAATATATTCTGACTCAGTGTACAGCGATTGCTTTCAGAAAGTACCAGAATCGTTATCATTTCCAGTTCTAAGGCATTTGTTATGAACTGCTTGTTTGTCTGTTTAATTATACTGTTTGAGGAAAGGCGGGGTGGGGAGGGGAGTTCCTGGTGCCATTACTATTCAATTTGCTGACATACTGATATTTATCAACAGACTGGTACACCAAGATGGGAGTCTGCCTGACATAACCATGATGAGTTTAACTGCTGGCAATGAAAAGAAAGAGGCTAAAAATGTGGAAGAGCATGGAGACAAGAGCACAGAAGAGAGCAGTGAGGAGGGAAGGGACGGTGAAGATGAAAAAGAAAAAGACAAAGAGAAAGAGGAAGAGGAAGAAGATGATGATGATTCAGAAGTAGAAGAAACTACAGGTAGACTATGAAGGCAGTTAATTTTATGAGCTTTGCCAACTTTATATCAACTTTATTAATAAGCCTGACTCACTTTAAGTTACGTGTTTCCCTTTTAATTTTGACTAGACTCTTTGCCAAAATAGTCTGAGTTGAGCAGATGGCTACTTGTTAATTATTCAACAGGCTGCAGTCACTTAAAGTGAGAGCAGCTACTCCTACCTACCTCCTATGCTTACAAAATGAAAAAACCTACTGGTGGAGAATCCTTTAAGTAGCCAAGGAAGGTTGTATGGGCAAGTCCCTACAAATTATGGGAAATCTTCTTTGAGTGAATTCTCTAAGCAATAACACTTTCAGTTATTTTTTCTTTTGTCCTGTATGCTTTTAAGATAATTCATTTCCAAATGTCCCCACTTCATTATTAATGAGCAGCACGAGTATCAAATTTTGCCATTTTGAATGAGGAACATGTCACTGATTGTAGCTGACCATACAAATGCCTAAGGGTAATGAGGGCTAAGGATGATGTTGATATTCCTAAACTAAAACATAAATAATTTCTGTAATTCTCTGTAATTCAGTTAGTAACGTGAACCCTGTGTGACTTAGATTAGCAGGAGGAAGAGCAGGTCAAGAACAGGAAACTGGAGAGGGTGTTTAGAACCAGGGGAAATCAAACCATCTGGAAACTGCCTTATGATTATGTTGGCAATTCTCAGTATTATATGTAGAAATGTTGGATTGAAACACAGACATTTAATGTATTGTGCTCAAAGAAATATGGCTGCTTTAACTTCCCTACCCTGCACTCATTCAGTCTCAAGAGAGCTGAAAACATTCATGCCTCCATAGCTGGGAATTGCCCAGCCTAAAGGAGTCTACAGCAAGAACAGAGCTGGTGTATTCAGCTCATGTATTACTTATGCACTGAGAGGGGTGTGACTAGAATATGCTGCACTTTGGTTACCTCAGCTGGTGGAAGATCTCTTGGGACCACTGGCAGCTGTCATAAGTCAACCTACACTGATGAAGTTGAATTGAGAATTAGGGAGCTGCAACTGACTCCCTCAAGACCTTCTCTCTGGGTTGCACTAAGAGAATTTTGGCATCAGCCCAAAGTCTGCCTCTGGGCAGAATCTCTGTTTTCAAAATATATACCAAATGGTACACTTTTATACCAAAAAGCTACAACATTTTTAAGAACTGAAGAGGTTGGAATTGCTAATGTTGCTGTAGCATGCTAATGCATGTAGTCCTAATGTGATTACATAGGATTGTTCCAATAATGCTGTGTTGAATCCATTCTTTTCATGTGTAACCTCTTGTACAGTGTATTGTGCTTGGTATACCAGACAGAGCTTATGAAAATAATATACACACTCTTTCTTATTCCTCTGCCACCTGTTTATCTTCAGTGTTATTAAAAATCATATTGAATTATATTAACTGAAAAATAAAATGTGGAACTTTAATTAAAGACTTTCCTTCCTAATATAAACATATACATACAAATACATGCATAGTTAAAAAGGACACTGTTCTATAATTGCTTAACAGTGTTATGTTGAAATTTTTGTTTTGTTCTTTTCTTTTTCATTGGTGTTCCCTAAGAATTTTTTTGAGGAAGAAAAAGAGAAATTAATACCTATTATCTGGACCCCCATAAAAGCAAGATCTTAAAAAAATATGCACTGATTTTTTTAAATGCAAGTTGAGTTCAGAGTGCTTAATTATGTAAGACCAACTGAGAAGTAATTTTTAGTATGCAGAAGATCCTTTCACATCTACACTTTGCTTAGCATTAGCAATGTCCAGTGGTTTTTCCGTCCTTCTCATAAATAGCACTGTAAAGCAAAAGCCAATTAGTAATTCCTGATCTTACAAACTAATCTAGCTACACTCAAGGTAGTGTCTCTGAATGACCTCCAAAAGAAGCATATTTGTCAGTACCAATGGACCAACTGTTAGGGTCACATCCTTAAAATTCATTATTTTGGTTATAAACTATGATATAGTACAGGAGTTGTCAACCTTTTTTAATCAAAGCACCTACCCCCCTGGCCAGATATAGGGGGGTGGGGCATGCGGCTGAATGCAGGGGTGTGTGGAGTGTGGCCGAATGTGAGGGGAGGGAGTGACACATGGCTGAATGTAGGGGAGGGGGTGGCACGTAGCCAAACGCAGGGTAGGGACAGTGAGGGATGGCGCATGAGCAGGCAGGGACAGAGTGCCACTGCCTTCTAGGATGGGGCAGGGAAGCTCACTGGGCTGGGGTGAGGGCAGCGGTGACCCCTTGCAGGTCAGGGAAGCTCACCAGGCTAGTGAGTGGCAGCAGCGGCCACTGTGTGTGAGCTTCTCTGCCCTGCAGAGGGATGCTGCTGCCCTCACCCTACTCTGACCCTGCTCCTGGGAGGCGGCAGTGCTCCGTCCTCACCCTTCCGTGCACACCCCCTAGGACTATTCCAAGTACCCCCAGGGGTATGTGTATCCCTAGTTGTCAACCCCTGATATAGTAGTTCAGCTGTTGATTCCTTATGTTGCATTATTTTAATTATTTGAAACTAAATTATTAGTAACATTACTATTATGGTAGAGCCTAAAATCCAACTGAGAACCTGGTTCTGAAGACTAAAAGAGAGCCTTTCACTCAAACAGCTTACAGTCTAAATCAGGGGTGGGCAAACTACAGCCCACAGCCCAGATCCACCCTGCCAGGCAATTTCATCTGCCCATGGACGGGTGCCTACCAATTCACTGTATCCTGCCTGGCCCTGGGCTGCCTCTGCTATGCTTACATAGGACTGAGTCCTGCTCACTTCTATGCGGGCAGCGCATGCTGTGCTCTCACCCTCTCCCATGGGACATCCCTGACCCCAGCCCCACAGGTATGTAAGCAGCAGCAGTTGGGGGGTCGAAGCAGTATTGTCATTCAGGCAGGTGGCAGCAGTAGATGGGGTAGAAGTGTCAGTGAGCAGGCAGGCAGGCGGGAAATGGTAGCACATGGGAGCAAAGCAGCAGCAAGAGTAAGACTTCATTTTGAGCTATTATGCAAACACACATGAATCAGGACAGAAATATTTTTTGAAATAAAATTAAAATATGTTATAGTAGATGTTTGATTTTTAGTATATAGTTCATTTTTTTTCTGCTCCAAGTTGGCCAAACCCCCCTCTGAAAAGGAGTACTTCTGGGAACAATGGGAGGGACTTCCAGTAGCAAAGATCAGGGGTTAGGGGTGGGGTTTCCAGTCCCAAGATGGCAACCAGGGGGTGGGGCACCTGTCAAGGGGTGGGGCTACTCCTGCAGCCCTCAACGGCTCACCAAATACTCATTAAGTGGCCCTACAGCCAAAATAATTGCCTACCCCTAGTCTAAATAGACAAGACAAAAGAAGAGTAGGGGAAAGGGGATGGAAAGAGAACAGAGTTATGGTCAACATTTTAGTCTTTCTATAGGGAGAGACTTTGGATTCTGCAAAATACTTCACAAATATCTATTACAGTAAAATGGCTCCTTCCAAAAGAATATGTATTTATCTGTGAGACTTGATTCTTTTTAGGTATTTCAACAATGGATTCTGTGTGTGGAATACAGTGTTCAGCCATACACTAGCATGGTGTTATTTTTTCTGTTGCTACATTCATCATCAGGAATCCCTTGCAGTCAAGAATGACTGTCTTCCATGACTGTTCTTTATCTATGGGTCTGAAGATGGCTGATGAGGCCAATCCAGGATCAACAGTCTGTATCAACTTGGGCACATGTTTCTGTGTGGGGTGGGTGACTCTTGTTTCAGTCTGTGGCATGCTGTTTCTGCCGCTCCTTTTCCATATCCTGTTGTCATCATAAGGTTTCAAATAAAATTTTAAATGCATTTCAAATGCATTTTTCCTGCAGCTGGTGAGCAGTGAAGATCTTATCTGTTGTGCTTCTTGATGCCCTAAAAATAAACTGAGATTCCAGGAGGAACTCTTCAGCAAGTAGAAAGAGATGGTTCAAGATGTTCTCTCAATGATCTTTCCTGTGGTGGACAGTAAAGTGATCCCTTGGTAATTTCCTCAGTTGGACTTGTCTCCTTTCTTTAAGATTGTCAAAATCACAGTGTCACTGGGATTCCCTCATCATTTTGGATTCTTAGGATGAAGCTGTGATGTAAGCTCCTATCCCCCCTGCTTGAAAATTTCAGCAGGGCTTCCACCTGTTCTAGCTGCTGTGTCATTCTTCACCTGCTTGATGGCTTTCCTCACCTTGTCAAGAGTTAGAGGGATTCTGAGATTATCTCTGACTTGGTACTGCAGGATGGAGTTCAGACCACATTTGTCAATAACAGAATCCTGCTTGAGAAGGTCTTCAAAATACTCCTTCCAGTGGGCATTGATGGCTCCCCTTTCCTTGATCAGGTCGCCTCTATTTTTAGGTCTCAAAAGGGTTGGTTGGCATCTGAGTGCTCAACCCATAGATGGCTTTGGTGGCAGTGAAAAATAGTGCATATCATGGACGTCAGCAAGATGTTGAATCTCCTTTTCCTTATGTTCCCACCATCCATTCTTCATATCACAGATCTTCCTTTGGACCTCTCCCTTGACTTGTTGGTGATTCAATTTCTTTTTCTTGGAGTTATGTCATTCTGCCAAGCACCAAAAGCCTTGCATTTGTAGTCAATCAACTCTTGGATCTCCAAGTCCTTCTCATCAAACCAATCTTGATGTTTCCTAATACAGAATTCAAGTTCTCTTCACAGGCGCTTATGACAGTGGACTTGAAGGCACCCTGAATTCTCCCATTCTTGTTGTTTGGAATTTGCCAGTTTTTCACTGAGGCACTGGTGAAAGAAGTCTCACTTGATTGGGTCCTTGAGTCCTCCAACATTGGTCTTGCATCAGCATTACTCCTGCTGCAGCCATAGTTTGGGAGCCAGTTTAAGTGACATAACTGAGTGGATGAGTTGGTGATCAGTCCAGCAACCATAGGCTCCTATCACAGCTCAGTTGAAGTGGACATCTTTGCAGTCCTGACACAAGCAATGAAATAGTCAGTTAAGTGCCAATGCTTAGATTGCAGATGTTCCCGTGATGTCTTTTGCTGGTTTTTCTGGCAGAACAGGGTGTTGGTGATGATGAGTTAATATTCTGCACATTTGGCTGGGAGAAGTGCTTTGTCCAAGCCCTAGTGACCTTCTGTAACTGCTGTCTTTATGCCAGTTCATGACTAAGAGCTTCCAGATGATCACAATCCTGCCTCTTTCATCACTAGCTGTTCCCCAAAGGGCTTGAAAAATGTGCTGGAAAAGCTGTTTTTCTTGGAAGACGCCTGTGCATGATTTCTTTTATCATGGAGAAGCTGCTGCATTTCAGCTTCCACACACTTCTTGACAGAATAGGACCTTGATCCAATGGAAAAGAGGCTAAGACAATTGAACATCTCATTCTGTTGCAACTTTCATCTCCTTTTGCAGCCCTTGAGACACTAACATTTTCTTCCTCCTGCTTGACCTGTACTTGCCATATCACAGCACTGTCAAAGGATCTATGTGGCTTTTTCAGGAGGGAAAGCATTACTATCTGCTGCCCCCCCACCCCAATCCTGGTGGTGTTGCCACTGCTTGATCCATGACTGCTTACTCATCAGAGTTATGCCTACTTATTGTATAGCTAACCTTTCCTGAAGGTCATTCCACTATCTGCCACGTGTGGATGCACTGGATAGCAGTTCATTACATTACAGTATTGCTATATTACAGCTCTTTGAAATATCTTTTTAAGGGTGGCCCATATGATGGAACATAAATTTTTGTATATAGAACCTTCAGCTCAAGACTGGCTGAAATGTATGATAACAAAACATACCTATGCCTACCTGGCTAAGGGGGAAAACCCCCACTGGTGGCTATTCACTCCCCTGGAGCCCAGCTCACCAAGCTGGGATCAGCTCAGTCCCGCCCCTTCCCCAGCCTCCACCTCTGAGGGGTGGGGGAGGAATGCACTGGCCCAGGCTGTAACTTACTCCCCCCAACCTGGCATGGTAGGGGGCTTGGAAGACCCACTGGGAGCCTTTCACTCCCCTGCATCCTGGCTTTTCACTCCCCTGCATTCTGGCTCACTAGTCTGGGATCAGCTCAGCCTGTGAGAGCTGGGGGGTAAAGGGGTGAATGCACCAGCCCAGCTGGGCACTGGCCCCCCAGCTAGGGTCTGCCCAGTGTGGGGAGATGGGAGAAGCCCCCATTGGGACCTTTTCACTCTCCTGCAGCCCAGCTTGCCAGGCTGGCATGGGCTTATCCCTGCCTCCTCCCCAGCCTCCCCACCTGTGAGAGGCGGGAGGGTG
Source organism: Alligator mississippiensis (assembly GCF_030867095.1). NCBI lineage: Eukaryota > Metazoa > Chordata > Crocodylia > Alligatoridae > Alligator > Alligator mississippiensis. Next base: position 96,173,925 of record NC_081826.1, on the reverse strand, counting down.
AGGACGGGAACGCACCAGCCCGGCCTGGTACCAATCTCTCCCAGCCAGGATATGCCTGGCATGGGGCAGTGCAAGCCCCTACTGGAGGCCTTTCAGAACCCTGCAGCCTGATGACCCCTTCCCAGGGAGAGGGCAGGACTGAGCCAATCCCAGCCAGGCTCACCAGGCTGCAGGCTTATGAAAAGTCTTCATTGGGGGCTTTCACTGCCCCATGCCTGGTAAACCCTGGCGGGGGGGGGGGGGGGGTTGGTGCCAGGCTGGGCCAATGTGGTCCTCTCCCCACCTCTCAAAGGCAGGCGGGGCTGGGGGGGTGAGGCTGAGCTCATGCCACCCTGGTGAACCAGACTGGGAAGTGAAAAGCCCCATGAGCCAGGATGCAGGTGAGAAAATGGTGGGGGCATTTCCCCTTCTGTGCTGGGCAGACCCACGCTAGGGGGGCCAGTACCTGGCTGGCCCAGTGAGTTTGCCCCTCAGCCCCTGCCTGTCGCAGTGAGAGAGAACATCTGTACTTAGCCATTGGGTTGGATCTGAGCTTCATTTGTCTTAATCTTTCCTCAGAAGTCAAAGTTGATTTTATTCTTTTTAATACCTCCAATTTTGGGGCCACAAGGTAAAAATCCTGTCCTTTTATTATCTACTAAAGAGAAATGTAGTCTTTTTTATAAGGGCAAGGGTAGTTCTCAGTGATTCCATTTGGTTTGTCTTTTCAGATTTGAAAAACAAGTGGCATCTGGTGATTGACCGCCTCACAGTGCTCTTCTTGAAATTCCTGGAATATTTTCATAAGATGCAAGTTTTTGTATGGTGGCTTTTAGAACTTCACATTATCAAAATCGTTTCTTCTTACATCCTTTGGGTCACTGTGAAAGAGGCAAGTAAATGTGTTGTCAAAATCTTCTTCTCTTGGGACCTGTTGGCTGTGAAATGCCATATCCAAACTTTGGATCAGATCTTGTCCCAACCTTTCACTAAACAACAAACCTCACTTGGGTTGGGAACTCTGGCTGGACTTTTTAGCTGCTGATACTTTGTTGGCAGTAAAAATCCTTGTTACCCAACAGTCCTCCAGAGCTCTCCCCCCAAATTAGGTATTAGTTTGTAGGGGGTTTTGGTTAACTGTTGAGAACCACCGTCATAATCCCTCTGCTTTTCTCCCTTCAGTCAGCAGTACCTTTACAAATGAGTTAGAGAGACCAGAGCAGAATCGTCAGAGGACTGTGTGATATGGTGTAGACAGTAACATAATTAGTGTGAGTTCCTTTCCCCACAAAGCAGTCTTCTTGCTTTTCCTTCCACATGTGTTCCTTGTTACTTAAAAACAGCAGAGCCAGGGGTTGTCCCTTTGCATTTCAAACAGTATTTGGAGTGAGTATATTATGTTTAGGTTAAGGGAAATAATAAAAGTTAGACTTGTTTCCAAGCTAATTGGCTATTTAGTTTCCCTTCAGTCAGCTGTTGCTATGTCTAAGTTGTATTGCATTTCTATCATTACCCTCCAAGCTGATGCAAATATTTATTTCTTTTCTTAGAATTTATTTGTGGTCCTTTCTTTTAAAGGATTTTTTGCTTTATGCCATCTATAAAGTGTTCTCAGTATTAAGTGGCAAAAAGTCTTCTGGTCTTCTGGCTGCTCTTAGTAACTTCTTTTTCTTCCATCTTTTTATCACCAGGTGTCTTTGCTTAACTTTGTATTTGTGATTGCCTGGGCTCTTGCTTTGCCATATGCTCAGCTTCGCTCATTGGCATCAAGTATCTGCACTGTTTGGACATGCGTGATTATCATCTGCAAAATGTTATACCAGCTCACATCTATTAATCCTGCCACCTTTTCCAGTAATTGCACAAGGGTGAGTAGTTGTGCTTACAAGAAAAGGTTTAATTGCTAAGGAAGCACTTCATAGGTTTCCTTTTTCTCTGTCCTTTCATTGCAGAGTGTTCAACTGACATGTTTCTGCTGAGCTGTTGTGGTTCCTGCCCTCAGTGGCCATGGAGAAAACAGAACTAAAAAAATAAAATCTTTTTTTTTTCATTTTAGCCTTGGGAAAATGAAACTAATGCAAAAAAAGAAGAGCTAAAATCATCAGTCCTCTACAGTGGGCCTGTCGATCCAGCAGAATGGGTTGGATTAAGAAAGTCCGATACCCTGCTTGTATACTTGAGGGTAACCACTTTGTGATTTATTGTCTCTTACTGTTGATTGAACTGTCAGAAAATGTCATTCCACTGACTGTAATCTACAGGGTAGGGAGAAGGATGGTTGTGAACAGTAGAGGGCAAATGTGCTATCATGGAGAATCTTTGCAGGGCTAAACTGGAAGAATCCATACATGATTTGAGATAAGCTGAATGTAGAATCATCACTTTCTTGCTCTGCTACAGATTAAACGGATGAAAAGAAATTTGATATGCAAGATTTTTGAGAAGTAAAATATACATATATTTAGTTATAGAAGGTTTATGATAAATGGCTCTAAATGGTAGTACATTTCACAGGCAGGGTTTTTGTTGTTGTTGTTATTTTGTTTTTTAAAAAGAACATTTTAGCCCTTAGCAAAAGCATGAAAATGGTAAATACATTAGAAAATAATCCTTGCTTTGGATATCAGTAATCCAGTGCTGGCATTTTAGCTTTTTGCTTGATGCAGATAATGTGTATTTTGTTACTCCTATGGGGATTAAACATTTATTTAATGTATGATTCCCATCAGATTAAAAAGTCTCTTAAATCCTTCACTTTGACTTACAGTAGTTCACTTTTCTTAGGGAATGGGTGAAAAAAATATAATTGAGTCAGAGCAAGCAGATTTTGACCAAAGTGTAGGTTTAAACATCACATTCTCCACAAGAGATTGTTTATATGGGTTCCATTTCTGGTGCAAGTGCTCTCTGCATGGACAGATGAGAATAGAGATCCAAATGCATCCAACAGTGGCTGTTGGTTGTTTTTCTACCCCTTATGCTATCAAGCCATGCAAACCCAAAACATAACACAAGCAAAGCAACCAACTCCCATTAATTTTTTCTCACTACCCTGCCTGAGAAAGGGAGCATGCTTGCAGGGCTGGTTAGGTGGTTTCAGTTCTAGTAGGTTTACCTTTGTAAAAAGTGAATAGTTTAGAAGTAGCCTTGTATTGTCATAGCTAGGTTTTTGACAGATTTAGTCATAGTTTGGAGATTTGTTTGGGTTTTTTTTTCTCTAACACAGAATAATTTAGTCCTATGCTAATCCAAAAAGCTTTTTCAGTAAATAGGTCTGTCATGGCCCTGGACGACAGTATCGTTTTCCTTTGGCTGAGTAACACCTTAAAGGGCAAGTGTTCCTCACAAGAAAGGTTGAGAGAAGTCTAAATAGAAGTTTTAAAATTATTCCTCTTTAACAAATCAATGAGAATCTTTGGGGAAAGTTGAGACTGTCGAAATCTTTGGGCGTTTACAGACGTGCTCTGGGAATGGTGGGGTAGTGCTTGAATTAGAGCGGCTCCGAGAGCCACTCCAATTAGAGCGCCCAGAGCATCATATGTATCAGCGTCCCTGCACTGAAAAATGGTGGCAGGGGTGCTTTAACCATAGCTCATCGAACCAGCTTTAGTTTAAGTGCCCCCACCACCATTTTTCAGTGCAAGGACGCTGATACACATGACACTGGAGTCTGCTGGAGCGCTGTAATTACCACACTGTAGGAGACTTGATTAATCAAGTCTGCTCTGACACATTGTAATTAGAGCGCATCAAAGCAGACTCTCTGCACATTTATGGGTGCCCTTTGGTGCCTGAGTTTTTAATGCTGGCATCACCAACATCCCCTGTATTTATCCCTCATACTTTTTAATCACTGCAAGTTACTTTGATGCTTAAGACAACAGTTACTAGCTCATGGTCAATAGCAGCCTATATGGCATCAAGAATTTGACCGTTCCACTCCTAGCTGAGTCTCCTTTTTAGGCTTTTTCAGAGCTACTAGTGGGATACCAAAGACTGCCTTGGCAAAGTTAGGCATTGTTCTCTGATAGAGAAGCCTTTCAGTCTAAGAAGAAATTTCACTCTCCTGGTATGTACCTCCATGGTGTCATTCCACATACCATTATTTATTTATTTATTCATTAGATTTACATGCTGCACTTCCCAACAAGGGCTCTGAGTTGCTTACAGTAAGAGGGGGGAAAAAAACTTATAAATCAAGAGAATGTAAAAGAAAGCAAATCAAGAGAATAAAATAATATATAAAAGCAAGCAGGAAATTAAAATTAAATATTTTCCCCCATCACCCATCTTTTCCCCAGCTTTCCCTCACCACCACCAGTATCACATCTTAGCCTTGCTTTCTAAACACCTGCCCAGACAGGAAAGTCTTGTAGTGCTTTTGGGAGATGTTCAGGCTTGGACTCTGGCAGGCCTCAAGGTGGGGAGGCAGCCCCAGAACTAAAAGGCAACTGCTAAGAACAACCTAAAATGCATTTTCACCAAGCAAATTTGATGCATTGAAGGTCTTGAAGGAGGTTGGCCAAAGCTTCCAGCCCTACTGGCTCCCTTGGTCTCTTCAGCACTCTAAACATTTTTCCCCATCTTCTTTAAAGGCTAGATAGTTTTCTCTGCTGCTCCAGAGCAACAATAACTTCAGCACATTATGCAGCCTTTTGATAGAGACTTTTTTACCTCAGTGAATTCACCAGTTTATATTTCAGCATAAGTATATACCAGCTCATATATAATTTTCATTATTGAATAAAGCTATGACACCACCTTTTTTTTCTCCAACAAAAGAATTTATTCATTCCAAGAATTCCAGATCCACCATCTTATACAGAGAGGTGATTTGTCTACAGTACAGTTATATTCTGCATAACCTAACAATATCTGCATTTCATCTTTCAGATCTTCAAAATACACTGCCAGTATGTCACAAAACCCTGAATAGAGTGTTAGCAAGTTTCAATTCCACTTATGGTGTTACCACAAAGGCCTGTTTGGAATGAAGCACAAAAAGAAAAGCAAGACATTCTGCTCTAGAAAGGGACAAAGTCCAAGTTCTCAGGGAAATACCTTCCTAATTCCACAAATTTATGGCCTATTTTATGTACATTGAAAAATATACATAAAATGGGCCATAAGTGCCTTTGGTTCCCTGGGCATTAAAGAAGCCCTTGTCATTCTGAAACTCCAGCATAACCAAAACAATACTAGTGAATGAAATGGAAGAGCCTATTACTCTTTCCTCCTATCACTCTAACTCTCTTGCCCCACATGATTTGCCAAAATGATAGGGTCATTCTTTACCCAGACCTAACCTCATTATATCGTGGAAGGTGGAAGCAGTCTGGCATTAATAGGCTTTAAAAGAATTTGTTCCATGGGTGTACAAAATATTTTTGCTCAAAGCAGGAAACAAACTGCTAGAAATACATATACTACAAAAAGGAAGGATTTTTCCGTGTTGTCATCTCAGCACAATTTATCCTCAGCAAGGGACTTTGATCCCAATATGCTAGAATATTTGCTATCTTTGAAAAACCTTTGAGCTGTCAAGAAAGCTCAGTGTGTGTTCATCTGGCAGGTGTTTCATCCACCAGTTCCACTCATCCTTTAGTTTTTAAAAAGACTTAGATTTTTTTTTACTTGAAACCAGAATCTCCTCTGTCCTGGGATCCTGATGGACCCTCCCTTCAAAACATTATCTTCATGTTCACAACTCCATTCATCTATGAAGAAAATATTTCATGCAGCAGTAACTTCAGAGCAAAGAATTTATGAATCACAGGCTCTTACCTCTGGACCACCATTTATAGTTTTTAATGAGAACAAAGTAATGTTTAAACCATATCCTACATTTCTTCCAAATGTGGGCTCAGTTTTTCATTTAAATGCACTTATACATTTACCTAATTTTTCCAAAGCCTCATTCATCCAAGGGTGAAACAGCCTGAATATATCCTTCAGGCTCTAACTCTGTACTTGAATAGAATGAGACCATTCAGAATATCCCTTGGAGCTCTGCACTGCTGAAGATCAAATGGCTTAAGCCCAGAGAACTTGTAAATGAGTGTTGGTTTATATTAAAATAGTAGATGAGATAGCTAATTTAGAACTCCTTCAGGCATACTAGGACCTAGTGACCTCCTTCATTCATACATATTAGTTTATTGTTCAAGCATCATTCATACACCTCATTAGGTAGGACTGAGATACAGCTGCTGTTTGCTTAGATGTATTATACCCTCATCCTTTATTCATGTATTGTCTGAGTCACCAGAAATGGAAGACATATAAACAAGGACTTGAAAAGCAAGGTCTTACCTGCTGTTCTTACCTACAAAGAAACAGGGTATTCTGTTTTTCCCATGTATAACACCATAGGCAAAATGCCAAACCTCTGGAAGTAGGACTATGAGAACAACACACTTAGTCACAATATACCAGAAATCTGTAGTTCTTACAGATATTTATCAAACATTTCCATTATTCTCCTTGTGCAAATACATTAGCGACATTGCAGATTTTCAAGGGAAAACGTCTCAGAACGTCTCACGTATTCAGTGAGAAATACTTTATACCATCTGGCCATGAGGATAAATAAAGTTTCTTTGTAGTCATAGAAGCAAACAAAAAAAACCCTCTGAAGCACTTTACTGTACAAATGAATTCCCCATTTAAAATAAACTCTTTAAAATTAACAATAGATTGTTTAATCACTACATTGAGCTCAGTGCTATGGAAGATACAGAATAGAGGAACTATACAGTCTGAAATAGGGAAAGTGATAACTTATTTTACTTTCCCACTCCTCCACAGGATAGGTCCCCTAGCTTTTTAAACAAAATTAGTATTTTTAAGCATTTTTAGGTGCAAATATTTGCTAAATTACAGTACATTGGGGTGTTCTTAGTCTGTTTTAATTTCAGCTGTAATTTAAATAACAGTACATTTTTGTATCATAGGAGTCTGAAATGATGATAACCATTTAAAGATCTGGTGAAGTAAGCTCTCTGCTTACGAAAGTTTATGCTATACATCTCTGATTTAGTCTCTAAAGATGCAAATCTACCCTACCTTCTGCCTGACTTCAGACTAATATGGCTAATAATTTGTGCTTAAAATAAAAATAATAATAAAAAAGCCTTTCTAGACCTTTATGTTTTTTTTATTCTTCCTTAATCTTCTTTTCATTGCTTCTTTTGTAGAATAATTTACTGATGCTGGCTATTCTAGCCTTTGAAGTTACAATTTACCGGCATCAGGAGTACTACAGATGTCGAAATAATCTTACTGCACCTGTGACTAGAACCATTTTCCATGATATTACAAGAGTGCATTTGGATGATGGAATTTTAAACTGTGCCAAGTATTTTATAAATTACTTCTTCTACAAGTTTGGTTTGGAGGTAAATAATATATTCATTCTGCTAAGACAGTAATCTGTTATTTTATTAGTTTTTTTCTTGGAGACCAATTTAGGAAGCTATGACAACTGAATGCTTCTCCATCCCTCACTTATACCAGGCCCTGGCAGTCTCCATTCTCTGACCACATCAGCTTTTTCTATCATTTTCCTTTTTTTCTGCCTTGCTGTGTTTTATATGTTTCTATTTTACTCCTTGTTTTTCATTGTTCTGTTCTGATTTTAACTCATTGGGAGCTCTGCACTATTCAGGGAGGGATTGGCAAAGCGAATAGCAACAGATGTTATGCATATAATTGAGCTGAGAGAAGAATCTGGGGCTGGCAGGCTGTTGGCTATGATGAAGTACTTGTTAGCTACTCTTGCAATCAATGGCACTCAGGACTGCAGAAGTTGGGATGGAAGGCAGGTGGCTTTGAAAGCACCACATTACAGGAAACCCTCGCTATTCATGGGTACAGCATTCGCAGGTTCAAATATTCACGAATGCCGAACCCGCATTTTAAATACACATTATACACTTACAGGAGCTCCTTGGGAGCTCCGCGCTTGCTGCTGCCGGGCTTCTGCCATCACCGCTGGAGCTGTACCCCCTTCCCCCCGGCTGCTGGGGGCACTGCGTTCATGAATGCAGTGCCTTATTTGTGGATTTTGCCATTCGTGGAGAATACGAGAACATATCCCCCACGAATGGTGAGGGTCACCTGTATTGTTCTTATTGTTGGTGTTATTGTTACTGTTAGGCCCCACCTACACATTACATTTAATCACATCTTAAATTGTCACCCGGCCACACCTTCAGTCAATTATTGGTGTGATAAAAAATGGAATAAGCCACAAAGTTATTCCTCAAACTATGTGGAATAACTTTGTAGCCCTTTACTATCACGCCAGTAATTGAACATGTGGCCAGGGGCCCCTGTGGCTGAACTGGCACCCATTAAAGGGATGCATGGGCATTGGGCCATACCTCTGTCCCAGGGCCCTGGCCTTACACTGTCAACAACCTACAGTCCCACCCACCTGTCCCACTCCCAGATGCCACTTCCCACCTGCTTGCAGCCCCATCCATCCACCTAGCTGAGTGCACCCTGCCTGTGCAGGTCCTGGGCTGGTCTCCATGGAGACCCTGCCTGCCCACTCCATCCAGCACCCCCAACAGTGGGTGTGGGGTGGACAAACCAGGGTACCAAGGCAGTGGGGCTGGGTTCAGTGGTGGGGGGTGGAGACTGGCAGTGGCCACAGGAAGGAACCACTACTTTGGGGGCTGCCAGGAAGCAAGTCCAGCCACCACACTGCCTCAACGCCACTGCACATCCAAGGACAGTGGGACTCATGTTGCCCCACATGTCTAGGCTGAGCAGGGCCAAGGGACCATATTTTGCCTACCCCTGAGTTAACACATGCTAAGTGTAGTATGTAACAACTCCTAAAAATAATTAAGCAGCAAAGCCACCTCAGAGCAATTTTTCTGGTTTGCCTATAGCCACTATATTGTCTAAACAGCTTCCGAACACACTGTCTCTGGGCGCTTGTACACGTGACAAAATTTACCCTTTCTTGTATTTCAGCAGTTACAGTTTGCACTTGTGGGTTTTCCTGACATTTTAAAAGTCTTCTTGGCATTCTAAAGTAGAACTCATCCTGCTGTAGTTTAGTGTGGGTCACCATGAATTAAAATGTGTCCATGGATTCATCATGTGCAAACAGAAATGCACTCAAAGATGTATAATGTACCCCTTTGTCCACCAGATAACACTGCAACTTTTGTGTAGTTCACCCCTTTGTCCATCAGATGTCACTTTGAATTGCAGATAGGAGGTGAAGAGGTTAGTTGCTGTGTTTCAATAATTGGGTGTAATGCATTTCTTTGGGCGCCAGGTGTTGTATGCCAGATGCTGTGGTCCAGCCAGCCTGATATAAATCAATGTTTGTTCTCCTGTACAGACACCCCCACCCCACCACTCACTCCCCTGGCCATGCTCTGGCCAGAGTGACAATGGCATCGATGGCTGCCCACATTAAAAGAATAAAAAGTTTTTTACATAATTAACCTTTACTGATTTATTAAGCATAACTTCATAACAAATCAACTGTTACAGAATTTTCAAGGTAAATATTAGCAAAAAGTAGTACTCATCAACTTTTTGAACCTCAGGCAAAATGCAACAAATTTCATTACAAGGCCTTTTTCACAAGCATACAATAACCATAGGCATTGCTCAAGCTTCAGTCAACAAACAGGCAATGACCGCTAATTAGCAATACTTAGCTACTATCATTGCATGTAAGTAACACTGTTTTTTTACGTTTCTGAGTTATACTGCCTTTCTCTCTCCCTTTCTCATGAATACCTCCTGCTGCATTGCCTGGCCACCACTCAGCCACAGATTCAATGTGCATGTCTTGCTATGTCCCACAACCACACTGCGCAGGTACAGATGACGCTGACAGTCTTATCTGTCTGGGCATCTTAGATGTCTGGGCATCATTCTCAGGCTTTCTACGTGGTCTGCATTTTTTGACAGCAGCAACATACCTAGTGGAGCTGAAAACCAAGGAAGGAATAAATGTGGGGGATTATTGTGTGCTCTGAGAATCAGGTGAGCAAATAAGAAGTGTTCTGCAAAACCCACCAAGAAGGGCTTGTGTGCCTGCCTGGCTTTCCAAGTCGTTGGACTGCAGGCCCTGAAGGGCTGCAAACAAGTCACTTGCATAGCCTCTGTGCTTTGCGTTGACCTTCACCTTTGTGCACAACAATCCAATTCCCCCCAGCTGTCACTTAGTTGTCAACTAAATTAACACCCCCCGCCGCCCCCACATCTTATGCCAGTTAACTGCAGTCCTCCAACCCACCCCCCCCACATCATGGGCCAGCCTAATGTCAGTTCAGATGTCAGTTCCCCATGGATTTACATACCGGTTGTGGAGGACAATGTCCCTGGTCTCTCCTCTTTGGTGAACTCACCAAGGTCCAGTTCTAGTGAACTGCCATTGTCTTCCTCGCTTGAGGCAGCAAGACTCTCAGTAGAACCCATGGTTGGCGAGCTCTCAGGAGTGGAGGATGGCCTGGATACCTCTATTCATCTCTTTGCTTGGTGTTCTAGTACTTCCATTAATGGTTGGAGGTACCAATAGTGCAGCACATTATGCATGGACATGACATTCTGATGAGCTCTTGCTACTCCATGTCAGAAAGCAGCACTCATATTCTTGGACTTCACCCTGTACTGGAATGCCATCTTGTGCCCCTGCTACACACATCTCCCACACCAGGCTCTTAGTTTCTTCATGGGACCAAGTGGTCCTAGTCTTACGCACCCTGGTAACCTCTCTCTCCCCCTGGCCTGCTGTCTTCTCTCCTCAGCCTCAGACATCTTGGATCAGTAAGGGGTACCCATACCCAGGCCCCTGTGCCCTCAATTTATAGAACCCTTGCTAAGCAGGTCAGGAAAAGTTCACTCCCTGACCCTCATTTTGGTGCAAAAGGTTTGTACAGCAGACAGACATGCTAGCACCATCCTGGCAACTTTGCTTCTTTTGTCCATACTTTTTTGCAAAAAGGGTGCCTAAAATCTGTGTAGGTAAAAAAATGAGCCATGTACTGATGGGTATGCCAAGGAGGACCACCCATAGGGTCTCTTTTTTGCCATGGCACAACAGAGGGCTAGCCACAAGTCGCCCATGTGTCAAGGCACTGGTCTCTGCTCACAGTCTCTGTACCTGGTGAGGCAGCAAGTCAAGATACGAATGAATGAATGTTAACTATATGGCATGTCCACCCAAGGGAGGACAAGGAGGAATGCCCCTAAACTGTTCTAGAGGATAGTTTTAGGTTGGATGTAAGGAAGAACTTATTTACTGTAAGGGTGACCAGAACCTGGAATACACTACCAAAGGTGGTTTTGCGATCCCCAACCTTGGAAGTCTTCAATAGAACACTAGACAAATGCCTTCCTGGGATCATTTGATCTCAGCTGTGTTCCTGCCCTGAGTAGGATGCTTTGAACGGGATTATTTTTTCAGGTCCCTTCCAGCCCTTACTTTCTATGAATCTACGTGATTCCTAACCCGCTATTCATCAAGCATGTCAGCTGAACACTGTGAAGTGGTCTCGCTCACACATTGTCCACCATGCATGATGGGACCATGCATGACAGCAACCAGCATGCAAACAAAGTTTGTGCTGGTTCTGTCAAGTACAAGCGCATCATGATTAGCAAGGGAACACTGACTTCTTCCCACCCACCCTTGTGCCCATTACTCCAACAGTGGCACAAAATTAAGAACTGCTTCTTGGCTTTGAGTGCTTTATTTTGCCCTTTGAACAATCATGCAGTTCTCCAATTCCAAGACTGCACTCATTGGGAGAATACTTTTCCCCATGTAAGCCACTGCTTTCCCCTTTTACTTTGACTGGGTAATACAGAGGCCAGACTTGAGGCTTCTGTCTGTGCCAATGCCAGGGATGGGGCAGGTGTGATCACAGTTGGTCATGGGGAGGGGCAGAAAGAAGGGTCAGGCAGGGGTCCCTGGCACCGGTGTCTGGGTCAATGGGTCAGGGGGTCTGGGGTAAAGGTTCTTATTCTCAGATCGACTCCCCACAATCCTGCACCGTTGCTGGATGATGACAGGCAATTATGCACAGGGGGCTCACAGGCACCAGTGAAAACTGCTACTGTTGCATGTAACAGTGAGCCCAGGGCTCTCTGTTACTTTAAGAGCAAAAGCATCCTAGCCAGGGAGCACTACAGACTAGGCAGAGCACTGCAGCTGCAGGTCACAGGAGCAACAGGCTAATGGAGCAATTAGTAGGCATATGTCTGCAGTTTGCTGACTGGATATAGGCAGGGCCCTGGGAGCTTATAAGCTCAAGGTTGGGGATAGCAGAGGAGGCTCTCCCTGGCTGCCACAGGAGAAGTAGCTCCTGCCCAGGACAGCCACCCAGGGATGCTGGACTAACTGTTGGCTGCCTGTAGGAACACTGAGGCTCGGGGAGCTCACAAAGAACCTATGCTGGAAGGTACACTAGGACAAGGGGTGAAAGAAGGTTTCACCACTTAAAGGGACAGAGGACTGCTTTCTCTGTTGTTTATGTTACAGCCCAGAGGCCTATGATTTATGTTATTGTTTTACCGTTGGTTTGGGATGAGGCTGCAAGGGGAGGTAAGGAGGCCTCATTAGTTTCCAGGGGGAACTTGCCTGTCTTGAGCCCTGCCAGGGGCAGGCACAGGGCTTGAGCCCTTATTGAGCTCAGAGAAGCACCAGAGAGGGTACAGGTACAGAGGGGGCAGGGGCCCTGCACCAGAGAGGGCACAGCCACACAGGGACAGGGGCCCAGCAGACAGGGTCAGGGGCCTGGTGACTAGAAGGGACAAATGAAGCTAGTGCTTCAAAGCTAAGTCTGATTCAGTGGGCCTAGGCTAGAAGGACTAGTGAGATTAAAGGGGCAGAGGCTAAAGTCCCAATAGAGGGAATGACATACTGGTAACACTGGTGAGGCATGGGAGATTAAAAGGGAGGATTTTGAGCCATGCAATTAGCCTTAAGGTGTTGAGTGCCCTGCTGGTGCAGTTGACTACAGAGGCCTAGCCAGGGGCCTGAAACCAGTGGGACTGAGGCCTAGCGAAGGTCTGTGGGCAGCCTCCCTATTTTATTTCCATCAAGGCATGGCAGGAAAGACAGGAGGATGCCCTATGCAGAGCTAGACATGGTCACGGAGCCACCAGGGGGCATCACAGCCATCCCTGGGACCCCAATATGTTACACTGGTGCATTGGCCAGGAAGTTGGCCATGCGAGAAAGTGAGAGAACCTGTGGGTCATTGGAGAACAGGCAGGATACAGAAGAACTTGCACAGCAGAGCAGTTGGGGAAGGCATCAAAAGCAAAATGGCTGCAGAGATGGAGCAGCTAGTACAGGCACTAATCAAGCAGCAGATTGCTGTGACTGAGCAGGCCTGAAAACAGGAGGAGTGGATCAGAGGGGTGGTCCAGTCACAGCTTCAGCAGGCTGGAATCCAGATGGCACCCAGCCACGATTTGCTGAAGCAAATAGTGCAGATGTTCCAGCATGTAAAAGAATAGATCCGCAAGCTTGAACAGCCAAGTGCAGAGGCCCAGCAAGTTTGGATAGTGGTGTGGCAGAGCCTGTCAGAACACTTATCTATCTAGGGGTTTGAGCTCCCAAGCAGCAGGAGGAAAGCAGTATTGGAAGCTGACCATGTAGCTATGCTGGCACATGAGCTGTTGCAGGTGCAACTCTTTGCGGACAACATGGGTGGACAGGCAGATCACCTGCAATAGGAACTGGTGCTAGAAAGCCAAGCTTGTGAGCAAGCTGTCAGAGGTCACCTCCCTGAGACAGCAGATGCTGACAAGATGTAAGGAAAGTAAGAGCAAGGAGTTGAAAGGCTTGTTTCAGTTGTTGAAAAGCAGCTGAGGCTCAGAGCAGGAAAGAAATAAAACAGCTAATAGCAGCAGAGGCAGGAAGAAGTCAATGGTAGAAAGCAAAGCTACAAGCCCTCCAAGACAGAGTGGACATTCTTGCCTCTCAGACTGAGGGAACAGACTCTGTCCCAAAGTATGAAAGCCCTGACAATTCAGGGAAAGGGAAAAAGTAGAAGGCCAAGGTAGAAGCCCTGAAAAAACAGATGCACAAAATAATCATCAGTATAACTGCAGCAGGAGGTGCAGGACTGGCAAGAGAAGTGCATACAGAGTGAGAAGCTCTTGTATATGTTGAAGGAAGACCTCACTAGTACCCAAGCCCTGGTGCAGGAACTGATGCCCACTGCATATTTATATCATTATGGACAGAGTGAGCAAACACCCTGGCCGGAAGAGCTTTCAAGAGGTAATCAGGACTTGGCTGAAGTCTGTGCACAGAGGAACAACTTGCAGGCAGAGAAAGCCAGCTGTGAGGAACAACTCGCATTGCTTCATCAAGCCAACACTGAGCTGACCAGCAAAAACCTGTAACTGAGCACAGAATTAGGCTGAGAGCAGATGAGGTGTGACATGGGACTCCATCAGTTCAAAGAAGTTGCAGAGGGACTGAGAGTCCTTGCAGCACAGCTGGGAGAGCTGGAGAGAGTTCAGATGAAGCCGGCCATATCTCTGCAACAGTAGAGTCAGATGCAAGAGGCAGGCAGAGAAACTGAGCCCCAGGTTGAGGGGTCAAAAAACAAAGACCCACATGAGAGCCTAGAAAGAGAGGTGCTCCCAGAGACCTGCATTTCTGGGGAAAGGTCGCAGAAGGCTCCTGAAGCCATGGCAAATGGAGGCAAAAAAGATGCAAAAACCCAACCTCAGGCACAGCCCCAACCCAAAGGGCAACAGAGAGGAGAGGGGGCAGTGGTGGTTTCCATGATAATGGCTGTTAGGGAGAAGACCGTCTCACCCCAGAGGGATGTAGCAGTATTGAGGCACCAGGAGGGGACCTCAGAGAAGGGTCAACAGATGCTGGAGGTGAAAGCTGGTCCTCCTGCCCAGGCCCAAACTGGAGCCAAGGCTGCTTTGGTGAATCAGGACTCAGGCCAGAAGAAAAACAGAGATCACCTGAGTGTGAGCTGCCCAGCCCCAAGAAGGCCAGGTAAGCCTCCTGGAATTACGTGGGGTGAGGGCTGCTTTAGTGGGGTTTGTGGGCAGTGGGCATGTGACCCTACTTTTACAGCGGGCCTGATGCCCTGTGGTGAGCACACTTCCCTAAGAAGGTGAAGGGAGACAATGCCTCCAGGAGGGAGGAGAGACTATTAAAGGGGAGAATACCCTGGGATACAGAGCCACCAGGGGAACAGGCATACCCAAGCAGAAAAATTTCTGTGCGCCAGAGGTCATTCTAGCTATGAGGGGAACTCAGCAGCCAGTACAAAAATCTTGGACATAGACTGCAAGAATGAGCCAAGAGCTGATCCAGCCTGAGGTGGGAGAAATGAAGCCTACCTCAGCTCGGAAAGTAGGAGATGACAGACTGAGATCAGGACAACTCTGAGCGGCAGGAGGGTGTTTTTGGATAACCTCCCTGAGTGGAATAATTGGTGAACTCTCAAAGACCACCCAAGAAGGAAAACAGGGAGAGTCACATTTGTGGACTTGTATATAAAGACTCTTGGAGGAGACCCAGTGGTCGAGCACTGGTTAAATGTAAAAATGAAGAAGCTGCCTAGGTAATAGCTGAGATCATCAGCTGTTGGGACCTCAGAGGAAGGACTGTGGACTGGGAAGGAACCCTGAATAGTCAAAGAGTCCTCAGGGACAGCAAGACTAAAGGCAGAGGGATCATGAGAGAGGTAGCCTGGAACCCGATGTTAGAAGGGAACATTGATAAGAGGTGGAGAGGCCTGTGCCTGCTGAGCTGGAATGAAGATTAGGGGGCACCAGGCTAAAGTTGGACACCCCACACCTTTTCCTGGCCTATTGGCCCAAGGTATAAAGGGGGAGGTGTGTAACAGTGAGCCTCCCAAAACCAACTTTGGTAGCTCTCTGTTTCTTTAAAAACAAAAGCAGCCTAGCCAGGGAGCACTGCAGACTAGGCAAGGCAGTGCAGTTGCAGGTCACCAGGGCAACAGGCACGTGGAGCAATTAGCAGGCACGTGTCAGCAGTTTTCTGACCAGGCCCTGGGAGCTCATAAACCCAAGGCTGGGGCTAGCGGAGGAGGCTCTCCCTGGCTGCCATAGCAGAAGTCACTTGGAAGAACTGGATGCCTTTAAGTCGGCAGGCCCGGATGAGCTCCATCCGAGGGTACTGAAGGCATTGGCTGACGTCATTGCACAGCCACTGGCGGGAATATTTGAATGCTCATGGCGCACAGGCCAAGTCCCGGAGGACTGGAAAAGGGCCAATGTGGTCCCCATTTTCAAGAAGGGGAGGAAAGAGGACCCGGGCAACTATAGGCCAGTCAGTCTCACATCCATCCTTGGCAAAGTCTTTGAAAAAATTATCAAGGCTCACATTTGCAAGAGCCCGGCAGGACAAATTATGCTGAGGGGAAACCAGCATGGGTTCGTAGCAGGCAGATCACGCCTGACTAATCTAGTCTCTTTTTATGACCAGGTTACGAAACACCTCGACACAGAAGTAGGGGTGGATGTCATATACTTAGACTTCAGGAAGGCCTTCGATACGGTATCCCACCCCATACTGGTGAACAAGTTAAGAGGCTGTGATTTGGATGACTACACAGTCCGGTGGGTGGCAAATTGGCTGGAGGGTCGCACCCAGAGAGTCATGGTGGATGGGTCGGTTTCGACCTGGAAGGGTGTGGGCAGTGGGGTCCCGCAGGGCTTGGTCCTTGGACCGATACTCTTTAATGTCTTCATCAGCGACTTGGATGAGGGAGTGAAGTGTACTCTGTCCAAGTTTGCAGATGACACAAAGCTATGGGGAGAAGTGGACACGCCGAAGGGCAGGGAACAGCTGCAAGCAGACCTGGACAGGTTAGACAAGTGGGCAGAAAACAACAGAATGCAGTTCAACAAGGAGAAATGCAAAGTGCTGCACCTAGGGACGAAAAATGTCCAGCACACCTACAGCCTAGGAAATGACCTGCTGGGTGGCACGGAAGTGGAAAGGGATCTTGGAGTCCTAGTGGACTCCAAGATGAACATGAGTCGGCAGTGTGACGAAGCCATCAGAAAAGCTAATGGCACTTTATCATGCATCAGCAGATGCATGATGAATAGATCCAAAGAGGTGATACTTCCCCTCTATTGGGCGCTGGTCAGACCACAGTTGGAGTACTGCGTGCAATTCTGGGCGCTGCAATTCAAGAGGGATGCGGATAACCTGGAGAGGGTCCAGAGAAGGGCCACTCGTATGGTTAAGGGCTTGCAGACCAAGCCCTGTGAGGAGAGACTAGAGAACCTGGACCTTTTCAGGCTCCCCAAGAGAAGGTTGAGAGGTGACCTTGTGGCTGCCTATAAGTTCATCACAGGGACACAGAAGGGAATTGGTGAGGTTTTACTCACCAAGGTGCCCCCGAGGGTTACAAGAAATAATGGCCACAAGCTAGCAGAGAGCAGATTTAGACTGGACATTAGGAAGAACTTCTTCACAGTTAGAGTGGCCAAGGTCTGGAACGGGGTCCCAAGGAAGGTGGTGCTCTCCCCTACCCTGGGGGTCTTCAAGAGGAGGTTGGATATGCATCTAGCTGGAGTCATCTAGACCCAGCACTCTTTCCTGCCTATGCAGGGGGTCGGACTCGATGATCTATTGAGGTCCCTTCCGACCCTAACATCTATGAATCTATAAGGAGTTCCTGTCCAGGACAGCCACCCAGGGATGCTGGGCTGACCATTGGCTGCCTATAGGAATGCTAAGGCTCGGGGAGCTCACAGGGACCCTATGCTGGGAGGTACATGGGCACAAGGGGAGAAAGAAGGTTTGCCCTCTTAAAGGGACAGAGGTCTGCTTTCTCTGTTGTCTTTTACGTTAAAACCCAGGGGCTTATGATTTACTTTACTGTTTTGCTGGTGATTTGGCATGAGGCTGCAAGGGGAAGTAAGGAGGCCTCATTAGTGCCCAGGGGGCACTTGACTGCCTTGAGCCCTGCCAGGGGCAGGCACAGGGCTTGAGCCCTTATTGAGCCCAGAGCATTACCAGAGAGGGCACAGCCACAGAGGGGCCAGGGGCCCAGCACCAGAGAAGGTGCAGTCATACAGGGACCAGGGGCCCAGCAGGCAGGGGCCAGGGGCCCGGTGAATAGAAGGGACAAGCAAAGCCAGGTGCAATTCAGTGGGCCTTAGCTAGGAAGCTAGTGAGATTAAAGGGGCAGAGGCCAAGGAGGCCAAAGCCCCAGCATTGAGAATGACATACCAGTAGCTCCCATGAGGCATGGGGTGTGGTAAAGGGGAGGATTTGGAGCCATGCAATTAGCCCTTAAGGCTTTGGGTGCCCTGCTGGGCACAGTTGACCACAGAGACCCAGCCAGGGGTCTGGGATCAATGGGACCAAGGTCTAGAAAAGGACCGTGGGCAGCCTCTCTGTTTTATTTCCATCAAGTGTGGCCAGAAAAACAGGAGGTCACCCTAGAGGCAGAGCAGGGCATGGTCACAGAACCACCAGGGGACATCACAGCCACCCCTGAGACCCAATGTGTTACATTGCATTACAGAAAATGTTATTACAGAAGTGTTCCCAGGTCTTTGCAGGAAAGCAGCAGCCTCGAGGAACCAATGCTACCCCCCCCCAACTCTACTGAAAGATACGTTTTAGTCATGCTGTGTCTGAATTTCCAAAACCCCACTCCCCAAAACCACTGACTCACTTACCACACTTCCAGAAAACCCAACAAATGGTGTTCCGTGATCCTGAGGGACCATTAAGCATAGCTACCTGCTTTATGAATAGCGGGTCATTTCTTTCTCCAACATACATGAATGTGGATATTAACCTTAACTATAGGGTAGATAGGGTGGCATGACAGCACCTCCCTGGCCCCTTGTTCCCACCTACTCAGAATAGTATGGTACAGCACATGCACAAATATGATAAGGTTCTCGCATAATTTTTTCATCCCTCTTCCCTTCCCTAGAAGGGGTGAAAGTGATTGTGCCTCTCACACACCAAGGAAGGCATTGATTACTGCACCAATGTCATCCTCATTAGTGAGGGTCAGGGTTATATAGCACTGTGACAGGTATCCATTCAGCTGTCAGCAGAGCTTGTGTGGCAAGCCAGGCTTACCCCTGTGCCATCATAGCTAAGTGTCCCGAACCAAATGCGCAGGTGTGCATGGAGCACCAGCAGGATCAGCAGTAGCAGGGTGTAGTGGCTAGGGCAACCTTCAGCCTGCACAAAGAGCTCATTGTGCATGGCTTGGGGCACACACAGTAGTGGCATGCTCTGTGCCCATTGGCATGTCAGGCAGTGGCCATCCCCCAGTCACCCTGGAGAGCCTCCCCATGTGGGTGGCAACCTTCTGGCAAGACCCTCACAACAGTTGTCCTACAGCCTCACACAACATGACCTCAGGTGCCAAGGGCTGTACAGCAGTATATCAGAGCACTTGTCCTTCATGGGCAGACAGGAGGGTGGGGAAAAGTATTTGGAGTGGTGGCCGCAGTTGCTTGTAGCCATTACTTGGCGGGACACTGCCGACAGTGGACATAACAGGAGAGGAGGGATGAGGTGGGCCTGTAGTGACCTTCTGGCCACCGTTTCTAACCCGTTGACTTACCATTGTCACTGCACACCACCGTGCACAGCCAAGCCATAATCTGAGGAAAGGCATGGGACTGCTGAGCAACTTATCTGTGAAATGTTGCGAAGTTTCACAAAGGGCTTCTATCTGTCTCTTTGCTCTCCAGAGCCAAAATCTGTATGCAGAAGAGAGTCCAGCTCCAGGTACAAAACCCCTCAAGGTCAGACACATGCTGAATGTAGAAATTATGTTTAAATATGAAAATATAAGTCTCTAGGTCTGACTTCATGACTGTTCTGCCCAAAGGGTGCCACTTGCTGACCTTGTATGGACAGACACTTTCCTTTTTAGTGCAGCCACTTCACATTTCAAAGAGGGCAATTATCATATACTCAGGCCATACTCAGGCTTTGTTCTCCTGCTGCAGCAATAGGAGCAGTTGACAGAGGGGTTTGTTAAAAGTTTATCACCAGTCTTCTCTCCTCACCTCCACCCACTGTCCACTTTTGTGGAATGAAGTCTCACTACCACACTGTGTCTGAGGCAATCCAGGGAATGTTTGGCTTCGCTTTCACCTCCCTCCCCACCCCCAGCAACCAGATCCAGCCATTTTACCCCTTCCCAATAAAGAAGGCAGACAGAGATTGGGAAATGCAGTTTTATTCCACCCAAGAACTTACTAAGTAATACATAGGAACAAATAGGAACCTAGAACTGACTGAAATAGGAACAAATAGGAAACCCTGTCTCGTCAACTGGCTTTCTTTCCCACCCGTGCACCCCCCCCCCCCATTTGACCTGCCCCTTGATCCCTGAACCGCAGTGGTGCTCTCTTGGCCTTGCTTGCATTGGGGCACCTCTCAGTTGATTAGTTGACTGCAATGCGGGTGGGGGAACAGGCTCAGCTGTAATACTTCTGGCTACCTCCTGGATGGAGGCAATCTGAGTGGAGCTCATGTGCATTTTCTGGGGTGCGAGGGGGTACCCACTTATGAATAGGGGGCTTGTTCACGCTTTGAAGAACATGGTCCTTAACCAATGCGCATGTCTCCTGCAGATCCTCATGGCACTGCATGGTCAGCTCAAGGAACTGGTTTGTGCAGTCTAGGAGCTACTTCCTGAATTCTATGGTGTTGGTCACACTTCGTGTCTCCCACTCATCATCTGTCCTAAGCACCTCCCGCACTTCATCCCACCAGTCATCCACGGCAGCCACTCAGGATTGTGCTGCCTCCACCAAAGCTTCCATCATGCTCTGTGGAGCATTGCTGCCTGCAGTGATATTCCCACATGTGCTCTGCTCCAGTGTGAGCTAGGCTCCGAGGCTTGAACACACATCCCCAACTGGCATCAGGTGCGGTAGCTGGTAACAGGAATAGGAAACAAAGTGTTTGTGGTGAAATATCTCTTCCCCAAACATTAAAAGGGATGGTTATCCACTTCCAATGCTACATGCACAACTCCCTAGCACATCCAACCCAATGCCACTGAAAGAGTGCCTGCCATAGTGGTGCAAATGGATATAGTGCTCATTCCCCGATACTTACAAGTCCCCGGTTGCTTGTCCTCTTGTGTCTCAGGAACAGAAACTGATCTTTGGGTCTCAGGAGGTACTTCTCATGCATTAACCACATCCAAAGCAGTATCCTCCTCTTCATCTGTGCTTACCAGTGAGGATGTCAAGGAGACTGGGTTCATGATCATGGTCAACTCCTCTTGGCTGGCCCTGTCATCCAGCAACATTGAAGTCACCCCACTGCTCCGACATGCTCACGGTTTCCATCTCAGGACACTCTGTGGTTCCTTCCTTACATGTGCTCTCCAGGCCAACACCAGTCGCAGATGACCAGAGATGGGAAGCCTCACCCACATCCTTGGAGAGAATGATGGACATCTGGTTGTAGAGTGGAATAATTGTGTGTGCTGTCCCAGAATGAGAGCTCACATCTTTGGCCCGATGATACACACATTTCAGGGTCTTGATCTTGCTCCGGCACTGTGTCCAGTCCCAGTTGTGCCTGCTCACCTTCATTTCCTTCATTATTGCATGTATTCATCATACTTTCCAGCTGCTCAATGATCTTTTCCTCTAATCAAATGTTGATCAAGTCTTTAAGTTCTTCCTGGGTCCAGTTGGGGCCATGGTTGATAGGTATATCAGCCTCCTGCTCCATTGTCTTCATATTGGACTTGTTCTTCTGAGACATCAAGAAGATTTTCATGCCCAAAAAGTTGTCAAGACCAAGGTATCCAGACAACAGAGTCACAGAAAGTTTTCTGGCAAACTTTGGGGGCTGTTATATGGACCTGTGTTGAACGAACCTTTTTGAAAATTCCACGTATGCATAACTATGAAGGTGTGAACTGTGTTTTGGAACTGGTAGTCAGCAATCTGATCAACCAACATTTACCAAGAAAGCAATGGTGATAGGCATAGCCTGGTCCAAATCAAGCCCCATTGTCCTTATGGATAGATTGATAATGTCCCACTGCCAATCACACCCAAATGCCACTCCCTCAGACAAAACTTCCCCTACCCTCACAGTGCTACCTAATCAAGCACTCAGCTGTGCTGGGGTTTTATCTCATATGAAGGGAAGAGAGATACTTCTCAGGGTTTATAGTACACTGTGTCTTTGATGGTCAGAACCCCAACTTTTTTTGCAAGGAACGATTTAATTATTTCTGGGAGAGTGGTGGAGGCAAAACTTGAACTACCAAGTTAGGGGAGTAGAGCAGAGCACAAGAAACTGTAATACTCAGCAGTACAAATGTAGCATGGGTGTTAATGAAACCCTATTCCAAAACCGGGTGGGGGTCAATTATGGACCATAGTGATTGGGAGAAGACTTTATGGTTCTGGTGCCTCGATGCCTGGCATAGGTCCTGAGCTGTTAATGGGAGCTATTGAGACATAACACTGTCCCTCGCACACCCCTGTTTCAAATCTGAGTTATTGCAGGGTAGGGGTCTTTTCGGGGGAGGGGGGGGATGTTTCTTTACAACCTGGGTTATTGCAGGGCAGAGCTGTTTTCTGGAGAAATGCTTCTTTCCAACCTAGGTTATTGCAGGGCAGGGCTCTTTTCTGGGGAGATGCTTCTTGGGTATACCACCATGATACAGGCAAAGGCTCTCCTTTGCCAATGCCCAGTACACAGCCTCCTGAGCAAGGTAATCATTGACATGAAAATAGCAAGTCACCTTCAATGCTAATTGATTGTATTCAGCTATTGTGTCTATTCTGATGACCCCCACTCCCCACAAACCTCAGTGGTGCTTTGCGCTGAACAGTGGCCCTGCTATGTACTGGCAAACAACATGGCTTCATGGAATCCAGATGTTATGAGTGAGGAGGACCAAATGGAGACTGCAGATTAAATGCATGGGGAAGATGACATGGAGAATCCTGACAAAATGAATGAGGAGGCCAAAATGGGGAATCCAGATGAAATGGGTGAAGAGGACAAAATAGAGTTGAGTGTCCCACTAATGGTCTTGGATTTACTGGATAGCATAGAACCACAGCTAAGTATCGTGATGTATGCTATGATGATCCTTGTAAACAGTTGCAATGTGATGCCAACATGTAAACACACCTCAGAAAAAAGGCAGTTAAACGAGCAGTGGAGTGGGACAACCGAGAGGGAGGTATGGAATTGGTGAATTACAGGGCTCTGTGGATCAACCTCAGGAGCAGTGACTGCAGGGTCTGGGCCCACGTGAGCAGCTCTGACTGATGGGGACAATCAACAGTGGGTGGAGATTTTCCAGATGACCAGGGAGACATTTAATAACATCATCTCAATGCTGGGGCTGAAAATAGTGAGGCAGGACACTGTCGTGCATTGGGCCATTAGGCCAGACAAGAGGGTGGCCATGGCCATCATGAAACTGGCCACCCCTGCCAGCCTCTGCTACATTGTACACCAAACTGGTGTGGCTCCCTGCACAGCCAGGATGGTGACTTGTGAGGTATGCCAGTTGCTGCAGGATGTTGCAGCAAACAACTTTATTAGCCTCAATAACCCCCAGGAAGTTATTGATGGCTTCAATGCCATGGTGCCCGAACTGCATGGGGGCTGTAGATAGCACACACATCCCTGTGCTATCCCCCTCGCAGGTGAGCTGCTCATTCATGAACAGGAAGGGATTTGCCTCAGTGATTTTGCAAGCCTTGGTGGATCACTGGGGCTGGTTCACTAACATTTATACAGGCTGGGCTGGCAGCACATGACGCAGATGTATTTAGAAACTCTCTGCTGCCTGGTTTGATGAAGAAAGAACACTATGTGCCCAGAGCCCTCAACACAGTGATCTGTGGTGTTGCCATCCTCCTGTTTATAATAGCAGATGCAGCTTACCCCCTCAAGCCCTGGCTCATGATGCCATATGGAGGATGTTACTGACCTGCAAAAGAAGGCATTCAACTACTATCTCAGCAAATGCAGGATGGCTGTTGAATGCACCTTTGGCTGGCTCAAAGCATGGTGGAGGGCATTGAACTGCAGGATCAAGTTGAAGCCAGAAAATATCATGGCTTTTAGGGGCAGCCTGCATGCTCCACAATATTTGTGAAACCAGAAGGGAGGTTTTCAGTGAGTCATTGGCTGATGAAGCACAGGAGGCAGCAGGCAGACAGAGACATGGGTGGGAAGCACATGGCACTCCACATCAGCATGGAGATGCTGTTCAAGTGGCCACTGTGCAGGATTGCCTGGTTGCACATATCATGGGAGCTACCAATAACAAGCACTGATTGGTTGTTTCAATAAAAACAAAATTTTCATTGTGCAACACAAAACCTCTGTCTTTTCAGTACGTTGTCTGTAGTGGCAGGGCAGAGGTTGCACTGAGGGCGGACAGTGGAGGGTTGAGTGGGGGATTCCCTGTGGGCAGCTGCGGTTTCCCATGGTTACTTGAATGATGAATAACTGGCTGCCCCTGGGGACTGTGGCAGGGGAGGGGAGGGGAGGGGGAAGTTGCCCAGGTGGGGAAAGGAAGTTATTGTTTGCACACTGCTATCCATGAGGGTAACCATACACAAGTCCGTGCCTGGCAACCCTAGGTAGCCTAGCCTCCAAGGATGGACCATGTCCTGAGAAGCGTTAATGAAACTGCTCCTTGGCACAGGCGGGAGGCAGGAGCAGAGGAGGGTGGGGTTGGTATGAGCCTGCAGGAGTCTGTGGCTTTTTGATGGGACGGGGTTGGTGTGAGGACAGTAATCAAGACTGGAATAGAAACAGTTCAAAGGTAAAATGATAACAAGTGAATGGATGTGGAAATAGATAGATAGATAGATAGATAGATAGATAGATAGATAGATAGATAGATAGATAGATAGATTTTTTTTGGTGAGGGATTTCTATGCCATGATTGAATGATGAATAACTGGCTGGTTAATTCCTGTATTATATTGATGCAGAAGAAAAGCTATTGCAGATAGATAGAAATAGAGAATCGATAGAATAGTCTTTTTGGTGAGGGGGGAATGGGTATGAGCCTTCCTGCAGCTTGGCAGGGAGGGCCGCCTGGTAAACTCCAGCTGCACCCACCTGCGATTTTGACTGTACTGAAAGGTAGTACATAATTGCACACTATGGCTAGACTGGTAAATGAGTGCCAAAATTGCCCTTCATGTAGGAAAAGATTGCAAACACCCCACCTCCACACACACAAAGGCAGATTAACACTCAGGACAGCTACTGGCCAGGCCTCATTGCTGGCTCCTGACTGTGGGACAGGACAAGGGTGTGGGGTGCACAAGCATTTGGGGGAGGGGGTGAAGGAATTACAGCCCTCAAACTTTCATGGGGCCAGCAGCAGGTTTGGTTGGAACAGGATTGGTTAGGTGAGACATAGATCATCTGCCCATGAGGAAAGTTACACCCCCAACAGAAAAGTTCCTTGGGTAGCAGCAGGTTTGCTTCTAACACACACTTCCATTCAGCAGGGCAGATGAAGAAACAACCCCTGCCTTGACCCCCCCACAGCTATGAGACTGGTGCCAGTGCTGGTGGTTTTTCTACCACCCCCACCACCAGTCATGTGGGTCCTGCTTCCCCTATCACCCCCATGCCTCTTAATAGCTTCTACCCTAGAACTCACTCATGCAGCAGGAGGTGCAGCAGGTGCCATAGGTGGTAAGTTTGCCACTGATGGGGTGTGCCTTGGCACGTGTTACCAAGTTAGTGGTAACTTGCATTGCTCCTATAATTATATTTGCCTCCCAGAGAATCTACACACTGGGGACACATGGTCCCAGACCCCTCCACTGGGATATGGTGCTGCCAGGCTGATAAATAAGTATTGAAAACTCCCATGGGGGATTTTGTAGCCTGTAGGGGGAAGCCAAGAAGGTGGTTTTGGGAGCATGGGGCCAAACCTGTCTTTTTTCTTCCCCTGCAGAACAATAAGACATCAAAGATGATGTGATGCCACATTATGCAGTGGATTTTTTAATTTGTTTGGTTCTTTTAATTTATATTTCTTGGTTTTTTATTTGTTTGTTTGCTTCTTAAAAAAACAAGGGTTTTTATTCTTCTTTGCTCTTGTAAATAAAAGGTTGCAATTTTTACAGTTCCTTCCGGATGTGGTATGTTTTTTTCATAACTTGCAGGTGGAGTCCAGCAGTCACCTGAAGGATGAGTAAACGGCTGCCACTGGGGACTGTGGCAGGGCCTGGGGAGAAGGGAGGGAGTAAATGCTTGGGTGGGGGGGAAGGCTTTCTTATTTTTAAAAATATATCTCTGTTATTAAAGGTACTTATTTGTTGTTAGAGCAAGTGATTTTGTTTTAAACTGCGTTTTACATTAGTGTTCTGGATAATATATACATTATCTTCTCAGTCTGAGATTATATATATAATGGCATGTCCTGCTAAAAAAAAGATATAAGATAAATAAAGATTAAGAGTTAAAATTAAAATGTGCAAGATGAGAGATTGCGATGCTGACCCAGGGCATGCAGGCTGCAGATCATGGCTGTGCCCCAGCAATAGACCATGCTGTCACTGCCATAAAGTGCCCGGGAGGCTGCAGTACAGCTGTGCGCCATGCTGCACACCTGCCGCACACCCTGACAGCAAGGCTACTGCTAGCTAAGGGGGGGAGGAGCTGTAACCACCCCAAAATGGTACACGTCTGAGTGCACAACCCTGCGCATCTGGCCTGCTATCCATGAAAACCTCTGGACCAAAATATCACAGTGCAGCTGCTGTAGGGGTTGGTCTCCATGGAAACTGGCCCAAGATGCAATGGTAGGGGATGTTGGGAAATGTACTCCATTAACGATACAAAAAACATGGAGGGTCAACGTGGCAACTCCACTCCTGCTTTCATGCCTGTACTGTGGTACCACGTCACGGTGGTGGTAGTCCAACACCCACCGCCAATAGTTTACAAGGTCCCCTGCCACCATCGCACCCAGCACTCAGGATGTGCAGTCGCCTCAGGATTGCAGTCACCGGTAAGTTTGCAATTGAGGGGGTGTGCATTGGCACATGTTGATACATTAATATTTTGGGGTAACTTTCCTATTTCTTATATTTGCATTCCAGGAACCCAGTGCACAGCGGTTGCTGCATGCCAGACCTGCCACCTGGGATACACTGCATTCTAGGTCATATATAGGTAATTTCAGAAATCTCCCACCAGAGACTTTGTAGTACACTTTGTAGTCAGTAGTGGGAAGGTAAAGCAGGTGGTTTTGAGAGTATAGGCCAAAACCCCCTCTTCTTTTTCATCCCCAACAGGCTTCTTAAAAGATAGAGATACAGCAGACGGATGAAGAAAAAAATAAATAAGAAAACAGAAGATAGACACAGATGTAAAATAGAGTTAGAAACATTACAGATAGAATAGAATAGAATAGATATGAACATAGAGTATGTAGATAGATGTATAGATAAGAGTAGAATCCAGATAGAAATAGATATGTAAATA
The DNA here is from genome assembly GCF_030867095.1 of Alligator mississippiensis. Classification (NCBI taxonomy): domain Eukaryota; kingdom Metazoa; phylum Chordata; order Crocodylia; family Alligatoridae; genus Alligator; species Alligator mississippiensis. Next base: position 96,146,450 of record NC_081826.1, on the reverse strand, counting down.
AATTAGAGATAGTAATAGAGTTTAAATAGTATGAATAGTATATAGTATAAATAGTGTTAACAGGAATATAGTTTCATAGCTTCATAGTTGGTAGGGTCACAGTTTCATAGTTTCATAGTAGCTAGGGTCAGGAGGGACCTGAACAGATCATCTAGCCTGACCCCCTGCCACAGGCAGGAATGAATGCTGGGTTCACAAGACCCCAGACAGGTGATCGTCCAACCTCCTCTTGAATTTGCCCAAGGTAGGAGCGAGGACCACTTCTTTGGGAAGTTGGTTCCAGATTTTGGCCACCCTAACTGTAAAATATTGCCTTCTGATCTCCAACCGAAACCTATTCTCCATCAGCTTATTACCATTGTTCCTTGTCACCCCAGGTGGTGCTGGGGAGAAAAGGGCTCTGCCTATTTGCTACTGATCTCTTGAGCTTGTAGGCAGCCACCAGGTCCCCCCTCAGCCTCCTCTTTGTGAGGCTGAACAGGTTCAGGTCCCTAAGTCTCTCCTAGTAGGGCCTGTCCTGCTGCCCTCTCACCAAGCGGGTGGCCCTCCTCTGAACCCTCTCCAGGCTGGCTACATCCCTTTTGAAGTGCGGCGCCCAGTACTGGACGCAGTACTCCAACTGGGAGTATCACCTCTCTGGACCGGCTTGAGATGCACCTTTCGATGCACGACAAGGTATGGCTGGCCTTGCTGGCTGCGGTCTGGCATTGGCGGCTCACGTTCATCTTGGAGTCAATAATGACTCCGAGATCCCTTTCCACCTCTGTGCTTTCAAGAAGGGAACTCCCCAGCCTGTATGAATGCTGCGGATTCCTTCTCCCAAGGTGCAGCACCCTACATTTATCTACGTTGAACCCCATCCTATTCTCATCTGCCCACTTTTGTAGTCTGTCTAAATCTAGTTGCAGGCTCTCTCCCTTCAAGTGTGTCCACCTTGCCCCACATCTTAGTGTCATTGGCAAACTTGGACAGCGTGCTTTCCACCCCTTTGTCCAAGTCACTGATGAAGATGTTAAACAGTGTGGGCCCGAGGACCAAGCCCTGGGGTACCCCACTGCTCACATTTCACCAGGTTGAGTTCAACCCGTCCACCACTACTCTGGGTGCACCGATTCAGCCAATTTTCTACCCATCCAACTGTGCAGGCATCAATGCCACGGTCACTTAATTTATTGATGAGGATGGGGTGAGAGATAGTGTCAAAGGCCTTAAAGTCTAGAAAGACTATGTCTACAGCAACACCATCATCCAAGGATTTAGTTACTTGGTCATAAAAGGCAATCAGGTTGGTCAGGCGGGACCTGCCTTTGATGAACCCATGCTGATTGCCCCTGAGCATGATCTCCCCTGCAGGCCCCCCACAGATATGCTCCTTGATGATTCTCTCCAAGATCTTCCTGAGCACCGAGGTGAGGCTTACAGGCCTATAGTTACTTGGGTCCTCCTTCCTCCCTTTCTTGAAAATTGGGACCACATTAGCCAGTTTCCAATCCCCCGGCACCTGGCCAGATGACCACAAATGATCATACAGCCGGGTCAAGGACTCCGTGATGACCCCTGCCAGCTCCCTCAACATCCTTGGGTGGAGGGCATCTGGACCTGCAGATTTAAAATTGCCTAGCCCTTCCAGAAGATCCCTAACTACATTTGCACTGACTGAAGTCCTGACAGAGCTATCCCCACAATTGTCCCTACCTCTGGTAGGTGGGATATCCCAGTCCCTGTTCAAGAAAACAGAGGCAAAGAAACTGTTAAAAATATAGCTTTCTTGTCTGGTGTAGCCACAAGATTACTGTTTGCGTCTTGCAGGGGCCCTACAGTGCCTGGTGCCGTCTTCTTGCTCCCAGTGTACTTGGAAAAAGGACATTTGTTATCCTTAATCCTGGATGCTAGCCTGAGTTCCATCTCTAGCTTGGCCTTCCTAATAGCCCTCCTACACTCACAGGCCGAGGAGGAGTACTCCTCCTTGGTGATAGCTCCTCTCTTCCACTGGTTGTACACCCTGCTTTTAGTCCTCAGGCATTGCTGAATGCCCTTGCTGAGCCAAGGGGGTTTCTGAGCACTCTTACCCCGCTTCTCTCAGAGACTGTTATCCTTTGGGCCTCGAGGATCACCACCTAAAGGTATGACCATCCCTCGTGGGCTCCCATCTCCTCTACCTTCTGGGCCCTCAGTGCCTCCCCCACTAGTCTCCTAAGCTCATTGAAGTTGGCCCTTCTGAAGTCAAGGGCTTTAGCCTTGCTGTAAGCCCTTGACACCCTGTGTTGGATGGTGAAATCCAGCAGGTGATGATTGCTATTGCCCAGGTGGTCAAGGACCTACAGTCCCCTCACCAGGTCATCCCCTGTGGCCAGTGTCAGAAGGGACCTGAGCAGATTATCAAGTCTGACCCCCTGCCATGGCAGGAAAGAGTACTGGGGTCAAACGACCCCAGCAAGGTGTTCACCCAGCCTCCTTTTAAAGACCCCCAGGGTAGGAGCCAGCACCACTTCTTGGAAGTTGGTTCCAGATCCTAGCTACCCTGACAGTGAAGTAGCGCCTCCTGATATCTAGCCTGAATCTACCCTCTGCCAGCTTGTGACCATTATTTCTTGTCACTCCTGGGAGTGCTCGGGGAAACAGGGACTCTCCCAATGCCTACTGGTCCCCTCTGACTAGTTTGTAAATGACCACTAGATCCCCCCTCAGCCTTCTCCTGTGGAGGCTGAACAGGTTCAGGTCCCGTAGCCTCTCCTCATAGAGCCTGCCCTGCAGACCCCTGATCATGTGAGTGGCTGTCCTCTGGACCCTCTCCATGTTGTCCACATCCGTCCTGAAGTACAGCACCTAGAACTGGATGCAGTACTCCAACTGCGGCCTGACCAGTGTCACATAGAGGGGGAGGATCACCTCCTTGGACCTGCTTGAGATGCTTCTGTGGATGCATGACAAGGTACGGTTGGTCTTCCTGACCGCGTCCCCACACTGTCGGCCCATGTTCATTTTGGCATCAATAATGACTCCAAGATCCTTTTCTGCCTCTGCACTGATGAGAAGGGAGTTCCCCAGCCTGTAGGTATGCTGCTGGTTCTTCCTCCCCAGGTGCAGTACCTTGTACTTGTCATTGTTGAAACCCATCCTGTTCTCATCTGCCCACCCCTGTAACCTGTCCAGGTCTGATTGCAGCCTATTCCTCCCTTCTAGTGTGCCCACTTCTCCCCACATATTAGTGTCATCTTCGAATTTGAACAGGGTGCTTTTTATGCCCCCTTCCAAGTCACTTGGTGAAGATGTTGAACAGTGCAGGCCCAAGGACCGAGCCCTGCGGAACCCCACTGCCCACATCCCTCCAGGTCAAATAAGACCCATCCACTACCACTCTCTGGGTGCGCCCCTCTGGCCAACTAATGACCCATCTGACTGTGTAGGTATTGATAACACAGTCTCCTAATTTTTTAATGAGAATGGGGTGAAAGACAGTGTCGAAGGTCTTCCTAAAGTCCAGAAAGACTATATCTACTGCTACCCCTGCATCTAAGGATTTTGTGACCTGGTCATAGAAGGCCACGAGGTTGGTCTGACAGGACCTGCCTCTAATGAACCCATGTTGGTTGCCCCTAAGCATAATCTCCCCTGCTGGCCCCTCGCGGACATGCGCCAGGATAATTCTCTCAAAAAACTTACCCAGGATCAAGGTAAAACTAACTGGTCTATAGTTTCCTGGGTCCTCCTTCCTCCCTTTTTTGAAAATGGGAACCACACTGGCCCTTTTCCAGTCCTCTGGCACAATGCCAGAGCACCATGAGTGCTCGTAAAGCCGTGCCAGGGGTCCCGCAATGACCTCTGCTAATTACCTCAGCACTCTGGGGTGGAGATCATCAGGACCTGCTGATTTAAATATGTCCATTTCCTCCAGAAGTTCCCTGCTTATGTCCTCACTGACCCTAGGCCTGGGTGCACCTCCCCTGGGGCCTACGGGGGTCCCGGTGGGGGCGGTGACCCAGTCCCTACTCAGAAAAATGGAGGCAAAGAAATTGTTAAATAGGTTAGCTTTGCTGTCAGGTGCAATGACCAGATTTCCTAGCAAGTCCTGCAGAGGTCCCACATTACCCGTTACCTTCTTTTTACCCCCTATGTATTTAAAAAAGGACTTCTTGTTGTCCTTGATCCGGGTAGCTAGTCCTAGTTCCATCTCTGTGTTGGCCTTCCTGACCACCCCCCTACAGCCCCGAGCAACAGAGATATAGTCCTCCCTGGTGATGGCCCCTGCCTTCCATTGGGTGTACGCCTCCTTTTTACCTACGAGATGTTCCCACATACATTTGGTGAGCCATGGGGGCTTTTCCACCCTCTTGTCCCCTGTGATCCGTGTTGGGATTACCTCCCTTTGGGCTTGGAGGATCATTTCCTGAAGGAATGACCACTCTTCTTGGACACCCGACTCCCCTCCCCTCCGGGACCTCAAGTATCTCCCCGACTATTCTCGTTACCTCATTGAAATCTGCCCTCCTGAAGTCCAGGGCTGCTGCCTTGCTGCAGGCCTTTGCTACCTTGCACTGGATGGTGAATTCCAGCAGGCGATGATCGCTGTCGCCCAGGTGGTCGAGCACCCGCAGACCCCTCACCAGGTCATCGCCCGTAACCAGACCCAGATCCAACAAGGTATCTCCCCTGGTGGGGCTGTGCACCTCCTGGGTTAGATGGAGGTCCTGTATCTTGGCTAGGAACCTATGTGAGCACTCAGACCTGTCTGACTGCTCTTCCCAGCAAATGTCTGGACAGTTTAGATCACCCATGATGACCACATCCTTTGACCTAACTGCCTCTGTGAGCTGACTTAAGAATTCCCGGTCTAGCTCTTACCCTTGGTTGGGTAGTCTGTAGTAGACCCCCGCTGTTAAGTCCCTTTCCCCTTGACTTCCTTGTATTCTAACCCAGAGCATTTCACTGTGCCCCTCCTCTGACCCACTGCTACTCATTGAGGATGTGTATTTCTCCTTGACGTAGAGTGCCACACCCCCACCTTTCCTCCCTGTCCTATCCCTCCTGTACAGCCTATAGCCCTTGATATTCACCTCCCAGTTGTGCGTTGGGTCCCACCACGTTTCAGTGAGCCCCACTATGTCTGGGTTGGTGTCAGCTAGCAGGAGGGTTAGTTCCTCCTGCTTGTTCCCCATACTATGAGCATTAGTGTAGAGGCATTTAAGGCCTCCTGAAGATGCATGCACTGCCCCCCTAATCTCAGTACTACCCAGGCCCTGTTGCTTACCTGAGTATTTGTTCTGCTCGTCGTCATTCTAGGCTAGGCTGTTCTTGTGGGTGACACTTGGTTTAGTGGTCCAAGGCTTCCTCCGCCCTCATCTTCCCCTTTCCCTGATGAGCCTAGTTTAAAGCCCACCAGAGGAGATCAGCCAACCTAGAAGAGAACACATGCTTACCTTTGGGGAAAAAGTGAAGCTCATCCCACCCAAACATGTCTCTCATCCTGATGTATGGGTCATTGTCTAGGAAGCCGAAGCCTGCCTTGAGACACCATTCCTGAAGCCACAAGTTGACCTCTTTCATGCAGGTCTCATGTCATTTTCCACGTCTGCTCACTGGTAGGACAGAAGAGAATACCACCTGTGCCCCTATCTCCTTCAGCATGCCCCCCAGAGCATGGTAGTCCGTTATCAGGTGATCAGGGCTTATCCTGGCCTCATCATTAGTGCCCACATGGATTAGGACCATGGAGTAGTAATCAATGGGCCGGATAATGGCTGGGACCATCCCCATCACATCCTGTAATACAGTAAATAATATAAGTTTTAGTAGTTGTTATTTTTTTTACTGGACCTTATGTAATTAATTATTTTAGCATACCATGGAAAATACTGTATTTTTACATTTTATACTCTAAATTTATTTTTATACATATTGTATTTTTATACTGTTTTTTATAATGACTGGGGGGAGGTGGTTATTTTCAATAAATCATGTGTTATGGCTTTAAAAAAACCCTAGAAATAAAGGTTAAAATTCATACAGTTCTTTCCAGATGTGGTGGTTTTTTTCATAGGTGGATCGGCATGTGAGTCCATGTGTTTTGGGGAGTGGATATGGGGTGGGAGGGGGAGGTGATAACCACAGCTTATCATGAGGATCCCTGGCTTCGGAGGAGGGGGCCTTTTGGGGACTTTTCGGGAGTGAGAGAGGGGATTAGTGGTTTAAATGCACTCCCTGCTGTAATTCAGTACTAAAGACAGCAGCAGGGTGGCTCCCCCTGCTGGAATTTACAAGGAACTGCACACTGAGCTTAATCCATTGTAAAGGATACCACATGCAAATATGGACACAACATTTTAAAATAAAGAATTTTAAATTTAAGAAAACATTTTAATTTAATGATGACTACACTTCATCACGTGTACAAGCACCCTCTTTGTCTGGTTCCTATTGAAGAATATACTTTAGATGTTATTTTTATTAGTGATTTCACTTTCTAACATCTGTAAGTACTATCACAATATGGCTAAGGACAGAAATTACACATAAACCAGTACTAGTAATTGGAAACGGATTCAAATCTCCAACACAAAAGAAGTTCAGTTCACATAAACCACTTTCAAAATGGCCAAAACTGGTTTAAGATAAACCTGTAGTATCAGACTTTACTGATTTAAGTTCAATCATTTTTTTAAACTTCTATCCCAGATCCCTTCCAGATTCAAGTTAACTCACAGCCCTCCAGCATCCCAGGATGCTTTGTACCTCCCCTACAACCCCTCTTCCTCCCCCCCCCCCCACAAGGTGGGCAAGCTAGACTTGGCCCAAGCTGTCTGCTCTAGCTGAGCAGGAAAGTATACTCTAGCACCCCCTGGCTTCTGGCCTGGGCTACTGCATGCATGTGGCTGCACTTCTGGAATCAAAAGTGAATGCTCACTTGCTTTTTGGTTCAATCTACACGGCTTAGACTAATCTGCGAAGATTGTATAGATTCAGCCTCTGGCTTTTTGACTGTCTATATTTAACCTATAAGGCTATGTAATATGAATTTACTTGGCAGATATCATGTGTTTCCTGCCTAATTTATTGTGATAATGCCCTGTCCATTTTATGTTTCAATAGCATGCAAGTCTTACTTCCTCTACTGTGATAGGGGGATTGTTAAAGTTGGTAGAATAATATCCACAGCACAGGGGGAAGGGTGCTGATAAAAGAACATGAACTATGTCGCATTCAAGAGTTTCATCTATCTGCATTCTAAGTTTTGTATTTAATGGAAAGCTATTTCATTATCTAACTGTTGTAGGGGCTGTAAATATTGCACATTTTTTCTTTCCTTTTCCCTTAGACTTGTTTCCTAATGTCAGTTAATGTTATTGGTCAACGAATGGATTTCTATGCCATGATTCATGCCTTCTGGTTAATTGCTGTATTATATCGACGCAGAAGAAAAGCTATTGCAGAGATCTGGCCAAAGTATTGCTGTTTTCTAGGATGCATCATTATATTCCAGTACTTCCTCTGTATCGGCATTCCACCTGCTCCTTGTAAAGGTAAAGACCAGTTAAGATAATGGACCTTGTAAAGGTTTTTGTAAAGGTAAAGGACCTTTATGGCCAGTTATTGTCATTTGCTCTTACTGGAAAGTGCTGGAAAATTGACAGACAAAGGATGAAGTAATTGTTGTGAACTATTGATTGCATGTTTTCATGTTTTCCCTTGTGTAGACTACCCATGGAGAAACCCTCAGACTAGCTTCAACTCCAATATCATAAAGTGGTTATACTTCCCAGACTTCATTGTGAGACCAAATCCTGTCTTTCTTGTCTGTAAGTATTTAGCAAAGAGTTGTGAAAGGTATTTACTTGCCTTTCACTTGGTGCTTTTGTGTACTGAAATTTTAAACCAAAATTGCCCCTTCAAGAGCAAGCTTACATATTCTATAGGGCATTATATTGTAGCTGTGTTTTTATATAATCAATAAATTCAGCTGCTCAGTATTTTATGTATCTGCTGCAGTCTAACTTTTAACAGATGCTTTGAATTCTATTTCTTTCCTGTTTTCTCTTTACATAAAAATAAGAGTGGCTGAAATAAGTGAAAATAAAATGAAGTAATGTCATATTTGTTCATTGTAGATAATACAATCTCATTTTATGAAATACTATGCAATAATTACATATTGGCATATTCTCAATAATGGCATATACATAATGGCATATTCTCAAAAGTACTCAGTATTCTGCACCAGAAATGTAAGCTAACAGCATCTTCATCTGTCTAGATGATTTCATGTTGCTGCTGTGTGCGTCCTTGCAAAGACAAACATTTGAGGATGAAAATAAAGCTGCAGTGCGAATCATGGCTGGGGATAATGTGGAAATTTGCATGAACCTAGATGCAGCATCATTCAGCCAGCACAACCCTGTTCCTGACTTCATTCATTGCCGGTAAATTCAAATTTTGTATATCTGAAATTTCTTCTTTGAAAGTTCTTCATTTTGAAGGTAGAGGTAATGGAAGATTCACAACTTATTCTGTCTGTCTTCAGTTTTTCCATTTGACACCACACATTCTATACCTACATACGAAGGAGGTTATTTAGCTTCCTTAAGAAATAGATAGAAAATACATTGGTACTATCTACTATCTTCAGCAGAAGTGAGCATTTGTATAGTGGAAGTGGCTCACTAATTGTGGCCCAAATTTTACATGCAATTTAGAGAGAGAGGGAGAGAGAGCACAAGCAACCTAAAAGAGCAAGTGGACCCAGACAAAAGCCCAGGGAAAAAAAGACAATATGGGGAATATTAACAATGCTGTCAGGAAAAGTAACAGGACAATTGGCTAGTCATACAAGGTGATTATAAAGTAATGCGAGAAGCATGGGGACTAAACAGGAAGGAAGAATCTGGAAGTCCTGGTATGATCACAAAAATATGATGATATTGGATTGACTGAGACTTGGTAAAATAGTTCATGTGACTAGAATACTGTAATGGATGGTATAAGGAAGGATGGGTGACAGAAAAAAGATGGTGGTGTTGCCTTATATATAAAAAAGACATACGCTTTTTCTGAGACAAAGTATCAAGAAGAAGGTAGGTCTGTTGGAAGGCAGGTCTGTTGCATGTCACTTTATGCCACCATAAAAAAAATTATGGAAGCACAAAGGCTAAGCAAACAGATATCTATACTCTTTGTTGTAATGCAAATAGTGGCTGCGATGAAGGTAACATCAATTTATGCTGCTGTTTGGTGGTGGACATTCATTTATGTCATGAGAGTACAGGAAGTCCAGAGCTGGCCATGATCTTCAGCTGCCCTGGGAAGGTGCTCTGGGGCCTGGAGAGACCTGATCCTGCACACCCTGTAAATTCCCACACAGGACTAGACCCCTTAAGCCCAGTGTTGGCAGCACCTGCAGGTGGCCTCCTCTTGCTACCCTGCAGCTGGCAGTGCTGGCAGTGTCTGCAGGCAGTCCACAATCCCTGCTGGCCACCACCGCTGTGCCACCCCGCTTACCACTGCCACCAACGCACTCTCACCGTCGTGCCCCCCAGCTGCCAGGGGCACAAGTCATTCATGTCCCAGCCAAAACATCACACTAGGTACAAGTTTGAGTCTTGTTCCCAAAACACTTCCTCTTTCAGGTCAGGGATTTATAGTGGAAGAGGTGAAGAGTCAGCTGACCTTGGCTGGCCACTCTGGTGGCAAGGAGTGAGTTTATAGCTAGGCCCAGATGACGGGTTCTGGCTACCTTTGTTTTCCCCCATGTTCTGCTGAGGAGTGGGAAAACCGGAATGGGCAGCTGTGCCAGGCAGACCAATGCCCCAAGTTCAAGGCCACAGCTTGACATTGCCGCCTCCCTTCCCCCAAACCTTCTAGGGGTGCTTGTCAGGCTTTCCTGAGTGGTCCTCATAAGTATTCTTCTTGGCCATGAACCATTATGGGTGGTAAAGAAGGCTGAGATTTGTGAGGGGGTTAGTTTTCCACATCCAGCTTCAAAAGGGACGTGAAATACCAGATAGATTTTCAGTATTTGGTGGGAATTGCAGTTCAAAGGTGACTGGATTAATTTGTCAGATGTTTTGGAAGGGGCTGATGTACCTGCAAGGATCAGTGGGTACAGAGATGTTCTGCTGACAGCCATACCTTCTGTCCTACTGAGGAAGCAGGCCCATGCTGAAGTTCATAGATTCATAAATTGTAAGGCTGGTAAGGACCTCAGAAGATCAGAGGGTCCAGACCCTTGCGCCAAGCAGGAAAGACAACTGGAGTCAGGTGACCCCAGCAAGGTGACCGTCCAGTGTCCTCTTGAAGATTTCCAGGGTAGGTGATTGTATCACCTTTGGAGGGAGTTTATTCCAGTCTGGACACCTTAGTTGTGAAGTCGTTTTTCCTAATTTTGAGCCTGAAACGGTTTTCCACGAGTTTGTGATCATTACTCCTAGTTTTCCCCAACGGTGCCCTAGTGAACAGTTGTTCACTGAGCCCTTGATGTATGCCTCTGATATAGTGGTAAGCTGCTACCAAGTCCCCTTTCAGCCTTCTTTTTTTCAGGATAAAGGTCCCTCAGCCTTTCCTCATATGCCTTGCCACACAAATCTCTAATCACACGGGTGGCCCTTCTCAGGACTCTCTCAAGCTTTACCACATCCTTGTTAAAGTGCGGCACCCAGAACTGGATGCAGTACTCCAGCTGCGGTCTTACCAATGATGAATAGAGTGGGAGAATCACTTCATTGGGTTTGTTGGAGATGCATCGATTGATGCATGCCAGGGTATTGTTCGCCCTGCTGGATACAGTGTTGCACTGCTGGCTCATGTTCATACTGTGGTCAATTATTAACCGCAGGTCCCTTTCATTTGTACTGCTGGTCAGGTTGGCATTGTATAGCCTGTAGGTATGCAGGGGATTGTTTGTCCCCAGGTGGAGCACTTCTCAGTGTTGAACTTCATGTGGTCCTCATGTTGTTTGTATGTTTCTTTTGCCTTTTTGAAACAGGTTTTTAGTTCTTTTTAGCTCTCCTGCCTGTGTTGTACCTGGTCCATAGCTGTAGGATTATCAGAGGTGATGAGCAGACTGGGGTGTATGTGGAGGTTGAACACATAATTGGCAAAGGATGGCATCTGTCCAGTTGAGGCATGTATGGAGCTGTTGTAGGTAAACTCTCCAAGTACTAACAGGGAAACCAAGTTGTTCTGTTGGAAATTGAAGTAGCACCAGAGGTACTGCTCTAGAATCTGATTTGTTCTCTCTGCTTAAGCATTTGTTTGTGGATGGTATGTGGACAAGACTTGGGCACGGACTCCCAGCAGGTGCAGGGCCTCATGCGAACGTCAGGAAACAAACTGGGGCCCATGATTGGAGGTTATATAGTCTGGGAGATCATAAAGGTGAACCATGTGATCCAACCATAATTGTGCAGTATCTTTGGCTGAGGGAAGACCTGCGCATGGCATGAAGTGGGTCATTTGGCTAACTGATCTGTCATCATCAGGATTGTGGAGTAGCTGTTAGATTTGGGCATCTCTACAGTAAAGGCTAGTGAAATACCACACCAGGGTTGGGAAGAAACAGGAAGAGGCTGGGGGAACCCACTAGGTTTCTGTATGGGTCTTTGGGTACAGGTGCAAAAATTGTAGGAACAGACAAATCTTGGACTGTCTCATGCAGGTGTGACCACCAAATTTATTGAGTGACCAATAGGTAGGTCTTTTCCATTCCTGGGGGGACTGCTAACAGCAAGTCTTGGTTTACACAAAGCATTGCCAGTATGGGCAGACCTGGAGGCACATAGATCCTACCCTAAGTGACTATGACCCCCTTGACTATTTTCTGTGGATTCAGGGAACAGGACAAGAAATGGTCTTGACTTCCAACAAGGGAAATTTAGGTTGGCTGTTAGGAAGAGCTTTCTAGCAATGAGGCTGATAAAGCATTGGAACAGATTGCCTAGAGAGGTTGTAGAAACTCCCTCAAAAGTTTTTAAGACCAACTTAGACAAACACTTTTCTGGGATAGTTTAAACTGCCTTGAATCTGCCTTGAGCAGGAGGTTGGTCTAGATGACCTCCTGAGGTCTCTTGCAGCTATACTTTTCTTATGGTTATTTGATCAACCTAGATGGAGTTCAGAGGATTGTACCAGAAGCTTCTGGGTAGGCAGGTGCTGTGTTTTTGTAGATGTACCTGATCTACTCTTTGTCTTAACCACCTCATCTGGCTGTGAAAGAACTAATATCAAACTGAATCTGTCTATTTATATCTTTAATTTTGCAAAAGTATTTATCTATTAATTAGAAGAAATTAAACAAGATCATAAAGTATTTTTAAAAATTCTTTTCTGGAAAAAAAATAATCTGACAGTTTGAACAAGTTAAAGCCGAGGAGATTTACAGGTCTCTTAAAAGGTGTGGTCCGCAGTTTCCCTTTAGGCCCCTCCCAACTCACCCATGGTCATATGGGTATATTGGAGGTGAACACTTAAATACTGGTAGGAGGCCAAGACATGCTGTTCCTGTCAATCCATGGGTATGTCTGTAGGGCAAATTGAAGGTATGATTGAAACACGTGCCAACAAACCCTCTAGCAATTAAGGTAATTATAGCAATGAAAACAGAATGGCACAAGCCTTAGTGACCAGCACATGCCCAAGGTCTCTCAGGGGATTGTACTTGGATGGCTACCAAATTCCATGCCTCTATGTTGCACTACTCTTTTTACCTAGACTAGCTGAAACAAGCTAGTACATATATACTAGCACATGTTGCATCTCATGTTCTGTTTGCTGTGTAGACATACCCTTAGATTGTCTGGAGCAATGTGTCTGATGCTTTGTCCTTTTTTAGGTGTAGATATATCCATTGTTTGATAGAGCTGTTCCAACTGATATAAACTAGAGCTTCCATTAGGAACTTACAGGAACATGGGACTGGAAGGGATCACCTGGAACAGAGTCCTTTCCCCTGTGATTGCATGCCACTGTGCAATAAGTGTTTATCTGGGAGCTCTGGAGCCACCATCTCCATGTTTTACATCTGCTTTTGTGTAAGGTCAGCACAGTTGAGCATCTAGCCTGCGATATTTCTGAAAGTTTAATGTAACGTTTACAAAAATAACAGTAGTGGGAAACATCATTAGTTGCTGTGTTTTGCCCGCTACTATTTAGATGGTTGTTTTGAATCTGAAAGCCTGTTACCAGCAGATGGCTGAGAAAGATATTGTTTATTTTACTCTAAATGTATGTATGTCTGTCTTTCATTGATAAACATTCATCATTTTACCAGACAAATATTGTCATTGTAATCCATTTGTAAGATCTTTAAATAAATCCCACTGTTTCTCCTAGAATCTGTGCCAAAAGTAATGACCAACTTTTAAAATTAAGCTTTTGGGTATCACAGTACCCTTTTCTCAAATTTCTCAGGAAAGGATACCGTGATACCCAAAAGCTTGCCTATATCTAACCCAGCCATGCAGTTGGTACAATAAAGATCACCTGCAAGAATTCTTGCCTCTTGCACATTTCCTGGACCATCACGGCATCACTATCACGCAGTACTTTAAAAATTAACTCATTTAAATGCATTCAAGCTAACTCAGCCATTATGGGAGAAACATTAATGTTTTCTCTTCTTGTCACTGCTACACTGTTCATGGTAGCTAAAACCCTCCAAAATACAGTTGACTCCAAGCCATCATCAGTAAGTAACTGAGTAAGATGCTTTGATGGCTGGTAGGGATCTGAGCAAGATCACTGCTAGTAAGACTGGTGGATGAGAGTTAAGATGGGGTGTAGTTCTTTTTAATTACGTTCAGAAACGATGTTTGTTTGAAGATTTCCTTCAGAAAGAAAAGGGCTAGAAAATCACTTTGCTTTATAAATGACCTCATTTGGCATCTTCTCAAATCTCATCAGAGTTTTATAAAATAAATAAAATGAATAAAATAAAATTCAAATAAAATTATGTTGAGGTTTCCAGGACAGGCAGTTTTGAATTAATTTTCTAAAAAGTAACAAACATTTTATCTATATTGCATAAGTTGCTAGAATTCCCTGAAATCCAAAAGAGAAATTGTCTTCTGATAAAGTATGGCAAACTTAAAGTGCAAAGCTCTTATACTTAAATTTTTAGATTTTAATTAAAACATCCCCAGTAGCGACAAGATCCCAGATAAGATTTGGGATGGAAAACAAAGTCTGGATTATAATGGAAGGCAAACCTCAACCTGAATTTGACTGTAGCTTCTCCATAATCCTCTGGGTTAAATTCTTCCTTTTGTTTCATGTTTATCCAGTGGCTTAAAGTTATTGATTATTCCACGCACATTCAAAGATTTGGTACATGAGGAAACAGACCTTCATATATGTTATTAACAGTATTATAGACTTCTCATAAGGGGTTTTCTACTCACGTGGGTTCATAACATTGATGGAAAGCAGAGATAAGAAAAATAAAGAACCTGTTTAATAATGTTTAGTATGGAAATTTATGTGATTGTCTTTATGTTGTGTTAATGGAAAAAAGAATGAAAAAGAGCAAGGCAGAAAAAGAAATAGGAAATGGAAGATTTTGCTAGAACACTCAGCTCAAATAAAATCAGTACTTCCATGTTGTGCATTGACTCTACAAGCTATGTATAAGACTTAATGAGGATTCTTGAACTAGCATATTAGATGGTCTAGACCTATTTAAGAACTTTTAATTTTTCACTGTACATGGACTTCAGAAGGAGAGAGTAAATCCTGTATGTGATGCTTTTTTAAGATAAAGGAGCCAATGTAATTTCTTTGCTTTAGTAGTTAGTATCTGGAATGTTTATATGATATTGTCACTACTGGGAATATTTTAATCAAAGTTTGCAAATTTACATATAACTTCCTTTAATCTAAAGTCACTTGTTTTAGTCTTAATCAGTCTGAAAATTAGTCACTAACTTTCAGAGCTATTGAGCTACCAGCTTCTGATACCAGCTACTTTGAATGCTTGTGTGTGTGTGTGTGTGTGTGTGTATGTGTGTATATATATATATATATATATATATATATATATATATATATATATATATGAATATATTTACTTGTAGTTGTGTGCTCTACACACCTGAGTCAGGACTTCTAATTGTAATAACTGAAGTAGCAGTACAATAGGGCTGCGTGAAGCTTCAGTCCCTGATTTGATTCGGCAGAGATTTGGCTTGATTTGGTGGCTGAATCTCAGAATCTGTATCGAATCAGGAGACCCTTTAATCTCTCTGAATTGAATCGAACCCTCCAGATTGATTCAGAGAAATTTAGAAAGATTCAGCAATTCAGACATAGAGACAGCTTTAAATGTTTTTTCTACATATCTCTAGATAGCAGGGGCTCATGATCGCTGTGATGCTGTGGTGCATGGAGTGTCCCACAGAAGCACCGGAGACTCCCCAGTGTGTTTGGCAGCAGATCCGGAGCACTTCTGGTCCATTTCTGGGTCCACCGGGGAGCGCACTGAGCCCCCTCCCTGCTCCCCCCTTGGCTTGGCAACTGGTGCCTCCTGGGTTGGAGAGGCACCCGGGGTCCCCCTGCGGCTGATCACTGAACCAGGAAAGCACAGGGGGGCCCCCCTAGTGTGCTTCCTGGCAGACCAGGTCCACTTCAGGGTCTGCTGGGGATTATATAGAGGGCCCCTCCACACTCCTGTGGGATATTCCAAGTGCCCCAGCATCGCAGTGATCGTGAGCCATGCCTGCTACTTCAAGGTACGTAGAAAAAACTTTTAAAGCTGTGTCTATGTCCGAATCGCTGATGTCGAATCAGCATCAAATCTTCAGATTTGGATTCGGCCAAATTGAATCAGGGACGGTGATCCGAATCAACAAATTGAATCACTGTCCCTGATTTGAGCTGAATCCGAATCTGAATTGAACAGGGCCCACTTTGCACACCCCTACAGTACATGAGGCTTGAATTCATTTAGTTCTATGGATAAGGACATAGAAAAGGTGGAGTTGCTCCAACCCCCCGCAGTTTCTTTTTACTATCTGTAGCACCCCTGGGACCCTATAGTCTTTTTTATAAGAATTTAATAACTACCTTTTCCCAATGGTTAGAAAGATGCTTATATTTACTATGAAAAGACAATGCTAACTGCTTTACAAATCTTTTGATGAAATAATTCATCTTCTGCTGAACCCTGAGTTGTTTCATATGCTGATACAAATATTTTGAGATATTTCAAACACCTTCCTGCTTATGAGGCTGTTACAGTGACAGTTTCTGGGCATAGTAAATGTCTGTTTTGCTGCAGGACACATTTAAGAGAATCTACCCCTGGGATTCAAGGAACTGAAATACTTTTAGGTGAAGTAAATTCTGGTCTTTCAGAGTGTTTACAGACATGCATGGGGGTGAGGGGAACTTTAATTAAAGCAGCTCCAAAAACTACTCTAATTACAGTGCTCGGAGCATCAAGTGTATCAACATCCCTGCGCTGAAAAATGGTGGTGGGGGTACTTTAACTAAAGCTTGTTGAATAAGCCTCATGGGCTACAGGTTGCCAGTCCATCATTCCCCTTCACCCAGAACTTGTTCTACCATGCTTAAGCCATCTGGCTTGTCAGTGCTGAAGCAGGCTACAAAGCCCAAGAAGCTATCCTGTGGTGGTTGTAAGGATACCAGCCAACATAATTTGCCTGGAAATCCATCCACAAGCCCTCGAGTTCTAGAGCAAGAGAGACTTCAGTCCAGTGCTCACCCACACCAACTGACCTGCATTGTGATTTTCAATTATTTTGTCTTCACTGTCAACCTTATTGGTACTGCCAAGAGCAGTACATATTGGGCCAGCTGTACAGAAGCCAGTGACAATGGCATCAATTATGGCAAAAGCAACAGTTCCAGTGCTGTTGGCAACAACGATGCTCAAGGCTTATGCAGCAGCCAAGAATTTGCTCTGCTTTTTTGGTATCGGATTCTTCACTGTTTCACATGGCTTTTCTATTGGGGTGCTGTAAGTTTCCAAAACACTGACCAAGGTTTTAAGCAAACACCTCTCATTTATGAGGTATTCAAAAGATTAAAAAAAATACCTTGTAACATGCTGAAAATTATCTTCTATTTTTTTTCTCTTCTTGAAGAGACACTGGACAGTCATTGCCTCAATAGTCATGTCTAAAAGGCTTTTACTACAATATAAACAATGTGGGGAAAGAACATATATCCAAACTGATCACTTTAGTTTTCCTCTTTCTGGAAATGTACTTGAGATCAACAATGATAAATGGACCATAAGGAAGAGATTTCCTGAAATCTTACTTCTTTTTTTTTCCACCCCCGGAGTTCTCAGGGGATACGTGACTGAGTCTGGGGGGAAACACAAGCAAAGACATTTCTAAAAACAAAACAAAGCCAATGGATAGAATGGGGAATTTCTAAATGCAGCAGAATATAATGTGGCTAAATGAAATAAAATCTCTGTTCCCACAGCCTCTAATGCTGGAAAATCCCAACGCCAGTGCCTTAGTAGCACTCAGAAGTGGCCCTGTGCAAATATCCGGAAATGGGCAGGAAAAATCATGTGGGAATCTTGAAACAAATTTTTCCCCATAGGACCTTGGCCTAATACCAGCAGTCATTCATAGAACTATGCCATGTAATAATTACAACCAAGCAGCCAACATCAGGTGAGGCAGCTAGTTCTTACAAAGGCAAATATACTGCCTCTTTTGGAACCACCTTTTTGTGACTTAGAGTAATGAGAGGGGATCTGCAAAACATCATTACAGACCTCAGGTCAGACTTGCATAAAGAAGATAAACATTTGGTTGCTGATAAAAAGGGTTTTAACTGTGGGTTTTTACACTAAAACAAACAGAAGCAAAAGAAAAGGAAGCTACTGATAAAGATGACCTTGAAAATAAGGGAAACCACATTCGATTTATGAGAAGGGGCTGAAGGAGATAATGAATCCAAAGTATTTTCTGGAATATACTAGAATAAAATGTGGATAATCCAAGCAAAATAAAGGAACTGATTTTCAGGATTGAGGACCTATCTAAAGACAATGGAAAAATCAATAAATGGAGCAGAAGGGAATGCAGGACACAGCACAGAAAGGAGTAATGTGGAGAGCAGAAAGTGAGATTGGCAGGGAGGGCAACACGGGAATACAGGGTGCAGAAGAATAGGGACTGAGAGGGAAGATCAGGAGTAAGAGACTGAGATGAAAAATACAGAGAGCAGGTAAATGTTAAGAAGCAGTTTGTGAGACTTGAACCTGTGGCAAAGTATCAAAGGACAATGTGTGGAGGAGTTGGATGGTCACCTAGGTGAGCAAAAAGAGATATGGAAAAGTGAGGAGTCAGAGGAAAAAGCAGGAGATTGTTAGGGAAGAAGATGAAGAGAAGAGAAAATGAAAATTCTTTTTGCCAGTAGCTGCATTGACAGGCCATGAACACATCAGTAGCATATCAATTAGATGCCACTCATGTGTTTATGTTCCAAAGTATTCATTATGGTTTAGCAGGTTGATACTGATGGGTCATCATGAATTTGAAAATAGATCAGCCTTTTTGCATTTCATGGTTCTTAAGCTCACAACAGTCATTATAATACGGGAACTATTTGCTAAAATGTAATAGGCATATCCATGGGTGGATCTAGAACTTTGAAAAGAGGGGTGGAAATGATTTCATAGATTATTAGGGTCAGAAGGGACCTCAGTAGATGATCGAGTTTGACCCTGTGCCCTGAGCAGGAAAGAGCGCTGGGGTCAGATGACCCCAGCCAGGTGTTTGTCCAGTCTCTTCTTAAAGACCTCTAGGGTAGGAGGTCTTTAAGCTACCACCTCACTTGGAAGCTGATTCTAAATTCTGGTAACCCCGTCATAAAGAAGTTCTTCCTAATATCTAATCTAAATCTGCCCTCTGTCAGTTTGTGGCCATTGTTCCTAGTTATTCCTAGGGGTGCCCTGGCAAACAGAGTATCTCCTATTCCTTGCTGCCCCCCTCCCCCTCCCCGTATCATCACAGACAAAACAACACATACAAACATTAACATATTTTTATTTTAAACAACACAGTTTAAAATAAATTAGAACCTTTCCTAATATACTAGAAATGCTACTGCCACTGCCAGGCAATCGTTTTTTTACTTTAAACATGTTTATAGCTTCATAGTTTCATAGTTGGTAGGGTCAGAAGGGACCTGAGCAGATCATGAAGTCCGACCCCCCTGCCATGGACAGGAGAGAATGCTGGGGTCATACGACCCCAGCTAGGTGATTGTCTAGCCTCCATTTAAAGACCCCCAGGGTAGGAGCGACCACCACTGCCCTTGGAAGTTGGTTCCAGCTCCTAGCCACCCTGACAGTGAAGTAGTGCCTCCTGATGTCTAGCCTGAATCTACTCTCAGTCAACTTATGGCCGTTATTCCTTGTTACTCCTGGTAGTGCTCAGGGGAACAGGGACTCTCCCATTGCCTGCTGGTCCCCCTTGGCAAGTTTATAGATGGCTACCAGATCCCCTCTCAGCCTTCTCTTGTGGAGGCTGAACAGGTTCAGGTCCCATAGCCTCTCCTTGTAGGGCCTGCCCTGCTGCCCCCCTGATCATGTGAGTGGCCCTCCTCTGGACCCACTCAATGCTGTCCACATCCCTCCTGAAGTGCGGCGCCCAGAACTGGATGCAGTACTCCAACTGCGGCCTGACCAGTGTCACATAGAGGGGGAGGACAACCTCCTTGGACCTGCTCATGATGCATCTGTGGATGCATGACAAGGTGCAGTTAGCCTTCCTGACCCATTGGTGGCCCATGTTCATCTTGGAATCAGTAGTAACTCCAAGATCCTTTTCTGCCTCTGCACTGACCTTTTCTGGACTTTGTGCTTATATGGTAGTCCATACTTTGGATTATAAATGGCATGAATTTAAGACTCCCGAGTCTTGCTGTGTTTTACGGTGGAAAAAGTAACCTCACACGTTCTTCCAAAATGTTGTTCAAACTGGACTTCAAAGTCTAATAACACAACATCCTATCAGGTGTTTTTTTTTCCTTTCTGTTCTTCCTCACAGGAATCTTTGGTATCAACTTGACATTTGAAAGTTCTTGGAGTTTGCTTGTAGCAAGCTAAGGATCAAATGATGTCCTCATGACTCCTCATCATTGTGATTTCATTTTCAAAGATGATGATGAGAGTAAGACAAAGCTTTCTGCATTACTGAGCCAGCACTACTGTGATATATATGGCTTGCAGCAAGAGCCATTACTGCATTACAGTTTGTACATGGATAAGCACCTTTCCCTGCATGCCAAGGAGATCTCAGCCATCTGAGTTAGGATGCTTACTACTTGAATTAGGATGCTCACTACTTTTGGTGTATTTATAAAGAAAAAAAGGAATGATTTACCTGCAATTCTGGTTCTATGACAGTATTATCTAAAAAGATTCTCACTTACCTTCCTGCCCTTGAGATTTGAAGGGCATATGTTGGGAGCTTACGTAGGTTTCAAGGGGTTTCTATGGGAATTTGTTACTTACAGAAACTAAACACACAAACAAACAGAAGCCCCAATCAAACCTTTGTACTCGCTATTTGAGGCATTTCTTTATATTACAATTGTATTTTCAGTTTTTTCATCTGTAGCTGTTCTCAGAAATGCTGATACATTTTGTCAGCAGCATGGGACAAGTTTTCTCAAACATTGCAAAGATAAAAATAATGTCAGGAAGCAAATCTATTCCCTGCCATCCCACACATCAATAAGTATTATGTAAAGGAACAGCAAAACTACAGTATGTTTTTCTGCAGAAACACAGAGGACACAATCTTCAAGAACATCCAGGGCCTCCTGGAGACCTCGTTTAGCTGACATCTCCCATTTACTTTTCTGCACGTTGCATGTAAACAATGTGTTTGTTCTTTATTGCACAAAACCCAGCACCCCCTGTAAAAAAAATAGGTAGGTAGATAGAGAAGATAGATTGCAAGGAAAGTAGCTGCTACAGACATATTCCTTAAAAGAAATACAAAGAAGGGAGCCTTCTGTCTCCTGTCATCTGGTTCTTCCCTATGTGGAATTGTGACAGATAGCCTCTAAATATAAGCCAATAGACAGCTCTGAGAGGTTTTACACCTAGGAATATAGGGTGGCAAGGGTTTCTACAGGTTACAGGGTGTATTCCAATGAGCTCATTGCTGCTTATGTGATTTGGAGCAGAAGGTGCAACTGTTTTTATCATGCTATCTCCGTTCATGATTTCCTGGTGCTGTAGCTTTCCAAGCCTGGGGCAGCAAAACTGTATACCAAAGAAAACTAAGATCTCATTAGTCTGACCATGCTTAGCTATATCCACTGTTGTTTATACAATCTGTTCTGCCTCTGAGATGATATGAAGTCAAGATTTTGAGGAATTGGAAAACACTTAATTGTTCCAGTTATGATTTAGGCTTATTTCTAAGATTTCAGACAACTGTAAAACACTCATATTTTGCAAAGGCATCTCCTTTTTATAATTGATCAACATTAAAAATATTTTTAGAAGCTGTCTTTGACAACTGGGCCTTTCACCAGATACAATTCCCTAGAAGTCATCAATAAATATAGAATTGGTAGCAGTGAGGTAATGTTGGTGGGTTTTTGGAAATAGATTTGCATTGTATTTACCCAGAATTTTTAAGAGATGAGCTCAAACAGACTTTTACTTGCACTGACATTGCCAAATAATATCACTCCATCATGAAGTTTCTGAAGAACATATTTTCCATCCATTTATGACATGAAGTCTGATCAAGCAAAGTAATCATGCACCTGTGTGAGTAAATAGTCCCACTGAGCCCGGAATTTAACTTACAGAGGGAACCTAAAATGAAGTTAGGATGCCAGCCCATCTGAGGACCACACCAGTTTTGTGTAGCAATTTGATCAGGAAATAGTAATTTTTTCTTCCTCTTCTTTTTTTTTTTTTTGCTTGTGTCTTCTTGTTTCAGATCCTACTTAGATATGTATAAAGTGATAATATTTAGTTACCTCTTCTGGTTTGTGCTTACTATAATCTTCATCACGGGGACTACAAGGATCAGCATATTCTGCATGGGTTACTTGGTGGCCTGTTTCTATTTCCTTCTCTTTGGTGGAGATCTATTATTGAAACCTATCAGAAGCATTCTACGTTACTGGGACTGGCTGATTGCATATAATGTCTTTGTGATTACAATGAAAAACATTCTTTCGGTAAGTGGCTGCTTTTTTAGTTCAGTACTGAATGCTTTCGCGGTTTAGCTGCAAGATCATGTAGTTCATTATTCACTCAGAAAAAGTCCTTTCTTTTGTGCTAATGGCCTGGAAGTTTTTATGTTCAATCCAGAAACTGAATTAAATCCAAAATTGACAATCCAAAACTGTCACATTTTTATTATAGGAAAATGTTTTACCTATTTTGTTCATCCCAGATGTCTCAAATTTCATGAGCAGTGAAACAGTTTTCAAAAAGGAAAATTCTAATATTTTTTTTAAGCAATTTCTTCTTTGAAGTCTGTGGAAGTTTTATTTAAGTATGGGCTTGCAAGGTTAGCTGTACAACATTGTGTAACTTTTTAAGGCTTTTAATTATAACCTCATTTTGGAGCCTAGTGCTAGAAGCAATCATTGTAAGCAACATGATGTAGTCTGTGACATTAATAATGTGGAGGGTTGTGCAAAAATTGTAGAGTAGCTTCTAGTTTGCTTTTCCTCCTGGTCTACCTTTCAGATGAAAGCTTCAACATTTAATATTTTAAATATTCAATATTTACATATTAGGCTTCTTTGTATGAATGCTAAACCTGAATTTTGGAACAGTTTCCTGCAACACTTATTATGCCATCATGCTAAGAAAAAACAAATTATAAAATTTTATAATTGGCAAATTTACATGTATTTTTGGCAGTTACTTCTTATCTTTGAACATTGTCACTACCAAATCAAAATGATGCATACATTTTGCTCTGTAAATTTATATATACCAGCATATTGAAACAAAACTGTCTGTCTGCATTTAGGAATGCTATTAATGTTTACTTACATACTTAATTTTATGCACATGCATTCAGTGGGGATTATGTCTGTGTGTACAGTCACATGTCTGTAACACCCAATCACCAATTTATAAAAGTTTGTTAACAATCAGTTTCTACCATACTCAAGACATATGTTCTCAGCAAAAAGCAGCAACAAAACTATGCATAGGTAAATAGGAAATGTAAATAGTTATTCTTTGTTTTATAATTGATGTATCTTAATAACAAAGAAACGCATCTTTTTTTAGTCTAGCTTTCATTGTATTTTAACTCAAAAATTTGACCATGAAATGTAACCAACAACAACTACACTTGTAACAAATAGGCTTATTAACATTTGTAACCTTTGTTTCTGATCTTTATATATCAGAATTTTTCTTTGCTTTTTAGATAGGAGCATGTGGCTACATTCACTCGTTAATCAACAATAGTTGCTGGTTGATTCAAGCATTTAGTCTGGCGTGTACAGTTAAAGGTTACAAGATGCGTAAGTGCAATTAGCCATACTTCTACATGTTTTTTCTGTAAAGAAAGATTAAACTCCTTAGAAAAATGCAGCCAATTGTATTTTTCCCATTATAGATTTGATAGCTTAAAAATTAACTGCAGTTGGCAATTAGACTGGACTGATAGAATCCAGAAAATAGGGAGTAAAACTGAGTGGTATCCATTATATATATTTTTTAAAATTATCATTTGCCAAAACATAACATGCAGTCATATCTGAACTTACTACAGATTTCTTCTATCCATAGAACAGGAAATCACTTTATTAATGGTTTGCAAACATAATTTTCTATAAAGTAAGGTATTACTTTCTAGGAACTCTGCAATAAAGTTGTTATTTTCTGTTTGAAAAGCTATTTTCTGATCTAAAAAAGAATTATATTATTTGGGGAGGCGAAGGATATGCAAAGACACACATTCGTCATATAAACTTCTGTATATTCATCCCATATTCCCTAAAACTTCTGCAAATCTGTATAGGACTTCCTCAGATTGCCCTGGGGGGAGACCAACAAAATCAGTCTCAAACAAGGACAGATATTTTTATTCAGGAAAGCTTTTGTGATTTTTAAATTTCTGTTGTGTACCAAAACTGATGTTTAAAAATTTGTCACAAATTGAAGTTCCCAAGGGACAAAATGTTAATGTTCATTGAAATAGTTTGTTTTTGAAAAATAAGATAATTCTAATCACTTCATATATGTTTCATATAAAATATTCTATATGTTATATATATTTCATACTATAAAATAAAACTGAAAAAGAATGAAATGAAAATTTAGAAGCTTCCATTCCAAAAATATTGTAGCAGAGCATTTAAAACTATAAAAACCCAGTGTTTATTGCAGAAATAATTTTTGTGAAAGTAAGCACATTTTAATAAAATATATTTGATGAATGACTATTTTCTGACTGAAAATCATACCACTAAACAATTTCTGACTAGCTCTAAAAATTACAGTAATCTTTGAATTAATTTATATATTTCACTTAGGACAAACGTTTCAAGACAAAAAGGATATCAGATATTATTTTACTGGACTAATTAAATATAATGGGGAATGTTGACACATTGAAGACAATTGTCTTTATTCTGGTCTCTCTCTCTTTTTTTTTTTTTTTTTTGCAGCTGAAGATGATTCAAAATGTAAATTGCCTAGTGGTGAAGCAGGAATTATCTGGGACAGTATTTGCTTTGCTTTCCTATTATTGCAAAGAAGAGTGTTCATGAGTTATTACTTCCTACATGTGGTTGCAGATATAAAAGCTTCACAGATCCTGGCATCAAGGTAACATTTGGTTTAAAAAAAAGCCCCCAAAATCCTGCTTTGAGGGAGAGAGAGAGAGAGCGCGTGTGTGTGTGTGTGTGTGTGTGTGTGTGTGTGTTTTTACTTCATCTAGGCATACTGGGAGCAACTCAAGTCCACTGTCCAAGATTCCTGCGCCCAGACTATTGGGTTCACGACAGGACCAGGACTGGTTCAGCGCCAACGATGCTTATATTCACAATCTCCACGAGTGGAAGTGTGCACCCTTCATCACCTGGCAAAGCCATCCACAAACTTGGTGAAAGATGGGCTGTGTACCACCAGCTGAAGGCTGAGGTTCAGTGATGCATCCATGACATAAAGAACATGTCTTCATGACTGGTGGGTGGAGAAGGCACACATGATCCAGCGCTATGCTGACCAGCATGACATGTATAACTTCTTCCAGGCTACCAAGACAACCTACGGACCCTGCTCCATTGGACAAAACCCCCTCCGATCACAGGACAGCTCCCAGCTCCTCAAGGATGACGACACCATCCATCTGCATTGGAAGGAGCATTTCAAACTCCTCCTTAACTAGGAGTCCACTGTATCAGAGGAGACCCTCCAAGCCATCTCGCAACACCCTGTGGTGGATTCCCTTGGCAATCCATCAGCCATCGGAGAGCTGAAACAGGCCATCCAACAGATCAAAACCAATAAAGCCTGAAGGCCAGATGGTATACCCACAGAGGTCTACCATCACATGGCTCACATCACAACTTCACCAGCTTATCCTTCACCTTTGGGATGAAGAGGACATCCCTGGGGATCTCAACAACATGACTATCATGACCATCTACAAGAAAGGGGACAAATCTGACTGTGGGAACTACAGCAGGATTTCCCTTCTGTCCATTGAGAGTATGATCCTGGTCTGCATCCTCCTGAACCGCCTTCATCCTGTCGCCGAGGAGATCCTTCCGGAAACCCAGTGCAGCTTCCGACCATTCCGGGGCACTTTGGACATGGTTTTTGTTGCCAGGCAAATCCAAGAAAAATGTCGGGAGCAAAATCAAGAACTGTTCTTCGCCTTCATTGACCTGACCAAAGCATTCAATTCCTTAAATCACAAAGCTCTGTGGACCATCCTCCAATGCCTTGGCTTCCCACTGAAGTTTATCACCATGCGGGGGTTCTTGCATGATGATATGATTGTCACTGTCCTGAGTTGAAGGTCTGAAACTGATGCCTTCCACATCTGGACCGGGGTCAAACAAGGTTGCATGATCGCCCCCACCCTGTTCACCATCTACCTGACCGTCATCATCCACATCATCTGAGATGATCTACCATCTGGCATTAGTATCCAGTATCAACTGGACAGGAAGCTTTTCAATCTTGGGTGCTTCCAGGCAAAACCAAAACTCACTACCAAGGACATCCATGACCTTCAGTTTGTGGATGATTGCTATGTGATGGCTCACTCTGCACAGGATGTGCAAGCAACCTGAGATCTCTTCAAAGCTTCATGTAAGAGACTTGGTCTGTCCTTGAACATCACCAAGATGAAGGTTTTCCACCAACCCTCCCTAGGCCAGCTGAATATTCCTCGTACTATCTACATAGATGGGGAAGCTCTGGAGTACGTGGAGGACTTTCTGTATCTTAGCAGCCACCTCTCTCGACAGGCTACCATTGATGAAGAAGTCCAGCACTGGGTCAGCTGCCCCAGTGCCACCTTCTTCAAGCTGCAACAATGTGTCTTCGAAAATAGAGACCTTCAGAAGTCAACGAAGGGCCTGGTTTACAAGGCTGTCATGCTGACCACCCTCCTCTACTGCAGTGAAACTTGGACTATCTACCAATACCACATTAAGACCCTTGAAAGCTTTCACCAGTGGTGCTTGCATCAAATCCTGGGGATCAAATGGAAGGATTGCCAGACCATTGTGAGCATCCTCCATGAAGATGCATCCACCAGCATCGAAGCCTTGCTCTTGAGAAATCAACTCCAATGGATGGGCCACTGTGTCCATATATCTGAGAACCACCTTCCTTGCCAGATGCGCTTTTCCCATCAGCCAAAGGAAACAGTATAAAGACACACTCAAGGTCACCCTCAAGTACAGAGTCATCAACACCAATGGCTGGGAGGAGCAAGCTACTTACCATTTAGTGTGGCGCCACCTTATCCACCAACGCGCGCACCACTTCGAGGCCCAATGACTCAATACTTAGGTGGACCAGTGGTGGCAGAGGAAGGAGAAGGAGAATAACCTGGGGCTGTGAATGCCACTCCCCAGTGCAGCAACATGCCACCATTGCCGACGAATATGTATATCCAGAATCAGGCTCCTCAGTCACCTGAGGACCCATCAAACCTGACAGATATCACCCTCAACTCCAAGGGACTGCTAGTGATGTGTTTACTGATGCCAAAAAACCTGTGTTCCATATCTGTTAACATAAATGTGAATATTGCACAATTCATGTTATATTAAAATTGCATATTAAAACCCAGCCTGATACAGTTTACATGATAAAAACAAATTATCTGGACAAACAAATACAAAATTATACTCCATTATACTGCTAAATTTGTCCAAACTTACCAGTCACTTGACCAATCCTATACAGGGAGTCCTCAACTTACAACATTTCCAGTTATGTTTCACACTTACAACGTTTATAAATTGACACCCTGTTTCAACTTTATGATGTCAGTTTCAAATTTACAACGCTTGATCCAATGCGACACCACACCAGCGAACAAGTTTGCTGCTTTGCCCATCTTCCTGGAGAACATCTGTCCAAAATTCCTTGGACCCTTTCTTTAAGAAAGCAGACAACACTCCAGAAAAACCTTCAGCCAAGACTTCTGAGAAGAACCCTTCAAAAAGTCCAACCAAGAGCCCTTCAAAAAGTCCAGCAAAGTCATCTCAAAGAAGTCCTTCCAAAATCAATATGATTGTTATTTACAATATAAATACATTAATATAGCTATGTTACTCATCTATAATTGAATGAGTACAAAATTCTGGGTTATTTTTTGGTGAAAATAGGGTATTGGACCTTGGTTCAGGAACCAATCCCCTATTTATAACATTGTTTCCTATAGGAAAATCCGTTCCAAGTTGCAACATTTCGACTTAAGACATGGAACCCATTGCGTTGTAAGTCCAAGGACTCCCTGTACATGCCTCCTATCCTTCATAAGTAGGGGTGCATTGATAGAGATTTTTTGGGATGATACTGATGGCTGGTTTTTAATGAGCCATATTGGCTGATACCAATCTGATTCTGATACGCAGCCAGGCAGCTTGGAGACCAGCATCGGGTTGGTAAGTCTGGTGTGGGGGAAGGGGTGGGGGGATGGAAGGGGCATAGTGGGGCGATTGAGGCCCTCACAATGAGGGAGGGAGCGGGGCAGGGGCAGGGCACAGCCAGGGTGAAATGGGGAGCAGCACAGAGCTATGAGGGGCTCATCCAGGTGCAGTGAGGACAGCTCCCACCACTGCATGCATCTCAGGAGGGCATGGGGGGCATGTGCCCCTGAATCTGTGCACAAGTTGAGGGTGGGCTGCCACTGTGGGCTGGAGCCAGGGGCTGTACTGGGCTCTTCCTGGCTAGATGCTGGGCCAGGCTGCACTCAGGCTGGGCAGCAGCGGCCCTGGAAGGGGGATATGGGGGGGCCTGCAGCCACCCCAAAATTCAGCATAGCCCCCCACCATGACTGCCTCCCAGTGCTTCTGCCGCCCACCCCAAAAACAGCCCGGCCCAACCCCAGCCCACAGCAGCAGCCCACCCTTTCCCTGTACATGGATCCAGGGGCACAAGCCCCCATGCCATCCTGGGGTGCGTGGAGGGCGGGAGTCGCCCCCCCATGTCCCCTGGACAAGCTGCTTGTGGCTCCGCCCCATGCCCCTCCCTGCCCTGGCTGTGCCGCGCCTGCCCCTGCCCCAGCCCCACTCCCTTCCTCATGATGCGGGCCTCAACCTGCCCCGCCATGCTTCTTCCCTCCTCCCACCCTTCCCCCACAACAGACTTACCAGCCAGATGCTGTTCTCCAAGCCACCGGGCTGTGGTCCTGGCCACGTGCATGCTGCAGCTGTGCTTGTGCACAGGGCATTTATTGGCCACATTATAAGCCACATCCAGCAACAAAAAAAGCTGTTTTCTGATACTGTCAATTTTCCCTATGTCAGTGCCAATCCAATATGGCACCTCTATTCATAAGGATCCCTACAACCTTGATGTGGCATTCAGCTTGTTCTGCATTTCAGCACATTGGACTATGAATTCAAAAGCTGTAATCTTTTGAAGGAAAGCAGTCTGTTAGTCACCCTTCCTGTTTAAAATGGCGGGGACTCAAGCTCTCCTTAGCGATCACAATTACAGAAGTGTTCTGTGGAGAAAGAAACAATTCAAGGGTGACAGGGTATTATTACCTTATGCTCTTGGACTTGAGCACACACTTGTAATTTTCTTGTGTCAACTTTGGTTTAGATGTAAAAAAACAAATTCTTTTCATAGAAATTCATGTACAAAACACATTTTTGTGTTTGTGCGAGAAGAATTGGCTCACATCTACTGAAAGGAAATCTTTAAGGGATTTCTTCCTTTAAAAGTGGAATTTTATTTGGCTGATTGGGTTAGATATAATTCACCCTCTCAGAGATGACCAAGAAAAAGGTGTATGTCCTATGAGACTGAAGCCTATGAGATTCTCTCTCTCTTAGGAAAAAACCTTCTCATGAGGAGGGTAGTAAAGCCCTGGAAGAGGTTACCCAGAGAGGATGTAGAATCTCCATCCTTGGAGGTTTTCAGGACCTGGTTAGACAAAGCTTTGACTCAGATGATATAGTTGGAGATGGTCCTGCTTTGAACAAGGGGTTGGACTAGGGCTAAGTACAGACAGTCAAAAAGTCTGAGGCTGAATCAATTCAGTCCTTGCAAGTTAGTCTAAATGGCATAAATTGAACTCATAAGCAAATGAACCAAAATTAATTTTAATTTCAGAAATACAGCCACATGCCTGCAGTGGCCCAGGCCAGAAGCCAGGGGATCACTAGAACATGCCTCCCTGCTTGGCTGGAGCAGCTTGTGCCAAGCCTAGCCCCCCCCACCCTGTGAGGGGGAGGGCTTGAGGGAGAGGTGCAAAGCATTCTGGGATATGGAGGGACTGAGAGTTACCTTGAATCTAGAGGTGATCTGGGATAGGAGTTCAATAAACCAATTTAACTTATAACAGTTAAGTCTGATACTACATCCATCCAGGTTTATCTTAAACCAGTTTTGGCCATTTTGAAAATGATTTATGTGCACTGAACTTCTGTTATGTTACAGATCTGAACTGGTTTCTGATCACTTATGACCTCCTAATTTTCTGTGATTCTATTATTGTGCAGGAGTGAGTTTCACTGAATATGTTAAAAGAAGCTTATATGTGGCTCTGCAACTACCTCTGCTCCCTTTAAACTCTTCCATGCAATCTCAGCCAGTTCAGAACCGAGTTCTCTGTGGAGCATTATTTTTTCAGATTTTTAGTCATGTTTCATAGTGCTTAGGGTAGGAAGAGACCTAAACAGATCATCAGGTCTGACACCCTGCCCCAGGCAGGAACAAGTGCTGGGATCATAACACCCCAGCCAAATATCTATCCAGCCTCCTCTTGAAGACATCCAAGGTAGGAGAGAGGACCACCTCCTTTGGGAGTCCATTCCAGAGCCTGGCAGCCCTAGCCATAAAGTAATGCCTGCTGATGCCCAGCCTGAACCTTCTCTCTACCAATTTGTGGCCATTATTCCT
Organism: Alligator mississippiensis; assembly: GCF_030867095.1. Lineage (NCBI taxonomy): Eukaryota > Metazoa > Chordata > Crocodylia > Alligatoridae > Alligator > Alligator mississippiensis. The sequence goes on along the minus strand of NC_081826.1, from coordinate 96,115,879 downwards.
AGTAACCCCCAGTGATGCCGAGGGAACAGAGCCTCCCCCAATTTCCTCTGGTCCCTCCCCAGTGAGTTTGTAAATGGCCACCAGATCCCCTCTCAGCTGTCTCTTGTGGAGGCTGACTAGATTCAGGCCCTTTAGCTTCTCTTCGTAGGGTCTGACCCGCTGCCCGCGGGTGGTGCCGCCTTAGTTGTGTGGGGAGGGGAATTAAAATAAAATAAATTCTAAAAACCTATAAATATTGGCATTTGATTTGGGCTTTTTTATCATGGAAAATCAGAGTTCCCCCTGCCTCCTTGGCTCACCAGGACATGGTTCCAGCTGTGGCTGCCCCCCACCACTGCTTTGTGGTGCTGAACAACCTTGATATGACAGTGCCCTGCCCATGCCATTGTCCCTCACTTCCAAACCACAGCTCTCTAGCCCTGATAGTGCACCTCACTCCAAACCCACAGCTGCCTGTCCCTGCCAGGGTCTCTCACTCCTGCCCCTCAGCCCCCCAGCCCTGCGGGTGCCCCTCACTCCCCACTCACAGCCCCCTGGCCCTTCCAGTGCCCTTCACTCCTGGCCCACAGCCCCACAGCCCTGCCAGTGCCCCTCACTCCCCACCCACAGCACCCCCAACCCTGCCAGGGCCCCTTAGCTTTCCTAGCATCCCACTCGCTCCAGACACCAGGTAGGGAAGCAGTGGGGATGGAGGTGGGGAAAGAGCTGCAGCTGGGCAGGAGTACAGATTGTGGGGCTGAGGCTGGCAGCAGTGCAGAGCCCATGCCCAGGAACATGGAGCTTGGGTGGGCAGATTGTGGGTGTGGGGGAGTGTGGGGATTCCCCCCACATTCCCCCTTTGGTGTGCAGCCTCCACAGGCAGCAGCAGCAGCAGAAAGTGAAGGTGCTCAGAGTGCTCATGTCCATGCAGGTGCTGGAGCCCAGTCGCACACAGCTCTGGCCAGCACTGCACATCACAACAAGGGGCACAGCCCAGCTGGTTGCCTCTATCTCCAGCACACCCCGCTGTGCATGTGCAGCCCCCACACTCGTATGCCACTGGAGGGAAGCCCCATGTGCTGGAGCTGGCTGCCTTCACTGCTCCCTGCCACACAGGTCCCAGGACTCTCCTGGAAGTGGAGGCAAACACTGGCCCCTGCTCCCCCGCAGAGTCCTGGGACCTGTGCAGCAGGGAGCACTGAAGGCAGCTAGCTCCAGTATGTGGGGCTTCCCTCCTGTGGCATGCTAATGTGGGGGCTGCACGTGCATGGCAGAGAGTGCCAGTGATAGAAGCAGCCCAGCCCAGCTGCACATCTCACTGCAATGTCCAACACTGGCTAGAGCCACACACCTCCGGGCAGCAGTGCCTGCACTAGACATGAGCACCCCAAGTGCCCCCACCTGCTGCTGTGCCATGGGGGGAGTGTGGGGAGGTCCACATGCCCCCCCACCTCCGTCACACCCCACAAATGCCTACATCCTGTCCCCACAGCCCCCCACATATAACCTATGCCCCCCACACACACAGCCACAACCCCTCACAAACTCCCATACACATACATCTCTACATCCCAGTGTGGACACACACGCAGCCCCACACCCCATTGTACACCCACACCCATCCCCAACCCCTCCCCACGCAGTATACAGAACTAAAAATGTATTTTTACATTATTATGCAATCACCTGTACATACAGTATGCAAACATAAATCATGACAAATATATTTTTTGTAAGAAAATTAAAATATGTTACAGTAGGTGTTTGATTTTTAGTGTATGATTTGGGCTTTTTCTGGTTCTAAACTGGCAACCCTCCACTCCCTCCCAAGAGTATTTCAGGGGGCCAAGGTGAGGGACTTCTGGTGGCAAAGGTCAGGGGTTAGGAGCAGGACTTCTGGTCCCAAGATATCTAACTCAGGGCATGGCAATTGTCAAGGGGTGGGGCTACTTCTGCGGCCCTCAAAATCTCACCAAACCTCATTAAGCAGCCTTCCACCTGAAATAATTGCCCACTCCTGTACTATGGCAAGAAGAGCTGAACTTAATAGCTGGCCCCTTGGCTCAATATTACTGTGCAAGAAATTCTTAGTCAGGCTTTGAGCTCATTTTGAGTTTGAATCCTTGAGGTCTTTGAATTCAAGTCCCTGAATAATGACTGCAGTAACTATGCATCCTACACTCATGTAATGATTGCCAGAAAACAAATTACTTGCTATTCTGTGATTGCTTCTCATTTCTTTACTGATCTTGTGATGGTGATTTTTGTCACAGATGTATGTACATATAAGCATTTTATGAAGTAAACTTCTCTCTGCATTTTTACTTGCTTAACTGGAACATATAATAACATTATGTTTCCCCCATTTCTTCTGTAGAGGTGCTGAACTTTTCCAGGCCACAATTGTCAAAGCTGTCAAGGCCAGAATTGAAGAAGAGAAAAAATCAATGGACCAACTGAAGAGACAGTATGGAATCTCTTTCTCTTTTTTTCTTAATATTTCACTGATCAGTGATAGTTCATTTGCATTCGTCTAACTCTCTAGAACACTGATTCTCAAGCTTTCTAGATCCCTTTAACCCACCATAACAACTGCAGTTGTCCATATGGGCTCCAGAACTGGCAGTAGTATAATCAGAACTGGAAGTAGCATAGTAGAGTATCTTAGTGTAGTACAAAATGTGCCATTCAGGTTTATCTTAACTATCTTTTTATACTGTACCTCCCAAACTGGAAGCTATACAGTTTTGTTCATGTGTCATTGCACCTGGCACAACTAGCCTGCCATCAGTGATGCACAAGGACAACTACACTGCTTCCCATTCAGAACAGAGTACTTTGAGATTGGCATATTTACACAAGACTGCCCATGCTCAGCTGACTACCTTCCTCTGTCCAGCCTTCAGCAACATATGATACGTCTGTGTATGCTACGTCTGTGGACCACCAGTGGGTCATGGGCCATGGACTGAGAAACACTGCTCTAGATTACTTTTTCCTACTTTTGTCTACATCCCTGTGTGTTGTTTCAAATGTTTTTATGTTAGCGTGTTTCCAAAAAATGAGTTCATGATTATAGAAATAATATATTTTATGCTAAGAGAGCTCTTTATTGCATTACTCTGCAGCTGCAGAATCCATCCTCAGCTATGGAATTGAGCTCCAGAATTTAAGCTTTCATGTAAAATTATCCCTTTAGGCACAGAGGTGACTGGTGCCTCCTGAGACTGGGGAGGCACAATTTGTGTGCAGGCCTGGTGGTGGGCCAAAGGCCCCATACCCACTCCTATACTTCTGTGCCACAGCTTAGTGCCTCTCCCCACCGCACCCCAACACACCACCGGTGCACACAGCAAAAAACTGCCCCAGCCTGAGCAGTGCAGAGTCGGGGGCTAATCTCAGGGGAGTCATGTGCCCCCCCTCATACCCTGCCTACCAGTCACCTGTGTCTAGTCATAATGATTGTGTAGTTAGTGAACCTTATGAATATGAACCAAATATAAGCCAAGGCAGTATTGACATCCTAAATCTGCAGAAAGCCAGAAACCTCTGCTATAAATAGCTGTTTTCTATAAATAAAGACAGCAAGTATAAATCTCTCTACTCATTGCTATATTTTTTAACTTGTTAATGTAATGAAGAAAACTTAAATACTAACATTTTTGGCTATTTCATAGCTCATAATTTTCGCTAATCCAACAGCATGAACTATATCTTTAAGAGACTCTCTAGGTTTTTAAATTTTGTTTTTTCTGTATAAGATGCATTGTTTTCTTTTGCTTTGCATTTTTCTATTTTGTGTGATACAAGTTCAAGTAATATACAACAAGAGGGAAATATTGTGCCCCTCATTTTCTTTCTATTTTTTTTGTTTGTTTTTTTGGTTAATCACTGCCTTGTTCTGTCTCTTCCCATCTCCCAGAAAATTAGGAAAGGGATAAATACTCAAATGCAAAATCCCTTTATGATACTAATGAGGGGGTAGCCAAGCTATAAGCAGGAAAGTTCATGTTAGCCAAGTTTTGCCGGAGGCACTGGTTGAACAGACTACCAAATGAGATGCAGGGTACAGGATAAAAACCAAAAACTTCAGGAATAGTCAGAGAAGGGGTTAGTCAGAAAAGGTCAGATTCACAGCTGTTTTGTGAACAAAAAATTCACTGTGAACTGAAAGCACTGAGTAAAATCCTGGCACCACTGAAATCAATGGCAAAACTCATATGAATTTCAGGTTTTTTATTCTGGCTGTCTTTATTCATAGTAGGTAGCACTTACTATATTGGAATTATTTGTTTTGTTTGTAATTCTCTTTTCTCATTGAGGATTATTCTTTTCTATGTCCTTGACTGAATTGCTTTTTCCAGCCCAACTCATCTAAAGAACCTTTTTCTTTATAAAGATAACCCAGTCACTCAGTTTCTGTTACATCCAGCTAATGTATTTTTTTTCTTAATCCCCAACTGCCTTCAGTGCCTCCCCAAGTGCCAGAAGCCCTAACTGTTTCCTCCTCAGCTGTCAAAGCCTCAGTTGCCCTTCCCTTGACCTGTTCCCAACAGTCTCCTCCACACCTGCCTAATTGAGGTAATTACAAAACTTCCCTCTCTGGCCACTCTTCCCACATAAATCTTTTCTATGAGGCATATGTGCTGTGGATGGTTCTGCTCTGCACTTGTATGAACTGCAGTTTGTATGAACAGCCAAGAAAGATATGCCTGTCCTGGAATTCATCATGGTTTGTTAATTCTGCAAAGACATGTTTAAGGTCAAGGTGCTGATATTACTTTATAATAATAACAACAACAACATAAATAGTATAAAAAAATCATGACTTTAAGTTTCAGGTATGTCAGACTTCAACAAAAGCAAAGTCAATGTGTGCTTGTTTTATTGTATTCAGTAATGCACATCAATACTTCATACTGTTTAGGGTAGATAGGATGCAAAAAACTGTCAACACAGCAGGAAATGTAGAACAACTAAGTCAGCTTGATTGACTGAGAGAAACTCCAGTGGTACTTGAACACTAGGACAAGAAATCTGATCATTCATTGGAATATAATAAAAATGTCCAGATGAATATATATGGTAGCTGTAGAACTGGAATATAACTTTGTATCTTACAAATGGCCAAATTTATCATATGAAAAGTATAATGATAAAAATATGATACATATAGGTCACTACAATTTTTAATCCTGTCAATTCTAAACTGGTCACTTAAGATGTAATTTCTTCTTATTATTGTTGTTTTATAAAATGTGGGTATTTGAGAGTCTGATACAAAAACTTAGGGGCTTGCCAAAAAATTATTGTTGACTTCACTGGACTTTTCATTAGCCCCTTTCTGGAAACCAGATTGTTCCATAAGTCCACAAGAAGAGTCAACATACCCACTTCCCCCAGCCTTTGTATGCCATTGTTACAACTGGATAAAACTGAAGTCCTTTCACTTCTGCAGAACCTTCAGTGCATAGGAGGAAGTATGTGACACGTTTGTCAGGCTGCAGAGCTACCTGCATTCCTGCTGAGTTGGGGGCAAACTTCAGAAGCAATTCTTTAGAATCTAGGTTCCCTTCAATAGTCCTGATCTATGTGTTTATAAGGATGTATACATATGTGTGTGTGTATGTATGCACGTGAGTGTACATGCATGTAAAAATCTAAAAAGCTATGCTTCCTTGTGGTTCCAAAAAAGTCAAGGACAGGGTATGACAGTGTTATTCTCTTTGCTAGGATGGACCGCATCAAAGCCAGGCAACAGAAATATAAAAAGGGTAAAGAAAGAATGCTGAGTATGAATCAAGAATCAATAGAAGGTCAAGACATTCAAAAAGTTTCTGAAGAAGATGATGAAGGTACCCCTAATTGTTACTGTGTCATCAATGTATTAGAAGTCAGAGCTCAGTGATAAGAACTTTGTAGGGCTAGTGTTTATTGCGTGTTGCTCAAGTATGAAAGTGCACTGTACAATCATAATAAAACATTGACTCGACAAGTATTGTTAGTGGAATCTCACCATGTAGCTTGATTCAACTAAACAAGTATCTGGTTTTTGTACTACAGGAAGCTTTTGAGAAAATGATTTCTTTGATGTAAACAGACATGCTTTTTGTTCTCAGCAAGGAGCTGAATAACAGAGATTTGTTTGAGAAATGGCTGTTTGAAACACTACAACAGAGAGAGATTTACATTTTCCCAGGCACCTGTTCTTGGCTGCTGTAAATTTTTTTAAACCATTGAAATACATGCATTTTTAAATGTTATTCAAAGTACCATAATAGATAAAATATTCTTGACAATAAAATAGATAAAGTCATCTTGAAGTACCATAGTTTTCAAGGGGACCTGATTTAGGATGAAAGTCACTGGATTAAAAATAATTGGGGGAGGGATTTTGGGGGGGCATGTATGTTTATTTTTCATGAAATGAACAAGTAATAACACAGTTTTTGCAGCTTGCAGCAACTGATGTTATATTCTCCAGATATCAGTTTTCATTAATCACTGATTAAATTAAATTTCCAAATATTTTTATGGCATTTACAAACGAATGCTGGGTAGACAATAAAATTATAGCAAGTGATGAAATATAACTGGCTACTGTAACCTCATCTTGTTTGATTATTTTTTATCACTTTCATGGAAAATCCATGAAAACCTTGAGTATGTAATGAATGTCTGAATGCTAATAATTTCTTTTAAATACACATCACAATATGCCAGGTTTTAAAGGAGGTATTTTTGAAATTGCAGATAAGTATAACATTTAAGTCTAAATATTTAAAAATCAACACTGTAAACTTTTATACTATATTTGTACTGAAATACTATTTTAATTATTGTTAGTGTGTTAGCATTTTGTGCTAACTCTTAATACACAGATATTTTTTTCTGAATATGTTTAGAAAGCCTAGCATCTGACATGATTTTGCAGTTTAGATCTATTAAGAAAGATAACAAGTGATTAAACAAAGTGTAAGAAACATGTCTCTCATTCTGTAAAATTAATATATGGCCATATTTTATTTTAGGAGAAGCAGACAAAGAGAAAGCCAAGGGCAAAAAAAAGCTGTGGTGGCGGCCTTGGGTTGATCATGCTTCCAGTAGGTTTTCCTAATCATTTTACAAATACATGGATTTAACCCTTATATCCTTGACCAGAATGAAGGCATTCCCATGGCCTGCTTGTTTTATGCATGGTTTTATGATTGTGACTTGATAGAATACCTGATTGTATGAATCCAGTACTTCAGCTTTGAACTGTAAGGGACCCAATTAATAGTACTGTGCATTTGCACATAACATGGATCTACACACTTCCAAGAGTTTGCAATGCTGTCAGGTCAGACAAAACCAGGAAGCAAAATAATCTATCACAGATACAAAATCAGGCATTGTATTATAAAGGGTATCAGCTATTTGTCAAATATTAGAAAAATATCTATTTTTTCAGTGTATAGCACTAATTAGAATGCAAGATTAAAATTAAATCTTTGAAAAACTTTTAAATGATCACTTTATATCCCTAAAGTTGCTTATTAGACACGACAATCAAATTTCACATTCCACGTGTCTAATTCTCTGTATTTTACTCAGTATTTTACAACATAGTGAACGTTTATTTTTATCAAGTCACAAGTAAACTGTGCCTATATCTTTCTTTTTCTAAAGGTCATAATGCTACTTTAGAGAGACCTATCCTTTTTCAAAAGTTTTGTGAGACAAGCTCATTGTTATTCTAGTTTCATTTAAAACAACAGTAAGGAAATAAGTCCCAAGTACAATTAGAAATTTTTTTTTTTCCATTTCAATTTCAGGCTACAGTCATTTGGGAAGGAATTGGATATGGTCTCTTGTTACTCCTTATACCATTTTTTTAGTAAACAGAACTGCCCAGAGAGAGGCATTTGACTTTGGCTCTTTCCAATTTATTTCACCCTCATTATATAAAGTTCTTAGGGAACAACGTGCATTTTGGTATTTAAACAGTGAGCATTATTTAAATTATTTATTGCAATAATGCAAAAACTTGTGGAAAGCATCACATAGCACTGATGACCTTCTTTCGAGTTTCCTACACGTTCATAGGGAAAAAGGGTTTACCCAGAAGAAATAAGCAGTGTAGAACTTACTGAGTGAATGTTCATAGACTCAGAAAGTGAATAAACACAGAAAACCTTTTCTTCTCTCTTATAGGTATACCATTTTGAAATGCTCCATAATATTTTTGTGGCATCTTTTTGTAGAAAGCTCAAGATATTTCTGAAGGAAAATGTGAAAAAAAACCTTCATTTTGTAAGAAGTATTGGTTTGTGTTTGTTGGTTGCATTTATACCGGTAGGGAACTGAGTTACTGGAGTTTGATGTGCTAGCCAGTTAAGTCAGTTCTGATGTTTGCTACTTTGAACTATTTTGCCTTTCTATTTCTTTTGTTTCTTTTATTTTCTTTAGTTTCAGTTGTTTTGCACTTAAATATATTTTGAAATTACAATATATTTATGTTTTGGATTTGATCCCACTGTGAGAAGAGTGTGGGAAATATTCATGAGGTTTTTTGCATTGGCCTCTTTCCCATATAGTTCCTTCATTGGAAACAGGGCTCCTCCAGTCCTTTGGAACAGGCCTTTGAACCCCCACGAAAATCAGCAAGAATCAGAGTCAACAGGAATCGCTTGCATAGAGGCTCTCTGCTTGTAATAATTCTGCTCTGATGAAGAGGTTCAGGCAGAGCTCTTGGTGCTTAGATCCCTGTACCTGCCAGCTCCCTCCTCCTTCAAAGATACCCAGATTAGAAGAGAGTTCACTATGAGTTTCAAGAAAAAGAGGAATGCTGCCTTAAAGCTTACTTCCACCATGAGAAGGGGGAGGATTTGTGAGTAGATTCAGTGTGGCCAGGATTTCAGTAAGCCTCTTAGATGGCTGACTTCGCACCCTGTTCCATTCCGATGTGTATCTGTGAGAATGCATTATTGCTGTTCAATCATACCTTCCTTTCTGCTTATTTTGTAGCATTGTTAGGGGACTGTATTGTTAAGTTATAGTGTCCCTTCAGAAATAGTGGAATGAAAAGCCTGGAGATAGACTGTCAGTCTACATGTGTGATTGTAGAGCATTCATGGGGCTCTGATGGCATTTAGATACCACTATAGTACAAATACATGGCAATAGATTATACTGTTCAGTGTCCAAGATACAGTAGACCTCATCCTGCTGATCTTTTGTAGACATAACTTCTATTGGCAACAATTGGAAATTTTCCTGAAGAACTGTAGATTAGAGGCCTTTCAAGTATAAACATTTCTGCGAGTTTTCAAGGTTTTTTAAGTATATTTGCTGTGGATATTCTTAGAGGGGCATATGTGGAATATTTTAAACTTATTTGAAAGTTTTTCTCTTGTTAGATTTTTTTTATCTTTAATCAGATACATTCAGGTAGATTATTAGGGCAATTCTACATTTACTCTGGGCCATGTCTCTGGATGCTGCCATGAATCTTAACCTGACCACTTGCTTCTGCTCCATGCATGGCTGAAAGTAAGGCAACAGTGCCACCACCTTAACATGATGTTGAGTGCACTGAGCATGTTCTGAAGTCCTGTATCTTGGGTCAGCTTCTTGGCTCTCACACAGCACCGTTCTAAGGTCATGGCATTGCCTTATTTTCAGGATTCGATGGGAGCAATTGTGTGGGGCATGCTTCATGTTGGCTCTCCTAGGTGTGGTATGTAAACAATGTGAACATAGCCTGAAGTCCACACAGGGTTGCAATGATGTAACAAGGGGGTTGCAGAGGCACAGATGCCCATGCAGACAGACACAGTTGCCTTTATTTTAATGTAATTGTACACTGGACACCTTGCATAGTCATCGTGTTTTTGGACAGAGTATTGGCAACTTCTACCTCCGGCATAAGCTGAAGCTTTCCATGGGATTAGTAGCATTCAGATGATCAGAAAGAAATATATAGAATGCAAGGTATGATTGAATAGGATTGAAGCTATTGTTATTTTTCCAAAAGTCTTATAATGAGGGTTAAACATACAGTTTTTATATAAATTTGTACTGCTCATATGTCCTTACTGAGTGACATTTAGTCCTTTAAATCTTTTAGCTTACATGCAGACATTACTTTACCAGTCTTCACTGCCAAATGTAATGTTGTGACTTTGATTTTTCTCTTGCTCTTTGCCTAAGTTTTTATTTTTTCCCTTGTTCGTTCGTGTAGGCCTGTTATCTTTTAAGAAACAAAAACATTGCTTCTGTTCAAGGATATAAGGCCCAGTTCATTTACTCTGCATCTCTAATGTATCAAGGTTTCAGATTCTTTCTGAAACCATGGGCAAAAAATTAACCTCATTTGTGATCATGTTTAATAATATTCAAATGATTCATTTTAAACAAGCCAAGGTTTTCCATTACCTCATCAAAGTTTGAAAGCTGGGGGAAAAACAGTTAATACAATCCTATTGTGTAGCTTAAATGATGCTTCAGCCCTTAAACCATGTTTCTCTCTTTTTTGTCCGGTGGTACAGCTTATATACTGCCATTTAGTTCCCTGCTGGACTTTTCTTATTATTATCAATCCTGGATATGTTAGGTTTAACTATCTGTCAAAAATTCCTCTAAAATTTTAACATAACAACTTGCTCTAATTCAAGCTTTTTCTTTACATTTTGCCAGCCCATTTTCTTCTGGTAGTGATGATTTATAAACTATAATGCACACTTTTTCTAGTTTTCATCCTGCCCCTGTCATGTATGCTAATACTAAATAATCTGTCTGGCACAGAGTCCTCTTTATCTCTTGTTTCTTCTCTGTTTCAACATCTCCTGCTCATGATCTCTTTAATAACTGGATGCTTGTTTATACAACTTTGGGGAAATTCAGAATAAAAGCTGCTATTTTTTCAAAAAATAAGCAGATATTTTATTTCACTTAGTGGTCAGAAGTGGAGATTATTATTTGTTTGAGACGGATAGTGAAGAAGAGGAGGAAGAGGAAAAAAAGGAAGAGGAAGAACCTCGGAAAAAATCCGCATTCCAGGTACAGTACTGAAGGTGTATATTCCAAGCCAATCCAGTTATGTGGTTGGCACTTGAACTTGCTCCTGCAGAGAGAAATTGAGGCAATGTCTAAGCTTCTCATGACATCATCACTTAAAATTTAAACTCCCTGCAGGTTGTGTGTCTGAGGCTGATCTGAGATGTATGGAATATAAAGGTTCTTGCCAATTTAAAATACAGTGTTGCCTGCTGTTAACTTTGCCAAATTTCTGAAATGTAAAAACTGTAGTGGAATCAGATCTTTGTTCACTTGTATATGAAAAGTATAAAAAAGAAGAAAAGTTTCCTTAACATAGACTTCATTTTTCTTTATTACAATAAAGACAAGTGCATAAATTATCTAGCTTTTGGCATTGCTTCTGAATGCCTGTATGATTCTGCTTTGAACAGTTACTGCTGGTTAATGTAATGATCACTGTAATTAACACCTTTTCATAAAGGGGTTCCTAGCTTGCAAACTGAAGCTTATTTCTGAGTAGAGGTTAGGGATAAGAGATGTGTGTATCAGGAAAGTTTATTTCAAAGGTGAAAAGGACCTAGTAACTTAATGTTACTCTGCAAAACTGTATTTTCTTTTTCTTTTTAATAAAATAATGTAGAACATCATGGTGAATCAGAAGGATGCCTTCAGGTGTGCAGAGATTAAAGGAAGCCAACTGAGGGCATAATGCAGGCAGGTGCTGAGCACTGAGCCTGCATATGTAAAATTACAAAAGTTTAAATCTTTATAGGAGTGTTGCTGTATAAGGCCTGATTTTCAGAGATATCAAACACCTAATCCTGTGAAAGATTAAGTGCATTTGTAACTTCATGCAAATGAGGATTCCTGTCCAGTTACATGCAGGCTTAAGACTTTGTAGGGACAGTGTTTTCTTATGCCATGCCTGTACTCTTCCATGCCACTCCTGCAAGCATTGCTGAGAAGTATACATCCTTTCCTCCCTTCCGAGTCCCACTCTGTATGTCCCAATTCTTGAAAACAAGGCTCTGTAGCTCTCATTTAGAAACACTCTTTGCCATCTGCCTCCTGAGCCTGAGGCCATCACCCAAAAATAAACCCTTCCCACTTGCATGTCCAGGTTTGCATGTGGGAAGTAAGGATGGCATTTTTAAGAAGGTTGGCCCAGGCAGAAAAGTACATTTGCTTGTTAGTAGCTTGTTAATTGTTTGGTCAACACTCTGTTTTCCACACAGCCTAGAGCAAAAAAAATACTAACACTTTTAACATGACGTTTGTTCTAAATCCTATTAAAATTATTTTTAATTGCTACTTTTTAAAAATGTAAATAACCTTTTTTAACACTTAATTTTCATTGGATTATAGCAATATCCTCCTCAGCTTCACCATCCACTGGAGTTTACATTTATTGACTAGATAAGGAGTTTACATTTATTGACTAGATAAAATGTTTTACTTGATAAAAAGTATTATACATATTGGGCTAGTGCAAATATTCTAATGGAAAGGTTGTGGTAAACAGCATGCGTTGTCTTTGTGTCACATTGTTTAAAATGAATGTAAATCATTTATTAACAGTCTAATCAGAAACACACAATGCATATCTTTTTATTAACAGTGTTCTTGTTTCTACTAACTGCTCTTGCATTGTCCTTCTTTATAGAGAGCTATTGGAAAATTTGCTTCAGCCATTTTAGCCTTGCCAAAGTCTGTCATTAAACTACCCAAAACTATTCTTCAGTATTTAATCAGAGCTGCAAAGGTATTTGACATTTCACTAATGTTCACTAGTATGTGAGCCCATTCCATAGCATTTTGACATAATGCATACCACTGTGCTTGTCTGCATTTTTCCTCTTTTATGAACTTTATGAAGAGTTATAACAGTGATAAGCTTTTTAAGTATTCAAAATTGTCAGTAGAACTTTTGGAAGTAGCAAATCTAGAAATAATGGTCTCTTATTTTAAATGTGGTCTAAGAGAAAAAATGCAGAGCCAGATGCATTGGAAGAGGGTCCCATGAAGCTGCATGAAACTATAGCCTCTGTGGTATCATTCTCAGAAAGCTGGCAAGACCATAGAGTAATCTAACCAAGCAAATTCCTCCCAGATTCCCAGATTCCTCTTTTAGTGCTTTCCCCTGATGATCTAGATGATGATTAATATGATTTGTGTTTCCTCAGTATTTTCATCTTCCCCAGATAAATTAAGCATTTAACTGTGCTTAAGATTTTGCATTCCATGTACATAACACGATACTTTGCAGTAAGCACTAAATGTATTTTTGATAAACCGTACCAGCTTCAGAACCTGCAAGTTCTTGCTTGGTAGGGGTTGTCCAATACTAAAATTCTATATATAATTTAACCAAGCCCAAGCTGAAATATTCCATTATTTACTATGGGCTTTATTTATTTCATTTCTTTTATTTATGCTCTCATTGTCTCCCTTATCCTGGTTTGTCTATGCTCTTCTTGGTCTGCAATATGTTTGTAGCTACAACAGGACTTCACCACAAGCTGTTCAATATTAGATTTGACAGTGCTCGGCTTACAGTAATTTATGTAGTGTGCTAGAGCAACTGACCAGTATCTTCCACCTTTATTATCAACTGTTTCTTTAAAAGCAAAAGAGAATCCAGTGCCTTCTAGGTCAGGACATTTTTCATATGGTACGTAGAGAAATACAGAAAAAAGCGCTTACTATAAAATGATTTGAAGGAGGTCTTCTGAGCTAACTTATTTCCTCAGCGATTGACAAATCAGAATGAATATGAAAGTTTTTCTCCTTCCAAATTTGGAAAAGCACAGTTTTTGACAATTAAAAAAAAGAGTGTGCTTCTGATGGCAAAGAATGACTTCTGTATATAAAAATGTACCCAACGTTTATAAAGAAAAATAAAATGTACTATGTTATCACGTATAATGGATAATTTCAGCTTTCCTGAGACAGAGGTTTTTTCATGTAATTGTGTGCATGCTTGTCTTACAAACTGATGGAGCTGTTAGTCTGCTTTATTTAGTGCATGTATTTGCGTGCTCTCTGGCTACAGGTAGATGATTATGTTGACTAGAAATGAATAAGGATGTAAAAACGGTTGAAATTTTTAAAATGTTTTAAATGAAAAGCATAACAAGAAAAAAAGTGCAACATCTTTTGCTTCAAGTTGCTGCAAAATAAATGTTAGTTTCTCTAGTTCCTGTTACTCACAGGTTATAAAAAGAATTAATACTCTTTCATTGTGTTTTTTAATTGCTCATATGGGATCATAATTAAGTGCTATATCACTTAATAAACATTAGACCAACCCCTGGTTAGTTTATCCAGATCAACAGACCTATTCATATGAGTATGGTAAACAGGATTAAGCTCATTAACTAATTCATCCCCACAGAATCCCATTACCATAGGTAAGTCTTACTGGACACATCTACGTAAGACATTTACTGAGGAGCTGCCTAATTAGCTCCATAGTAAAGTCTCCATAGCTACAGATGTGTCCCTGTTAGATGACAGGAAACTAATTAACTCCACTGTAGGTTAATGGTTGTAAATACAAATATGGTCCTACAGCAGAGTTATTTACTGCACAGCAACGCACGTGTAGACACTGTCAGGGCTGGCTGGGGCACAAGCGTGCTACAGTGTAGGGCTGCCTGCACACTGCCAGCACCACAGCCTCGTGACCCAGCCAGTCCCTCTGCAGCATGTTGAGCCAGGTTGGAGCAGCTGTGGGATGGCAGGCTGACCCCCGGGGCCCCCTGCCAGCTGGGGCTGCTCCGACCCAGCTCAACTTGCTATGGTTCTGGGCACATGTGTTAAACATAGCGCCTGGGAGCAATAAACTCTGGCACAATATGTGCTGGAGTTTATTACTTTGCATTAATTGCATGTGTAGATGTGCCTACTATCTATTAACAGATGGAGAAACAGAAGCAGAAAGCTTAAGCAAGGAAGATAGCTATTGTCAAAACCAAGAAGAAAACACAAGAATTCTTTGCTCCTGATTCCTGACTGCATTATCAGACCTCTGTAATATTCCATTGCAATATATGTAATATGTGGGGAAATGGGGGGGCGGGGGGGGGCAGTAGGTGGGAGAAATTTCTTGAAGTATAAAAAGTTTACAGACACAAATACAGTACTGGAAAATTGCCATCTCTTCATTGGTTTAGTTGGGTGATTATAACTCTTACAATTAGAATTTTTATTTCACAGCATCTTCATTTGCAATGCTGATTAAGTAGAAATATAAACTGTTTGGAAAGATTTAGATGAAGTGATCCATGTGCACAGCAGTGTATTAATCCCCAAAGTTCAGAGCATGAATTTTTGTGGGTTTTTATGAAACTTGGTCCACCCACAAGTGTTTTTACATTTGGTTTCACGTGAATAAAAATAGCACAAGAAAGCTCAGCAGATCTTCAGGGGAGGTGTTTGGATTGGGATTCAAAATGTTTGCTTACCCCTGCAGATCTGAATGTGTTTGCCCTAAATATATATTCCTGTTTGTGGTTTATTTTACTGCTTACTTTCAAAATATGAAGAACCTTGAAATAAATGAGTTTGTTCTCTTCAGTTTGTTTATCAGGCCTGGATTACTGATCCCAAAACTGCCCTCCGACAGAGACGCAAAGAGAAGAAATGGTTTGGGAAGGAAGAGAAGCGAAGGCAAAAAAGACCTGGAGATGGTATGTATGATCTTGGATTTTTCAAAACCACGCATCAACCTTCCTTCATTTCCCATGCTGCAAGCACCCAAAGTATCACAGAGATGATATTCTCAGTGCTGTTGAGGAAAGAGGCGTCACAGAGATAATGTTCTCAATCCTGTCGAGGGGACTTTGTGCTATTAATAAGGTGACTGGTAGAGGCTGGTTGGAGTTGAAAGCTGTGACTTGACAGAAAGTTTACTTTTGGCGGCTTTCAGGATGACGTGGCAGACAATGCAGGCCTGTTATTGAAGTCACCCACAGTGGAAGGCTATTGATGTGTTCTGTAAGCGCAAAGTAATACAGATTAGGGGATGTCACAGGGAGGAGCAACAAGGTGACTGTTATAGAACTTAATACCTAAGACATCCCAGCAAGAGTTAGGCTCAGGATGCTTGGTCATAAAATGCCTTTTTGGGGTGTAATATTTAAAACTGCACAGAGAAGCTAACTAATGGGAAAGGTGTTCTATGACTGACAAATACCACTTGGGGAGGGGAAATATTTTCCATTATTAAACTTTGTCTTGCTACAGTGTGTCACCCTGAATTTGGAAATATCAGTGGCTTCATTCGTCAGAATGGATTCATTCCTTCTCAAAGTCCAGAATTAACACACCTCTTGGAATTAGGTTTCTATTGCAGGCATTTGCCCATTCAGAATTTGGTTTCTGCAGAGATATAGGGTACAGAAAGAAGTGCAGCTCCCTGATGTCATTGAGAACGCTTTGCAGAAAGCGATCTGAGTGCAACAATCTCCTGGAACAAACAGAAGTTCATTGCTGGTTCCAAGGAGGAAAGGAATCTAGCTGCTGGCTGCCAGCCTGCAGCTTGTTTCCCCTAGCAGTGATGCCTCCTCTCTCCCTGTTTCAGGATGGGATGGGGGAAAGGGAGCAGAGGTTGCTCATTCTAGGGGTTCCCCAGCTGGCTCTGGAGGGTGGGGGTGTGAATTGTAGCTCCTTCCCACCTTGGGGTGGGGGAGGAGGGGGCGGGACTGGGTGGGGGCTCCACTACACGTACCTCACCCTCCAGCAGGGGCTGAAAAAACCCCAGACCAAACTCCCTCTGCTCCCTTTCCCCCCTCCCATTCTGAAAACAGCAACCGGCTGGTAGGCAGTGCAAGCAGAAGTTACAGAAAATACTCTATTTTAAACATCTTCATCTGACCCCTCATGCAGTGGGGGGGTCAGATTTTTACTTGATCGATCATTTTTTAAACTGTCTGCAGCCATGGACTTGTGTTTGGTCATGGCTATAAGCTGCTTTCTGTGGCCAGATTAGGCAAAAATTGTCACTTCTGTCTGTGCCCTAAAGCTTGCTGTTTCTGTGAACATTTTTGCGAGTTAAAGTGTTTATGTATATTTAAATACTCATCTAAATATTAGTTATATAAATTATTCCATATCCATATGGAGTAATAGATAGATCTACTTATATATGGAAAGGAAAAGACAACAGAAGTGATAACACCTATCACATCAGAGATAGACAGGAAATAGGTTTCCTATCCCATCATAGGTTTTCATGATTTCAGTGGCTTGTCTATTCCTCATTGAGACAAAACTAAGAGCATTTGAAAGCCAGAGAGAGAGAGAGAGAGACAGTGAGTGAGAGAGAGTGAGCCATTCCAGGAGGGCTTATAACCTAGTACTTTGGGTGCCCATCCAGACTATAAGAGACTGGGTTCAAGTGCTTGGCCTGAATCAGGCAGAGCAAGTGCTCTAATATTTGTTTCTTGCGTCCTGGGTAAGTGCCCTAACTACTGGGCTATTGGCTAGTTTGGGGCCACAGAGAGTCTCTTTGGCTCCTTCTATCTTTAATCAGAAATATCATCTTTAGCAAAACTGATATGTGCAAAAGTTTTATTTTTTATGAATTGACATTTTCTAATGGGAAAAAAACCCCACTTCCCGGCTCTAGTTCAAATTAATCCATATAAAAGCTTGCATATTTTTTTGCTGCATTTGTCAAATGTGGATGTTCACTTTCATATAGTAGTGAAGCTTTTCTTTTCAGACACAGAGGAAAGAAAAGACATGCTTTAAGTGTTCATGTAGAATGCTCCTTTATGATAGATCCAAATATTTTCCAGCATCAGTTACATTCCCAGTGAATTTAGCAGACAGCAAAGAATGACCATTCACATTTAACATTCTTTTATTTGCACCACAAAACTGTGCATGTCCCTGTAAAGTTTCATTCATAAGCTTTTTCCTAATCTTGAAGGGTTTCTGAATTTAATACCAACAGAGAAAAATACTTAATAGAAGCTTTATTTGCCAGTTCTAAAGGCTGAAACAGTTTTGCTAGAAGTCCCTCTATCCTGTTAAAAAGAGGGAACATTTTAACTCTCTGTCACGGAGACTACAATTGCTGTGTTAATGTATTAGCTAAGATGCTGGTCAGATGCTTTTCCAATGGCCTAGGTATGGCTGCGATTTCTTTTATCTGTGTTAAAATTAATGTTCCATTTAGGACACATGGTGGATTCAAAACTACCCTTATGCTTTGTTTCAGCCTGTCAAGTGCCTCATTATGCTGTTGTATCCTCAATCAGCATGGAAATATTTGATCTTAATGAGTGAGGCAGAAGTAGGTTAAAAAATTGGACAGACAGGTTAAAATTTCCAGAGGACTACCAAGTAAACTTCAAAGGTTATATCCTTAGTCAGTATAAGGCCAAATAACTCTGCTGAAATAAGTGGAGATGCACTGATTTATACCATCTGGGGATTGTTTCTCAGTCAT
Organism: Alligator mississippiensis; assembly: GCF_030867095.1. NCBI lineage: Eukaryota > Metazoa > Chordata > Crocodylia > Alligatoridae > Alligator > Alligator mississippiensis. The sequence goes on along the minus strand of NC_081826.1, from coordinate 96,097,419 downwards.
AATTAATCATAGGAAATGTTATTGTAAACAATAAACTAAGTGTTCTATTAAGACAGGATGAATTCAAGCACTTCTGTTTAAATAGCCATGAAATCCCTCTTCATTTTCAGTACAATTTACATTTAAACCTATATAGAACGGCTTTTAACAATTGCTTTGAATGTTAATTTGGCAGCTGTTATTGATGTTGATTATGAAGACAGAGAAGAGGAACCTGTCAAAAAGAAATCAGATGGACCAGGTATGCTGGCAGAAAGGAGGTTGCTCTGATATTTTGCTATGGTAAATGGCATAATCCCATGGTCAATGTGCACGTGACTTAGTGTCAGCATATAAGCAAGAGGATTTGCTACAAAAAAATGAGTATTACCAGAACTGGAAGGAAATAGTTGTGAAAAGCTATAGGTAACAGCTTGAATCAATTTCAAAGTGCCAAGCACCTACTTGAAGTCGATAGGACAGCAACGAGCGAGAAGAGCATATTCTCATTACCTCACTGCATGTGACCCTTTAAGCAAGAATAGCAGTCTTCCATGGAAATAAATATGTTTCCCTTTTTGAAAATGTTTTGATGTAATCGATCCCCAAAAGATTGTTTTTAAAACAATGGCAGAGAACAACAAAGCTACCAGAACAACCACAGCTTCATTAATATTGTATACTGAATGACTTCCACCCCTAAGAGAAAAATGACCTTCTAGATTAGGCTAGAACTCGCTGGCAAGGCGTTGTGGTGAGACCATCAGATACCATTAGTTGCCAAACAGTATAAGTAGACTGCGGCTTTCAAGTAAGCAGACAATGCTACTCCATTAATTCAACAGCACAGATCATCTGCCATTGTGTGGGGGTGTTTAAAACCAAACCTCTTTGTGAACTGTTCATTTATATACTCTATATCTGTGCACATGTATATAAGATTTTCTTGTAAACTGTACATATGAGTACATCTGAAACATTGAGAAAGTGTGGTGCTAAGAGGGAAAAAGAATAGCTTTTTCCTTTAACTCACAGTGCCAAGATTTTGTTTAACCCAAAGACCAATACCTTAAAGTATATATGAATAATACTTTAGTAAGTGAACTATGAAATCCTTCAAAAATCCAGTAATACAGAAAAGACTGAGGAAAATGCAAAAACAATTGATATAATGATGTTAGCAAAAAAAAAAAAAATGGAAGTAAATGCAATCATAGTTAAAGACAGTGGGAACAGCACCTTGGATTAGAAACACCTCAGATAATTTTTTTTGTCATTTTAAAAACTATTTGGCATGATATTGTCATTGGTGCTGCTGCTCTTGTTTTAATATTAGTGTTTTGTTTTGTTTGTAAATTTCTGTTTATTAATTTGGTAGTGCCCAACTTTTACTTGCCTTTTAAAACAAGGCACACCCCAAAGCATTGAGTGACATCTGCTGGTGAAACTGAGTAAATATAAACACTTTAGCTGAATGTTACAGGCTCTACAACAGTGGTTTTCAACCTGTGGTTCATGGACCCCTGGGGAGTCCACAGATTATGTATAAGGGGCCCATGAAAGATGACTACAATCAATCAAAAGTATATGAATACCCATGCTTACAGTTCAAAGGAGTCCACACCTCCATTTGCAATTTCCAAAGGGGTCCACACCTCCATTCAACATTTTTTAGGGGTCCACAAATGAAAAAAGGTTGAAAGCCACTGCTTTAAAGTGTTCTGTGACCTGTAGGTCAGTTATTCCAATCTTGGGTCCCTATCTATGGTGCTTAGTGATTGGGAAACCTAACAGAGGGGTGGATACTGCTTCGAACAGACGACCATGTCTCTGTGATAATAGAGGGAAATTAGGTCTAAATTTTATTTTTAATTTGAATTCACTCAGACAACAGCTAATGTGAAAAAAATACTACTAGTAATGCTAATACTATTATTCAAATTTCCATCAGTAGGCTAATAAAAAATCAAACTAAAATTACTGTTGTGTATTTAGAGACAGTGGTTTTTACACACTTTTTGTCCTACTCCTTACAAAATGTACTGTTTTTTTTATTTTAGAAAATACACACACACACATCCACAATGTTTAATTAATTGAGCTCTTTATGCAGCTGCACACATGCACAGTGTAGCTGCATAAAGATCACAACTTGTTAAACACTTTGAGAGGAGGAGCAAACATACAACACAGTTCAATGGATGTTAGAAACATATGTGAGTGAAACATTTATAAGAGGCTATTGAAATGGTGAACATAGATAAAGAGTTGAAGTAATGTTGCCCAGATACTTGAGTACCTAGGCAGGTTAAAGAGACACACTCATCCTTAGGAAACTCCCAGCGTAAAAGTAGAACTGGCTAGGATAAACTCCATTGCACAGAGGAACATATATGTGAGCAGGAGTGGATCGAAGGGGGTGGAGTAGTATAGTCACACCCCCACTTCCACAATGTAGGTCAGGTGTCCACTGCTCCAGTTTCTCTCAGACCCAATGTCTGGGCCCCCAGTGGAGTCTGAGGCATAGCTGGTGCTCCAGGCTGGCAGGGGATACCCAGAGGACCAAGCCAGGAACATAGCAGGGGGCACACCCACTGCCACCACTGTCCCCAGCTAGCTAGAAGCAGGGGAAGCCTTGGGCTTGTCTTGTGCCCCGCTTCAGCCAGGGGCTGCAGGGAGTGGCTGCATGGGGTGACATGCCTGTCAACAGTGGTGATGGGTGAGTCTCTGCTCCCTCCCCTTCCACCACATTTCTCCTGCTGACCCAGGGTCTCCAGCTTTGAGGAGCAGCTGTGCAAGGTGCTGGGATGGGCAAGGCTGGGGACAGAGGCACTGGGCAGTTCCCCATTTCAGCACTTGCTCCTAGCCAGTGGGTGACACCTGGGGGGACTCAACCAAAGCACATGGGGAACCAACCACTGATGCCACTGTCCCTGGCCAAGCCCAGCATGCCACACTGTCACTCATAGAGGCCCCTAGCTGGAGCAAAGCAAGAGCAGCCCTGGTGCTTTCCCAACCCCTGGGTAAGCTGTGCACACCAGCAGTGGGTCCCCCCTTCCTGGGCCAGGTGGTAAACCCAAGGCAAACCCTGCTGGAATAGGAGAGGGGGGAATGGGATGGGGGAAGGTGCTGGTGCTGGAAGGGAGGAGTTGCCAAGAATTGGGGAGGGAGGGGGTATAACCTACTTTGGGGACCCCTGTTTTGGGGCCGCATGCAATCTGCCTGCTGAGGAGAGAGAGATTTTAGCCACCCCTGTGGCACTGGTTGCATCTCCTGCGGCCCCATTTTCAAATTCCTAGATCCGCCCATGTATGTGTGGGATGGTCTTGGGGCTTTGCTTTGCACTCTCTTACTTGCATAAATAGTCACTGAGGACTCTTACTTGAGTAATGAATGGTTGCAAGATCAAGATCATAGAGAGAAAGAGGTATGCCAGACTATGAACAAAGACAAAATAGCATGTAGGAAATGCCCAAATAAGCCAGATGGTCTCCAACCATTTCTAAATACTCCTGTTACTGACATAGAAAGGTCTTGCAGGTTGGATTACTGTTATTATTAATATTGAATAAAGTTTAAGTTAAACAAGTGTCATATAAGGAATATAGTATTAGTGAAAAAAGTCTATGTTCATTAACTCTGTATCACCTTACCCCCTTCCAGATAATATCATCAAAAGAATATTTAATATTTTGAAGTTTACCTGGGTCCTTTTTCTGGCAACATTAGACAGTTTTACAGCTTGGCTGAACTCTATTTCAAGAGAGCATATTGATATCTCTACAGTACTGAGAATTGAACGATGTATGTTGACCAGGGAAATTAAAAAGGTAATGTACTGACTCCTTTTCTTCACTCATACCATTCATATTCCAGTGATAAATGAGAAAATTATCTTTTCACATCTGCTGGAGTTGGTGTAATAGAAATGGAAACTTATCAATCTTGTTCATATGGATTTACAGAATTGTATTCACTCTGTAATTCACTCTTTTTTCTGATAAGTCATTAGAACCATTACTCTAGGCATCTGAGTTGAAAAAAAAATGTTTGGGAAGATTAACAAGACAGCACAGAGCTCTAGGATTTAGCTCTGAAACCCCCACCAGACAGTGTGAGTTTAGTAGACATTGAAGAATCAAGTCAGGAGAGAATAAAACATGGTTCTTTTCTAAGAACCCCAGAGTTAAGTTCAGTCTGAATCTACTCCAACTTTTGGAAATGCAGCTCATGTTGGTGCTGTTAAAAGCATGTATTAACATTGCATCAGACCATCTCATTTATACTACCATATTAGTAATATAATATCCATTATCAAAGCATAATGTAAGATACTGACTTTATTAGGGTCAAATTGACAAAAGACCGATATGTAAAGATGCAGATAGAAACCCAGGGACTCGCAGAAGCAAAGTAGGTTAGGTACCTAAGTCCCACAGGCCTCAATAGAAGTTAATCACCAAGCCTGCTTAGGCATTTTCATAAATCTTACTAGGCATCTAAATACCTTTGTAAATCTGGCATGTAGATCTATAGTTTAGGGGTTGAGGTTTTTTCCTACCTTTGAAGGAAATTTATTAACCCCCTGCACCCTTCCAAATTTGGAGAAAATTGGAAACAATGGGGTTAACTCATTAGTCATCTCGACAATATCAGTGTACCAAACCACAGGGTCTGCTTGGGTACCTGAAACAAATACATGAGCAGGCTGCATACAAGGCATGCTTCCAAAGATAGTTGGTCCCAAACAAAAAAGACACTTGTACTCCTCTGTAGATGGAAAGTACAGAGCTCCTAAGAGACATGGGTGTATCTTGGTGCATTCTTGCTGTGTCTGTGAAAAATTATAGCACTCCCAGAATCCCAGCACAACTTCCATGCAGTTGGGAGAGCAAGTGACTGGGGTGGTAATAGTTAGGCAACAACATAAACTCAAGCAATTTGGGGGTTAAGAGAGTGTCTCTGTGAGGTGATGCTGTTTTGCCTCAGTGATCCCCAACCTAGATGACAGTTTTGTTTTAGGACTGTAAGCCACAGGGAATTTCCCTGGGCTAGGTAGCTCCTATCTTTCCTCTCTGTATTAATTGAAGAATAACCTGATATTGTGTCCTAGCTCTTACAGTCATAGAAGCAGTTCCAGTTTGGCTTTCACATCTGTTCTAGTTTATTTGGGTCCACAAAAGAGTAATAATGCTGATTGTGTGGCATTATTTAATTTAACAGCAGGCTGTATTGTCACAAATGCTTGATTATAACATTAGTGTATAAGCAACAGATTGGGGCGAAGGGTGGCATTGGCTTTACTCAAAACTTTCTTAAATTCCTTGAGTTTTGATGAAAATGTTATGGTAATCAGTATCCAAATTTCACATTTTGAATTTTTTTAAACCCCATCTAGTTTGGTGGAAGAGAGTTGAAACAAGTAATAATGCTATTTAAGAGAATACAGAATATTTTAGGCATCTTTTTACATAATGTATTGTTAACACTTTCCAGTACAGCAGTAAATCTCTGCCTAGAAGTCTGAAAAATTGACTGTGCTACTCCATGTTTCTTCTGAAGCCAGTACAACTATTGGTGCAATAAGCTGTATCCTGTTCTGTCTTAGGACCCTTCCATAACATTTTCAGCAACATTGCAGATCTTTATTTTACTGACAATAATATCATGGCCAGAAAGAACTCTCCTTGACTCCCATGCTCAGGGTTTGTTGACAGTTAACAAAAGCATTCCCTTGTGAAAAAAAAATATTCCTTGAGAGACAATAAATATTGATGCCCACAATGGGTTTTTTTCACAGTTTTCTGACTGTGACTATACATTATCAACAAATTTATATCTCAGTTATGCATGAATGGAAATCATAAGTACCCTCAATATAGTTTTATTGCACTGGACATGAGATCAGATTTTGACTCTCATTTGAAGAAAAGTTGGAGAAAACTTGCCTTTTTGCCAGTTTGTTGTTTGCAGGATCCCTTAAGGGCTCATTTCCAAATAAGTAAAGAAACTAGGACCTCACCAAAGCCAAAACCTTATCTATATCTTTTCCCACCTACCTAGGGGAATGTTCCAACTCGTGAGAGTATCCACATGTATTACCAGAACCATATGATGAACCTTTCTAAAGAATCAGGACTGGACACAATTGATGAAGATGCTGGTCAAGCTTCTGGTCTAGAGGCATCTGAGAGGATGGATAGTTTAGATTCAGCAGCTTCACGTGACAGTATTTCCAGGTATTTATTAAAAAAGTACTCTGGTATTTTTGCAAATGAGAAAAATCATGCAGTAGAATTAATTTTAGTAAATTGCTTTGTAATGCTGGACTTGACTCTTTGATTTATCAGTGACAGTACAGTAGATAAAAAGTAAATTTTCTCTTGCTTTTGACCGTAATCATCTTTCCTGCAGAGCAGTGAGGGGCTTTAAGCTTTCTGCAGAGCAGGAAGGGGCATCTGACTTAACTTTTTTTCCTCTAAACCATTACTTTTTATTTCCTTTTGAATACTAAATGACAAGTTTCCGCAAGGTTTTTGGTCTTATAGAAATTAATAGCAATTTATATCTCCATGGGTAGATACTTGGATATTTTGCTAAATGAAAATAAACTTTGAGTCAAGGAATTTCATCATTTTTTACACAGATCTTGTTCATGGAACATGAAATTCTTATCTCTTGCATGTAACCTGCATAAACAGCTTTGCATCAGGACACTGTAGTGGTTTGAGCAAATGGAATCTTTCTCCACAAATGTGGAGAAAGGGCCAAAGGGCACTTTCCCCCATTCCCATGCTTATAGTCCAGTAATCTGTGCAGTTTTTGTATCCACCATTTGTGCCCCTAACATTTGTGTAAGAAACACACCTTCCCCCTTCACACTTCTCTGGAAAAGTGCTGTAGAATTTAGTACCAAACTTTCTGTATGCCCTTAGCTGTTTCTCTCACACACACGCATACAGGCTCCCACTTACTCACTTCCTCCTGGTCCAGAAACATCCTGTTTTTACTGAGCCCAGTACATTCTTTACCTCTGAGTGGCCATGGAAGCTGTCCTATAGTGTCAAAAGGGAGAGGGAAGCTTTGAATTACAGCTATTTCATAATCAGATTGTTGCCTTCTGCTGTTTTCTAGTCTTCTCTGAAGTATGGCAGTATCAACTCACACTTGATACTCCCTGCAGACTCCATTGCTTGTGTATACAGTAAACTATGCTCAGCTTTTACTAATGACATATGGTTAGAGGTTAACAAGCTAAAAATAATAGGGGCTTGTTTTTCTTTCCAAGGTTATTCAAAAGCAAACATGACTGAGAGTCTCTGTTTATCTCAGATATAAAAGTCTGAGTGTGGTACATGAGTCAAATATCCCCAAAATGCTGCTACATTATACCACTGACTGTAAAACAATCCCTATACACAGTCAGTGGCGTACTGCTATCAAACCTTCAACATTTCCTGTTCCAGCACACATTTCCCAGTATCTAACTACCAACCCACATGAAATGTTCACCTTTTGTCCAAAAGTTAACCAGGCACTGACTACAGAGGAAAAAATAATAAAGTCAAATTCTATGCTCAGGTTTATGCAGCACCTGTTGACTTCAACTGCGGTCATGTTTGCATACCTGAAGGGTAGAATGCAGCTTACAGGATTTACTTAGCTGCTCTTTTAAAAAGAAAAGTTATGTAGGTACAAAGCCATTCCCATTAAAATAAAATTCAGTCTTATTGTTCAGTAAGAGGAGAAATCGGACTTAATTATAGAGCAGAATGTAGTAGCAATATATTAGTGTTAGCTAACATGGTTTCAAAACTTAAAGCTTGTTCTTATTGCATAGGGAGTGTAATTTTACTTTATAAAAGGACACAGGTTCCAAATATAAGTATATATTTTTTTTAATTATTATCTATTTATTTATTTATTTATTTTTAAATAATGTAACTGTTGTGAACCGAATACCTAAATGAATTTTTTTTGGTAAAATTGTATCTTCTATTCTGGTTCAATAATTTCTTTTTTGAAATTGCCATGATCTGCAGTTATCTCCTGAAATGTCTCAAAATAAGATAACACAAGGATACATTAGCAAAGGAGCAACAAAATGCATTCACAATTGAGTTTTCTAAGTGCAAATTTTTCCCTGAATGAATACTTAAGTACTTTTATATCAGTAATATCTGTAGATGGTACACATCTGTTGCAATAATAATGACCTTTGATTAAAGGAAGCAATAACCAGTCACTTAGGGTACAGACCGATGTCACAGCCACATTGATCTCAAATTATACCAGTGTATGCTACTACAATGCACATGCACATATCCATGTGCTTCTGTGGCAGTACAAGCATAGCAAAATGGTTACATGTTTCCTTCAGGGATGAAATTAGTGATTTATCTAAATTGTATTGCTTTGGGAACCTGCAGTTATAATAGTTATAGTGTAGCAGCTGATGTATGCTCCTTAATTATCAGCTCCCCTTCCCCTTTTAAAAGCTTAACAGATACATTTATTCATAGCTTTAGACTACCCTGCACTAGAGCTAAATGATAGCTCTTCTTTCTGTTTATAAGGGTACCTCTACCGCTTCCTGGGATTGTGAAGAGCTCTTGTGTGCTGTTTTAAGGCAATGAAGTTCTGTAACTCACAGTGGAGCAATTCTTTGAATAACCCAAATGACAAAAGAGCCCTGATATTCAACGAAATGGCTGATGGACAAGTCCTTATAAATATATTAAACAAACACACTTACCTTGAGAATAAATTTCTTTTACAAACAAGCAAGGTAATAATTGAATCTCAATCATCCAGGCTGCAATTGGATCTGGACAGGTTACAGGGGTAGACAGATGAGAATAAGATGGGATTCAATACTGACAAGTGCAGGGTATTGCACCTAGAGAAAAAAAAACCAGCAGCATACCTACAGGCTGGGGAACTCCCCTCTTGTCAGCACAGAGGCAGAAAAGGATCTTGGAGTCATTATTGATTCCAAGATGAACATGCGCCACCAATGTGAGGACATAGTCAGGAAGGCTAACCGCACCTTGTCATGCATCCACAGATGCATCTCAAGCGGGTCCAAGGAGGTGATCCTCCCCCTCTATGCGACATTGGTCAGGCTGCAGTTGGAGTACTGCGTCCAGTTCTGGGTGCTGCACTTCAGGAGGGATGTGGACAACATGGAGAGGGTCCAGAGGAAGGCCACTCACATGATCGGGTGCAGCAGGGCAGGCCCTACGAGGGTAGGCTACGAGACCTGAATCTGTTCAGCCTCCACAAGAGAAGGCTGAGAGGGGATCTGGTGGCCATCTATAAACTGGCAGCAGGCAGGGAGACCAGCAGGCAATGGGAGAGGCCCTGTTCCCCTGAGCACTCCCAGGAGTAGCAAGAAATAACAGCCATAAGTTGATGGAGAGTAGGTTCAGGCTAGATATCAGGAGGCACTACTTCACAGTCAGGGTGGCTAGGATCTGCAACCAACTTCCAATGGAAGTGGTGCTTGCTCCTACCCTGGGGTCTTCAAAAGGAGGCTAGATAGGCACCTTGCCGGGGTTGTCCGACCCCAGTGTTCTTTCGTGCCCCTGGCAGGGAGTCGGACTTGATGATTTGGTGAGGTCCCTTCTGACCCTACCTTCTATGAAACTATCCCTCAGTTCAAAACTCCGAGTCTGCAGTAGAAAAAGGGCAGTCACCTCTCACAAAGAGGGATGAAACCATCACTGCAGTTGTCTTCTCCTCCTTTTTGTGCCTCTACAGAAACCCCTTCAGTGGGTATCAGGATATCAGCCTAAGGTGGCTGTGTATGAGATGGAAAAGATCAGGGCTGGATGTTATCATCTTCTACACAGCACCTCGGGCATTCCTCAGTTATTAGGTCAGCATTTACTATAGCTAAGTAAAAAGACTGGTAGGTCTCTCTTGTGTGCTCTAAGCTCATTTCCTAAAGGAAGTTTCCGTGGTTTTTTCAGGACTAGGAACACCACAAGGAGCCACCATTATTACTTAAACATCTTTGCATATCCATATACTTTGCATATGGAAAGTATGTAGTTTTAAAGCTGAACTTTCATAGTCATCTGTAGGAAGATTGTTCCCACCATAAAAGAACAATTCTTTGGAAATTCTAAGACTCTTCCAGAGTATTCTATGCTGCTTTTCTTATATTGGAAAAAAAGGTTTTTAATTACTTTCTGTCCCTTTTTTCCCCCCACTCTGATTAAAACTATAATGCAGTAGTCCTAGTCCAGTGTGTAATGTATCCATTTCATATAAAGATAACTTCTTGGAGAAGTTAGAATATTCAGATGTTTAGAATATTAGCATGGGCTTGTGCAGTGCTGTAATTGGTGAAACAAGTTTCATGCTATATCACTTCAAAGCTTCGTATAGTATTTCACCAAATTATGCATATATTCCTTTGCTAATTTTTTCCTTCACCAAATACAGGACTACTCCTACATGAAAGGGACAGTGGGCACGTCTACATGTGGCCTTTAATGCACAGTAATGTATTTTACTGCACACTAAAGCATCATTTAAAAAGCATGCACTTTCGCTACTGCGCAGTAGGGCAGCTTAATTTGCATTTATTTAGTACATCACATTAGAGGGCACTTTTACAAATGCTCCAAGGGACAGGGGGAAGGGGCATCACTTTAATAAAAGCTGCTGTCAAAACCACTCTAAAGCGGTGCCATGTCTCCTGTCTCAGCATCCCCACGCTTGAAAATAGTGGCTGGGGTGCTAGAACTAAAGTTTGTTCAATAAGCTTTAGTTCAGGCTCCCCCACCACCATTTTTAAGTGTGAGGATACTGATACACAAGATGCAGGAGGCTGCTGGAGCATGGAAATTGCCACACTCCAGCAGACTCAGTTAATCAATTCTGTTCCGATGCGCTGGAATTCCAGCATGTTAGAGCAGCCTCGGCGCTCATGTATAGGCACCCAGAGGTACTAAATTTAATGTGCATTAGGAAAAGCGCATTAATGAATGTTGAGACATGCCCAGTGTCCTCTATGTTTAAGTTGTTCTGATCTTTAGCTAGTCCTGGTCACATACTTTACATACTATGTAGTTAATAGATCCTATTTTATGGACTTTAGTAAGTCTGTATGTGGTTGATCTTGTTTAGCGCATAAATACTTCTAACTGAACTGAAAGTCCTTGGATCCTACTGTATTTACTTAGGCATGTGGCCAGGGGTGATTTGCTTGTCTATTTCCTGAACAAGGAAACTCAGCAGGTATACTTTAAAGTATCATGCACCAAAACGTCTGGCTGTTTGTTATAAAAGTCCTGTAATTAAAATTATTGTTTTCATTATTTTTAATCTGTTTTACATATTTGGCATTCCTCCAGGCAGAAATGTTATTTGCTAGCATTGAGACTACTAAATACAAACTTAACAAGACATATGCAGTGAAACTTGGTACAGAAGAAACAAAAAGACATTTTTTGCCCCGTTATACAACCGGTTCTTTAATGTACCCAACAAAAGAGATTTGAAGCCAGCATCACAATTAGCTTATTGTTATTGTCTCCAGTTAACTGATGAACTGCTTAGAAGAACCAAATAGCTCAGGAGTTTGGTAAAAGGACTAGACAAGTATACACACTACAAAGGAATAGACAGCAAAACCCTAGCCTCATCAAATGCAACCTCCTTTAAAGTTGAGATTTTACCTCTTGTGTCCTAGATTATATACTCCTCACCATCCCAGATTCTCCAGATTGTGCAGTATATTCCTGAGCCTACAGGCATAATCCTGTGCAGCTCTTAAAATCTGGAAGGATACTAATTAGCTGCTAAATATATTTTTCTTCTGATGACTTCTCTGCTCTTGCTTTAAACACATATTTAACCGACTTATTACAGCACCTAACTGTAGACCAAATTTCACACTACTGTAATCAGTAGATGTTTTGCCATTGATTTTAGGAGTTGGATCAGGTCTTTCTGGTGGAAAGAGCATTTGAGGAAAAATTAAATACATTATTTTCTTCATTAAAAAGAGTCCAAGTAGTATATTTAACCTTGATATTAAAAGGGAATAAGAATCTAACATGCTTTGTCACTTTTGGAAATCCCACTAGCATGTTCCTCTATTGCAATGCCAAAGAATCCATTGAAAGAATTGTGGTGGAGAGCAATTCCAATAGATCTATGCAGGCAGTGGTCTTAATCCTGCACCCACTGAAACAAATGGGAAAATTCCTTCCGACTATAAGGTTGTATCGCAGACACCGACCTCCCTCTACTTGGTGGAACAGCCTAGATACCAGTAAAAAATAATTCTTTGCTTTCCCAGGATTCCACAGCACATGACTAGTCCTCTCCCTCTGCATCTATATGTGTGCCTATGTCCACAGGGTAGTGAGAAATATCTGCAGTCAGAACCCAAAGAGGTGGGGGACCTTCAGCTATTCCAATGAGGTTTGGAGTTAATTCAAACTATTTGGCCAGGTACAGATATGATTACATCATAGAAGACTGCCCCATAAAATCCCGAACGGGATGAAGCTATAAATGCAGTGAACCCTAGCACTGAGAATGTTGTGCTTTTCCTGGGCATAACTGGCTGTGCATATGTTAACAGTAATTACAAAAATAGCATATTTTACAGTAGGCCAGATATTCAGATGATAGCAATAGCAATCTGCTCAGTCACCTCTGCAGAAGGTTTCTCTTTGCCTATATCTGTTTTATCCAAAGTTAGTCAGCCCTGTCTGGCTATGAATATATGGATCCCAATTCTTTTTTTTTGTTCTCCCCAAATTAGCAGTGATTTCTGCCCTTTTCTTCTTATGGCCAAAGTCACAATCTTTTTATTTTATCAAGGAGGTTTTCCCTTTTCCCTGGTTGTTGAAACCAAGGTCGCTTAGATGATATAGTGAGTTCCCTTCTTTGTTCAGTTCTTTGCCCTTTCAAAATGTTCACAGCCAAAATGCCTTGGAAGTAAAAAGAAAAGTGGAGTCCAAATCCTATAATTTTAGGCACTTTCTTTTCTTATGTATAGATCTGAGAGAATCAGAGAGGTGACTGCATGATTTGAAATATAAAACAGTTCCCTGTTCTTCAGTGAATTTTATATCAAAATACATTTTGGTTACCTACCATATGTCATTAATAGATTTGCTTCCTTTCCATTGCTATTTTACATGTTTGTATTTATAAAAGTGTTGTCTTTCTTACAGCTTATTTTTTTCTTCTCGTTTTATCTAATAATAGCATAATCCCAAACATGATATATGCCTCTGTTGTCCCACAGTACAGACAAGTGAAAGGAGATAAGGGTTTTAATCAATATATCTTTTCCTTGGTATCTTATATGTTACACATTTGGAAATAATGATAAAAAATCATTTTTAAAAAAGAACTTGATGTAACTGACATCTCCTTACAAGAATCAATAATTGCCATCACAGCCACATATTAAATACAAAATGTAAAACAATCTCATAGAACGCAGGTTATATTTGACATGTGTCAAATGAGTACTGTTTAAGTGACGTATCCGTTTTGGCTCTTTAATTTGGAATGAGATTTAATCAGTATAAGAAAACTATTTTTCTATTTTTAAAATATGAACTTATTTAATTTTAAAGGGTCTTTAGGAAATTAACTTGTGTCTTATAAAAGAATTCAGCGTAGTCCATTATTAATAAATACAAGTTGTGCAGAGATAAGGTTCTGAAATAGTTTCATTGCATTTGGGAATTTCTACAAAAGCAAAACAAAATGTGGATATAGCAAAATAAAAAAACTAAAACCCCACAGTTACGCAAATGCGTACATCGAGCCAATATGTAAAGCTTTGATGCTCTATTGTTCCCTATTTCTCTATGAATAGTTGGATACATTTTATGATTACTAGTTATAGTTCCTATATTATTTTGAGCTGCACTTTCTGTGCACAAGAATTTGTTTATGTGGTGGCTCTAAACAGGTCCTTATCTTCTCTCTGAACCTTTCGCCTTTGTGTCTGTGTTTTGCTGCATGGCGAGCACATTCATTTACTGTACCATGTATGAAGTAATGTCACTAGTATTTAACACTGTCTTTATAACTGTTTGCGCTGCTAGCTGCTACACTGAAGCAACCATGCTGTTCTCAAGGCAGTCAACTCTTGATGATTTAGATGGACCAGACACTGTTCCTAAAACAAGTGAGCGCGCTCGACCTAGGCTTCGTAAAATGCACAGCATGGATATGTCCTCTTCATCAGCTGACAGTGGCAGTATAGTGTCAAGGTGCTTAACTCGTGCATGCTTTGTTCACTCATTTACCCTGACCATTATATATTTTGCAGTGTATATTTTTGCAGATATGAGTATTTAAATTATTTGCATGCTTGATGGAAGCTTTACTCCCTTGTGTTGTGGCAAGACTTTTAGGTTCAAAATAATGTCAAACCAATAATCATTTGTTGATTTGCTTTAAAAAAACCAAACAGAATACCCTCTTCTCTTACTCTTTACATCCTGTTCCATCATTTTGAACTGGATGCCTAAAGTCAGGCTCCTAAACCCACTTTTAGTCGCCTGAATAATAGTAGCCAGATTTTCAAAGGTGTTGAGCCCACAGCTGCTCCCATTGGCATCAACATAATTTGTGGGACTTTCGTTTTTCAGATGATCAGACAACCTCTATACAGGCATGGGAATCTAACTTTAGAAACCATGACATGGAAACTTTGGCTCTGCTCTTTTAGCAAGAAGGAGCAAGAATGAGGGAAGGGAGTGGAAAGAGTGAAAAACTAGGGATTAGGAGAAATAGAGACATCAGCAAAAAAAGTCCAAAAGGAAAACAAGGATAGACTATTTGAGGAGGTGGCCAGAAGAGAAACAGAATAGTAGAAGGAATGATGAAGGACATACAAAGCAGAGAAAGGATTATCAAGCAAGAGAGAAGCTGTGAAGGAGGTAAATAGATAAAAGAATAAATAAGAACAGTTGGAAAAAGAAAAGAGGTGTGCATAAGGAAAAGAAAAAGACGGGTAAGACAAAGGACTGAAGAAGAAGAATATAACATGACCTAAAGGTAAGAAAGGTATCATAACATTCCTGTTCCCAGAACGGCATTTAATTGGAATGGAGTTTCTCCATGTGTGCACGTTACCTGTCCATTATTACTGGGTTTAGAATCAGACTTGATGGATGGATTGTGTGTATCCAACTTACATTTTGATTGCTGACTGCAGCTTTAAAACTATGCAACAAAGCCACAATTGTTATGAGCATTTAATTGAAGCACATGGATCATTATATGTACTGTGGCATCATGCAGCTCACTCAAATGAATGCCGAAACATGTCCTGATTGTGGCTGGAATTTTTTGTTCTAAGAAAACTGGTACAAGTTCTCTCTTTGTCAGCACCAGTTTGTCCTGACTTGCTTTGGAGCCATATTGAATCACTGAAAATTCAACAAGCAATCACTCAGGGCACAGATGGAACAGATGGCTTTGTATGCGTGAAGGGGAGGTGATGGTGATACATTTTCTGCCAAATGCAATGCATTTTGAAGGTTTGGGAGTGGACTGATGTTGCTAATATTTTTACCTGAAAGCAGAATTTAACAAAAATTTTCCGAGGAAAATTCTTTCTGTTCCTATCATTCCTGACAGTGAGCCTACCCAGGTCACCATGCTGTATTCCCGTCAGGGGACAACAGAAACTATTGAAGAAGTAGAAGGGGAGCATGAGGATGATGGGGCACGTTTGGCATCAAGGCAAGAGGAGGAGACAGAAGATTATGGCATGGATTCAGAAGAGGTTGCATGCACTCCGGATACTGACATGCAGTTGTATTCTGTTGGGGATGGCAATGCTGAAGCCCCACCTTCATATAGCAAAGCAGTCAGCTTTGAGGATATTTCAGTTGGTTCTCAAGATGACTCTGGTGGCAAGAGCCTCATGTTAGTGAGCCCAGATGAAATTCCAAGTGACAAATTGAATGATACCATTCTCCCTCCATTGACTCATGAGCTAACTGCGAGTGAGCTGCTTCTGAACAAGTAAGAAACTTTGAGTGTTTAATCTTTAAGTGCTTAAACTTTAAGTGAAATGTTAGTGCCAGCTTTAAGGTTTCCCAAAATAGGTTAGCTACTATTTTGTGTAACTTTTTCTCTGTAGCTGCTCCTGAGAGAGTTTTTTTCCTTTTTAAAATATTATAACTGTTCTTTATAATTGTTTGGCGAGGGGCATCTTCTCCAACATTGTTTTAATTGCAGCCAGGAAATATTTTGTTTCTAAAATTATCCCAATGAATGTGGGAAAGAATCTTTAACATCTCTGCATTCTAAATGTAGAAACATGGATGGCAGCTCTAGTGATGGCACAGGAAAGTTTCTTCCCAAAAATGCACTGTGTCTAGCTGCCATAAGGTGTATCTCTCTAAATTATTGTTTAAATTGTCATTGAAATTGTTCCCACTTTTGAAGGAGACACTTTCTGATAAAGCTTCTAAGTCTACAGAGGAAGCATCTGCTATATTCCTTCTTGAGATAGATATAGGATACTCCTCTGCTTTCCACATAGCCAGCAAATTCTGTGGGCCAACACCTGGAGCCATTGCTTTGCTTTCTCAATTTGTAATTCCAGAAGAGCAAGGAAGGAGCTGTTCCTCTGCTCCATCGAATGCAGAGTCTGAAATTCTACTTAGGCCTTATGCAGCCGATATAAAATAAGATTACAGCAAACAGGGCTGTAAGGCTCCTGTAGATGTTGTCTCCTGTAGAAGTCTGTCTGCCTGTGTCAAAGTAGAACCAACATGAGAAGAGGCTCCTTCCCTTGCACTATAGACCCAGGCAAGGCACTATAGACCCAGGCAAGGACCAGGCAAAATATCAAATCCCCAAAATGTCCTTTGGCTCAGTTGAAAATAGACAGAAAAGCATTGTATTGCTTGTATAAACTGAGAGTTTTTTCTTTTGGGCTTCTTTATTGGGGGTGTGCGAAATGAGCCATATTCAATTCGGATTTGGATTTATATTCAGATTCAGCCTGAATTGGGGATAGTGATTCAGTTAGTTGATCTGGATCACTGTCCCCAATTCAATTCAGCCAAATCCAGATCTGAAGATTCGATGCTGATTCAGAGAATCAGTGATTCGGCCATAGACACAGCTTTAAATGTTTTTTTTTGCATACCTTAAGGTACCAGATGTGGCTTCTGGTCCACTTCTGGGTCTGCTGGGGAGAGGGTGGGGGGGCTCCCCTGCGTCCCTCCCCCCTGTGCCCTCCCAGCTCAGTGATTGGTCATGGGGGGACCCTGGGTCAGACCCAGGAGGCACCAGTAACTGAGCGGGGGGGGGCACAGGGTGGTCCCTCCACACGCTCCCCAGTGGACCCAGAAGTGGACCAGAAGTGCTTCTGGTCCACTCCAGGTCTGCTGCCAAGCACGCTGGGGAGCCCCCTGAACTCCTGTTGGATGCTCCATCTGCCCCAGCGTCGCAGCATTCACGAGCTACATGCTACCTCTAGGTACGTAGAAAAAACATTCAAAACTGTGTCTATGGTCGAATCTCTGAATCTTTCCAAATCGATTTGGAGAGATTAAAGGGTCTCCTGATTCGATTCGGATTAGGAGATTTGGCCCCCAAAATGAGTCATATGTCCACTGAATCGAATCAGGGACTGAAGCTTCTCACAGCCCTATTCTTTATCCCTTTTCGTTTTCAAGTGTTCAACCAAATTAATTCATAATGTAACACACCCCCAAAAAAGCAAAGAGATTTACGTGTATGTGAAGCTGCTTTGTCATTTCAGACTGTTGTTATTTTAGAAAGTATTTAATAGCTATTTACATTTTGAGGAACAATGGATTTTATCTTCAGTGCCAAAAGAGACTTCTGCCTCCTAAAGGAAAATAAAGCAGCATTCATTTTGCTCTCACTCTCATTAATTTATGCCAGTATAACCATTCTGACTTTATTGTATGGGAAAAGCAGAATCCAATCCAATGTCTCAGTAATGTAGTTTGATTTACAATTGAGATTTACTGGCTGGACACTTCCTATTTGTTTGCTTTAAATTGTCACTGAATTCTAATGTTACATGATGTTTGCATCAAACAAGATTGCTGATATTGGTTTAGAACAGCAAAATCTATTTATATTTATAGACTCTCCAACAAAATTTGGCCCTATTTTTAAAAGGGAAAACAATACAAATTAAAAATTATATTGCACACATTTTATTTGCATGTCATTTATGGAACTCTTCTTCTCGCAGGATGTTTTATGATGAGGAACTGGAAGATTCGGAGAAATTCTATGTTGATCAGCCTCGGCTATTGCTCCTCATTTATGCCCTATACAATACGTTGGTGGCCCGGTCAGAAATGGTGTGCTATTTTGTGATTATCCTTAATCACATGATCTCTGCTTCTATGATAACTCTTGTGCTTCCCATACTTATATTTCTTTGGGCCATGCTGTCTGTCCCCAGGCCTAGCAAGCGCTTCTGGATGACTGCTATTGTGTACACTGAGGTATGCGATAATTTTTACATCTTTATTTGTTAGGAGCAAATAACACATACTGTTGCAAAGAAAAGAGAGTAGCAGGCCCTTCATGGCATGTCTCTTGGCTGTTTCTGTACATCACCCGATACGGTGCTGCACTACGTCTTTGGTCATTGTTTTAATGTAAATATTTACTAAAAATAAAACCGTTGGGCATTTGTAGTATGTATGAGAGCATCTTATGGGAGTATTTTTCCCCTGATTTATCTGATGTCTTTCTTGTCACCTAAAGAAGTTGATGAAAAAGCCACCATTTACTAATAGCTACCACCTAGCTATTACCATTCAGGAGCCTGCACTCACCATCTGTTATAAAGAGATAACCATGGTACCTGTTGAGTGGTACCAGGTGATAATTGCAATTTATTTAATGGCTCCCCCTCTTATTAAAAATATATGAAAATGTAGTTATTACTGATGCATAACAACAAAAGTACTAATGAGCCTTGTTATAAAATTCATGAAGTAGTTGCATATTTTTTATATTACTGACAAGAATCCAATCCTGTCAGATGATAATGTTTGGATAACTGTTCCCCATACATTATGTTTCATTATAGGTGGCTATTGTTATCAAGTATTTTTTTCAGTTTGGCTTCTTTCCTTGGAATAAACATGTGGAGTATACCAAAGATAAACCTTACCATCCCCCCAATATTATTGGTATTGAGAAGAAAGAGGGTTATGTACACTATGATCTTGTTCAGCTCCTTGCTTTGTTCTTCCATCGATCCATTTTAAAGGTAATGTAAGTTAAAATGCATATATTTGTTTAATTTTTATGGTCATTCCTAGAGTCATCATCACAATGCTGTAAAGTAACTTTTCTGTCACATTTTTACAAACAGGAAGGTGAAGAACAGGGAGGTTGTGATTTATTCTGTATCATAGGAGATGTCTGTGGCACAGCTTAAGATACATTCCAGCTCTCATCCCTATTCCAAAGGGCCATTTTTCCTCTCTCTCCTTTGCTAGTCAGGGTCTTGAAAGATGTATTTATTCTTTGTCAAGTTAATGTTACATTATGTTAATCTCTGTTCTTTAAAAGGTGTATTTGTCATTTAAATTGTAAAGACTTCATTTCATAAGTAAATGTGTTTCTTCAAACTATAATTAAAGTCATGCCATCTCAGCAAAGAGACAGGTTTCTCATGGGTTCATGGTATGCTTTGCAGACAGTCTTACCACAGTAGTAGGCATTGTGTCCACTGCACACATTTGGGTCCATGGAATTACTGAGGAATTCATTATCACTCTGCAATTCTTTAGTCTGGTAATACAGCCATGTGATAATCATGAAGCATGGTTGTGTGATAAATGGCTATGTCACTTGAGAGTTGTACTCCATTCTTTTCTGTTTGAGCTGCTTAGCCTATATTGCTTTCTTTTATCTTCAGCCACTTAAATGACATTTATGTTCATAACCTATCTTTTTTTCTCGAAATGGCATGACAGTGAACAGTGATTCAAGGCATGGTGCTGAAGTAAACCAAAAGAAAAATCCTGCCTGTGACATGTTTTGATCTAATATATCCATAATTTCCCCTAATCATGGCATGAGAAAAGTACTACTTTAGACTGCAGAATTCCAAAACTAGTCCCTGCAACACTGTGGCGTAACAGCACTTTTCACAAAGGGACATCAGGAGCTTCGTTTTCAACATTGTGTGTCCCAGAAAATGTGTCTGTTGCTGTATACCTTCCAGCTATTGGTTATGTTCATTTAACTAAATAGCTCAGCCAAGCTTTGCTTTCTGTTACCAGTGTAGAACTCATATATACAGGGATTGATATTTAAATATTAATTATTACAATAGAAAGACTGATATAATTAATTCTATAGTTGATTTTACAGCACAGTGAATGTTCTAACAGAAATACAGGAAAGTATGTATGTGTCCTCGTTTTTTTCTTCACTAGTGCCATGGGTTATGGGATGAAGATGACCAAGGGGATA
The DNA here is from genome assembly GCF_030867095.1 of Alligator mississippiensis. Taxonomy (NCBI): domain Eukaryota; kingdom Metazoa; phylum Chordata; order Crocodylia; family Alligatoridae; genus Alligator; species Alligator mississippiensis. The sequence goes on along the minus strand of NC_081826.1, from coordinate 96,076,950 downwards.
ATGCCAGTAATAAAGAGGACTCGGATGACGAACTTTCAGTGACAGCGGGCAGGAGGGACTCTTCTGCTTCTTTGAAGTCCGTTAACCTTGCAGCATCTGTGGAATCCGTACATGTCCACTTCCCAGAGCAGCAGACTGCCATCAGAAGGAAAAGTTCTAGCAGCAGCTCACAACTTTCGCACAGATCCAGCGTCTCTTCACACAGGTCAAAAAGAGGTGTGTGTCAGGGTAGCGTGGCACTGGAAAAGCAAATGTCTTTTCTCACTGGATGTTCTGTAGAAACTTCAGGTGTTGTTATAATGAAATAGGAACCAGGGCCAAATTCAAATTGCCTCATTGTGCATAACAAGGTGCCTCAAGGTGCATAACAAGGACTTGAGCAGGAGTTAGATACCTGGGTGGAAACAGATGTTGCCTTTGTGCATCCATAAAATGTGTATGGTAGCACAACAGCCAAGTCATAGAGTCAATGGACTGGAAGAGAACTGTAAGATCATCGAGTCTAGTCCCCTGCCATAGGCAGGAGGTTCAAGAGTTCAAACTAGCTCAACGAGGTGCTTATCCAGCCTCCTCTTGAACACCTCCAAAGATGGTGACTGCACCACCTCTGCCAGGAATATGTTCCAGATTCTAGTCACCCTTACAGAGAAGAAGTTCTTCCTTATGTCCTACGTAAATCTTCCATCTATTAGTTTGTGACCATTGGTCCTCATCTTTCTAAGGGGTGCCTTCCTGAAAAGTTGCTCCCCCCAGATCCTGGTGTTCCCAGATCCATAAATGGGTCTATAACCCTTGTAGCACCATAAATGTCTAAATTTTGTGTCCATGACATAGATGGTATCAATCTGTCACCTTGTTGCAGCAAACATCTGTTAGGTTTATGGCAGGAGAGCAAACCCAGGTAGGCACTACTGAGCTTTCATGCCCCAGGAATGGGATCTGGCCCCTGAAGCCCCAGGATCAATTGCCTGGATTCCCCCATTTGGGATTCCCCAGGTGCTTGTCAACACTCTGGTACAGTCCTGGGGCTGGGAAAGCTGGCATTTCCCTTCTTACAGAGATGCACCCCAGAGATTCCCAGGATGTGTCTGGGAACACATTATCCATTGTCCTGAGGGATTAATGGGTGGGAAAACAGATAATGTGCATTTCACCCAGTGAAGTGGACACATTCTAGCACAGCTGATCCACTTCATTTGCTGATGTCTATTTCTAGTCCCTGAGTTCAAGGGAAAGTTATAAATTGGCCTGTGCCAGCACCCTAAAATCTCACTGTGCCCCTTCATGCAGTATGTTCCTCCATTTTGGAGTTCATTGCGTCTCCTCTGGCTCATGCACATCTCATTCCCACCTAAAGTCCTTTGCCATTAAACTTGCTCATTGAAAGTTCACATACTCCACTTGCAGCCTCCAAAAGGTCTCAGCCATTAGGTGAACAGAAGCCATACAACTCACATTGACAGCAGTGATCCTTGCACTGAATTCAGTGATCTTTTCCCCACTAGCTCAGCTGTTAAACCTTTTGCGCAGGATCCTAGTCCCACTTCACCATGAAAACATCTGAATTCACATCACCAGCTTTCCAGGAGAGGGCTCCAACACCAGGCTGTGGAATACATAGATGGGAGCACTCTATACTCCTTTTAAAACTGGGGACCTGGGCAAACAGGAGTGTAAGAATGGAAGAACAAACAGAAGGGAGCCTGACTCAGTAATTACACTCCCCGGGGAAGAGGGAAGTCTGGGTTCTGGTCTCTGCTATCAGGAAGATTCTGTTTGCAGATTGCAAGGATTAATGAATAACCATCAGATTTAAATTGCAGAAACATTGCTGGAAAGTTGGGTCAAAGGCTTTGCTTCAGCATATGGTTACATCTGCATTAGACCCTCCCAGGACTTCACAGCATAAGGCTTTGTTTCAGAGTCTCTCTTAAATTAATGGCTTATTTACAAGAGTGTTGGTCTGTGTTTTAATTGCTCATTATATTTTTATCTCAACTGTGATTCTAATGGAAACACTCTGCTTTCTTTTTCTTCCCCCACCCTACTTTCCAGGAAGCACCAGTACCCGAAACAGCAGTCAGAAAGGAAGCAGTGTTTTAAGCATCAAGCAAAAATCTAGAAAAGAGCTCCTTATGGAAAAGTTTCGAGAACAAATGATCAAAGCCAAGGCATTTACCATTAAAAAGTGAGCAGGATGAGGTTTTTGTTTGCTATTTAGGGAGGCGGATGTGAAGATTGTGGATGGAGAAGACTGGAATAGTAAAATAACTTTAACTAATTGAAAGATACTACTCTAACTAAAATCACTTCTAAAAATATACTCCATGTTGTGGTAGCATTGGGATGATGTTGCAGTTGTCATGGTTCAGGAAAAAATGTGAGAAACAAGGATATTTGTGGGTGATATTGTTTATTTATTTATTTATTTATTTATTTATTTATAAAAGATATCAACAAAAAACCCTGGCTTCTTATAAAAATATACATAATTTAAGGGGCTGGATAGCTCTCTTGTGGCAACTATCAATCCTCCTGGATCATGGTGTATGCATGAAGGCACTCCCAGCACTTTGGTGCATATGCCTGGGTAGGAATTTTTTGGAAGAGTAGAGGTTGCCCAGACCTTCCAGCCTCCCTTTAGACCACTGAGGCAGAATCCAAAGACAAGACTGAGTCTAGATGTTTGGTGCCTCCATGGGACAGCTCTATAGATTGTTCAGATGTGGATGATTTCCACCCTGTTTCACCTACTCAGAATTAAACAAGTTAGTAGTGACTAAAAGCTCCCTGTGAAATAAGTTGGTAGACTTAGGATATTTCTGAGAGACAAGGGTTTGTAGAACATTATAGGCACAACCAACACAATTGGTAGTGATAGTGAAAGACATAATTCTACACATTAATGATGTCAGACTCTTCCTTTCATAAATGTAATGAAATTGTGCTCAAAGTGTTTCTCCTAAACCAGACTGTGATTTATGTTGTTTCAGGACTCTTCAGGTGTACATTCCCATCAGACAATTTTTCTACAATCTCATTCACCCAGACTACAGTGCTGTTACTGACGTTTATGTGCTGATGTTCCTCGCAGACACTGTGGACTTCATTATCATTGTGTTTGGATTCTGGGCCTTTGGGGTATGTCATGAGAGGTTTGATCTGTAAATCCTCAGTCAGAATCTTTATGATATTTGTGAAATACCTTGGGGAACTGGCCTTTTCTAAATAACTGTATCTGCTTTCTTTCCTAGAAACATTCTGCAGCGGCTGATATCACTTCATCATTATCAGAGGACCAGGTACCAGAGGCATTTTTAGTGATGGTGCTCATTCAGTTTGGGACCATGGTGGTAGACCGAGCACTGTATCTCAGAAAGACAGTCATGGGAAAAGTCATCTTCCAGGTCATCCTTGTTTTTGGGATACACTTCTGGATGTTCTTTATCTTGCCCGGAGTGACAGAGAGGTAAATCTCTAGAAATAACAAAAAGAGTTAAATGGATCATTTTCAAATTTAATCCTCATTTAATTTGAGTATGGTGTAGCCAAAAACTCTTAAGTCATAAATAGATTTCTTCTTGTTTTCATTAATAAGCAGGTTGCATAGGTGCCTTTATAGAACAATAGTGTTGGCAATGTGTGACTGTTTGAATGGGGGAAAACTGAATTAAAACAAATATATTCAAATGGTCTGTATTTAAACTCCCATAAAGGCAAAATTTTATGATGATTTCATTATGAAGATCTGAAGAACTAAATTAAATGGAGAAAGTTAGCCAGTCAGAGATGATATACTGCAAACTCATAGGCACCCCATATTTTAATGAACACTTCCTAACACCCACCGAATTCACAGCTGCCCTGTCTACTCCATCACCATGTAATCATAATTACATAGTTCCACTGCAGATGACCTCATACAGTTGCTGAGTAATTGGGCATAGCTATTCCTATCAAATAATGAAATATACATTTTCAAACTTTAAGTTCCAAGTGAGTTGCATCATGTCTTGCAGTGTCAAACTAGCTTAGTGGCAAAAACAAAATAGGTGTTTAAGATACAAATAATGCAAACAATGAAATAGGAAAGATAGAAGGGTTGTCTTTGCACTTTAAAATTGTCTTTGAATGTACTTATTGTATTTTTCCCCCATGTAATAATAAGTACAACCATGCATGAACAAAATGGGTATTGTCCAAATGATTTCTTGTCTCAAAAGATATTGGACCTTGGGAACTGAAATGAAAGTTTAGATCTGCTGGTTTAATGTGGTTGTTTATAAGAAAAAGCAACAAAATTCTTTTGGACCTTTACCTTGCCCTTATGAAATATTTATCTCATACTCTCTTCATGCATCTATAAATAAAACCTGTCAGGGTCAATTTAAATCAAGCTGATTTCCATAAGCCCATGAAAGTTCCTTAACTACAATAGTTGTTTTGCAAAACAATCACAATGAATACATTGTTTTACATCTGGCTGTCAAATGCTGTTCTTAGCAAGTGTGATAAAAATCTTAAAAATATCCTATGAGGGACCATTCCACCTCTTTCTGTGCCACATATTTCTTTAAATCAAATGCTTTGTGGCTGTGATGTGCAGCTACAGTGAATATTCTTGCAACTTCAGGTGACTGGATTCAGTGACCTGAGAGGTCCCTTGTGGTGAGTCAAGTACTCACAGGATGATTGGTGCCATTAACACAACTCTGTGGGAATTTTACATTTCTTGTAACTATGTGTACATGGTAGAATAGCAATACTTTCCCATGCAGATTTTCCTGTAGAGCTGGGTGATACAAAGAGCAAAGAGCCCTGAGGCCAGGGTAGATAAAAATCAATGATTTTTTTAATAAAAATATGGGTTTTTTTTATTTAAATCAGATTTTTTTATTTAATTATATTTTTGTTAAGATGCTTTTTAAAAATAAACCTATATAAAGATAATTTTAATTTAAGCTATGTTAGAGCTCAAATATATCATCACGGAGTAGGGATTATTACTTCTAATTATCTACTATTTGAGACAGCATATTCATCTAACTTTTTTAGAAAAGTTTTATCAAAAGGTCACAACAGGCCATGGACTATATTAGTGGCCCAATCTTATGGGGTTCCCAGAGATTTCTCTATAAATTAGTAAAGATTAAAGAAAACCACTCTACCCAATGGGACTCAGTGCTCAGTTTAGAAGATCCCATTAAGCATCTCTGTGATGCTTAGTTTCAGTTCTCAAATTGAGGATTTGAGTCTCCAGAGATAACATCCTTGTTAACAGCAGTATATGGAGATTAGAGATAACAGACCTGATTACCTACCCAGCAGCCTTCTTGTCTCTCTGCAAGTCTGTGTACACGGAATCAAGCCCTTACCTTTCTCTAAAAGTGCAAAGTTTCAAGAAGTTAAATGAATAGAGGATTGTTGGGTGGGTGGAGTAGATCTGGGCAAAGAGGAGGAGTCTGGAGATAAATGCAAGGAAGGAGAGGCAGTAGAAACAAAAGAGAAACATTTTGAGCAGACTATTACAGAAGCCTATAGGGATAAGTTTCTAAGTATAGCCTCTCAATTGATTTGAGATCTAGCGAGGGAATGGTATGGTAGAAGGGAAAACCTATCATGACAGCAGGCTTGCCAGGCCATAAAAGAGACTCTGTTTGGGAATATTTTAATGAAAGTTATATCAAACAACATGCCCTTTTTTGTAGAAAACAATGATTAAATCAATGCTTTCTTACCAGTGATTTAAATTGTGATTAAATCATGATTTATATCAATTTGATTTAAATCAAATCCACCCTGACTGCACCTAATCCTGATCATAGATTCCTATAGGAGAAAAGAGCCTTTGGGGTTAAATTGGCAGCACACCGATACAAAGCTTAGCAATTTATCTCTTTCACTTTTTCATTGCAGAAAATTTAGCCAAAATACTGTTGCCCAGCTCTGGTATTTTGTGAAATGTGTTTATTTTGGATTATCAGCATATCAAATACGCTGTGGTTACCCAACCCGTGTTCTAGGCAACTTCCTCACAAAAAGTTACAACTATGTAAACCTCTTCTTATTTCAAGGGTAAGTAACTACCTACTCTCTCTTACGCAAACTTGTACATGTGTAATATGAAGGTTGAGTCATCACCGAGATGGCTGCATTATCCCTGACATAGTTTTGCAGGTCATTGCAAATGTGTAATGCACAGTACACTTTCATATTTCTTGTCTATGCTGCATGTAATACAGGGAATTATTAAAAATACCATCTCCCTTGTAAATTCAGGAGCCTTACTTATCATGAGGCCAACTATCCATCCAGACCTCATTGAAAGAAAAATAGTAACCAATACTAACATTTTAAAGCATCTAAAAATACCTTAAATATTTTAAATCACGGCTGCTCAAACTCTGGCCCCCAGTTCTAGGCCATTTGGCCCACAGTGCTCCTAGCAGTTCTGGAAATTTGGGCAGTGGGGAGCAATGGCACTGCTTCCCTCCTGGCAAATCTTCTGATCCATGGGAAGCTCTGGGCCTTGTGTGTCAGATTCAGTACCTGATCCAAATGTGCCAGGCCAGGCAGAGGCAGCAGCAGGGGGTGCCCCCAGGACCAAATCCCAGCATGTGGGTTGCAGGAAGGGCAGTGCTGGGCCCTGGGACCTGCTCCTAGTGGGAGGGGAGCAGGATGAAGCAGTGCTGTACTCCCAGAATGAAATCTGCAGGTGCAGGGGCTGGAAGAGAGTGGCACTGGGCCCTTGGGGCCCAATCCCAGTGCATGGGGCAGGAAGGGGTGGTGTCAGGCCCATGGACAGGCCCTACATCACTCATCTGGCCCATATGACCAAAAAGTTGAACACCGCTATTTTACATTGAAATCACTGTAAGGTCCTGTTTCTTTAGAGAACATCTGTGCCCAGAAACACAGGCCGGGAGCCCAACTTGAAAACTAGGACTCTTCCCTTTTTAAAGTTTAAAATCCTTTTTTCATCCCTCTGAAATAATAAGACACCAGGACTTATGGCTGTCACTAGAGCTGGATTTTAATATTTTGCCTTATACCAAAGTAGTCTTGGGCTAGGAATGTATGAGGGGTTAGGAAAACATTGGTTATGACAGAGTTGATTTTTTAAAGCACTGTGTGAGAAGCTGTTTAGAGGTTAGTAATGCTAGTAGTAGCCCTGGAATAGTTTAGTGGTCACAATACAAGTGAAGCAGCAAAGTGTTTGGTCAATTAAAAGGGCCTTTCATGTTGGAGAGAATTGTATTTAATGTGCTATACAGGGTTGTCGAACTGGTGGCTTGTAGGCTGCATCCAGCCCATGAGGAGTCAGTGTGAGGAATGGGCCTCTGCCCAGCCATCACCCTCTCCATTGTTCTGTCTCCTGCAATGGCAGTCATGGCCCCTGGAGAAGGGCAGGGCAGGGAAGAGAAGGAAGGGAAGGGGGCCCAGCAAACTTGTTCCATATGTGCCAATGTAGGAGAGAGGAAAAGGGAGCTCAGGTGGGTAGTCAAACGGTAGTACTGGAAGTTGGGGAGGACTTACACAGCTCATGGGGCAGGAGGCTCATCCACACAGCCATGGCAGCAGTGGGGGAATGGCTTACATGGTGAGGGACTCACGCTGCTCATACAGCAGTGGTAGGGGAGGAACTAGGGGCTTACCTGTTCACTGGCAGCAGGGGGGGTCGCACAGCAGGGGGACTGTGAAGGGCAGGGGTCCTGGAAGCCTACAGTGCATGCAGTAGTATTGTGTGAAACACTATCATTTTGTTTTGATATCTGTTTTGCCATTTCGAAGGGACAGCGTTTCGTTTCATCATTTTGTTCTGTTTCATTGAAGCTGTTTCGACTTGTTTCGATCTTTTGCCCATAGGCTATAATGGGGAATCATGAAAATGCCTAAAACGTTGTAATTTCTTGGCTGACTTGGATGCAGATTGCTAGGATAGTAGCCCCTTCTGAGGGCATGAAACCTGCCATGTTTCAAGGAGATGGGTGCAGAGGTTTTTCGGAAACTGCACCTCAAAGTTTTGAAAGCAAAATTTGCCAGCAGCCTCCTGTTATCCAGCATGCAGATCTAGGGGCTCATTCCCCTGGGACAGCTGCAGGGCTGTGCCAGACTCCTCCCAGGGGTGTGGGCCCCCAGATCTGCGCCAGGTGACAGGAGGCTGCCCCTGCCACCTGGGACTGTCACTGGGCACAGCCCATGCCTAGCACCAGGCTCCATGGAGCTCAGCCTGATGGCGGGAGACGGGCAGAGCTAGGGTTGTGCTCTCCACCAGGCTGAGCTACATGGGGCTGCAGAGCCACTGCTCTCCCCTGCCTCCCACCATTGGGCTGCTTCGAAACTCAAAACATTTCAAAACTTTCAAAACATTTTGAGTGCCCTCATTTCATTTTGAAGCTGTTTCAGTGCTTTTTGTTTCATTTTGATTTTTCTGTTTCGAGCTTGAAATGCATCAAAACAGCTTCAAAATGAAACACTTGGTGAAATTTCGTACAGCTCTAGCATGCAACCCCCATGGCATGTGGCCTGCATGGTGTGGTGTTGTGTTTGGCCTCCTAATGCTCTGGAGTCAATAGCCCTGTGATATAGGATCGTGGACATTTCAGTTGTATTTGATTTACAATTTGTCATGATTACTGCTGGCTGCGAGTCCCACAAATACTGAGGTTCTCATTATACCAGCTACAGTCAGGTCAAACCATAACCACAATTGCCAGAAACCTTTTGTGATAATAATCCTGGTTTTTTCCCTAAGATCTTTCATTTATAATGGTTTGCAGCCCAGTCAGAAAAATCACAGAAATAGCTATCCTCATAGTTATTAGTTTGTCTGGTCTGACTTGGACCAGGAAGCAGAAAGCAGAATGGTATATGTATATTTAAAAAAAGGATATAAAAGTCCACCGATCACTTTTGTAACCTCAGAAAACATTCACGCTGTACAAAAACTACCACGCAAAGGTTTACTCCCTCACAGCCCATCTTCTCTTCCTGTTTAAATCATAGAATCAGAAAATTAGGGTTGGAAGGGACCTCAGGAGGTCATCTAGTCCAATCCCCTGCTCAAAGCAGGACCATCCCTAGCTAGATCATCCCAGCCAAAGCTTTGTCTAGCCATGTCTTGAAAACCTCCAAGGATGTTTGGGTTTTTTTATCCAAGATTACTGCACCAGGCAGCACAGTTTCCAGAGGAGGTGAGTTGCCTTTAGTGGTGAAAGAACAGGTTAGGAACTACTTAGAACATCTGGATGTGTACAAGTCCATGGGGCCAGATGGGAGGCACCCACGGGTGCTGAGGGAGGTGGCTGATGTGATTGCAGAGCCATTGGCCATCATCTTTGAAAACTCATGTTCATCACGAGTGGGCCCGGATGATTGGAAGAGAGTACACATAGTGCCCATATTTGAGAAAGGGAAAAAGGAAGATCCAGGGAACTACAGACCAGTCAGCCTCACCTCAGTCCCTGGAAAAATCATGGAGCAGATCCTCAAGGAATCCATTTGTAAGCACTTTGAGGAGAAAGGGATGATTAAGAACAGACAGCATGGATTCACCAGGGGCAAATCATTCCTGTACAACCTGATTGCCTTCTATGACAAGGTGACTGGCTCTGTGGATGCGGGGAGACCAGTGGATGTGGTGTACCTTGATTTTAGCAAGGTTTTAGATACGGTCTCCCATAACATTCTTGCAGGCAAGCTAAGGAAATATGAGCTGGATGAATGGACTGTCAGGTGGATAGAAAACTGGCTGGAGCATTGGGCTCAGAGAGTGGTAATCAATGACTCAATTTCTAGTTGGCAGCCGGTATCAAGTGGAGAGCCCCACGGGTTGGTCCTGGAGCTGGTTTTGTTCTCTGTCTTCATCAGTGACCTGGGAGATGGCATAGACTGCACCCTCAGCAAGTTTGTGGATGACACCAAGCTGGGGAGAGTAGTAAATATGCTGGAGGGTAGCGGTAGGATTCAGAGTGACCTAGACAAATCAGAGGATTGGGCCAAAAGAAATCACATGAGGTTCAACAAGGACAAGTGCAAAGTCCTGCACTTAGGATGGAACAGTCCCACGCACCAGTACAGGCTGCGGGCTGACTGGCTGAGCAGCAGCTCTGCAGAAAAGGGCCTGGGGGTTACAGTGTACAATAAGCTGAATATGAACCAGTAGTGTCCCCTAGTTGCCAAGAAGGCTAATAGCATACTGGGCTGCATTGGTAGATGTGTTGCCAGTAGATCAAGGGAAGTGATCTTTCCCCTCTATTCAGCACTGGTGAGGCCACATCTGGAGTATTGTATTCAGCTTTGGGCCCCCAACTACAAAAAGTATGTGGACAAATTGGAGAGAGTCCAGGGGAGGGCAACAAAAGTGGTGACATAATTTATGAGGAAAGACTGGGGGAATTGAGTTTATTTAGTCTAGAGAAGAGGAGACTGAGAGGAGACTTAATAGCGGTGTTCAATTACCTGAAGTGGGGTCCGAAAGAGGATGGAGCTAGGCTATTTTTAGTGGTGACAGATCACGGAACAAGGAGCAACAGTCTCAAGCTGCAGCAAGGGAAGTTTAGGTTAGATATTCAGAAGAATTTTCTCACTTAGAGAGTAGTAAAACACTGGAACAGGTTACCTAGAGTTGGTGGGAGCTCCATCCTTGGGGATTTTCAAAATACACCTAGACAAAGCTTTTGCTGGGGTGATGTAGTTGAGGCTGGTCCTGCTTTGAGCAAGGGGTTCGACTAGATGACCTCCTGAGGTTCCTTCAAATCCTAACTTTCTATGATTCTGTGGAGATTTCTATTGCTATTAAAGTCCCCTCTCAGTCTTCTCATCTCCAAATTAAATAAAATGTTCATGAATATCTCCTATGTGGCTAAGGGTGCTGAACCAGGCAGATAATTTCAAGAGTTCGTGTGTTCAAAGAGCTTCAGGGAATTCCTTTCCAAGTGTGCTGCATCTGGGTCCTACATCCCCCTCCTTCCTTCTAGCCTTCTAGCTTGCTGGAATCTATCCCATAAAGTTCCTTCTGTGACATGACATAATTATTGATTATAACGACATGACACCATATTTATTACTTTGCTGTAGGATCCAAGAGAAGATGAGTTGGAAAAGGAAGAGCCTTCATTAAAACACAGTTAATACCAATGATAAGTCCAGCAGTCTCAGGAAATGACTAAGTTAATTTGTTTTTACATTTGTGCTCTCTCTTTTCAAGTTCTAAAAACCCTTATTAAGCCATTATTTAGCATTATTTTATCTTTGTAATTCTCCTACATAGGTTCACATCAAACTCCCTAAAAATGACCTACTGCAATATGATGCTTCATTCTAAGTTGTTCATCTCTTGTCATGTCTGTCTGTCCTTTCAGATTCCGCCTGGTTCCATTTTTGACTGAACTGAGAGCAGTAATGGACTGGGTTTGGACTGATACCACTCTGAGTCTTTCCAGCTGGATCTGTGTGGAAGATATCTATGCTCATATATTCATCCTAAAGTGTTGGCGAGAGTCAGAAAAAGTAAGAAAGCTGTAAAAGTGATCTGAGCCTCCCCCCCCCCCCCCCCCAACTCAGATGATAATTGTGGCAACAATGAAGAAAAACCTGCCAAGTTATAGGTTTCTAAATGAATGACAAATAAATCAGAGGGCCAAATTTCTGTAAGAGAGGTGAAGGGCTCACTGACTAAGATGTCTGAGCAATTGTGTAATTACCACGAATGAAAATCAAATGGCTTGCAAGCAGCTAACTCCTCCTTAGTGCCTAACTGATTTTACATACATTTATATGAGCTCCACATATAGTCATGGTAATTTTGTCTGAAAATGTAGCTGTTCAATTGTACATATGCATTTCAGAGTTGGATTGAAGAATAAGTCTTGGTGGGCAAATGAATTATGATTGTTTAAAACAACTAGGTGAGCAGCTAAGACTAAACCAGCTTAATGTAAAAAACAATGCAGATGAGAATATATCGTGTGTCCCTCAGGATAAATCATGATGAAGGGCAAAATAATTCCTGTTTAAGGCATCTATAGAAGAAATTCCCCATAATCCCTCCAGTTCAGATTCCCAAAAGTATAGAGCAGGGGTAGACAACATTCTTGGGTCAGGGTGCCAAAAAAACAACAATGTCTACCTTGGAAGGTGCCAGAGTGCTGGCACGCCAGAAAAATCAAATAAGGGCAGGGGGTACATGGTGGGATGCACTGCATAGCAGTCTTGTTCACAATCCTGCATGTGGCCTGTTTTTTACAGTACATACCAGATTTTCTAAAAATTCTAAACCTGGTGACAAAACATAAAACTTCTGGGACTACCTTTGATCTTGTGTGTTTGTTTTGGGCAGGTCCCCCCAACAGCCCCCGAGCCCTGATCATGCCCCTTTGCCCCTCACCCAAAACCCCTGCCCCCAGCCCTCCCTGAGGGGGTCCCCAGCTCCCTGCCTGCAACAGAAGGCAGTGACTGCTGCCGCAGGAGCAGGAGCTGGTTCCCCCACTGCTGCTCCAGGCTTGGGCGGGCGGTGGGGCCAGCTCCTGGCAGCAGCGTGCACTGCTGGGTGGGCAGGGGGGGACTTGTGCCCCCCAGATCTGTGTGAGGGGCAGGGGCAGGGCAGCTGCACACTGCAGGCTTGTGCTCCCCACCGTGCTGCCCTCCCCACCGCCCCTGCAGAGCAGCATGTATAATTGAGAGCGGTAGGGCACAGCAGGGAGGTGCACAAACACTGCCTGCTGCTCTGAGCTTCCCGCTGCCCTGGCCACAGTGCCCCTGCAGGTGGGGGCAGCGCTGCAGAGAGGGCCCTGCACTCCCGGCCCTGCTGCCCTCCCCTGGGTCCTCTGGAGTGCAGGGTGTACAACCCAAAGCAGCAGTGCACAGAGGGGCCACACAGGAAAGTTGCCTGCCACTGCAAGCTCCCCACTGCCATGGTCACACTTCCCCTGTGTGCACGAGATCAGCGCAGGGTTGTGCCCCTCGCTGCTGCCCCCACCCCCACCCCCACCTGCAGGGGAAGTGTGGCCAGGGTGGTGGGGCACTCAAGCAGCAGGCAGTTTTCATGTGCCTCCTTGCTGTGCCTTGCCGCGCTGGGTCCCACACGTTGCTTGGCAGAGGCGGCGGGGAGGGCAGCGCGGTAGGGAGCCTCGACAGCATCTGCTGCCTGCCCGGGGCCAGGGCCAGAGATAGGGTGGGGAGGCAGCAGCTGTTTGCAGCTTCCTGGCTGCAGCTGGCCTAGGCCCTGGGGTTGCTGCTGCCAGCCATGGTGCCTGGGCTGCTTGCAGCAGGGCTTGCAGCCTCCCAGCCATCTGCTGGGAGCAGCCCGGGCTCTGTGGCTGGCAGCAGCTGCCTAGAGCCCAAACTGTCGGTGGCGTGCTGAGCAAAATGGCCGTGTGTGCCATTCTTGGCACACGTGCCAGGGGTTCCTGACCCCTGGTATAGAGCATAGCTACGAGGCATGAGTTTCATAGACAGTATCTTTTAGGTAGCCCGCTGCAACACTCAGTTATACCTCAGAAGCTTATTTGCAAGTCTTATGCACACATGAACTGGTGAAGAGAAGGGAATTCTGACTCAATTTCTGTAGACTGCTGTACAGATCTAATGTCTAGTATCAGGTGCATCCAGTGTAGGCACAATTGGGTAAAACCATGATTCCTGGTGGTGTTCCCAAGTCACCTATGAGGCACTACAAACAAGGTCTTATTCTCTGGGGCACACATCGAGATGGCAGGAATGCTTCTTGGTGGCACTCCCTCACTCCACTGAGATGTGGTATTTACCATTGTACCCTTGGTAAAAATAGCATCCTTATGTTTTATTTTGCCAGTTTAAAAAGAAATGAAGCATTAGTTTAAGAATGTGGAATGGTCTAAATATTCAGAAATTGTACATTTGCAGTAAAATGGCGATATACTTTAGTATTGTTGGTATATTTCTAGTTTTCTTATAATTATTCCCCTTAAATCTACAGGATGTCAAGGTATGTCACTTAGATTAATTTCATTTTACTAGAAATCCACAAAAACCTAATGTTTAGGTTTTTAGGTTAATTATATACCTGTCATGAATGGAACAGTTTCAAAACATAATCCGGTTCCAGAGTCACTATCCCTGTTGCTCTTTCTATAATAGCATCAGTCTGTATTGTTCTGTAGTATAGTTTTGGGATAAGCAAGTTTCCAAGTCCACATGTGCCAGTACTATGTATTGCCATGCTTTTGGGTGGACTCTTGCATTCATATCACAGAAAGCTGTCTGTTAAGACTAGTACAACTACCAGTACCTTTATCAGGGCATTTCAAGGGAACTTTGGTGCTTTCTCTATCACTTCCATTGGTTCTCCTGAGGATTTTGGTGGTTAGTCTCTCTGAGCTGCTCTGGAACTGCATCAGAGCTAGGTACAGACATTTGGGGAGATTAAATCGGGTTCAAAAAGGCCATCCGACTTAAACTTAGCTCATCCCTGTGCCGACCTTACACTCTCAGTGACCAGCAATCAGTCTAAACCTATATGTACAGAAATTCCATGCACACAAAAGAGTCTAAAAATTTCAGAATCCAATTTAAGATAAATCTAGATCTATGTAGTATCAAACTTATTTGATTAAGGTCAAAACTGTGCATGTGACTTCTGTATACTTTCCCTGCACAGCCCCAGGGCTGGGAAAATCCAGCCACTGGCCCCAGCCCTGGGGCTGCTGTTTTTACTCCCACCCCAGCACAGGGCTGTTTTTTGACCACGCCCCCCTGGCCCCTTGCTGCCTCCCCCGCAGACAGCTACCTTCTCAACCCCAGTCCCACAACCCACTCCAGGTGTAGCCACTTTTATCAGCATTTGCTGGAGATGAGAATTTGCTGAAGCCCTCCTCCCTCCCTAGCAAGTAAGTTCTGGTGGGGTGAGGGGGCAGAGGGATGGGGGTGTAGGTTTGCTGGGGGGGCGGGGAATGGGAACAGGGGGCTAAAAGTAGCCCGCCAAGGACGCTGCGAACCTCTTGATCCTGGCAAACGCTCTTGGATCCCAGCAAAATACTGTGGGTTGTGCTTCTCCCCTCCCCACCTACATGTCATACCTGCCCCCCACCTCCACACCTTATGGGTCACGCCTGCCCCTTCAACCCCACCCTCAGGTCACACCTCCCCCACCCCTTATGGGTTGAGCCTCCCCTCCATCCCCTGGCAGACTCCAAATCTCCTCCAGCCTGCTGTATCCCCAATCCCCGGCTAACCCCCACATCCTGATCTACCTGATATCAGGCAGCCATTTTGAACTGATTTAACCTCCCCCTAATGAACCTGAATGTCTGTACTTAGCCTACAAGTGTCTGAACTAACCTTTTACAGATAAATGATATGCCCCTTGTAAGCTTGATATGATATTAATGAAAATAGTATTCCCTGGCACAAGACAAATGGTTTGATACAATACTTTTGAAAAGTAACTTATTTGTTTTAAATGCAGCATTGTGTTACAAATGTAATATTCTCTTAGGGCTTTATGGATTCACGTTGTAAAGCAAGAATAATGCATTTCTGCATCATTATTTTGTGTAGTCCTTCTTTCATGCACGTTGTATCCCAAAATACTGTACAGAATTAAATCATATAAGAGAACATACTAAGTAAATAACAGTGGTCGAAAGACATTGTACAGGATGGTGAATCCATTAAGGTATTCAATCATGAGGCCACTAACAGAGGGAGGGAAGAATTACAGACAAGGGAGAACAGATATGTTTTCTGATGTGATTTGGAGAGAGACAGAAATACAAAAATATTGTTGTAGACTCTAGAACAGGAGCGGGCAAAATACAGCCTGCAAACTGACTGGATCTGGCCTGCGACTACCTTTGTGGCAGTCCACATGAGGACGAGCCACACCAGCTCCTGTCAGGGCAGCCTACCCTGTGTTCCCACCCACACCTGCCAGCCTGGGCCCCGACCAGCACGCATAGCTTCCAGTGGGGCTGTTACTAGTGCTGCTCCAATGGGAGCTGCCTAGCTGAAACTTTCCCCCCTACCCCCCGACCTGCCCACCTGGAGCAGTACGGCAGGAGCATGAGGAGGAACTTCCACTGCAGGCAAGGGGAGCAGAGCAGCACCTGGCGGGCTGCAGCTGCACCAGGAACAGCCCACCAGAAACTGGCCAGGGCCTAGGCTGGTGGAGCTGTTCCGTTCCCCTCACCTCCGGCAGTGGCAGCTTTTCTTCCTGCTGTACCGCTCCAAGTGTGGTGAAACTTCAGCTCCTGCCTCGGCACACAGGGCTGCAGCTCCAGCTGCCTTCCACCTGCTCTGCCCATCCAGCACAATGAGCAGTCTTGCAAGTTTTTTTTAATACACCAAGCCCTAAACTGATCCAGATTCATTTAAAACGAAATCCTATGTTTGCCACAAAAGCAATCCAGTTACAATCAAATTTCTGCTCAGCTTTCACTAAAATATTCGTGAAACTGAGCTAAAATTGGAGTTTGTAAAGAGCTACAAGAGTTTGGAATCACTAAGGTTCTTATTTATACTTATACATAGGTCCACATTAAAAATGTACACATTATGTTTTACCATGTGACTTTTTTTTACAGAGATACCCTCAACCTAGAGGCCAAAAGAAAAAGAAAGTTGTGAAGTATGGAATGGGTGGCATGATTGTCGTCTTGCTGATTTGTATTGTCTGGTTCCCGCTACTCTTCATGTCTTTAATCAAATCTGTTGCAGGCGTTGTCAACAAGCCTCTTGATATATCAATCACAATAACCCTAGGAGGTTATCAGGTAAAAGATAACTCAATTCTTTGTGCTATATTCTTTCTTTTATTAGGCATATAGGAATTGGTGAGTGAAATCTGTTAGCTGAGTCACAGAGGTCAGACTAGGTGATGATAATGATCCCCTTCTGGGTTAAAAACTTAAGTATCTTATAAATGATTTATGATTAAACTGTAAAATGCCATCATTGCTTCCACATTACAAATATCTGACCTGATACTGCATTACAGTAAATGTTTGGATATACCACTAGCACCTGTATAGCAATTCTTCACTCCCTCAGGGGCTAAAAACAGATATTGGATTTCTCCCTGGACATAGCCTTTTATCCTGGGATCCTACAGAGGTACAGGCCCATTACTATTCTGTAAGTACTTGAATACTCTGAAGTATTCAAGATAAGATATAACTGTTTCCTGGAAAATTGGAGCTAATATGAGTCAATTGCCATTCCAGCTGAGTGCGTAAATGACTGACCCAATCAGACCTGGGATAAACTGGACGTCTGTTTTTACCTAGAGAGTGAAAGGAAAGTAAACAAAGTTGAATCAGATTTTTAGGTGGTCATTCCATGTTTATCCAATTTATTTTGGAAGGGATTCCATATATGCTTCTGTGCTAGCCAGTCAACCTCATAGTTGAATCAAAATCAGTCACAACATAGCTTGTAGGGATGCCATGAGGAACATTCAGAGATGCCACTTTGGTTTTGCCCTTTTGAAGAGCAAGGATTCATAGTTGCTTTTGAAGTTTTAAAACTTTTTTCAATTTAAGATCCTCTTTGGGTACATATAGCACTTAGACAAAGGAACAAAAAACCTTCAGAGATGCCAATGTACTTGAGAAGTTCAGCAGCAGTGACAAGGATACACTTCTCCGAAGAAGTGAGTCCAATTACGGTTGTACATAGTGAGAAAGGATATACAAAGTAATCTCAGTTTGTTCTGTCAGGCTATGCTTACATGGGAAACTTGCCATTGCACTGTCAAGCAGCAGTGCTCACAAACTCATCATTACTGAAAGCCGTTGACTTACCAAAAAGGTATGGCGGCATTCCTGTCTGCTCAGCCCACTGTGGATAGGTGCTTATCTAAATTAAATTTCGAACAATGAAGTCTCACATGCTACTGGATGGGGTTGTGGAAAAATAAGACTGTTTTTTAAACAAAACCTGGGAAATGTTTTGATTCAGGGAGGTTTGCATTCCCACAAAGTGGAACATTTAAAGAAATTGAAAAGAAATTCAGAACTTCAATAGCTCATGTGAGTTTCTCCCTTGTTCTGGATCATGCTGTCTTCCCACTGCTAACAGGCCAATGTTGCCTTACACTGCACTACACAGAATGTGGTATTGTTTGTGTAGAGATAGAAATGTATAAATTTAACAAGTCTGCATTTTATTCTTTCCCAGCCTATTTTTACAATGAGTGCTCAGCAGAACCAGCTCAACGATATGGGTGACAGTGATTTCAACGAGCTTCTAAAATATTATTCGGGTAATACTGTAAGTGAAATATAGAGAGCTTCATCTTTTCAGAGTGCATGTGTATGTTTGTTTCCAGTACAGGCAGTCCTCAGCCTTACAATCCTATTGGTTCCTGAAAAACATGTCTTAAGTCAAAACGTTGTAACTAGGAACCAATTTTCCCATAGGAACAATGTAATAAATGGGGGATTGGTTCCTTTACCATGCTCAACAGAGCTGCCTCCAGCTGGTAAGTCTGTTGTAGCTGGGGGAGGGAAAGGAGAGCAGATCAGTGCCCCTGCAGCAAGGAAGGGATTGGGGCTAGGGCTGGGACAGGGGGCTGTCCAGCCAGAGGCTCCTGCCACTGTGCTGCCAGTTGGGTACCTGCTCATCTGGCAGCTCGTCTGGTGGCTCTCGCGGCTGCTCCCATCACCAGACCAGGAGATCATGGTGGGGGCCTATTCCTCCAGATCTGTGCAGGGCGGGCAGGGCTGGGGCTGTACCGGGCTGTGTTTCAGGTGGGCAGTGGAAGATGCTGGGAGTGGGGGCTATGCCCTCCTGCCGCTCACCCAGCCAGGGCAGGGCAGAGCCACTGTGTTGCCTATAGACAAGCAGCGCATAGCATCCGGAGCCACCCCGACCTCCCCACTCCTCCCAGATGAGCCACAACTTCGCCCCGTCCTGCCCTGGCTGGGCGAGTGGCAGTAGCAGGGCATTGGGGGGAAATGTGCTCCCAGATCAGGGAGCAGAGCAGATACTGTGTGGGGGCTGCAACCTCCCTAAAATTTGCTGTAGCCCCTGCTACCTGCCCGGAGCGCAGCCCCAGCCCCATGCACCCGATGCAGATCCAGGGGCATACACCCTCCCATACCCTGCTGCCGCTCACCCAGTCAGGGTGGGGTGGGGCTGGGAGGCATGGGGAGGCCAGGGCAGCTCTGACCACTGCGAGTCGCTTGTCCAGAGGCTGTACAGCAGCTCTGCCCCTCCCTGGCTGGGCAAGCGGCAGGAGGGCATAGCCCCTGCTCCCAGCGCCTTCCACCACCAACCTGGAGTGCAGCCCAGTGCAGCCGCAGGCCCGCTCACCCCACGCAGATCCAGGGGCGCATGCCCCACCATGCAACCCCCCCCCGCCCCACTGGGCAGCCTCTGTCCCAGCCCTCCCTCACTGCAGAGGCATTGATCTGCTCCTCCACATCCTACCACAGCAGACTTACCAGCTGGAGGCAGCTGTGTCCAGCATATTAAAGTTGGAACCTCAAAACAGTGTCTTAATTTACAAAGGTTGTAAGTGCCGTTTGTTCTAACTCAAACAGTCATAAATCAAGGACCCTGTATATCAATCATCTGAGACATTTTGCTAATTTTGTTTGGGTGGCAGAAAGTGCATAGTAGTGCTGTCTTTACTCAGTTGATTAGTTCCATTGCATTTGGATAAGGACTTCCTTCTCAAGTAAGAATATGAATGGTTAGAGGAGTCTGTTGTTCAGTCCTGGTCTTCAATGTTTTGGTGACAGAAGTTGCTTTTTGTCACCAAAGATTTTCTCTTATTTCCCTGGGTAATATTCTGGTTCTTGATTCTCCTCCAGATCTGTGTGAGATTAGAAATATTCCATTCTTCTCCCTGTTCCTTTGCAGTCTTATCCTCATGCTTTTTTGGCTGCTGGTTTAAATCCATTTTTGTCCCCATGCTTTATCATCGCTCAGCCCTCTTGTCTTCACATTTTCATATCTTCCTCAGTTTCAGACATTTTAGCTGGGGTTTTCCCCTTGGTTATAAACCCTGTTGTTTCCAGATCCAGCCATTTCTTTACCAGATGATCCCCCTTTGCTATCCCAGCATGTTTGTGTCACCTTCAATTCATTCAAATTGATTTACAAATTTAGTGTAAACCAGCAAAGCCCAATCTTCCTGTCACCTAAATAATCTCCACCCCCCGCCCCCCATGTAACAAACCCTGAACTGACATGCAGCCACTGGCTCAAGGCCAGATAGACAAGGTTTCATGTCTGACATAGCAATGTTGGCAGCCTGTAAGCCTTGGCTTTGTTCCAAAGGTGCACTGGGTTTTCAGTGGACACAAGCTTCTGCAGTGAGGATATGCAACTTGGTAAAAGCAGCCACGTGTCCGTGTGCTCACTGATGCAATCCTTTTAGTAACTCTCCATCAGGGGCAGGTAAAATATGGCCCACGGGCCAGATCCAGCCCACCAGGCCTTTCTATCTGGCCTGTGGGGCCCCTAACAATTTAGGAAATTAATATTTACCTGACCCTGATTGCCTGTCAAAAATGACAGGAGCCAGGGGCAGTAGGACCCAGGAGGAGCCAGCAGCAGAACTAAACAGCCACACCAGCAAGTCTGGCACTGCCCCTGCCTCCCTACCCTTGCACCCTGAGCCCCAGCCGGAAGCCCCTGCCCAGCAGGGGCTTCTGGAGGCTTCTGACCTGGGACTGTTCCTGTCTCCCCACACCAAGAAAAATACAGATAAGATGTAGGGTGGGGAGGCAGGGGAGGACCATGTGCAATTGCCAGGCTGGCTTCTGCGGTCCCAGCACTGCAGCTGGGAACCATGTGGTGCTGGCCAGCTGCTGGGAGGGCAGACAGGGAGGGAGTGGGGAAGGGGCAGCAGGCTGGGGGAAGGGGCAGCGAGCAGGCATGCAGAGCACAGCAACAGCTAAGTGGGAGTGCAGGGCCCACACCAGTGCACTGGGGCCAGCACCAGTGGGGCCCAGAGCAGGGCAGCAGAAGCACAGGGCCCTGGCTGGCAGGGGCTCTGTGGAGCTGTGCTGGCATCCTCCTCTCCCTGCTTGAGCAGTGCAGCCTGGCTCCACAGAGCCCCTGGCAGCCCAGACCCCACACTCCTGCTGTCCCACTCTGGGCCATGCCGGCACTGGCCCTGGTACACTGGTGTGGGCCCTGAGCTCCTGCACAGCTGTCGCTGCACCCCGCGTGCTGCAGCCATTTCCCCACTCCCTCCACTGCCCCACTCCAGCATCATGTGGTTCCCAGCTGCAGCACCAGGACTGCAGGAGCAGCTGGGATGTGGTGCCAGAGTGGGGGGGGGGTCAAATGAGGAAGTGACAGGAAAAGGACACCATTGGCAGATGGGAGGCCAGTGACAGCGAGCAGGAGCACAGGGCTTGCACCAGTGTCCCGGGGCCAGGAGTGGCAGGAGCGCAGAGCCTAGGCTTGCAGGAGTGCTGGTGGGGGCTCTGCCTGCCGTTGAGGGGGCAAACTGTGGGCAAACCCTTCTCCTCCATGCAAGCCATGACCCTCCCCAGCCACCCTCCCCCTGCACACTCACAGCTACCCACAAAACCCATACCCACCCCCTACACACACACCATACCTATCCACCCCCCACAAATCACACATACACACCCTCCCCTACACCCCAAATACCCACAAACCTATACCCACCCTCCCACCCACCCCCTCCAACAATATACAAGAGTAAGACTTCATTTTATGCTATTATACTATCACCTCTATGTACACTACACAAACACATGTAAATCAGGACAAAAATATTTTTTTTAATGACATTAATAAATGTTGCATTACATGTTTGATTTTTAGAATCTAATTTGGTATTTTTCTGGTTCAGAGATGGCAAAACCCCTTGCTGAAAGGAGTAATTCTGGGGGACAAGGGGAGGGACTTCTGGTGGCAAAGGGCAGGAGCTACTGGGCAGGACTTCTGGTCCCAAGATGGTGACCAGGAGGGGGGGCACCTGTCAAGGGGTGGGGCTACCCATGCAGCCCTCGATGGCTTGCCAAAACTTGGTAAGTGGGCTTCCATCCAAAATAATTGCCCGCCCCTGCTCTATGTCAACAAATGTTATGGTAGCAAAACCACTAAGTGTCAACATGGCTTCATCATTTGACTCCATAGCATATGTAGAGTTACAGAAAATTTTCTTAAGAAAAGAAGAGTGTTCACAAGCAGTTGGTAAATGTCCTTGAGCAGCCAGTTTTCCAACAGAATACCCTGGATACAGAATACACTTTCAGTGAAGTGAGACTCACTTTGCTTGTAGTGAATCAAACAATTAGTATTTTTTTTTAAATATGAAAGCCATCATCTATGCCCTGCCACTACAACAGCATTACATCCTATGCCAGCTGTAAAACAATTATTAGTTCCATACTTATTTCTTCTTTTGGTTATAGTATAGTGCATATACTTTTCTTTGCAGTATTCTACAGTTTCACTTTTTAAAAAGGTTTTCATACATAAATAAGGAGTTCTTTTCAGTAGAAA
Source organism: Alligator mississippiensis (assembly GCF_030867095.1). NCBI lineage: Eukaryota > Metazoa > Chordata > Crocodylia > Alligatoridae > Alligator > Alligator mississippiensis. Next base: position 96,054,477 of record NC_081826.1, on the reverse strand, counting down.
TGGACAAATTAATTTGGACCCTACAGTTCAGACACAGGTTAGGGCAGGAATGGGCAAAATATGGCCTATGGACTGGATCCAGCCTGCCAACTGATTGGATCCAGCCTGTGGGCAAGTGCCCGCCAATTAATTGGCTGCCAATGCAGCACTCTGCGTGGGGTCAATCCATGCCGATTCCCACCCGAGACAGCCTATGCCATGCTCCCGCCCACACCTCCAATGACCCTGCCCCGGCTCTGGCTATGGCCACCATGTATAGCTTCCCAGCAGGGCTGCTTCCGGTGCAGCTGCAGCTGTCCAGGTAGTGCTCAGCTCCCTCTATCTTCAGCAGCTCCTCCTCCTCCTGCCCCTGCTGCACTAATTCAGCAGAAGCTGCAGCTGGGTGGCTTCTACCCCAGCATGAGGGGATCCAGCTCCCAGCCACCTTCCACCCAGTTGGCCACCCACAGGTGGCTGGTCATTGCACCAGGCAAGCAGAGTGAGTGGAAAGTGTCCTAGAGCATCCTAGAGCTGGAGCTCCTCCTGGGGCAGGAGTCACCCACTTATAGTTTCCCCCCCTGCCATGAATGGCACAGCAGGGCAGGAGGAGAAGGAGCCACTAGAGGTGTGGGGAGCTAAGCAGCACCTGGGTGGCTGCAGCCACACAAGAAGCATCCCTGCCAGGAAGCTGTGTGCACTGGCCAGGGCCAGGGCCAAGGCCAGGTCTAGGGCCAGCGTCAGGATGGTCGTCCAGGTGCTGGCAGAAGCGTGATGCGGGCTGCTTCAAGCAGGGCTCAGCGTCCTGCAGAGCACCACAGAACAGCCATGAGCTGGTTGCAGGGGGGTGGACTGCAGCTGTACCTGCAACACCCTGGTGAGCTCTGCTACATGAGCCCTCTGCCCCCCACCCCCAGCTAGGGTTGCCAGCCCTTCCAGATTGGCCAGGAGTCTACTGGAATCAGCATCAATCTCCCAGTAACTATTGAAAGCAATCTAGGAGATTAATATTGTGAATGGGTTGAATTGTACAATTAATGACATTACATCATGTTGGGGAAAAAAATCTCCTGGAGTAGCTTCAGTCAGAGTTGGCAACCCTAGCCCCAGCCAGCTCCTGGGACCTAGCACCGTGTCACCCCCTATACATGCGCACATGCCACACCTCCTCCGACACCCCCACATACACCTCTTCCCACACAGTACACAAGAATTAGACTTTACTTTGAGCTATGCTGCAATTGCCTCCATATACGCTGCTCAAGAAAACATAAATCATGAGAAAAAAATGTTTTGAAATAAAATGTAAATATGTTATAGTAGATGTTTGATTTTTAGTCTATGATTTGTTTTTATATAATTTGTTAAAATTATCTTTCTGAAAGATTTTATGTGTACGGCCCATGATAGCTCACCACAACTCAAATGGCCCACCCCTTGGGTTAGGGGGATTTTTAGTCCTAGCGAACTGGAACAATAATTGCCCACCCTTGGGTTAGGAGGATGTTTGGTCCTAGCTAACTGAAACATTATTTGTCACAGAAATTAACTACAAGTTGTGGTAGCTGCTACTGCTGTCTGGAGTCTCAGTGAAGTAGCAGTTTGCAAGGTAAAGCAGGAGGATGTGATACTCCTCAACTGTATCTGCCTCTCCTAGCCATCTGCTAATTCTGCTATCTCAGTTTACCTCTAGGTCAACAAGGTCTCTACCAAATTTGCCTGATTCATTATTTTAAGCTCATTCTTGTATACTTTTCCACCAGAGTAAATGTGTTTGTATGTGTGGAGAGGGGTGTTAGTTGGTTAGTTATATTTTTTAAACCATTTTTACAAGCAATGAAATCTTTTCACATCACTTTTATGCCTATGAGGTTTGGCTTTGTTTCGATTCATCCTCTCTTCTCTAATACTCAACTGGTCCCTGAAGGAGGCCATCCATGCAAATAGACTCATAGTTCCCAAGGTATCCATAGTTCTGGGGCTCATAAGCTGATTGGTAAAAACTGTTACCTGTGTATGAATGTTGACTTTTCCCTTCTTTCTTTCACTGCATTTACAGGGAGCTTTGCAGTTTCTAGAAAACTATGGAAAAGAAGATATAACTATAGCAGATCTAGAAGGAAATTCAAACTCTTTGTGGACCATCAGCCCTCCCAGTAGAAAAAAAATGATAAAGGATCTCCGGGATTTTTCTGCTAAATTTGCTGTTGTTCTTTCATGGAGTATTCAGAGGTAAATTAGCATGACCACAATGATCCTAGGAGAATGTTTGTTTGTTAGTGTAGGCCTGGTGGAATAGTAAAAGTGTACTGCATTTCAGTCTTTGACTTGCTTGTTTAATTTCCTATCCAATTTGCTCATTCTGAGAATGAGTGGCTACGAGTAAGCAGAGGGGAGATTGGAAGGGACTGGTTTTTGTCATTTAACTGTAACCTCTCCTATCAATTGAAAACAGCATTAATAGATAATAAATTTTAAAGGCAAGCTTACCCTAGATCTCCTCAGTCAGAAAACTGGCCAAGCACCTCCAAGGTGCAAAAGAATTAAAATATAGAGACCTTCCAAAGTTCAACATGAGCAAGTTCAGTAAGTACCTGGGGAAAGTGTGGGGAAGGGAGAAATAAGTCTGAAAATAGGTCTGAGCTTTTCTACCCACAAAATAAATTTATCATGCTTATTGTATAATGAATTCTATTATGCAGCCTATTTAAAGGACATGGCTTCACTTCTGATTTGGTTGACTTGGCTGACTTGACCTCTAAGGATGCTTGTACACACCATGGGGGTTTAATTCAGTTTAGTTCTCCCTAATTTGAAACAATGGGGTTTTAAAAACACCGTTTCAACTTAAGCCAAACTAAACCCCACAAGGGTGGGGGCCCAATCCTTAACTGTCTCTCTGGTAACGGGACAGGGGGTGAGCTGCCAGCAGGCCGAGTGGTCCTCGAGCTGTGGGGGGGGCCAGTGCTTCCCTCCATGGCAGTGGCAGCGCCCCCCAGGCAGCACCCGCCTGCTGGCACCCGTTCTGGGCAGTCCTGGGGACACCACAGGTGTGGAGGGAAGCAACAGCCCCCTGCAGCCTTGGAGGGAAGCACTGGACCCTTGCGCAGCTCAGGCAGGCTCTGGGGAGAAAAAAAAAAGATCAAGCTTGCCGTTTTATTTTTCTTTTTAGTGGAGGCTACCTGCACAGGCTGCCGCCGGGTCGCACAGCCCCTGAGCTGCACAGGGCCTGGTGCTTCCCTCCACAGCTAGGAAGCACCAGGGTAGCAAACTAAAACACCTTGGAGGTGTTTTATCTTCCTGCGTACCAAAATCATTTAAAGTGCAATACATTGCTGAGAGTGTAAACAGCAATGACATTAAAGCATTAAGTGCCAAGATTGTAAACAGCGACACCATTAAAGTAGTGCAAAAGGGCATTTAGGCCACTTTAAAGGCCAATTTTGTGGTATGTACAAAGGCCCTAAGTGCCAAACTTAAGATTGTTTGTAGGGGACTGATGTTCAAACACTACTCAGCATCTGTAAATAAGGTTGTCTAAATATGTTCTCAATGGGAATCCAGAGAGTGATAAATATGAATTTTTTAAAATTGAGGTTGAAGCTTTCAGAGGGGCTTAAGAGAGAAAAAATTATGTACAATTGATAGACTAATAATACCTTCTGAAGACATCATTCTCATTAATATTTATTCAAATTAAAGGCCTTGAAGGAGAAAACCTCTAAAAAGTAATTAGTTCTCTAACAGAAGTTTTACAACCTCATGATGCAGCGGTCAGTCCTTCTCTTCTGTAAACAATTTAGTGGTAAAGCACAAGATGCTACACAGTTTTTTGTGAGATGCCTGCACGTTGAGAACCACCTTGAAGTAAATGGGCACTGCTCCCAATCATTATCTTGTGGCTTGTGTCCATGTACACTAGGGCTAATACATTTGGTCTCTGCATGCAGTTTTCTCTGCTAAGCTTTGCTGTGGGTTGGGAGTCTTTTGTGAGTGCTGTGCTTCAGAATACACAGATCTGTTCAACAGAATATTCTGTTATTTTCTAAACCCAAACTGGGACCTGGGACTTCCATGGACCAAATCAAAGGCTAACCCAGCAGTATTGTGAATAGCAGAAGTGTTGCAGTGACATGCCTACCTGCCCTTCATAGTAACACCAAGTCCCAATAGTAGCATGTGTGCAGGTCTTATAGATGGACATAACGGTGTCCATCTTTTTGCAGTTACAGTAATGAGAGTCACGTACATCAGTAAAAAGCAAAAATAGGACTTGACGTATGTCAGCATCTTCAATTTAGGTGTGTGGGTTTGTTTAAATCCTTCATTTTTTTTAAGCCTTTCATATTTTAGTGGAATTATAATTGTCTTTTAGGTAGGCCTGCAATTCATTTTTAACACTTTTGTGCTAATTGTGCAGTCATGGTCAAGAATAGTAGGTCTGCAGTACTTAAGTATCAAACTATGAACTACTGTTGGCAAGCCCCTTGTGTATCAAATGCAAATATGCAGCTTGCTAAAACAGGAGTTTCATTTTTGAGTGGTCTGACATCGTGCCTCAGTTCCTGAGTGCTAAACTTGAGACACCTCAAATAAACAAGGAGTTTTGAAAACTTAGATAGGGGTCTAAGTGGGGAAAATCCTAGCCTTAGGTTTTAAAGACAAAGTTGTTCATTTACCAGATTAATAGTACCAGTTTCAGACAATGTCTTCATTAATATGTGCCTTTAAAATATGGAAAGCCATCATCTATTAGGAGAGGGCAGTGTCAGACCACTACAAGGAACCCTAGGTAACCATGCTGGTCAGGTGAGTCAGGCACCTTGACAAGATAGAATAGCAGGGACAGAAAATGTGCAGTTGGCTTTGCTAACCAATTTCTGGGTCAGCACAACTCAGAAAACCCTATGTTGTTATGTGCTCAGATTCGTTATGTGTCTTCTCTTTTACCTTAGAAACCTCAGTCTTGGTGCAAAATCAGAAATAGCATCAGATAAGCTGTCCATTTATTTGCCAGAGGCAACCAGGGAAAAAATTGCAGCCATGATGTCTCGAGAGTCATTTGAAAATGTGTAAGTAATTTTCTTCATTTAATTATGCAACCATTTCAACTGGTTCACGTAACATCATACTTGAATACTCCATGTGTGAACATTAATAACTATTAAACAGAATAATCTGGAATGTATCTTCTGCGATCCCTAAACCAATGACAGTTTATGCCAGGAAGAGCATGACAGGGAATGAACTACACTATGCATGCCTTGTACATACATTCTCTCACTAAAGCATCTGCTAATGCCACTGTCAGAGACTGAATGACCCATTGGTCTGAGCCAGTGTGGCACTTTGTATGTTCTTAATATATATTCTTCTAAAAGTGAAGATTATTAAGCAGGTTTTGCTAAATCTATGCAAAGTAAATGTACAATATTGGCTCGAGCAAGCACATTAGCTAAAGTTCTGAGGAAAGGATCCATTGCTGCAAAGGATCTGTGAGAACAGTTGTGCTGCACAGGCATGCTTATGGATGGTCCATCTGTCCCCTCTGGCAAATGTTTCCCTGACAGGAGGGTTTGGTAGAGTCTTCTGCTGAAAATTCCTTGCAGTTTCCCAAAAGTCAAAAACAGCCAGGCTGTATATCAATAAGCTTTTCTGAAAGGTAAATTAGTTTGGAACAGACTCGCATTCTTTAACTGAGTCAGAATATTTCACAAGCTAACGCCATGACCTGTTAAACTACCACCTAGCTCCTTTCTCAATGACTGGTAGGAAGTAAATTCAGTAGATTTTAGCAACAGTAGCCAGATTCTCTTCCGAGTTGCAGCTCAGTCAATTTTGGTGTGGTTGGATAGGTGTAACTTGGAGGTGAATCTCATGCTAAGTGCCCACGTGGGTTAGAGTTCTCATTGGTTGCTAGCATTAAGTTATTAAAGAAAATTGATAAAGGAAAATTGGTCTGAGGTGGGCAGCATCTGTAGTAGTTTTGCCTTTTGTGTTTTTTCTGGCAATCAGAATTTGCAGAGTGGTCAAGAAGTTCTCTCCATGTGAATAACAAAGAGTATTGCATAAGCAAAATTGTGGCATAAAGTAACTATAGTCCACAGGCCTAACAAAATAGGATTTTGAGTGGGAAGCAACCTCATTCCATCTCTAAACATCTTTAGAAGTTAACCTTCATTGTTGGACAGAAGTAGGATATAGCTTTTCCAAATACAGAGACATATATGTATATGCTGCAAAGACATGTGGCTGCATATAAGGTTCTGTGGGTTTTAATTTTTTTTTTCTTGTTTTTGTAAATAAAATCTCTCTCCGCTCTCATGGTATGAAGTGCTTCTCAAGAGAGGTATAGAGTTCAAGTTGACAGTTGACCCAGTTCATGGCCACATACTTGCTTCAGCAAGTACGCTTATGCTGCCTGTTGGCAAAGCTGTTTAGCTGCTCAGAATATTATGTTTAGATGGCTGGATTTTGATCTTCTTAACATTGGTATGAACTGGAAGTAGAATACAGTTATTTACTGGAGAATGCTCTTGATTTCTCTAAGCTACCATCCGCTTTAAACAGGACAGGATGGGGTAATTCTTTTGTCTAAAACTAAACTGTTTCTGGATACTGAAAAAACATTTTCCAGCTTGGATGACTTTTCCCAAATGTGCAGGAAAGTACTTCTTCAGCAGTTAGCTGATATTGGAAAGGCTCAGATCATGCAAAAAGATTTCCAAAAACAATCCCAGAGAAAATCCTCACTTTCTGAATACTGTTCTGTTCTCAAGCATAAGCATTTCCATCAAATGTATTTCACAGTGTTTTCCTTTGAAAGGAAAAAAAAGAATAGATTTGAGTCCCAGTCCATCTTATCTGTGAGCTTACATGCATCAGCCTGCAGGGACTTTCTGGAGAGAGACTCCCTTGTGAAAATACAGATAGAAGGTCAAAAATCAAACTGTCAAAGACATTGGAAAGATGCCAGTCCAAACGTATGCAAGATCAGCATCTAACCCAAGAAACACAGCAGTTACAGTAATTGCCTTTTCAGAGTGGAATTATGTGCTACAACTGCCCCAAGGAAGATTTCCAAGTGAAAGCTCTTAGGTATAACAAGATAAAGTTATGGATTTTACATGTTTCCTGCAGGACCTTAGAAGATGTATATCCATACTACATCAAGGCACCTAGTGATTCTTTGGCAAAACCCATAAAGCAGCTACTGAAAGGTATGTAGACCAACTGGTGTATCTCTCTTACTAGCATGGCATATTTTTCCCATTGTAAAAACACATGGGGAAGTTTAGCAAATGGCAAGACTCTGCCAAAGAAGCCAGAACGACTTCCAATCATGACATGTCCATTGTGTCAATACAGAGAAGACATTGGACTCCAGCACTGGATTATTATGAGTATCAGGTCATGCCTCAGAGTATTAAGGTCATACCTCAGACAATGACTAACTTGCAAAGTTCTGCTCTGTCACTGGAGCTTCTAAGTGGACAATAATCCACAGCATTAGCACGGAGTTAAAGGCTGGCTAGCAGCACTGTCTACCCTTCTGAAGCAATGAGCATCCCTTCACCTAACTCCTTAGTTCTTGGTATTCAGAGATCCAAGTATGGCCCACTTCCAGCCTGCAACCTTAAGCAAGTCCTCTGAGCAATGCTCCAAGCAGACATCCTAGCATTCTGTTCCTGCCAGACAATGCAGAACAGTGTAGGGACAAGGTACAGGGACTTGGGCAGAGAAACTATCAGACCATGTTCTTGCTAGGGGAAAAACAGTGTAGAGCAAATGCAATGAATGCCTGTGGGTTTTACTTGGTCTGTGCTCAGCCCCATCATCTCTTCTCCACAAACTGTACCAGAATGACCACATACTACCACTCTGTGGCCTGTAGCCTAAGGATTACATCAGATTGTTCCCTACCAATCGCTTGGTCATGTAGCACACTCTCAAGTGTACTATCAGAAGAGTGCTAAAATTCCCTCTGGCAAGAACCAACGCATTTGCCCCTTTAGAGGCAAATGTCCACATAACTGTGCATGGGAATGACACTCTATGTAGAAGCAGATGAATCCTTCTGCATACCATGGCATAAGCTGTGGCTGCCGGTTGCAGCTCTGGTTCCAGTTAATCCTGTGTTGTCCAGTGCTGTTAAAGGCAGGTAGAGTGCATATAGAGAATGAGGCAATATCAGCCTATGGAGCGCAGCACACCCAAAAAGCACAAGATCTGGGGTCCAGTTCCTCCCACGCCTAAAACCTGTGTCTTCCGCTTTCCAAAAAGATGCTGTAACTGGGAGTCTATTTTTCCCAGACCATTCTCCATTCTTCCTCTTGAACTGGCCCATTGGGCAATGCTGAGGGGCCATGAGGAAGAAAATATGCAGCTCACTGGTTTGCAGCTCAGTGAGAGGTGGACCTTAGCTTTCAGCCTGAGCCTCTGCTTCCAGTGGGATAGAAACTTAACTTTCCCAAGTGCTATTCATCCATTTCATCCCATGATATGCCAAGCACAAGAGGGCCAGCATGAGGAGAAAAGCTGGACAGTGGACTGAGCAATGCCTAATCTGCAGCCAGGTGTTTAGAGCACCCTGCTAAAAGGCAGGAAATGCAAGTTCAAAGTGAAGGAGACCTAGAGCATTGCTCCCTGCTCAAGTGCCCTACCATCTTCTCTATTGGCCAAAAAAGTGAGAGGGCCCTTTTCCATCATGTCCACGCAGTGAAAAAGCATTCCAGTTTGTGCATAAGTGTCAAAACGTAGTTATGCAACCACAAGCACACATTTTGCTTTATGTAGGTACATACAGCAAAATAAGATTTAGCCAGAAGCTGCTTTGATAAAAAAAAGTCCAGAACTGTTTGATAGAACCTTCTTAAAATGGGTTCCAGGACTGTTTTAGTTTCATTTAATGGAAATGTTGGATTGCACAGTTACTTTTGTCCTTGGTAATAGGCATCCCAATCAGCCTGACTCATTGACTTCATGGTTTCTGTGCACTAACATATCTTTTCATCCCAATAGATGGGAAGAGGGACAACATCACAGTTTCCTTGGTCGAAAATAACTCCAGTGAGTGGTGGATCTTGAATCAGGTTGGAAAGAGATCTAAAACACCTAGACCCAGCCTTGAACTCTTTGTATTCAGTGACAAAGTTAGCCCACCCAGTCTTGGATTCCTAGCTGGCTATGGGTAAGCAATAACCTTTTACATAGAACAATAGCCTTGGTTATCAAAACTAATTAGAGGTGAATTTACAACTTTAATAGCTGTGTCCTAGAATATGGGGGCCTGCATTTCTCTTGTAACATTTGAAACTGCCATAAATATCTTGAAGAAAAGATCCACATTTGAAGGTGAAATCAGACCCTGGCACATAGGTACTACAGATTGTATAATGTCCATAGATTTTACTCATTCTACTTTAAAATAGGGCTGTCATTTTTAATTATAAACTGCTGCAAAAATATGAACCCCATCTCCTTCCTCAGGAAGGGAAAGCATTAGTCTCCCATATCCAAAATCCATATGCAGAAGGTCAGCTTTGGGAACGTCCCATGTCATTATCCCCAACCTCATCTCAGTAGAGAATCCTCTACATAACTGAGAAACTACAGATGAGATGAAACAGGGCCAAGGGCAAAGGGAGAACACATATTATCTTCCCTCACAACCCCACAGACAACTGATTATAGTCTGAGGCTTTCCTGCTGAGCTCCTCCACATTGTAGGACCAATTGAAGAAGAGCATCTGCCAGAGGAAAAAGTATTGGCACAACTCCATTGATATTGAAAGAAAAGGCAGGAGACCCTGGGCCTGTTAGAGAGGTACAGATGACCTCCAGTGTCCTTACTGACCATTTTTTCAGGGTGATGTCATTTCTGGGTGGAGAAACCCTCGCCTTTCTGCAGGGAAGCAAACCATCATCCCTTTCTCCTGCTGAGTTGCTGATTTGGCAACTTCCTTTAGGAAATCCCTTGGAAGGATTCCCACAGTAGGTGGGATTTTGGCTCCCCATGACTTTATGGCAGCTTGTACACCTGACGGGGTTTAGTTCTCTCTAAACTGAAATGGTAGGTTTTTAATTGTGTCGATGAAAAACCCACCGTTTCAAGTTAGAGACTTCCATCACGTCACAGTAATAGCTATCGGCTCACCTACCTCCCCCCTCCACCTGCTGATGTGGGCAGGCTCCACCAGAAAAAAAAAAGCAGTGACGGGCCCGATCCTTTTTTTCCCCTCAGAGACAGCCCGCCTCTCCCATGGCTGGGGGCAAGCTGCCAGCAGGCCCTGAGCTGCAGGGGTCCTTCCATTCAAGGCAGCAGCGCCCCCCCGGGCAGCACCCACCTGCTGGCAGCTCACCTGGGTCGTCTCAGGAGGTTTTTCCACCATGGAGGGAAGGACCTGGGGCCCCCGCAGCTCAGGGACTGTTTGACTCGTCAGCAGCTTGTCCCGTGGCCATGAGAGATGTGGGCAGGCTCCAGATCCAAAAAAAAAAAGGATCAGGCCCTCCCCACTTCTTTCTTTTTTTTTCTCAATAGATCCTGCCTGCACAAGCTGCCGCCGGGTCGCCCAGCCCCTGAGCTGCAGGGCAGCCTGGCCCTTCCCTCCTCACTGGTGGCACCCCCCAGGACTGCCCGGGTGGGGTGCTAGTGGGTGGGTGCCACCCAAGGAGAGCCACCTCTGCAGAGGGAAAGACTGCCACCCCCGCAGCTCAGGTCCCACCAGCAGCTCACCCCCCAGCCATGGGAGAGGCAGGCAGGCTCTGGGGGAAAAAAAAGATCAGGTCTCTCGCTGCTTTTTAAGTTGTTTTTCTTGGTGGAGCCTGCCCGCATGAGCTGCCTCTGGGTCGCACAGCCCCTGAGCTGCATGGGGCCCAGTGCTTCCTTCCACGTTGGTGGCACCCCGCCCCTCCCCCCCCCAGGATCACCTGGGCAGGGTGTTAGCAGGCAGATGCCACCTGTGGGGTGCCACCACCATGGAGGGAAGGTCCGGAGTTCCCTGCAGCTCAGGGGCCTCTTGGGTCACTAGCAGCTCACCTCCCCTCCCACCCCCCTACCCCCACCCCGTCTGCGGGAGAGACAGGTAGGCTCCAGCACCTCGTGCACCATCCTGAGACTCTTGGGAATGGCTGGCTTGCCCCTTGGGCAGTACGGCAAGGTGGCAGGAGGGCAGCTGGGTGTGCTGGCGATCAGAGAAGGTGGTGGGGATGGATGGTGCATGGGGTGCTGGAAGGTCACCAAGCCCGAGCTTTCCTGAGCACATCTGGGCTTCCAGCACCACATGCACTGTTTCAATTTGCTACGTAGTAAACTAAAATACATGGGATGTGTTTTACTTTGCTACATAACAAGGTAATGTAAAGTAAAATATGCTACCACATGTGTACAGCGTGATGAAATTGAAATGAAATACACCACCACAGGTGTAAACAGTGATACCATTAAAGCAATGCAAAAGGGCAATTAAGCCACTTTAAAGGCCAATTTTGTCACATGTAAAAGCGCCCTATATGCATATCCATTTAAAAGTTTCTGAGAAATGTTAAGTTCCATAGGCCACTTACTTTTGCAACGCAGTTTTTAGTTGCTGGAGTTTCTAATCTGTATTTCATCCAACTCACACAAACTTACTTCTAGTCAAGTTTCAAAAAATCTGTCAATATCTTTGTTTTATCCTTGGAGTTACCTCGAGATTAGAAAGCAGAATTGACCATTTTCATCTCTTGCTTTGCAGTATCATGGGACTTTATGCCTCAGTTGTCCTGGTGATTGGAAAGTTTGTCCGTGAGTTCTTCAGTGGGATCTCTCATTCCATCATGTTTGAGGAGCTCCCAAATGTGGATCGTATCTTGAAATTGTGTACTGACATTTTCTTAGTACGAGAGACTGGAGAACTGGAACTAGAGGAAGACCTATATGCCAAATTAATATTCCTCTACCGCTCACCAGAGACTATGATCAAATGGACTAGGGAAAAAACGAATTGATCTCTGGCATTTCACTACAAATCAAGTTGACTTCATCTGAATTTAAACACAAAAGCACAATATTCTCATAAGAGCTCATTCTTTTCTAGTTAGGTAGCAGTGATTTTTCACTGATGGAATCCTGGAAGCTACATCTTGAGGAATCCATGCTGCCTTTCAAATTAAGGATAAACGGTGAAGAAGGTGTTTGATTTTGTTTTTTTACAATGCCACTCCTATAATCTGAGGACCTTGCTTTGTAATTTAGTGAAGAAAATGTTTTGCATCCATGTCTGGACTTCTAGACATCAATTCGTACCTGTAAAGAGCAAGGAGTGACCCTGCAGATGACGTTACTGTACCTTCTTCACATGTTCAGGAGTGATATGGTTTGGATTGTGCAATATGCTGTTATATGTCACTGACTTCCTAGCCACAGTAATGGGAATCTGACTAGCCTTCAGGACACCCGAAACAAAATGCCAGAGTGGAAGCTGAAGAAAATCTAGCCATGCCCATTTATAAAAAAGCTGAGGTTTCAAAGACTCTGTGGACAAGCCTCTGTCAGCAAAAAGAAAACAAAGTGACAATTTCTTTAACTGCCTTATTTTATTTGTACAGTCACAGGAGACATCTCCATGAAACATCAATGACTTTTCTCAGGAAAAAAAAAATCAATGTTTAACTAATGGCTAGATCAATGATGGTGAAAAATTGGGATGTTCTGAAGGGCCACCCTCTCAAAAATGACTGCTTTCCCTTAGAGAGGAAAAGAAAAGCCAGTCAAAAGACATACGGATATGTTTAATTTCTTATAACCCTTTGAAGACTGAATAGTCTGTGCTTCTCTCTTCTCTCCACAACATGCATTTTCCCATTTCAATGATTCAAGGCAACAGTTTTGCTGTTATCTGATATTTTCCTTCCAGTGTTTCAGGTATACAAAAAATGTTTACATATTCCAATTCACATTTTTACATCCGAGACGGGTTTTTTAAGTTCCCAAATGTAGAAGTACATATGAGCTTGAAAAAATGGCCTTTTCTTAAAATTATTATTATTGATGACACAAATGGTTTGTTAGAGAACATTGTAGCATGAAAATTTATGATTGTAATGTAGGTTTCATTCCATGTTAAAAAAATGCAATTTCTGAGGGGAAAAACCTCACTGAGGGAGTAAGGTATGTTAAAAGGTTATACTGTGTAGTTTTGACTCAGTAATGACTTAAAATAAAGCACATGTTGCAAAGTCATTTTAGAAGTATTTTTTCCTCTGCCTTTTTACAGGAAATGGGAAAAGTTTTATATGGTTCAAAGTTATACACAAGAGTTAAAAGAATGCCAGTGAAAAAGATGAAGATCACATCATAGTAGTTAACTGCTATTGATTATATGAATGATATAGTCAGTCAGAATGCAAGTAATACAAGGCAGGCTTCCAGGAGATGGAGAAATTGTAGCTGTGCTGCCACATTTTCCTGCAGAGCTTTATGAAAACAACCGAGGTGAGAATGAATGAAACATAGTGCTTGCATGAAAATGTTGTCCGCTCCATTCTATCCTGCAAAACTATCACACTAGACACTATGAAGTGCAAAACAAAATAAAATTGCTTCATCGCACTATAACGAGAAAAGCAGTTAGGAGCTGGAACTCATTGGAAGGCAGTCCAATTTCTTACAAGCCACAATAGAAGAATATCTATTTCTATAGCTAGGCAAACCTTCTAGCACCTCCAGCCATTCCTCTAGGGACAGAAGACTGTTTCTTGCTTGGACAAAGGTCATCCTGTGAATCTATGAAGGAGGGAAAAAACATCCTATGCATGTGCTGGTTTGGCATAACAGGGATGATAATCTAACTTTTTTTATAATAGTGTTATCTTTAAAAGTGTTCACATTTTCTAAGACAAAGAACAGTGGAGGGGAGCAATGGGAATGACACATTATGTTTCTAAAGTGTACCTGCTGGTAAGGCTGCTCTTGACGTTACTGGTCCCTATTCCTTCTCCTTGACAAAAACGTTCTTCCTAGTGAACCTTTTTTTTTTTTTTTTTTTTTGCAGAATGAGCTGTCTAGCTCTTTGAACTTTCAAATAATTTGCTGCTTTTTTAAAAAAAAAATGGACAAAAATCTTTCCAAATAAAGTGTTTTTTCATGAACCTGTTCTTCTGTCATGACCTCTGCAGCCCAGACTCAGCACACATGCTAGGGCAACTGTTGTGAGTGCTACCTCCCAAAGCTGCAGAATTAGGCTGTTGTTTTGGCCTTATGTGAAAGAAAGGCCCTGACAACCAAGGCCAGAAAAACTACAAGCCCAATTTTGAGGTGCTGAACATATCGCAAAGTGGTGGGCATTCTCAGGATCAAGCCATGCGCTAGCCCCTGTTGTCATGAATCACATATGGTTCTGGTTGGCATGATTTGACCTGTACTGATGACAAGGCTCTTACCTTGCCAGAATGTTTTCAAATGTAGGATTGCATCAGTGACTGAGTTGAATGGAAGGGATATGTCTGCCTGATCAGAAGGCATATAAGATCCAATTGCTTCTTATTCTATGCTCTCTGGCCCCCTCCTATGTGTTTTGGTCATTACAGGAAACTTAGTTTTGAAGCAAGTACGATCCTAGATAAGACTAACAAGAACCCAACTGAGAATGGCAGAAGTTATATCTTATAACTGTTGCTGCTTGCAATTTTCCTGTAGGACTCAAGCTTTTATTAATTTATAAGCACCTGCTTTCATTTCTCAGTGTCAGGAATCAAGCTTTTTATGTTAAAATGTTATAAAAAGAGCTTCCAAAATATTGCACTTCTTATGACTGAAATATTTTGATGAGCTCTAGACCTGCTCTTGTAGAACATTTGGACTAAAATGAGGCTTTTGGGAAGACAGCAAGCCTCATAAGTCTGTGTAATGATAATAGTTACCAAGTCATATGCGGGCACATTTACATAAGACACTTAACTGCCCATTAGCATAGTTTACTGCGAAGTAAGCATGTGCATCTAAATGTGTACATGGTTCCTACACAGTAAACCTCCCTAAGCCTGAGTAAATTTGCTACCTGCAAATGCAAGTAGAAAATTTACTTCAGATTAGTAACGGCACAGTAGCACTTGTGTAGACACCTGAATGGGAGTAAAATCTGCTCCCAGCCAGCTGTCCACAAGGGGTTTGGAGATAGATTCCTGTCCCCAGGAGCTGCCTGCTGCCAGGGCAGCATCCACCACAGGAGCCCAAGTAGGGACTATGTCTCCCTGCCCTGGCAACAGGGAGCTCCAAGCCCCCTGCTCCAAGATAGCGATCAGAGAGCAAGGGCTGGGAGATAAGGATTTTTATCCCCTAGCCCCCACTCTGCCATTGTAATCACAGAGCTTGAGGCTGGGAGACCCTTCTCTCCCCGCACAGGCTCTGTGACCATGAGGCCAGTGCTGGGAGATAAAGATCTCCTAGCACCAGCCCACAAGTCACAGAGCAAGCACTGGGAGATAAGGGTCTCCTAGCACTGGCACCACAGTCATGGAGCTGGAGCTCCCTGCTGATGGAAGCAGGGGCGCCTCATCCCCACCTAGCCCTGTGAGTACAGAGGTGGGGGGGGAGCAGACTGAGGAGCTTGTGTCTCCCCCTCCTCCCAGCTCTGCACTCATAAAGCTGGGAGAGAAACAAGCCCCCCAGCCTGTTCCCCCTACCCCCCAGCTCTGGGCTTGTGGATCAGAGCAGGGAACAAGCTGCCCAGCCTCTGCCTGGCATGCAGGGTGAGAGGTGGGAACCGTCCTGGTCATGAACAGGTCCCAGCCCCATGCCCTGATTGGGTAATCAAGGCACAGGGCTTGGAAAGAGCTGCAGGGGTGGGGTAGGTCCCAGCCATTGCCTTGTCCGCTGGTGGGACAACTAGCAGTGAGCTAGAGTAGCTTACACCAGAGTAAACTTAGGCCAGATCAAATGCATGTGTAGATGCGCCCTACATGTTTCATCTCTTTGAAAGAAAAAACAGCTATGGAAAACTGAATGGTGCTAAGAAGTCAGGTTGGGTTTGTTTGAATTCTAAAAAAGATAAATTGGTCAGTTATTATTGTGGGCATCATCAGTATGTACATATTGTTTTGCTTCATTTTATTTAGAGGGAGAGAAAAAACATTTTGTAACCATTGAAGGAAGGATGATCCCACTTCTTGTTGCCTCCCCAAGTTTACTATTTCTCTTTTCAAAAATTCTTCTTTAATCACTATTCTCTGCCATCCCTTAATGAAGCTCAGAGGTGCAACAGTGGCTCTTGCTCCAGGATTTGAGGAAACAGTTTTAATTATTTCAAAACACACTTGTTGCTTTTAATGTCTTCTACACAATGTGCAATAAATACAATGAAAGGAAAAGGCAAGAACTCATGCCAAGAAATTAATGTTGTATTATAGGAAAAGACCACATAGACAGGACTTCTGCTTTGGCACTTTATCCCTTGATCTGCTCTTTCAATAACAAAATTCTGGTGCTCTGGTACCTAACACTCATTTCCTTTGAGGACTTGTCCTGAGAAATTTATTCCCTAGGCTTACTGCCCTCTGAATGAAATCCCTGTTATAGCTGAATTAGCCTTATTTTCATGCACAGAAGAATGCCTTCTGTTTTAAAACCTTGTATTCTTAGTTTCTCATTCTATTCCTTCAAACCACTTATTTTAGTTGACAACACTCGCCAAAGCCTGGATTCCTCTGTGGCTACTTCGGACTGTACTGGTTGCAAAAGGTAACCATCGGCCATAAGAGAGCACCTGACATTTCCACAATGCAGAAGTAGCTCAGGCTGCTTCCCAAGTTAGTGCACTAGCCTGATGTCACCAGTTTTTCCTAACTAAACCCAAGCTGTCTCTAGGTCCTTGCAACTGCCTCTTTAGCTGGACTTCACCTGTTATCTTCAGCCTTTCTTAATAACAAGTATTTATGTATAGACTGAGACATCTTTGTTGCCAGAAGGTATTTGTTCTATATGGAGGTGATTTTCCTCCTTAAGCGTGGCCCACACTAAAGGCCTTTCTTAGGGACAGAGTTACTCCAGAAATGAGCATGGTCTTGCTCATTCATCAGTGGTATCCTTGTAAAACAAGAATGTGCTGCACCACTGGCACTAGATGGCCACTCTGGTATGGTCTCAGTGGAAGGGCAAGACTGAAGGGACTCCACAGACTCATATCCACAAAAGGACTTTAGTGCTCAAACCTGGTACACTGCCCTGCTTCACTGTGGCTCTACATATAATTTAACAAGAGAGTGTGATGCTTAAGAATGGGATCCACTGAGGTCAGTACACTGTGTGGGAAGCCATAATGAAGTGCTAGGGACAGAGATGTAACACAACCCCCAACCACCTCAGGAAGGAGGCACCAGAGGCAAAACAGCTCATTTTGTAGCTTTAACTCAGAGATTGAACTAACCTTTCACCTACACAATCTCATTCTACATATAGTCTGAACCACAATAGTTAGCCAATTGCCTATTACTGTCTGTAGTACCTGTTCTGTGATTAAAACAGGACCTAAGGGAACACAGTTGTGTCTGGCACCTTCATCACCACTCAGATTAATTCAGTTTCTATTTAAAAAGTTAAGCAATGCATGAATCCAGTATCATTTGCTTGGGCTCTATCCAGTATCAATTGCTTGGGATCTTATTCTCTTGTTCTCCATGTGCATCCCATTATTTTAACTGCCTGCACACTGACCTGGTTCCAAAATAGCTTTTTGAATTAGAGATGTATAGCACAGTGCAAAGAGATACAAAAAGTAATAAAAGATATCAGATTTACCCAAAGAACCTTATCTGCCTGTGTCCTTAAACCAACACGGCTACAACCTATACCCATGAAAAATTAAGCTTACACTTTTACCTTTACTCAAAAGCCAAGTAATTTAGTGAATATATTTAACAGAATAGGTTTCTCTTGGGTAGAGCCCTGTGTCTATGCTGCTTGGCTCGTTCATTTGGATCCTCTTGTCTTCTTTTGTACAGAGGTTCTCTTAGATGCAGTGGCAGGATAACTATTAACAAGCACTCATTTTCTTGTGATGGCCATATTCCCTTGTGTTTAAAATAACTGGGCAGCACTCCGATGCATCCTAATTAGCATGTCGGAGCAGACTCAATCGAATCTGCTATGAGTCTGCTGGAGCGTGCTAATTTCAAGCACCAGCAGCCTCCGCATCACGTGTATGCAGCGTCCCCACATTCCAAAATGTTGGTGGGGCGCTTGTTGAATGAGGTTTAGTTAAAGTGCCCCCTGCCACCATTTTGAAGTGAGGGATGCTGAATACATGTGACACGATGGGCACTTTCATTAGAGCAGCTCTTGGACCTTCTTTGATTAAAGTGCTCCCCCCTCCACCTCAGAGCATGTATATAGATGCCCATTACATCTAATTGACTTTTCAATGGTTTCTGTTCTGCATCCTTTCAGGAGACAGCTTCCTGGGTGCCAGGGGATTCAAGAGGGGGAAAAAAAAGAAGTCTGACCTTCTGCCAGTAAATGGGGTGTACGATTTTGCACGCTCAAAGTTTGTCTTTTAAAAATATAGTTTATCATATTTGCAGGAAGTGACTTACTTTTTTTTTTGCCTTCAGCTTTGCATCCAGAAACATAGTAAAAAACTCCCCACAACTCCCAATAAAATGTTAATAGAAAAGTGGCTTCTAATTGTATCCATTCCCCATTTCTTAGTGATTTGGTTAACTGTTTTTACATCTTCTGATACCCTGAACATTGATTATAGATTTTTTTTAATGGCTACTGATTCTGCATGTCCAACTGGAGACATGTTTGACCTATTTTTCAGAAGTGCTGAGTACCTGCAACTGAAATCACAATTAATTGCCACTGTAATAAATCAGTGCTTTTAAAAATCAGATTGTAGGTACCACAAATTGGCTTCTCAAGATTAACAGGCACTACTGAGAAGTTGCCCTAAGCACTTTATTTAGGAAAACAAGTCAGCAAAGGTGCATGTTGCCAGTCATACCAAGTGTCAATCACTTAAGCTGCTGATGCCATTTCGAGTAACAGCATCATTACATGAATTTATTTTAAATAATGCGTTAGAGTGTGAGCTCATATTTATTTAGCCTGAACCTCTGAGTGACTTTTACTTAATGACTAACACAGCAAGGTGCTGCTGTTAGTTGAAGGCATCTAACTACGACCTTAACACTACAGGATAGATATATACAAATGTACCAAATGAAAGGGCAAATCAGCTACGGAGAGCAAGAGTTTAACCAAATTCAATTTCACTTTTTAATTTCTAAAAAATACTGCCTCCGCTCAACGTCATAATTGAAATAAAGAGGCAAAGTTTCAATAAGATGAAGATCTTTCTAGGAGCAAACTTAGAACCCCTTGGTCCCAATAGAAAACTCACATTGAAGCAAGTCTGAAACATTAGCCCTAAATTAGTTACGTTTCTCCATTCAGACTTTTAAAAAATAATCTCTGACTTAGGCAGTGGTTGTCTGAAGCGTGTATCTGATTTTTTGATTAAATGAGCCACGTTTCCTGTATTTGAGCTGTTTGTCAGTTAGTACGGTTCCTATAGTAGTTGTTATGTTTTTCTCTATAGCTCTGTCCTAGCATGTCCAAGTACGTAATGGGGGCCAGGATCCAGTTGTAGCACATTTCTTCAGTTCAAACTCAGATGTGTCTGTGTGTATATATGTATATATATAGTGCTACAGATGGATAGTGTGTGTGTGTGTGTGTGTGTGTGTGTGTGTGTGTGTGTGTACATATGCACACAGTAGCTTTGCTATCAGGGGGATCAATCCTTGTGTAGCAGGCTCACCTTTCAGAACTTGGGTTGAGTCCCAGGCTTGAGATCCTGCTGTTTTGATTGGTGGAGCCCATCCACCAATCAGGAGGCAGCAGGAGGAAGTCATGCCCCTTTCCTGAGGGGAGGGGGAGAAGAGCTCCCCTGGATGGAGACTGTAAATTGTGAGGCCCGGAAGACTTCAGGGGTGGAGCCCTGGAGCTTATAAAAGGAGCTGCGTGCCCAGCACGAGGGGCAGATGCGGCGAGGGACTCAAGAAGAGTGGAGCCAAGGAAAGCTGGGGAGATCTCCCCCAGTGGGCAATAGGCCCAAGGCTCCTGAAGCTGCCACTGGAGGAGCAGCCTTGGGAGTGGTGCGAGACCGCTTGGACTGTTGATGGCACACAGGGACAGTGCACAGAGACCTGGCCCTGGGAGAGGTGTGAGACTGCTCGGGCCCATCACGGTGCACAGTTCGGTGCACGGAGCCCAGGCTTTGGGAGCTGTAAGCAGTGGCTTGAGCCTGCAACCCCGGCAGGGCCTTGGGGGCTGCAGTGAGGCGGCTCAGGCCCCTTCTCCCAGCAAGCGGCCAGGTCCCATGGTGCGCAGGGCGGCTCAAGGGCCTGAGCCTTGGGAACCAGTGAACCGGAGACTGCTTGGGTTACCCATCCAGTGTGAGGATGGCTGGCTGGAGCCTGAAGGGCCCGGCCTGTGCTAAGAGAGCCCTCAGTGCCGAGCCAGGACATGGGGAAATAGTAGTGCTGCACGTGAGGCCCAGCACCCAGGAGCCAGCAGCAGTGGCGCAGCAGCTGAGAGGAGCTGAGCCCTTGGTGCCCAGAGCAGGACACAGGGTGGAGAAGAGCCCAGCAGCGCAAGAAAGGCCTGGAGAGGCATTGTGGCACAGGAGACCCCATCGAGCTGCACCCTGACCAAGCCACCTGAGGGGATGCGAGTCATTGAGCCCTTGGGTCCCACAGGGGAAAGACGTTTGGGGTGGGCAAACCCAGAGAAGGGGCTGGGTGAGCAGCCCCCCCACCTAGTCAAGGCCCTAAGGCGGGGGGGGGGGAGGCTGGTGCTTCCTGGACACCCCCCAAGGGACCCCATTGGAAGGAGGACTATCTCTTGGCATGAGTCAGGGACTATATTAAGGAATAGATGTTATTAAGATTGTTCATGTTTGCGCCTTATATTGTGTAATTGAAATGTTGTATTGTGATTTAGGTTAGTGTTCTCTGTGTTCTCTGTATATATATATGATATTTAGTTTTATGTTTATGTATATTATAACTTAATAAATTTTATATAGTTAAGAACTTTGGGCTTGGGTTAACTCTATAGAGGAAAGAGGGAGCTGCTTGAAATTCTGGCATCCCTCGCACAGCACCCCCTCCTGCCTACCCATCCCATTCAATTGAGAATAGGTGTACCTGGGTTACACTTGCATTAATAGTAAAGTTATAAAAGACACCCAGGAAAGTCTGTTTGCTTGAATGGCAAGCTATATTGTTCTGCTTTCAAAGCTGTTATAAGCATTACATTCTCCATTTACACTGCCCTGCTGAATTGTTAATTTCGGAAAGGGGCAGGAGAGGGTGGAGTTCTAGAGAGTGACACTTTTGTTCTGTTTAGGACCACATCGTTTGTAATAAAACTGATTCTCTTCTCACGCCACTGGAAGTAAAGAGCACCCCACTACCGCCAAGTGGTGATAGAAGTAGTGGCACCTTTAGTAGACATCTGTCTGTCTCTCAAAACAATAGAATTACACTGAGTGAGACATCAGCTCTCTGAACATAATCATTGCTAGAACATAAAGTGAAACTGGAGTGAAATTTCCATGGTATAAAAGCCTGGGCAGTGTATAGGGAGACAGTGAGCTAACCACACACCAGCGTCCCCCTCTCAGCTTTGCTCGTTTCATCTAAAGGAAAGGCAGGTGCCAGTACATTTGGAACCAGTTTGGCTGTAGGAGCTACTGGAGCAAAGGAGATCATCTATTTGTCTACCTTTTAGTGCTTCACTCTTAGACTGGCTGCCAACAAGGGTAAAGACCCCAGTCTATTCTATGATGGAGTGGACTTCAGTTCACAGGTACTTTATATATAGGACCTATGTATTTAAGTGTATATTGAGACTATATTAGATGTAGGTATGGCTAAATATTTAAATATGCATATACTTCCTCTATATTTTAGGTGGAAGCTGTCATTAAAACTTGATATTAGCCATTTTATAGCGTAATGAAGTGTGTGTGTGTGTGTGTGTGTGTGTGTGTGTGTGTGTGTGTGTGTGTGTAAAGAACTTTCTGCCAGCCTCTTTTTGATAGTAGTGTGTGATACTTTATATTGCTAAACAGCACATAAGAATGTCTTACAATTCAATTAGGAGTCCCTGAAAACTTTTTTAAGTGCTAGAACAGACAAATACATGAACTTTTCTCAGTTACTAAAGGGCAATTTATTTCAAATTGCATTCACTGCAAATAAGGGTTGATTGGTCCCATATAATTTGAAGGTATTCAATTGTATGGCAACATACAAGACCCAAGAAATACTTCTTAAAATATATACACACACATGTTTTTCTATAGGTCCTGTTGCAAGTGAATATGCTGAATACTCTGATTCTCAACATAATTCTTTAAAATGAGGTAACATCAGTATAAAGCTAGTGAGAGAAGGGAATGGGTGACCTGAAGGGAAACAGGATATCTACCCTGACACACCTCCCCTACAACGCTCCCAAATAATTGGACCACAGGAACAAGCTTTATTTTATTGTTAGGTTTGGGTCACTTCCTCTGGACCTAGACAAGAGGATTTAACTCTGAAAGGCTTGAGTGCAGAGAGGAGGGTGGCTTCATATGCTGGAATTGCAGGAAATCAACTACACAGGACTGTTGTGTCAAGGAAGTGTTTAGCTAATATCACATTGTCCAAGTCCCTGCTTGAATATTATGGTTCACTAATGTGCTCTGAGGCAGCATGTATGTGACAAGGAACACAGGTGCTCACTGAATAGATATGTACATAGATAGTATAGATATGAATGAACAGCGGCAAGTGGATTTTTGTTCTGTTTCAACTGCTAGCGTTGCCCTTGCTTAAGAGACCTACCCTGAGGTAAGGAGGCCAAAAGAGTGTGAGCGAGCTGTTTAAGGCTCTATACCTTTAAAAAAAAATTGGGTTTGGTTTTTTCCTTCTGTGAAAAAATATGTTTGGAATTTTCAAAGGAGCATCAGGGAAGTAAGCAGTCAATTCCCACTGAAGTGCCTAATCAAATAAGTAAAATAGCAATTTCAGATCTGGTTAATCTTATCCAGGAACCCCCTGGAGTAACTAGGAACAACGGCCACAAATTGATGGAAAGCTGATTTAGGTTGGACATTAGAAAGAACTTCTTCATGGTATGGGTTGCCACAATCTGGAATGGGCTTCCAAGGGAGATGGTGCTCTCCCCTACCTTGGGGGTCCTCAAGAGGTGACTGGACAAGCACCAGCTGACCCCAGTGCTCTTTCCTGGGGCTTTCCAACCCTACTGAGGTCCCTTCTGACCCTAACATCTATGAATGTATACTGAAAGTTGGGATGGATTGCTATGCAGTGTGCTGACTGGGGTCAGGCAGGTCCTTTATGCCATCATTCTGTTGTTCAGGATGAGGTTTTCTGTTTGCTATTGATACTCTGAATGGCACTGATAAATGTTTGTTATTGCCTAGCTCAGGTATCTTGAAGTTTTGATCTCCCTGTGATAGAGAAAGAAGCTGGGACTTCCTATTTGATCTTAAAACCCTTTAAGCCTCTGCAGACTGTAATTGGGCAAGTTGTCCTGTTGGAGCAAATCAGTTTATTTTAGGATTATTGTGGGGTTTTTTGCTTGATTTATTGTCTTGTGGTAATCCCCAAAGTTTTCCTTTGGGATCAGAGCCCTGTACTAAATGCAGTACTAAGGCACAAAGATTCTAGACCCGGGCCTGACAAGCTTACAGACTCATCAACACTTTTGATAAAGCCAAGACAAGGAATGTAAGGAGCTCCCCCTCCCCTGAAAGACTGAGGCCTGTGTGTGTCTTCTGGAGATTTTTATTCAGCTGTTATTGTCTTCTAAAAAGGGGATGACAGAGAAAATAACATTTTACCAAGAACTTGTGGTGCAAATAAGGAAGGCAAGGTCATTAGCCAAGAAGTAAGGGGTAAGAGGCTGAACAAGCAGAAGTTCAGAAGAAAAGCTCCCAGAGCTTTTTGGTTGGGGAGGGTGTGGAGGTAGGGAGGAAAGAAGTGGGTGTACAGAATTGCTAAGGCACTGGGAAGGGAAGGAGAGAAGCAGATTTTCTGTGGCAAAAGCTAAAGAGAAGGCCATGTGGTTTAAGATGGATATTTTGAACAGCTGGAAAAAGGCAACAAGAAAGGCTTTTAAAGTTGCATAAAAAGAGTAGAATTTGAGTTATGGTTGCAGCTGCTTAGCACCTGTCAGGTACTGGGAGGAGTGACAGGCAAAACTGGCTGCAATTTTTTAAGGTGACATTCTTACTAAAAGGCATTTCTGTCATAAGGTTTTGTAAATTCAGTTCATTTACCTGCAGATTGAGGATTTTGTTTCCATTTTGCAGACGTGGAGGTTCAGTGGTTTATAGTAGGCACAGGATGTAAAAAGTGAAGGGAGACACTTAGGACCATAGAAAGAGAAAATAAAAATGAATTGAAGAAAATTAAGAATTTAGACATGTCTAGAAAAATTTCTGCTGTGCTATTTCAACAACATAGGAGATCTTTTTAAGTAAGTGTTGAGAGCTGCCTGCCAAGAATGAGCAAACTAAATACAATTAGAGTCAGTAAGTCAATCAACCAGGCTCATTAGCTATCAGGTGGACTCCAAATACTTCTGTGTTTTTTCTTTCATATCCTCATGGAAACCTCTGAGGTGAAAAGCAAAAGGTAAAAGTTAGGCACTGACTTTAGTGTGTAATATCACCTCTCACTTGGCTTTAAGACCCATGCAGAGAAGGGTCCTTGCACTATTCAAAGCTGAGAAAGTGGATTAGTTTATGTCACAAAAGTGATTTTATTTAGTTTGGATACAATTGCAGCTAAACCTCTTAAAGGTAACATGGAAACACTTTAAATTCAGTGGTCCCAGTTACAGCGAGACTTGGCAACTGTAAACAGCAATAGGCACAAGGACACAAAAATTAGGTGATTGACTGCCATTTACAGTTCCCTACATTCAAAAATGTCTCTTGATGTTATCTTGTCCTTGTTATTCCAAAATATGTTCTTTGCAGTGCTGTGCTTAACTAGTATTTAGACCATGATGTTGATTCAAAATGTGTTCTTAGTTCTTTGTTGATGAAGTAATGTTTCTTTTGCTTGTTTTATTTTAAGCTGGCTCCCACAGATATGTCCATGCAGCTAAACATTTATGTATCTTCTACTACTACTCCCAGCTGAAAAATTGGTGTTGGTGTTGTTGGTTGGGATCCAAATTATTGGAGCCTAATTGCCTCCACCTACCCCAGCTCTTCTAACATCCGGTGCACTTCATTGACAATATGATTAAATAATGATTTTCAGCAGGAGCCATGGTGGCCAGTAATAGAGCAGCACTGGAGCTCAAGAACACATTTTGCTTTCCTTCTCTGTTTTCTGCAGGTTCCTAATTTCTGCAAACCAGAGCTCAATTCATGATATTTGGATTAGAGCCAAAAGATGAGAAGTGTTGTGAGTTGAATAGTAGTTCAAAGCAAGTTTTATTGTGAAAACCCATTTTCTACTGCTACATCAGATTTTAAGGGACTGTTGGAGCAATGAAATCTACACCAAATGGTACACATTTTAGAACAGTTGGAAGGGTACAGAAAACGATGTAGCAAAACTGAACATAGTGCAGAAAATTCTAGGATCATTCCCCTGTTTGGCAGTTCTGAGTATTAACAAAAACCAAGCGACACAAGGTGTTGTTCTAATAGCATTTGGCAGTGCAGTATCACTACTTGAAACTAGTTTTTCCATTTCAAGTTTGGAGTTCATTAGAATCTAAAGAAGGAATGTGGGAGTTGGGATGGTTGAGGTAGTACAGTAGTGATTTTGTTACAGTTCAGTAATCCCAAGTTTTCCTGGATAGTCCCAAATTTCTCTGCTATGTTTCAGTGCCCTCCAAGGAGTTTCTGAAGCAGAACTTCTGTCCCTAACTTGAAAAGTTGGTCCCAGATTGATGGAGAACAGGTTCTGTTTAGATATTGAGGATGTAGTACAATGCTACATGGTGCCACATAAATGTGCTATACTGCTTCTGGTTTGAGAGGTATCCCATGGCTACATAACTTTGAGTCTGATGATAGGTAGTCACATGCTTTTGTGCTTAACTGTGCCTCTAAGCAGCCCTAATTTGTACAGGTACAGAGTTGCATGAACACAGCTATACCAGCTACTTATTACCAGCTAGTTACTACCCTGCAGTGTCACACTGAAGTGGTTACATTAAGCCAAGGCAAGGGACAGAAATTATGTATAAACCACTTTAAGTGATCAGAAACTGGTTTAAGCCTGTAACAGGATGGAAGATAGGTATGCATAAACCACTTTCAAAGTGGGCTAAACTGGTTTAAGATAAACCTGGTTGGATTCAGTATCAAACTTAACTGATTTAGGTCACATTGGTTTATGGAACTTCTGTCCCAGATCCCTTCCCGATTCAGATTAACTCACAGTCCCCCAGCATCCCAGGATGCTTTGCAGCTCTGAGCTGTGGTATCTTCTCTAGTGGAGCAGGGACTGCCCTACCCCTCTGCTACATAGCCTGCTTCCTGCCTGTGTCCCTCAGCCCATGGTGGGGGCAGGGGAACAGACCCCCAGACTCCCCTAGCCTGGGTCTACACAGCATGCAGAGGGAGGGAAAGCCCCCATGGTGAGGGCTTTTTGCCCCTCTGCAGCCCTTCCTCTGTGGGAGGCAGCCCAGGGAGCTGAGAGGATTTCCCACCTCCCCTTCCCCTGAGCAGCTGCCACAGAAGGAAGGGGGGAGGAGTTCCCAAGGCCCCAGGGTGTGGGCACTGGGGAGTTTCCTCTACCGTGGCCCAGGGTCCCCTAGCTGGGTGCAGCCCTGGGGAGCTGAAGGCAATCCCCCGCCTCCCCCGCCCCCCTTCCCAGCTGCTGATTGTCTCAGCCACTGCCACAGGAGGGAAGGAGAAGGAGTCCTCCAGGCTACATGGCTGCCCCTGCAGCCCAGCATGGGGGCACTGGGGAGCCTCTGTCTTGGGGAGCTTCCCCCTCACCCAACCCAGGGTTCCCCAGCCTGAAGCAGCCCCAGGGAGCTGAGGGGAATACTTCTCCTCCTGAACCCCACAGCTGCTTGCCTTAGCCACCGTGAGTCTCAGGGATAGCCTCAGGGAGTGGAGGGAAATTCTCCCGCTCCTCCACAGCTGCAGGAGAGGGCAGGCTCCTGGCTTGGAGGACTTCTCCTTCCCTTCTGTGGCAGCAGCTGAAGCACTCAGCAACTGGGAAGGGGAAAGAGGGGAGTTCCCCTTGGCTCCCCAAGGCTGCCTGGGCTTGGGACCCCAGGCTGGGGGAAATATCCTGAGGGGGAGGCTCCCCCAAGATGGGCCAGCACCTGGACAGGGGGCTCCTCAACCCTCTGTGGGAGGACATCAGTCCAGTTGGTTATTGATTCAATCTTGGCATCTTAGAGGAAGCCACGTAGATTGAATCAATTCTGCCTTGGGCTTGTTGACTGTCTGTACTTAGCTAAAGTGGTGTAGACTATTTCCAGGGCAGCACTTCTGCCCTGCTAGATGTACTAGCCTGGTGCAAGAATCACCAATAAAATGTTTCTCTGCTTAAGGAGTTTGAGTCACTTGCATCATTGTATAGTGTATCCAATGGCTACATGTGGCAAATCCACAGACGGTTCAGGAAACAAGCATGTTGAAGGTTAGGGCAGGGAGCTGGGAGAGAGAAAAATCTGAGTTCTGGCCTCTGCTTCCCTTAGACTTGTTATTCATTTTGTATGACATAGTCATGAAAAAATGGGTAAATAGCATGGGGAGCTGTAACTAGGGGACAAGAGTCCCAGAACTCATGATTCTTTCCCTCCAATGGCCATGGTTAATTCACTACTTTACTGATATGCATAGTTGGTTTTCCTCAATTAGACTGTCCTTCTGGCCTCCTAACTCTTTCCCTCTTGGATTTCAACAGGAGAGTGTATTCTCATCCCCGCCTGGCCCTTGACCCGGTGGTTAGGTTACTACCAGGATGAAGGTTAAAACCCCCTAAGGGGGTAAACCTGAGTTTCCTATGTCCTGACCAGGTCCTATATCTAGTAGCCTATTTGGCAAAGTTGGACACCAACATCATGTTGCACTCTCCTCTTAGTTGAAAATAGAGGCAATGCAACATCTTCTCACTCCTACATTTGGGATCTGGTACAGAATTTGTGTACCATCCCAAGAGCCCTGGAATCAGAAGAGACGCAAAATTAAATTAGCTCCCTTGTTGGCCACCTTCAACCTCTTTTGACCACGTTAAAAATAAGTTTAGGCACCCAGGGTCTGTAGAAAGCCTCCATGAAACCTACTTAACACCCAGGTATTCAGGGTGTTTTGTGAAGGTTTAATATGATGCTGTTTGCTGAGATCTTGGTCCTTGTGTAAACCAAACTGTACTTTAAATTACCAATGTGATCAAGTATTGGATAGTACAACACAGCTGGAGGTAAGAATCTAAGTTATTGAAGGAGAGGAAAAGAAAGATTTCAATTTTCAGAATGTGATGCAGCTTAAGAAATACAGCCCATTGAGAACTGAAGCAAACTGACCAGATTCTCAGTGAATCAGAAAACATCTTTTCTTTCTTGTTGCTGACAAATGTGGCATAAAAATGCAAAAGAGCTAACTGCTTTAAAGACAATGGGCTATATCATTACTTTAAGGATAACAAAATGTCAGCCTACATGCAATTTCATTAGTGCTGAAGATACATTATGTATTGCACATAAACTTATCAGATCTGGTTAGTCTTGACACTTCATATTTTCAGGATATCATAAATTATATTTAATAGTTGCAAGCAAGTTAACACTGGTGATAAAGTATGCTTGGTTTACACAACGACAGAGATCTGAGATAGCAACATCACTGAGCAATGGCGAGAGGAAATGCATTGATTTAAAAATTAATTAAATTGTTATCAGAAGGAGGAAATAATAAGATGACCTTGTTTATGAAAGAAACACTAGATGTAAATAGAATAATTTAACAGTGAGGGCTCTACTAAAGTTCAACTGTCAAAATAGGACACTTTTATGTCAAATCAAATGCACAGTCAGAACCATTATTCACCTTGGGAAAATAGGGAAAATGTTAGTTCCACTCACTGGTTTATCTACAAACACTGTAAGTATTGCATGACCATCATGTCACCAAGTAACCTGGCTGCTTTGAACAAATCTAATATAGGCTCAGATGTTTCTGCCTGTGGAAAGTTGTTTTTCAGGGGTGAAGCTTTTTGAGTTGCTTGTAGTTCTGCTTTATACACTGTTGTTGTTCAGCCTCACCTGTTTTGCACAGCCAAGTGGTGAAACCCCTCAGCAGCACATCCCCTCTGCCACCAATACCACAGGTTCCAGGCATCACACAGCAGATATCAAATACTTACCTCTGTCCTCAAGGGTTGCTTTGTAGCAGGTGTTATAAAAAAAATCCTCTACAAACACATTAGGCTACGCTTTAGTTTTTTTATACTCATTCCTTCCAGTGCACTGACATGTCTCAGTAGTATTTGTTCTGGGCATTTGGTACAGTTCCCCTTTAATATTTTTACTGTCTCAGCTAAAAGTAAACACACAGAAGCATATGGTTTTACTCATCTAAAGTTTATAGGTAGCATTACTTCTATACTATGGCAACAGACACTACAGGAAAAAAATATATAAAAGGGTAAATGGGCAGAAACACAATTATTACAAGTTCTGTGGGAAGTTCAGCTTTCAAAATAGGTATTGCCATTTTAAGCAGAGAAGGCATTTTCAAAAGGGAGTTGCTTCTTCAGTGCTGTGGCCTACCATCTGGAAATTGTAGAAAATTTTGCCAGCTCTGAGCATATCATGTACTGCTGTTTGCTATTAATTCTAGCTTATGAAATGTATTGAGATAGAGATCAAGGATTCTTAGAGCTCATCAACTGTACAACTTTACTGCAATTCACTGAGATTTAGCCATGAAGAATTAGTCATAAACTGGAGAGTTGGCTCTGGCTTTCTAAAATCCTGCCATTGATGACCAAAGTTGAATTCAGACAACTGATGAAGACTCATTAGTTTTCCTGCAGTGTCCAGTCTTGCTTTTAGGAAGATATTATGATGGAGAAGAGGCACCTTGCAGATATATTAAAGACTTTCAATTTGACAGAGAATGTCAAGCAATGTGTACAGAACAATAATATGGCATATTTTCTTATGCCACCCTTGAGGTGAACTTATTTTATAATGTTACTGGACCTTGAATATGGAAAAAAAATCTTGAAAATTCCTTGCAGCTCATTTTTCATTTTGATAGACTTTATGAGCAAGGGCTTGCAAGGAATTTCTCATGTGAGTTGGACTGCAAGCTGCTTAAAGGAGGGATGAGGTTTTAAATGTGGTTTACAAAGTATCATTTACACTTTTATTACTGGCATAATTAAACCATTGACTCACAAGTGTTTATAGTTAAATTCAGTGTGTGTATGTGTATAATATATATTTATATTTATTTTTAATACATATATATTTTAAATGTGATGATAAGTTTGAGCAATTAAATGAAGTCAGGAAATTCAGGATCAGGGATTCCCAAAGCAATCATAACTCAGATCCCTTGCATATGTGAAACAGGTGACTGATTTAGATGCCAAATTACAATTCATGATTTAGGTTTCGGTTTTTTTATCCAAACTCTGACAATCATTTGAAGCTGAATTTAAATCAATTTCCTGAACCAAAATTACAAGAAGCTGACCACTTTTGTCTTGTGGAAGGAACCCTGGGAGCTTCCTTCCACCATCTCAGAGCTAGAGCCAACAAGTAAGCCAAGCTGGGCTAGAAAGGCTACCTATCAATACCGTTATAAGTTCATCTGTCCCCTGTATCAGGTAAAGGCTAATGCAGCCCCAGCAGAGGAGGAGACATGACTTGGAATCTACATAGGAGGCGTGGTAAGGACTTTATCTGCAGAGTACACCAATCCTGTATACTTCTTCGGGACTGACCAAAATAGCAATCAACTTCCTTCTGCTGAAATAAGGGGTCTAGAAGAAAACAATACAGTGCACATACTAAAGAGTCCATACATTTCAGCAGTTGTTACAAAACAGTCAACATTTGTCAACAGTTGTCAGCACAGCTGGAACTGTGAGATGGGAAGTACATAACATTGGGAAGTACTGACTTTTTGTTTAAATAGTTGCCATTCTTTTTTTCAAAAGTGCCATCCCTTCTCAAGCCCTCTCTTCTGGGCACTAAGCAGGCAGCTGTAGTAGAATTCAGCTTGTGGGACTCAATGTGCTTCCAAGCTTTTTCCTGAGTCTGAGCAAAGTCTAGCCATATTCATGAGTGCTACTACTCTTCAGCACTTCCTCTTCTCAAAGCTGGGCCAACCGCTTAAGCCCAGAGACTAGCTACTGGTTCCCCAACTAACTCCAAACTCCTGGGTACCCCATAAACAGTTACAACAAATATGCAGGTCTAAGTTAAAATAAAAACACCTTTAAGCAATTCCTTGTTTCAGTTTCTTTACCATTTCAGAATACCACCTGGAATTTAGGTCAGCATCCTTTCAGAGTTCTAGGAGCATACTTGTCAGGTTCATAGACGATGCGTAGGGAGGATGGGGGGGGGCACATGCCCCTCCTGAGAGTGCTGGCACCCCCGCAAAAGCAAGCACTCTGGCTGGTAGGGGGACATGGAGAGCACTAGTGCCCCCACTGAAATTTCCCCCACTGCTGTGCCGCATGCAGAAGTGCTGGCACTTCCACCGCTGCTGTGCTGACCAGCCACTGGGGGACCCCTGCAGTTGCCAGCTGGCTGCTGGGGGGGACCAATTCCACCCCCCTGTTGTTTCCTGCCAATGCCCCACCAGACTCAGGAGGCACCAATCGCTCATGGTCTGGTTCTTAGTTTCCCTAAATCAGAGGCCCTCTCTCCAAGCTCACTAAGTTTCTTTCAGCTGTTATTCATCCACCAGTTAGCATGTCCCATTTGCTATGAAATCATACCCCTTTATTCCTCTCTCCCAGATCCCTGAGCTTCTGTATTTTAAAGTGGCACAAACCACTCATCTTTTTCACTCTCTAGGGGAAATTCCATTCAGTCAAAGTCTACTTCTTTGTGAAGGAAACAGGTTTTACTGAAGATTCAGCCTCCATAGGCTGTATCAAGGTAGTGATCAAAGCTGTTAGAACATTTAGAGCGGGGGGGGGGTTGTTTGTTTAAGGTGATTGTATTTTGTAGCAAAAGGCTATTTTTTCAGTGTTGAGTAACTAGTTTTCTTCAAACTTTGAATAAAATAGGTATTTTATTCCTTTTTTTTAATTTATAATCCCTCACATTGGTCTTGCTTTAGACCTATCTGCTTTCTGCTCTTCTTTAACTGCACACGTCAAAAAGGTCAGATGAAAACAACAAAAATGTTTTAATTTTGTATTGAGCTTCCATTCTATGAGCAAATTAGACCTGAGCTTATGACTAAATAAAATTCTCAAATTCCAGTTTCCTGCCAGCATTAGTTCTAATAATCATTAATGACTAACCTAAACATTCCTCTGACTTAGAATAGTGTGTATAACATTAACATTTGCAGATGACACAAAAATAAGAGGGTTGCAAACACGTTGGAGGATGAGAGTAACATTCCAAGGGATCTTAATGAATTGAAGAACTAGACCACAGACAACAAAATGAAATTCAAGAAAGACCAATTTAAAGGTGCTGCATATAGGGAAGCAAAAAAAAAACCCCCAAACAAACCGCCCCAACCCCTTCCCCTTCCCCGCCACCCCCCCCCCAACCCAAATGCACTAATACATAATGCAAAAAGAGAAGAGGCTAGTCGGTTTGACAGCAGTATGGTGGAGAAGGATCTGGGGGTAGTACCACTTGTTAGTGATCTGCTGAATTATCATGTTTGACTTCAGGTACTTCATTTTAAATAGAAACTGGAAAGGATCTAGAAAGTAACAAAAATAAACAGGTTGTAATGCATGCCATGTGAGGAAAGACTGAAGGAACGAGGTACTAAGTCTGGTAAAAGAAGATGAAGGGGAGCCATGATGGCAGTTTTTAAATATTTTCCACAAAAAAAAAAAAACTGGAGAAAAATGGTTCCCCTTAGCCACAGAGAACAGGATACAAGGCAATGAAAATTTAGAACAAGTATGAGAAGAACCAAAATACTTTCCTACACCCCGATACGTTACTTTCTAGCAAAGGTTGAGTTCAAGTTCAGTACACTCACTGAAGCCATGATTGCATGGCTTTTGGTGTGTCTTTGTAACAGAGAACCCTAGTCCTGGTACTAGAAAGCAGGCTGGCCCCTTTAAGGCCAGAGTCTTCAGAGCACAGACTACTGGCAGAGCAAGGGTTAAAGGGTAGCCCTTCAGGCTCATCAGCTGGCTGGGTGCTGAGAGAGCTCAGGCCAGAGGTATACAAGCCTTGGGTTGAGCTAGCCAGGGGACAGGCATCCCAGGCTATGGCAGAGCATAGAGCTCCTGAATGCTCCAGAAAACTGGAAAACAGCTCTGCAGGCGGGGCACAGGACAGAGCGAGATGTGGGGTAAGCAGGTATTCTTCTTCTATTATTTTTCTCCTTCATTATAGCCCAGGGGCCTACCATTTATGTTGTAGTTTAAAACTGGCAATTTGGGTTGGGACTAAAAGGGAAGGTTTCCAGAGGTCCCATTAGTGCCTGAGAGGCATGCAATAGCCTTGAGCCCTGCCAGGGGCAGGTTCAAGGCCCAAGCTGTTACAAGCCCAGAGTAGGCAGAGAGAAAGAGTGCTAGGATATGGCTACAGAGGGCCCTGGGGCCGGAAGACAGGGTCCAGGAGCCTGATGTAAATGTGAGCTAGAACCTCAAAGCCAGGCCTGATGCAGTGGGCCTAGGCGAGATGGCCTAGCTAAAGTAAAGGAGCGGAGGCCAGGGAGGCCAAAGCCCTGATTACAGTAATATCTCCGAGGCATGGGGCATAGTGTAGGGAATGTATAGAGCTGTACTATTAGCCCTTCCCCACTGCGGGGTATTCTTTGGAGCAAAGACCAGATCTGGGAAGCCCTGGGGAACCAAAAGAAACATCAAGACATGGCAGATGAGTGAAGGGGAGACATCTCAAAAATGAATCGAAATAAAGGGGACTCTGGGGTGCCTCCAGGGGTTCTTGACCAGCCTGGGGATGATGCCCTGCTACAGGCTTTCACCGGGGTGGGAGGGGGGGAGAGGGAGAAAGAGGGGGAAAGCAGCATTGGCTCTTCATTGCTCGCATAAGTCACTTTTTTAGGTTTCATACAGATTGTTAGAAAACAAAAAATTGTTTGTATATAAAGCAGAATGGTTAAATCTCACTCACTTCAGAGATCTAAAGATAATAGCCCTGAAGGAAGAATTAAGTCTGTAATATAAGGTATTTTAAAATGAGCAAAAGAGACTTTTTAAAACCTATATTAGATGAATATTAAAAATCAATGGTGAAAGTGCAAAGATATGTTGTTCTCCCAGGGGCCAAGCATGAAACACTTGTTAGCAACACCACCGCTACCACCCTCATGTCACCAGAGATTGAAATCCCCACCTTATACACCCCCCATGGCATTATACATCGTCCCCCTCAATGGCCCAGTGCAACACAAACTGGTCCA
This sequence comes from Alligator mississippiensis, assembly GCF_030867095.1. NCBI lineage: Eukaryota > Metazoa > Chordata > Crocodylia > Alligatoridae > Alligator > Alligator mississippiensis. Next base: position 96,019,864 of record NC_081826.1, on the reverse strand, counting down.
CATTTTATTGCAAGATAAAGTGTCCAAATTCAAATGTGACATGCTCTCTGACCAAGAAGTGGAAGAGTTGGAGAGTACTGGCCCCCAAGAGCCAGTTTATGTGGCTTTTCAGCATCGCCATCTTGGCCTGGCCTAGCAGGAAATTGGCCAGGCAGATCATGTCCTGTGCCCCGCCTGCAGGCAGATCATGCTCCCCTTGGTTGCTCGGTACAGGATAGAAATGTATACTGTCTCAAAAAAGTTTAAGTCCAGCATGCCAAAGAGAGTGCTGAGGGCAGCAAGGAGTGGCTGCAGCCAGTTGCAGTCCAGGAAGGCATGGAAGACAGTCTCCTCTGCTTTCTCCTTGCAGAAATAGCAGACTACTAATGCTGCTGAGTCTAAGTAGCAGACAAAGGTGCCCATCATCAAGAACCCAAGCAGCAGCTGGTACTGGAAGTGCCACAGCTTTCTTGGCTATGGGCAGCTTGAACAAGGAGTGCTAGGCCAGGTGTGCTTGCTTGGTGTTGCTGCCACTAGATGTCATCTCCAGGTTATGTCAGGTAGGTGGTGAGGGCACAGCCGTGACGCACTTTGACTATCCACGTGTAGAGTGCCTTCCCAGACAGGATTTCAAAGCAGATCCCACTACAGTTCAGAGAGAGAGAGAAGGTCCTATCTTTTTTTAGACAGAGCTCGACAATAGGTTAAAGACAGAGAGGAACTAAATGTTAAATTAAAGAAAGAAGGATACTTGCTGAAATGTGGCTTATACTCACACTCTTCATTCAACAAGCAGATTCACAGTGGAGAAGAAGAGGTATTTTTTTTCCTATTTGGTGGCTGGAGCTTGTCCAACTGGGCTGGAGCTGGAGCCGGTACTGGGATTTCTAGGAGCTTAGAAGAAACAGTGCTGTTGAGATGAAAACACTCTCTTTTAGCCAAGAGTTTCTCTAAGGATTCTAGAGTAGATGACTTCCTCTTTTGGACCATTAAGCTGTATATTCCTACTTTCGGTGCTGACATAGTGCTTCTGTGACCCAGCCTCCTCTTAGTTAGTCATCATTGGCTTTTACTTCATTTATTTACAGACTGCATACTCAGAGTGATTAAGATAAGCTTCTCACTGATCTGGTTTATATGAGTGCAAAGTGTTAGTGCTAGTAGAGCCACAGCCAATTAAATAAATCACCCAAATGACTTCATAGAATTGGCTGGCAGTATTCTGTAATGAAAACAGGAGAGAAGTGTTTGTTTGCTGGATCATGCAGTGCACACACCAGCCAGCCCATTCGCTCAAATATACAAGTAATAGGACATGCCATAATTCACAAAGATAGGAAAAGGGCAGAGATCAAATAGACACACTGCTGGAATCAAATTTATCAGCGGCTACCAAAAGATAATGGCACAAATAAAACCATGAATGGATTCCAAAGATTAGATGGAAGATGTGGAAAGGAGTCTTTGTAATTCCCACCATGTAATTCAAGATGACAAGCAAGGTTGTGTCCACACATATGAACTGTAGGCAAGCTACAACATGGCTACTGGGTGGAGGAGGCAATTGTCATCATCAAGAGATCTATTGTATGTGGCTAATTCAGGTTTTGAAGTTCAATTCCTTTCAATTTTTTCTGTATACAAAAACAGTTACTTTTCTCCTTTCTCCACACAAGGATGGGCTGAGTCTCCCACCTCACACAAGAGATCTTGAGATTAGATTCTTTCCTGTGTAGCATGTCAGGAAGCAGGTCTGAGCCTTCCCAATTCAGAGATGAGCCCTAGGACACATGCAATTAAAATCTGCTACCAGTTATACCACTGGATCAGAGGCATACCATTGCATTTCTGCACCCATACCAGGAGGCAAGGGATAAGGGCAGAGCCACTGGGTGCAAAAGCAGACAGATGCACCAACATCTCCAGGAGTGGAAATTTGTTGGCTGGATTACAACTCCTCTAGGCTATTTAAGTGGCAAGGTGGGGCTGATCTTAATATTAGAATGTTGTCCTTTCTGCTTCCCATTATTTCTACAAATAAAAAACAAGTTTTATCCCAAACCTTTTTTAAGATTAGTGTATGTTTAGCTTTACTTATGACCTAAGCAAGAATAAACACAATTGGAATCATTTATATAACAATTTTAAAGCCTGGACGTTCAATGCTGATTTTTTCAAGACAAAAGAAATCACCAAGTCTTCTCAAACCTCTTGCCCAATAGGGAAAAATGTGCTCCTGGCACATTTGAGGATCTTACTTCTTCAAAGAGAAACATTGACAAAAAAAAATCTGATAGTGCTTCCCCACACCTCACTCAACAGAATCATCTTTCTTCCTTTAAACCCTTCGCTTAAGGTAGAGATATCCCTTTTCTCACTGTCACCTGGGAAGCAAGTCACCAACTCAGCATCTGCACGGGTGACTGTGCGCTGATGGGTCAAACATTTTTAAGCACAACAGAACCAACAGAGCTCTATCTGGCCATGAACAGATCCTCTGTCCCTCTCTGTGTCTACATACTAGGTTCAAAACTGCCAAATGTGTCTGCTTATCAGAAGGACTAGATGTTCTCCTGTGCTCCTTGGAAGTCAGATTCTGCGGTGACACCAAGAAGAAATTCAGTGAAGTTCTGGATGTAGTAGAAGAGCAATGGGGATACGTTGTCGTCAGTGATCCCTCACAGTTGAGGATGATCACTAGGGATCCAGGTTTTCCATTTCCCACAGGAAAATCAGAGTAAACCATGGGTTTCCCCACTTACTGGAGTAAAACACAGATTTCTCATCTTAGCAGAGATACCCACAGATTTTGCAGTTTTGCAATGAACTCCTTGCAGGCTGGCAGAGTTCCCATGCAGCCTGAAGGGGGGTGGGGGAGGGAGTGGGAGGAGGGCAGTCAGGCAAGGGGCGCCTTGTGCATGTACATTCACATGGCCCCAGGCAACCTGGAGAGCAGTTCCCACAGGTAAATTGGGGCGGGGGGGGCACAGATTGAGGCCCCCATAGGAAGGAAAGGTGGGGGGGGGAGGGAGTTGAGCAGGGCTAGGGCTGGGGCTGCTGCCCAGCCAGGCAGTGCATGGGGCTTGGGGCCTGGGTCCACAAGACCCAGGTACAGGGCCCTGGCTGGGAATGGGATGGGGGCCACAGGTGGCTTCTTTGGGGGGCAGGGGTGGGCTGGCTCCCTGCTGTCGCGTGTACTCCCAGAGGGCAGAGGGGACCCACACCCCCCCCAGATCTGTGCATGGAGTGGGGGGTGGGGTTGGAAGTGGAGGTGGGGGGTGAGCTACCACTGCAGGCTCAGACTCCCACCCCGCTGCCCTCCCCGGGGCCTCAGGAGCCTGGCATGTGCAACCCCAGCGCTGCAGGGAACAGTGGAGCCATGCAGGGATCTTCTTGCTGCTGCAAGCTGTGTACTGCCCTGGTGACACATCCTCCATGCACAGGGGCAGCAGGGAAAGAGACACAGGGTTGTGCCACTCACTGAAGTCCTGCACATGGAGAAGGCGTCACCAGGGGAGCGTGGAGCTTGCAGCAGTGAGTAGCTTTCCTGCACAACCACACTCTGCCCTGCAGCACCGGGTCACACCTGCCAGGCTGCAGAGACCCCAGGAGAGGGCAACAGGTTGGAAGCCCAAGCCAGCAGTGGGCAGCCTCACCCACCCCACGCACAGATCTGGGGGCCATGGGTCCCCCCTGCCCTGCCACTGGCCAGGCGACACATCCTCCGCATGCAGGGTTGCAGTGAGTGACACAACCTCACACCGCTTCCCCCATTGCCCCTATGCACAGAGGACATGTCCTCAGGGCAGCATGGAGCTCGCAACAGCAAGGCAATCCCTGCACACCTCCCATTCCCTGCAGTGCTGGTTCACACACGCTGGGCTGTGGAGACCCCAGGAGAGGGTAGTAGGGCGGGAGCCTGAGCTTGCAGCAGGCAGCCCACCCTGACCCCTACCTCGTGCACAGATCTGGGGGGGGTAAAGATCCCCCCTCCCTCCTGGGAGTGCACACTAAAGCGGGAAGCTGCCCCCCACCCCAGCCCAAGCCCGCAGCAGGCACCAGGGGGAGGGAAGGGATGATGAGCAGGACTTTGTGGTCTGCTCCGCTGCAGCAGCTATGGCCTTCTGCCAGGGGCAGGGGTCTCTGGACCCAGGTCCCTGGTTCTATAGCTCTGACAGCTGGAGGCCCCTTCTGGCAGGGCTGGGGGTGGGGGGCGAGGGGCACCAGCAGGGCTGGGGGAGGGACTGTGGTGAGGAGTGAGGGGCATCAGCAAAGCTGTGGGGGTCTTTTATTTTAAAAATGGATTTAGGGGGTTTTATCAGAGAATTTGCAATTTTTTTTTATCAGGGAAAACCAGGATCCCTGATGATCACTCCCATGGATTAAGAAAAGGGTTGTAAATGAGTCCATTGATGGCTAAGAAGGCTGATCCTAGAGCTGAGGAAGCTCTGGCAAACGCCACAGGTGGTGTTTAAAGGGAGGGTCGGACTACAGATTTCTCAGTCTTGGTTCCTTTCCTTCTGTTTCTATTTTTTTTCTGCCACCTGGGCAAGATGGTTTTTTTTCCTATAAGTAAGATGTACCTTCTCTCACAAGGTGTCACCAGGTACCCCTGTTCCAAGCTAGTTTTTACCCAATTTATGGTGTCAATGCTACATTTCTTAGTGTTTGCCTTGAGGGTGTCCCTGAAGCATTTCTTCTGGCCCCCACATGTCCTTTGTCTTTGGCTGAGTTGGGAGTGTAGCAGTTTTTTTGGTAAACGTACATCAGGCATGCTCACACAGTGCCCTATCCACCACAGCTGATGCTGGATAACCAGCTTCCATACTGGTGGTGGTAGCATTGGTGAGGATACTGGCATCTGTGTGGTGATCCTCTCACTTTATGCCAGGGGTAGGAAACATTTTTTGGCCAGAGTGCTGAAAAAACCACAAAGTCTACCTTGAAAGGTGCTGAAGTGCCGACATGCCGGGGCCCAGAGCAGCTGTTTGCAGCCTCCCAGCTGCAGTCTGCTTGCAGCAGGGTTTGCAGACTCCCAGCCACCTGCTGCGAGTAGCCTGGGCTCCGTGGCTGGCAGCAGCTGCTTAGAGCCCGTGCTGGCAGTGGTGTGCTGAGCAAAATGGCCTTGTGTGCCGGGGGTTGCTGACCTCTGCTTTATGCCAGTGATCTTCCAGAGGTAGCACTGGTGATGGTATTCCATGTTTTTCAGGTGGTCTCAGTAGGTCACCCATGCTTCACAGCCACAGAGAAGGATTGGGATTACCACAGCCTTATACAGCAGGAGCTGTGTTCAAGTCCTGATGTCACGATTGTTGGACACACCATGATACACTCTTCCAAAGGCAGAGCTAGCACATTGGATCCTATACTAGACCTCCTCATCAATATTGACTTTCCTTTGTTTTTCCAATGTTAAGGGTTAGTCCCAAGCACTGGTATGCTTGAAAGAAAAAATTAAGGGTCATTTGTAGGTCCTCCTGTGTATGTGCAACAACAGCATAATATTGACACAATTGAAGATGGAGTAACTTAGATTGAAAAGGTTCCTGTCCGTCTTGTACTCAGTGCTGATGCCATGTAGCAGATGGTCACAGATGAGCATCTTGGTAAAATAGAAAATAGAATTGATACAATCACACACCCCTGCTTGATGTCAGTTCAAATGGCAAACAGCTTCATAGCGGAGTCACTGCATAGAATGGAGGCAGTCATCTAGTCATGAAGGAGTCTTAGGATGGTGAGAAATTTCCCTGGGCAGCCAAACTTTGATAAGATCTTTCACAGAGCCTCATGGTTACCAGAGTAGAAAGCTTTGGTCAAATGAATAAAGGCCATATACAGTTCCTGCTGCTGTTCTTGGCATTTTTCATGAATCTGCCAGGCCACAAAAATCATGTCCATGGTGTCTCTTGATGATCTGTAGCTGCACAGACTCTGGAAGGATTTTCTTGGCAAGAGGAAGCAGTCAGTTCAGCAGAATTTGAGTGAGGATCTTCCCAGCAATGGAGAGGGAGGGATAGTTTCCACAGTTAGACTTGTATTCCTTGTTAAAAGTGCTGATAATACTGGCGTTCCTTAAGTCAGTGGGAATTTCTGCAGTGTTATAGATTCGAGAAACAATGTGTGGAGCTTATTGGTCATAGTTTCCCCACCTACTCTGAAGACCTCCACTGCTAGGCCATCAGGGACAGATGCTTTGTTGTTCTTCATCTGTCATATTGCTTGATGGACTTCTTCAGAGGTTGGTGGACTGAAGTGCTTCCCTTACTGGATGCTGTGGGATGGATTTGATGGTTTCATCAGTCACCATGGATTCTCAGTTCAGGAGCTTTTGGGAGTGCTCCTTCCAGCAGTTTTTTATGGACTCATTGTCTTTGAGTGAACTGTCATCTTCAGATCTAAGCGGGATGAGTCTGCAAAAGCTTGGTCTGTACACAGCCTTGATTGCACCAAAGAAGCTCCACAAGTCATAATTGTCAACAAATTGTTGGATTTCTTTCACCGTCTCTTCCCACCATTTGTTTTTGATGTCTCAAATCTTTCTCTGGGCTCCAGCTTTTTCTGGCCTTTAAACCCAGCTTTAAGCCGTCAAAAAGTTTCTTGCTTCTGGGTGGACATAGGATGGTTTTGCCAGTCACAGAAAGCATTGATCTTGGCATTGTTTTTGTCAAACCAGTCCTGATGGCATAGGGTAATAAAGCCAATTGATTCCATGCAAACCTCATGGGTGGTCTCCTTTAGAGCTTGCCAATCTTCCTCAACATGTGTGTTATCATTTTCAATCCTAAAATTGACAAGTGTCTAGAGGTCTGAAAGCATTTGACATACTGTTTTCAGACTGATTTGGATTGGTTTTGATGTTCCAACGTAATCCTAATGGACTTGATTGATCCCACTAAGCAATAAGTGGCCCAGCAGTCACCAGCTCCTCTTATAACACACATGATATGAACATCTTTTAGATCATGTGCTCATATAATGACATAGTCAAGGAGGCACCACTGTTTTGAGCAGGGGTATTGCCATATTGTTTTGTACCTGTCATGTTGCCTGAAGATAGTGTTAGTAATGACAAGGTCATGCTCTGCACATTTACTGAGTAAGAGGATGCTGTTGTAATTGGAAGTGGGGACACATGGAAAGTGACAAAGCTACCAACGGGTGGGGGCCTCCATGTACCGGGCCTCCCACTCTCAATCTGTTCAGGCTCCGCCATGTATGTCATTTGTAGTTGGAGCTGGATGCTAACTTCTCACTGGTGGTAATTCCTTGCTGGCCCCACTCAACAGTTTTGTCACCTAGTTTCTCCCATTATTTTTGCCAGAAGGTAGTTCTGGCTGACTCTGGTTTTGTGTTCAATGGTGTGGTAGAAAATAAAACTTAGAGATGACAGTGCACTGGTTGATGTCCATAGTGGGTGCCGGTCATCTGACTCTTATAGCTGCCAGTCCATGTCACCTACCACTTTCTTCCTGATATAAGGGAGCACTGTGCCAGACAGTGCACACAGGCAGGGAACAGGGGTGGGTCTTAAGCAGCCTGTTATAATTCTACATGTATCATTTAGGGCAGTGTCAATATGTTTACGACCTTGAGCATCCCCAGGTGGTACGGGCATATTCAGCCACAGGGAAACAAAGTGCTAAGACAGTAGTGAGTAGGGTGAACGAAGAACTCCCAAGGTAAAATCAAAAAAGTCTGCTGCTTACTTTAATAGTTAGTTTTGCAGTATGAGTCAGATTTAGACCACAAAGCTGACCTTTGCAGTGTCTAGACTACTAAGAACTAGGAATCAATCCATTCCAACAATGTGATCTTTTTGTGCTATGCTGCATTTGTGTAGTTCATTAAACTGTCTCTCAGTGACCCTGGGTGGTAAACCAAAGAAAAGCCCAGTTAATTTCAGATGTCAGTAGAAATGCCATGCTTATCAGAAATGAGACTGCACACTGCAAAACATCTCTAAGAAAAACAATGCTCCCTCTTCTCGCCTCATTACTTAATTAAAAGTGTTGTTAATATATCATCCCTTCTGGTTGAAGTTTGGTTTTATTGCTTTAAATTAATACAGAACTGTAAATGTTGTAATGTGTTACAATCCATCAGCATAACAGCAAGCTAAAAATACTGAACTACAGGAATTTGTCTTACAACATCAGTTCATGCAGGGACATTAACTTCCAATCTTTGGTGTAATGGCCACTTTAATGACTGACTACAAACAGTTAAGTGGACTAGATAAACATTTTTACTGGTAGTTGCCAATGATAGAAGACAGCTGCTCTGAAGGATTAAATCCACCAATGTTGTTCCAAAGGCAGCAGAGAAAGGTTATCCCGTGTAAAGCAGGGGTGCTAAAACCCCAGTCTGCAAGCTATATCCAGCCCCTGGCTCTGCATCATCCAGCTTGTGGGGTTCTCTGTGGGCCCAAATATTTGGTAGTAATGGAGCAGTGGCAATACTCCACTTTTGCCAAATTTCTGGACCCATGGGGACCCAGGGTCTCGTATGCTACATCAAGTATCTGATCCCACCATGTGGGGGCCAAGTGGGGGTGATACTGCTGGGGCCCAATCCCAGCAACCAGGCGTGTGCAAAGCTCAATCTGGCCTGTGGACCAGCCCCATGCCATTCATCTGGCCTGTGGGGCCAAAAGCTTGAACGCTACAGGTGTAAAGGATTTTGTTATAGAGGTGCACCGATACATTAGTCCCATATTGGATCAGCACCAATATAAGGAACATTGACAGCATCAACAATTGGCTCTTTTTGGCCGATGTGGCTGATAAATGCTCCATGCAAGCACACAGCTGCAGCTCAGCACACAGGCAGCCAGGAGTGCAGCCAGGCAGCATGGAGAGCAGCTGGGTCTAACAGGTAAGTGCTTGGGGAAGGGGCACGGGGGAGCGCAGATTGAGGCCCCCATGGAGAGGGAGCTAATGGGGCTAGGGCAGGCCAGGTGCTGCACAACCAGGGTGCGGAACAGGACAGAGCTGGGACCGGCTTGTCAGGAAGGGCACCAGTGGGGGTGGCTTCCGCTCTGACGCACACCCTGGGAGGGAATGGGGGAGGATCTGCACATGGGGAAAGGGAAAGGGCAGGCTGGGGCAGGGTGTGATGCCAGCCTATTTTTGGCGAGGGGACTGGGCCGGGCTGCATTTGGGGCAGGCAGCAGTGGCGCTGGGAGGGGGACTACAGTGAATTTTGGGGTGGTTGCATCCCCCCCAACTCCATAGTCCCCTTGCCAGCACCACTGCCACCCACCCTGAGTGCAGCCCAGCCCAGCCCAGCCCAGCCCAGCCCCCTGTCGAGAAGAGCCCGGCCTCAGCCCCAGCCTGCAGTGGCAGCCCACCCTCACCCCATGCACAGATCCAGGGGCACCCCCCCCATGCCTTCCCAGTGTGCATGCTGCAGCAGGAGCCACCCCCACCCCCTGGTGCTCCTCTGGACTTGCTGCTTCCAGCTCCATCCCTTGCCCCGCTCTGCCCTGGCTGTGCAGCACCTGCCCCTGCCCCTGCCCCAGCCCCATTCCCTCCCTCACGGTGGGGGCCTTGATCTACCCTATGCCCTATATCCCTTCCCTCCTGCCTCGCCCCTTGCCCCACAACAGACTTACCAGCCAGATGCCACTCTCCACGCTGCCCAGCTGCATATCAGCAATCAGATTGGTATCAGCCATTAAAAATCGGCCATTGTTATCGGCCCCAAAAATCTCTATTGGTGCACCCCTAATTTTTTAGCATAGATATGTACTGCTACTCTCCAAGTGATATAATCAGATAAGAGCAGTCACATCACAAGCCCTATAGTGATAGTTAGCAGAGTCACTTTTAAGTTAATGAGAGGGATCTGTGCATTATGAGTAGGATCCAAGTCCTCCTAGTCTTCTATAGATTGATATTGAAACAAGCTAGTACACTCTGGTACCACAAAGAGAATGCAGAGAGGGCAGTCAATGATTCAAAGTCCCATATTTGTTCACATACCACACACACCTTTTCTCCTAAAAATTAATTATTTAAATTTGAGGTGTGTGTCTTAAACAAGGAAAATGGTTTTGAACAGTTTGGTTAAAAGGAAAACTCTTCTTTTCTTCATTCTACTTTCCAAAAACCAGGTGCCTATATCTTATTTGTTGCAGGGTGGGAGGGGAAGAGGCCTGTGGTATGTGAATAGATATGGAAACTAGGTTTAGAAGAGAAGCCTGAAATATAGAAGGCATGTCCTCTAAAATGAACAGTTTAAAGATCTGCTTGATTTCTCCATCATCTCAGCTTGAAGACAATAGAGCCATCCAAAAAGCTTGTGCTTATTGTCAATAAAAGTATCCTCAGATAGTGAGATAAGAAAAACTAGTGGGGAAAAAAGGCCGTCTCCCTTCATTTATAGGTAGCATGCCCTCAAACCTGCAAAAATGTAAGCTCATGTTTAACTTTATACAATGAAACTACTTACATAGGAAAGTTTCTCATGCAAGTAAGCCTTTAGTATTTTTTTTTAAATCCACCTCCCCAGATCTTCAGGGCATATTATTTAAAGAGTGAGTCAAAAAAGAAAACAAAGTTAAAAGTTAATTTCCCAGGCAGCCAGACTTTGAGAAGGTCTTCCATACAGCCTCATGGTTAACAGAGTCAAAGGCTTTGGTCAAATTAATAAAGGCCATATACAGTTCCTGGTTTTGTTTTTGGCATTTTTTATGGATCTGCCAGGCCTCAAAAATGATGTCCCTGGTGCCTCACGATAGTCTGAAGCTACACTTAGTGAAGAATGTAAGGAACGTGGTTACTGATTTCTTTCAAAGAGAGACAGCCACAAACAAGGAAAAAAAAAACCCTGTTCCAAATATTACAAGAATACATCAGTACAATACAATATTGTTTATCCAAGGAAAAAGAATTATTGAGACTGAAGATCTTATTGACATGCCCTAAGGCTGGCCACCATATAGCAGAGTTCAAATGTAAAATACAAGAAAATGATACAAAATGGTAAACAGGATACATGGAAGAGGCAGAAATATAAATGGAATATTAATTACTAACAGCTAGTTCACCTGGCTGCCATGCTTCTCAAGCATGCATAGCTGTTACAAAAATACATATTTTTTCCAAATGAAGTGAAGGGGAATGAAGCAGGCATGGCTCAGCATAGAAAGAGAGGAGACCCATTGTGCTCAGAGGCAGAGCAAGCCTTCAGGCAGGGGGCTGTGCCTCCTATGACAAAGCTTCCAGGGGACTGGGGCTAATTTCACCCCCACATCCACCTTCAGATCTACAACTGCCATAGGGCTTGTGCCTGCCCCTCTAAGTCAGCATGCAGAATCTAGGTGCATAGGATTCAGCACGCTCATTTACTACAAGCTGAAATGGGATGAGCCAAGGCTTTAATGCTCAATGCACCCATTAGAACATGCATGTTGGTGCTGTTGGTACAGTCCAATAGTGAGTAGTTTGTCTGGCTGGGGGGGAAACAAACAAAGTAGGCAGTTGTGTCACAGAAGCACGGGAGTTCTGCATTACTTTCCATCATGGTGGCGCCTAAGGCCACAGTCCCAACTTAGGTGAACAGGGCCTAAAGGGAGCAACGCAGTTTTAACAAGATCCAGCCAAGCTTTTTATTGCCTATTGCCATATCTGTTCTGCAGTTAGTGAAGCAACGTCAATAGTAATGTCTGCTCTGAGAGTAGAGCTGCTGTATACAGCCTCATCTGCCAAAAATCAGATGGATCTCAGCATCTGTGTTTGCAATCTCCACTGCCCCATAAAAGACAAGGTCAGACAGAAAACATGTGTTTCATATTTGTGAATCTAAATGATTAATATTAAGGGAGCAAAAGTGGAGCAAGTGCAGCCACTAGGCTGTTAAAGTTTAATTTATTAATCAATTACTATCACATGCTAGACTTCAATTATTCCATATGATGAACAGCATTCTTTAGATCAGTTTCTGTACTGGATCTCTTTTTCAGGGACAGGAGAGAGACATGGTTAAATGAGGCCAAGGGGCATCCAAATATCATAAGATAATGTTCAAAATAAGATGAGGCAGAGCAGAGTCCCTATGCTACAATTCGTTAGTCCTTCTACTGATTTACTATAGTAGATCCTACAACCAAGGGTCACAAAGAGGATCTTTACCTGTGTAAACAGATTTATTGAAGTCAGTGGGATTCCAGTGAATAATAATTTGCTGAATCAAGCTGACTTCCATTTTATTTCAGTGTTGTCTTGTTTTGCCACTCATTAACTTGTAGGAAAACTGATTTGGGGTGTTGGAGGGGAGGGGAGATATCATAGCAGTCTTTTAAGTATCTGGATGGCTGCCACAAAAGAAGAGGGAGAACATTTTTTCTGCCTTTCTACAGGGTGTAATAGAGCAAAGAAATGGTTTTTAATTGCAGCAAAGTAGATGTAGATTAGATAGCAGGAAAAACTTCGTTACTGCAAGAACAGTGAAGCAGGGGAATAGACTGCTCAGGGAAATTGTAGACCCTCCATCACTGGTGACTGTTAACAAAAGGTTGGATAAGCACTGGATGGGAATGGCTTAGTAGTGGTGTTCTTGCATTTGTGCAGGGAGTTGAACCAGAAAAACCCCTGAGGCCCCTTCCAACCCTATGATTAGTGTAAAATGATTACTGAGAATTATTATCCAGAATTCATTTTTTATCAGCATGATACATGACAGTATGGCATAATAGGTTACTTGCTCTGAAGCTAGGTCAATAGGGTTTTAAAAAGAAGCAAAGCATAAAAGGTAGAACACAAATGAGTCCTTCAAGAAGAATTTTATTGGGCATTACTCCCATCACTTACCTGACCTGACTCCAGGCAGGCTAAGGAGAAGTTACTTTCCCCCTTAGGCTGAACCTGGGATCAAGAGGAGGATATAAAACTTCTTGAAAAAAAATTTAAAGATTATAGTTATTTACATGGCTTGGTAGATTTGGGAAACAATATAGGACCCCCTTCATAGTGACTAAGTACATAGGTACATATATGGTGTATGGTGATGCAATCTAGGATATGCAGGTGGTCATGCAGCCTATACTGGCCCAGGGAAAAGTGGGTAGGAATTTTCAGTGGGACACTATAGCAAGAAGAGAGACAAGATCCTACACATGGTGACTGCATAGGTACAGAATTGTCAGGTTGCAAGATATCCACGATAATAGTTTAGCATGCAATGTACAATTGCTGGCATGGAGAATACTCAAAGGTATTAACAGTCTGTGGGGAGGGGGGGGGGTCAATCCATCCCCTCACTCTCACTTCTGGCAGATGGTCTTAGCTGACTGTCCTGATGTCAAACCCTATCCCCTACTGACACTGACAATCAACTAATCATCAGCATCAGACTGGGGGTACTACATATTCAATTTATGGGGTCATACAAATGAGCCACAAAAGTATTCTACATATTTTGTGGAATATCTTTGTGGCTGATTTGCCACTTTATGGAGCCATAAATTGGCTGCATGTGTACCATTGTTACTATTTATAGTGTATTAACACCTTAACTGCGCCTTAAATGTAACATGTGCCAGGGACCTTAGAGGACATCAACAAGTGCAGGCAACACTGGCTAGAATTTTGCACCTCTGGAAGAACAAAAAATTGAAGTTCCTTGGATTTTGTGTTTCTGCTTATTTTTCCTCCTTTCCCCACACTGAATGCATAGAATTGAGAATGCCACAAGCATAAGTACTGGCCATCATGTGTGTGAACCAGCCACTGAATTGCTTCTTCCTTTCCCGATTACTATAGGGGTTTCCAAAATTCCTTGATCCTTTAGTTCAGTGGTTTTCAACCTATGGTCTGCAGACCCCCGGGGGTCCACAAACTATGTCTAAGGGGTCTGCAAAGATGACTATAATCAATCAAAAGTATATGAATACCCATACTTACAATTGAAAGGAATTCACACCTCCATTCAAAATTTCCAAAGAGATCCACACCTCCATTTGAAATTTTTTAGGGGTCCACAAATGAAAAAATGTTGAAAACCACTTCTTTAGCTGAAGTGTAGGATGGCATGCAGCTTACAGAGTCTGTCCAACCTCTCATTCTCCGACTCCAGGTGTTTCTAATTAGTTGGGTGCCTGTTGTGACAGGTATATTCCAATTCTTTGATCGAAAGTCTTCATTTAAATCCCAGAAATATTTCCTGGGACAGGATTAATAGCAATTTTTAATAGGCATTAGCATTTGTTTAGATCCAAAATTTATCTCAGTTTGTAATGATCTCACTCTAATGCTATTCCAAGGAACAGAAGATGCCTCAAAAGGGAATCCATTATAGTATATGCAGCAACTCAGGTCTGAAGACTATCCAACTTTGCCTGATGCAGGAAAAAAATATAGACATTTTTTTTCTCCCCTTAGTTTCCAGGAGGGTCAATATAATAGTTTCCAGGAGGGTCAATATTTATCTATTGACACAATTATTGTTTAAGGGCCAAATTCTGACTGGAGTGCCCAGCAAGATGCACATAATATAATTTAACCTTTATAGCCCTTTGTGTCATATTAAAAGGGACAATTTAATATCCTCTCTGCTCCTTTGTTAGCCTAGGACTAAACCATCTGCAGACCCTTACAATGGTTAACTCCAAAACAAAATCTGTCCACCCTGCCCAATCCTACAATGTGCCAGTAACTGAGTGCCTTGAAAAGCTAAGCTAGTATTGCATGCTCTGGAAAATGGTGCATCCCAACCTTGCCTTTACAGACCACAACTCTACCCACTAGCCTTTACCCTTCCAAAATGCAGAGCAGAATCAGAAGAAACAAAGGCGGCAATGCTATTTCTGCATATAAAATAAGATGCCACTGCAAAACTAGGCAGCCAACTTCAGAACATCACATTGTTTTAGGCATATTCAGCAGTCAGTAATTGTATAATACATAGAAGCAATATACATCACAAACCCAATTTGTTTTTCTTTTGTAATCTATCTTTAACTATGGTAGGTACTCCTAAGTGCCTGTTTTCAAACTTAAATTTATGAGATAGATCCAGAACACTGAGCAACCCACATAAAAAGCATAACAAGCAAACTAAGATTAGAGTGACTCCAAGTTGAACACTAACAACTAGACCACAGCCTGATATTGATATTGCCAGAAGCCTTCCAGACTTCTGGCTGCTATTGCAAACTTTCTCAAATGAAGGATAAATTTTGAAAATCTAACATATGAGGCATGCTTTGTTCTGGCTCAGACAGTGAGTTTGCAATACACCATCTTTTATACAAATTGAAGTATGGGATGGGCGAAGTTTAGAGAGCTGATAAAATTGAATGAAAGTAAAGCGGTAAATTCGGCCTTGGCTTGCAGAGGTAATCTTTGCCTGAGATAATGAACAGTTTAGACCAATACCAGAGAACAGCCACATTATTTTCTGGTAAAACTTACAGAAAAAATATTGAGGAACTAGTGGGAAATAATCCAAAATGTGTTTCATATAGCATAAAAAGCACAAATAACAATGTTAAAATAAACTACAGGCACTGATGAAAGATGAAACATTCAGATTTTAATAAATTTATTCTCTTTTAACTCAACCTATATAAACCTACATACTTGCCTATCACATAAGACAAGCTGAATTAATTAAGCACATCAGAATAAATGAATATTCGCATGAATGCCTCATTCAGTAAAAGGCAGACAAGGTTCCTTGGGTGAATTTGATATCTTTTATTAGACCAACCCAAATGGTTGGAGAATAGTTATTAAGCAAGCTTTCGGGTTCAAAAACCCTTCGTCAAGCTAAGGACGCTGCAGCAGTTGCTACGTGCTCTTCCTGGATGGAATGAAAAGTAAACAAGCCAGGGGCTGGGCTGGGCTGGGCTGGGCTGGGCTGGGCTGGGGAGTCAGTTGCCAGGCAGATTATAATGTATCAACAATCCAATGTCTATGTTTAGTCCCTGATCTCTAGTATCCAGCAGGTTGATGAAATGGAGCTCATAGGCTCGTCTCTGGGAAGTGTTGTGTAAGTTTTCCTTGAGGATCAGGACTGAGAGACTGGAGAGAGAGTGGCCCTCCTGTGAGAAATGTGCCCCCACCGGTAATTGGGTGTTTCTGTCTTTGATAGATTTCTGGTGTGCGTTCATTCTGGTGCACAGCTGTTGTTTGGTCTCTCCTACATATTTTCCATCAGGGCATTTGGTGCATTGGATGAGGTATATTACCTTCCTGGAGGTGCAGCTGTAAGATCCTGGGATGCTGATGGCTCTGTTGTGGGGTGTAGTAATTGTGGGGGTGGTGGAGACGTGCTGGCAGGTTTTGCATTTCTTGTCCTGGCACGGTCTGGATCCTTTTGGTGTGTTCTGGGCTTGAGGAAGTTTGCTTCTGGTGATGAGGTTGGCGAGGTTCGGTGCTTGTTTGAAGGCTAGGATGGGTGGCTCTGGGAAGATCTTTTTAAGAATAGGGTCTCTGCCTAGTATGGGTTGCAATTTTTTAAGGATTTTCCATACAGGTTCAAGGGATGGGTGATAGGTCATAACCAGCGGTGTGCGATTTGTGGGTGTTTTTCTTCTGTACTGCAGCACTTCTTCATGTGGTATCCGGGTGGCTCTTTCAAATGTGCGATCTACCTCTCTGGAGGAGTGTCCTTGCTGGGTGAAAGCCTTTTTAAGATTGGTGAGGTGGCAATCCTGGGTGTTCTCTTCAGTACAGATGCGGTGGTATCTGAGGGCTTGGCTGTATATCACAGCTTTTTTGGTGTGTTTCAGGTGGTTGCTGGTTTTGTGCAGATATGTGTGTTGGTCTGTGGGTTTCTTGTATACTGTGGTCTGTATTTTACCCTTCTGGATACTGATCCTTGTGTCTAAAAAGGGGATGTTGGTGCTGGAGTATTCTAAAGAAAGTCGGATGGAGGGATGGTGACTGTAGAATTTCTGGTGGAACTCAATCAGAGATTGCAGGTTCTCACTCCAAATGATGAAGATGTCATCGATGTACCTTAGGTATAGTAAGGGTTTGATGGTGCAGTTCTTGAGGAAGTCTTCTTCCAGGTGGCTCATAAAAAGGTTGGCATACTGTGGGGCCATTTTAGTGCCCATAGCTGTTCCCATCATCTGGAGGAAGTGTTGATTATTAAAAGTGAAATTGTTGTGTGTGAGGATGAAGTGTATAAGCTCAGTAATATCTTTGGGTCTTTATTCTGGGTTATAATCTTGTTCCTGTAGATATGTAAGGCAAGCTTGGATGCCATCCTGGTATGGGATGTTGGTATATAGGCTGGTAACGTCCATGGTGGCTAGGAGTGTGTTGCTGGGAAGGTGGTCTATGTTTTTAAGTTTCCGTAGAAAGTCTGTAGTGTCTTGGAGAAAACTTGCTCTGTGGGTGACAAGAGGTTTTAGGATGGATTCAACGAAACCTGATATTTCTCAGTTAGGGTCCCATGGTTGGATATGATAGGTCTGCCAGGGTTCCCCTGTTTGTGGATTTTAGGGAGTATGTAAAAAGTCCCCGGGTTAGGTAGCGGGGGGGATCAAGGTCTGTAGTTTTTCTTGTAATCTTGATGGAAATGATTTGATGGTATTGTTGAGTTTTTTTGGTGAAAAGGGGAGTAGGATCTTCTTGTAGTTCTTTGTAGTAGGTGGTGTCAGAGAGCTGTCTCTTGGCTTCCTTTACGTAATCCTCATGGTTTAGGATGACTATGGCTCCTCCTTTGTTGGCTACAAATGTCCAACTCGGGATCCTTAAAATTCTAGTTTATTAGGCGGATTGAAACACTGTAATCATAAACCTTGGGGCTGGTCCCCACACACACACATGCACACATGCACACACATACACACACACAGTAGCAGGCTACAGAGTCAGGTATGCCTATCCTATAAGCGCTGGAGTCTGTCGTTGAGGCTTCTTTCAGCGTGGTGTTATCTTCCAGAAGGGGGTCGCCGGCTGGTCCTTCTGGCTGGACAGGTCTGGTCGAGTTGGAGATCAAGAGGGCGCCACTGAGGGTCACTTTTCACTGCCTTTTATCTGTCCCTGGCAGACTTTGGTGACTCCCCAGTTTTCAGGTTTGCCCAATCCAGGGGTCATTGACCCTCGTGGGACTTCCCCCCCCTCGGTGGCTGTCCCCCTCGGATGGCATCTGTCAGCCCCAGGGGTCGTCCGCATGTACGTGCAGGTTTGGGAGTCCGTTGATGAATTTAGAATAGGGCTCTGGGAGTGGTCGATCCGGAGATATTCAGCCCAAAAGTTGGTCCCTTGCGTTGATTAACTCATGCCAGGACTTCTAGCCCTTGATCAGTGACGTTTAGAGATTTCCCGGTTGTTACATTGTCTTCTATTGAGTTCTTCCGTTGGCTGACCTGCAGCTTCCCAGGTGTTAATTGCTGTGTGCTACCTTGTTACACATTCAATCACTGATTCACTCGCTCTTTCAGGGGCCAGCCTGATACAGAGAAGGACAGTTTGATTCCTGCCCTTGTTAACATTGTTACAATGTATAACTTACTAAAACACATTTAGCTGAAAGTTGAAAGGTGAGGAGTATAAAATATAAGCTACAAATGCCATGGCACACAAATAGATAAAAATACCAAACTACAAGGGGAGATACAAAATGCACACACACAAGTTTTAAAACACAATTCCTTATCTTAAAGTGAAAGAGAGAGGAAGGAAGAAAAGGTAGAAAAAGAGAAACATATCCAAAGAGGGGAGAGCAAATGCAGGCAAGAGTGATGGGTACCCCTGAACTTTCACTATGCATTTTCTACTTCGGGAACAGCTTTGTATGTTTTGAAAAGTATTTTATCTAACCAAGGGCATAGAGTAGGTTGTTTAGGCTGGGGGAGATCGCTTGTTGCTTAATTGCTTAATTGCTGGCCTCCCTAGAAGGAAAGCTGTATCAACAAAGTCCGGAGCTGGAAGGGGGGTTACTTGCTGGGCTTGCTATACATTTTGTCACATCAGCAAGTTTAACCTGTTACGTAGCTATATAAGGCAGACGCCCACTGAGGTGTGGGTGCTTGCTTTGCGAACGATTGCCAAGCACCACTTTCTGCGCAGAAATAAAGATTAAGTTGGATCCTTCAACCCTGTGTGTTTATTGGCACAAGCGCACCGGGCACGAACTCACCATTGTTTGGAGACAACAAGAGGAAAAGGGGGTTTCTGCTACACCTTTATCTGCTGGTTTTATTACTATTTGGTGGTTAGATCTTAGAGATTATTTGGCCTTTTTCTCTGGTAGAGAGAGGTTGCTGTGGTGGCGTGTGTTGCTGATTATTTCATTGTTCATTCTTTCCCTGAAGCAGTCAATGTAGCGGTCACGGTTAGGGTTTTGTCCACTGCGAGGTGTCCAATCTGATTTTTTTGGGGCTTTTTGGCATTGATCCTTTCCTGAATGTTGTCAGAGGATGAGTTGTTGTTGGGAGTGGGTTCAGTTTGGCCGTGGAAATATTCTTTGAGGCGCAGGCGTTGGAGGAATTCTTCTAGTTCTCCACATTGAAGTATTTTATTAGGGTATTTTTCTGGACAGAAATTTAGGCCTTTAGAAAGGACAGATTTTTCAGTTTTGGTATTTTAGAATAATTCTCTATGCTGCACAGAATAATTCATAGGCTGCACAAACAGCACATTTATCTTCATCCACTTTCGAAATGGAGAGTAAAATAGCTATTGCTATTTAGACTAGAGTTTGCAATCTTGCTGATATCATGGTCATGGTCATGGTCATGTCTTCTGTTAGATAATTCCTAGATCTATTGACTTCATCCTGGTTCCCCACTTTTCCCCAGTTAAGGCTTAAAAGACCTTTGCTTAAAACTCACCAGTATCCAAACAAAAAAACCTCCATAGAGATCACTAGCTTTTGTGAGCTCCTTACAGATATATGAGTAGTCCAGTCCTTTCTCCTTTACTCTTTAAAGACTGTGACCCAAACTTAGAATACTGGCTGTTAAACAAAAAATTATTTGAACACTATAATAAGAAACAACAGCAGAGGAAAATGTTGGAATATCCTATCTGCAGCAGAATTCAAGTTTTCCCTGTAGGACACTTAGAAAAATGCATCCCACTATACAGCACACTCTAAGAGAAATCATTTTTACTGCAAAAAAATAAAACCCCACAAGTACACACACAGCTCCCCTCCTCCTCCTCCATGAGATCACTACAGGAACAGGAAAGATAAAGTTAAAGTTAAATAAGCACACCACACACCAAGAACAAGAAAGCCCTTTGGAGTACATCCATTCTCTATTTTCATTTGCTGTCCAATATTCAGACACCCTTTTGCAAGACACTTCATCTAGTTCCAAAACTGACAAAACAAAACATAACCCCAAACAAAGAATGAGACAGCAAAAACCACAGGTCATTTTCCTCAAGTGTTTTGCAAAGATACAAGCTTTCACATCCAAGCCAGCAAAACTGTCATGTGCCCTCAAAAAGTTTTCAAATTTCTGCCAAGGACAGTACATCAGGGATTAAAACGTCACAAAATTGCCCAACGTTATGCTAATGCAAAACTCTAGAACTCTTGGTTCACACATACCTTTTATTAGATCAACTAAGAAATTGCAAACAAATTAGCTTTTTCTGCAAGTTTTCGGGCACACACACCCTCTCAGACTCCAGGAAAATTAAAGATGGTAAAAAGTCCCCATAGGAAGAAGAGTTATGCCATGCACTGTTGCAACAAATCTCTCACGTTTCCAGTATTCAGTTGCCTTCATCCCTCAGGTTTTCTTTCCCTCCCTGGCAAAGCAGTTTGAGTCTTCCGCCAAATTTGTAAAAACCCTTTCTTCCAGATGGAAGCCTAACGCCATGCAACAAAAGAGTTTTGTTAACCAAGGCTAAATAGTTTTGTCCATTATTAATGCAGGAGGTAAAGGGCATTTTATTTTCAGCCTCACTCAAATCCTACACCTGAGTCTCCTAAAAGAGCATAGATATCAATCCTCAACTTTAATTCCTCTAAGTTATTATTTCACGGCGGTTTCTCCCAGTTTGCTCTGCTGCCAACCAGCTCATTTACACTATGCCTATATCTAGACCTGCCATTCTGGTCAGACACTCTCAGGGGGCTGTTACACATTGCAGTGACCACATGCTAAACCTGTGGACTATTATGTGGTATTAAAATTGATACAAGGTATGAGCAGGCACCAGGTTAGGATTGTGGCAAGGTCTGACTGACACTGCTCTGACTTGCTGCTAGAGGGCAGGAGAGCAGACTTCCCAGTGACCGTGCTGCAGATTACCTTCCCCAGGCACCTACTTCTTTCTCCAGTCACTGGCTAGGTTGGGCTGCAATCAGGGGACACCAGCTTGAGGGCATCCCCACCCCAACATTATGGTGACTTCAACATTAGCCCCACTCCCAGCATCCAGGCAGCTAATTAAGCCCCAGAAACATGCAAGAGCCACTTGGCAGAGCAGACTAGGAAGGAGTGTGCAGCTATGAGCGGCACTGGGGCTCCTGCAGCTGTGCCTACTCATCTTGTCAGCCTGCCCCTGAAGAGGCTTTTCCCAGCCCATACATTTGTTTGCAAAGGGCCTTACACCAGGTGCTCAAGCTGGGATGGAGGAAAGGGGCTGGCAGTGGGGCTGGTGCAAACAACAGAGGCCACAGAGCCTGGGAGTCTCCTACCCAGCTCAGGCAGCCCCAGGATGTAGGTCATGCTCACCCCCACCCCCTGCCAGGACCCAGATGTACACCTGAAGGAGGGAAGTTGAGGCAAAGCACAGCACCACCACTTGGACTTGATGCAAACCCCACATCCACCAATCCTCTCTGCTCTCACCCAGTGCTCTGGGCACACAACTCCAGCAGCAGCTACCCCAACTCCCCAGCCCATTGCCCCACCTGGGCTTCAAAACATCCCAGGCTGGTGAAAAATCCTCCCAAGTCCACCTGTCCCCAAGCAGTGGTGAAGGGGTGGGGTCATTGGGGGCAGGTAAGGGTGTTGACATAGGGCCAGTCGTTCTGGGCAGAAGAGTGTTGGCGGATAGAAAGTTCATCCACAGGAGTGGAGGGTCTGGAGGCAATACAGCCTAGGATACTGGAGGACCTGAAGTTGCTCTTATTGGTTCTGTGGAGCAGTCTAAGGATAACGTAACACAGCTTAATTAATACAGTCTGGAGATACTCCTCATGCAAAAAGACATAACTTTACTGTATGAGCAAACTTGGCATATGTTTTCCTACTTGAGTGAGCAGATGCTTTTGTTTTAATTACTTTTACCAAGAGTAACGTGTAACAAGACCCATTACAGAACAGCGAAGTTGGAGATTGCCGTATCCGGAGCATAACATGGTATGACACAGAGACATTGAAAATGGAAATTGTTCAGTTTTATTTCTTCCTTAGCATAAGGAGTCTATGTTTTGCTACCTTACAATAGAGAGCTAAGTATGAAGGCTGCTGATGGATTATCTTTGTCAACAGAGTGAGTGCTCTTTTTTCCAAACTCCCTTTTGAAATATAGCCGCGGCGTTGCTTGCCTTTCCAATGCAAGTGTTAACTTCAGCTTCCAAGCCAAGATTTTGTGAGATGGGGGAGTCCAAGTAAGAGAATTTTTCAACCATTTCCAGGCCTCTAACATTTATTTTAATTTCGGTAGGGTGGTCTACTTGTTTTCTTTAGGCTAATTGTCAGACCAAAATCATCACAAACATGAGAAAGGCAATCCATGGATACAATTGTCAATATTCATAATACAAACCTTGCTACAGGATCATACTTAAAATCAAGAGGTTACGTGAACTTTAGCCTAAGAAAAAATTAAATTCTTTCCCTGCCGAGTAAACTTGGTATCTTGGAAAATGTGAGGGGAATTAAGCATATGAGTGAAAATGTTTCCTGACCACCTGTGCGCTAAATATTTATGAGTTTGCTTTCAAATGCTCCTGAAAAGCTGAATTGGTCTTCATTTATATCAGTACGGGCAGATTCTTCACCTGAAGATAAACTGCTATGTACATTCAAGTTATTAATAGACTGATGATAAATTGATATAGAAAAATTCCACATTACAGTCTCTCTCACTCTTGAACAAGACTGGGGAAGACTTTACATTTAAAAGACTAAAAAATGAGAAAATTTGAAAGTTAAGGTCTGAAGTGCAAACCTTAAGGCTGCCCCTTTTGCATATACACTGCACCTCAGAATTTCTATTATTGTGACTATGTCCTGCTCTGTCTTACAGTTCCTGCACAGCTGACTTATAAGCTCACATACAGTCTATACAAGTAACCACTTGCTTCTTAGGTATCAATATGTGCGCTCTGGGCTTAAGTGTAGCCTGGGTGAATTCTAGATCTTTTTTTCTAACTGTTCAACTTGGAAATTAATTTACTTTCAGAAGACTGGTGCCAGACAAATACTGGATGGTGATCAGTAAAAGCAGACTCTTGGCACATACAAGACACATGGGGTACCATGGGTCTTTACACTTCATACATTCCTAGCTATATTATTATGAACACAATTATTCTGGGACAGTAGCTGAGAAGTGCAGCAGAAAAACTGTTAGTTAGAAAGTTGTCAAGTGCACACGGGCACGCACAATACAAGTTCTTGAATGCTGCTGTAAGGTTTTCATAATTTATTCCTGAGCAGCACTCTGCTAGTGAGAGAAGAGGGAGAAGAATTTTGGAATCCCATAGCCTGACATCTCCATCTCTGAGGCTGAGAGAAAATAAATTGCAACTGTGTCTTGACCTCCCCAGTGTATAGACACAAGTGCTGCCTCAACATCCACGCCCAATACCTAACCCCCCCCCCCCCTTTTTGATGACAGCCATCCCGATTTGCAAAAGCAGTAAAAAACCAGGATGAAGTAGGTAGATATTGAATCCAAACATCAATTAATATTCAGCGCTATTTGGTTCCCAGTATCTGTCAAGAGTTCTTTCCCTCCAAGGCAGTGATGGTCAGCTTCCAGCCCTGCAGGCTGAAAGAATGATATAGGGCCAGATCCCATGGGCAGGGTCAGTCTGGAGGCCTGATTCAGCATGGAACTGGCACATGGAATCAGTCTGCATGTGTGATCCAACATGCTGGCCATGGCCTGACCATATGCACTGCATCCAGCCATGTCTGATGTAGTGCATGTGGTCATGGTCATGTCATCTGACCTACAGGGTTCCCCAGGGGTCCTGAGATTTGGTAGCAGCGGAGTGGTAATGTTAAGTTGGAAGACTTGACCCTTCCACTGGTCCCCTACCACTAAATATCCAGACCTGTGGGGACCCCCATGGGCCACATGATACAGTCCCACAGGCCAGAGGTTGAGCACCATTGCTCCAGGATCTCATTTTGCGCAAGGGATTTAAGGGGAGAAGGGTTTCATTTCCCTGTCCAGAAACTCCTGCACAGAGCTCCAAAATAAGACTAAGTAGCAACAGTGGACCTGCTGCTGTGCCTGTCCACACATTGTTCTCAAGGCCTTCTTTGCCCTCTCCCTGTGATACTGTATTGTTTCATTTCACACCCCCACCCCGCCATCCCTCTCCACCTCTACAATCTAATGGCAAACTACAAAAGTAGTACCCTTCTTCCCCAGAAAAGCCTAAGTGGCAGCAAGGAAACCTCCACATCTACTTAACAGCCAGACTTATCTGATTGAATGCCTAAATCAGCTGCCATTCTCAATCTATTATCAACTGCTGGGGTGGGAGTGGTAGACACATCTTGGGAGTGGGCTTTAGAGTTAATATCCCACTGAAATACATAGTATTCCTCATACTACTCTTTCAGACTCCCTGTAGACTCAAGCTTATACCACATTACCCAAACATGGGTCACTTTTCTTTGCAATCATAATTTCTTTAATGAAGCTGAGACTGATGCAATTATATACCTTGAGGAGCAGAGTGCGTCAGACTCAGACCATAACACTTTATTTCTGCCCAGTAACTGTGACTGAGCAAAGGACATCTTTACATTTCTCTGAAAAGGTGAGGATATCAAACATCCGATTTGTCACTTGCATGTTTAGAGCTGAGGAAGGGAAGAGCAAAAACCAGCCCTACAGGTGAGAGGACCTGAGCCTCTTAAAGCTAAAATCAGAGGTAAAAAAAAAAGTGGGTGCCTGTGCATAGCAATAGAGAAGTTGGGGGGGGGGGGGGGACAAGAGAGGTGGTAAAAGAAGAAAGTCTGCTCACCCTTGCCCTAAAATATTTCTCTTGGGATCAGATTCATAGCAATATGAAGAGTTTAGAAAGTATTCCCCCAAGAATCATCACTGCAAGCCCTCACGCATACCTATGAGGCACAAAACCAGAAAAACCATGCAACAACTCATAAGTATCAGCAAAGGACACCAGGACAGATAATCTCCAGTGCCCAGAATGAGCTCTAAAGATGTGCAGTGGCTCTCATGATTCAGCAGTAGACCTCTGGGACTACCATACTGGGCATAGTTCATGCTCAACTCTAGGATAAGATGAGCAAGAGCTGAGCTACCAGTTTGATTCCTGTGCATTGTGCCAAATGTGCCCAAGGATCTGTTTTATCTTAGTTTATTTAATGCACAAACGTACACTTAAAGGATATCCAAACATTTTTACAATATAAAATTCACTACATGCCTGTTAGGAATCCCTGAGCTCAGTAGGAATATTATGTTTAAGAAAAGACAACTAACAGGGGATACATTAGAATCCAGGCATTGTGTAGTTGATGATGAAATATCTTGACTCTATATTGTTGTTATTTAAATGGATTTGGTAAGCCAAGAAACCCCCTCAAAGATAATATTCTGGGGACCAATACGGGAGGGGTTTGGGCCTCTAGCAATGTAGCTATTGAGTCATGAGAAGAGACATACCCTGCGGGCCCCAGATGCAGATTTTTGCTGCCAATTTAATACTGCACTTTAGGAAATTTAAAAATGAAGCGGGAGAAAAAAAAAAACAAACAAAAAAAACCCACAAACCAAATGCTTTTCCAGCTCTCATGGGCTTCACTACATAAAGCTGCATTATGCGTGCCAAACTCTGCATCTGCTCTGCAGCACCATCTAGTGATACAATCATGGTGCAATTGTGCATCACAGCATATAATGCTTAGCACCATTTCATTGAATGTTTAGGATTAAAGCAAGATAAAAACTATATACAGGTAATATAAGTATTTACTAATGTCTCAAGAACACATTAACTGTATCACTAAACTGTAGTAAGAATGAATGTTTAGATCTGTGAAATTCAAGTCCTGTGGTTCAGAGGTTATTTAGCAGCTGGTCACATGCAGCGGAACAAGATTGAAGGCAACACCACAGACAAGTGCTACGAAATAATTATTAGAAACAGAAAAAGAGAAAGGTATAGCTTTCCCATATCAGGGAGCAGATGGCCCTTAAGAGCAGACATTCCACATCAGTTTAATACAACGGAGCAATTCTGGCATGGAGGACAAAGTTACTTGGAAATATTGCTAGGCAAATCTTCCCTAATAAGTTCCCCCAGTCATAAAAACTCAGCAGCTGTAAACATGCCACAGGTGTGATGAGTTAAATGAGAGAGAAAATATGAACCTTGTTTTTTTCTATCCAGTCTCACTGTGGAATGGGCTGCCCTTCATGTCAGGAACAAATCTCTGAAGTTGGGAACAGAAATTAAGCAGAGCTGGCAGTTCCAATCACACCATCCTGGTGGTAAAGACAGCAGATCTTTACCACCAGACCTTTGGAAAGGCCTGACAAGTAGATGTTAGAGGAAGGAAGGTGGGGGTATGAACTCCTCCTCAGTATAATTCCACAGCACCGAGACAGCATGAACAAGTCCCAGCCAGCTGGTTGTGCACCTCAAAAAGAAGGAATTATAACACTTGAACGTGCAGAAATTCAAAAGCCATTTTAGTACTGGGATGATACAGGCACTAAATCCTATTCTGGCAGCCTGAGATCCCACTCTGATAAAGACATTTAAAAACTGTAGTTCATTTTTTATCCTTTGAAGGGGGGAAGGGGACATGCACACAAAATCTAAAACCAAACATTTCACAGGAATTCCATATATTCAATATTAATTTTAAAAGGCCTAGGACACCCCAGGGTGCTGACCACTTGAAACAGGCTCCAGGTAACTCTTAAAGAGCTGACATTCTAGTTTGTTTCATAATAAGAGAGCATTTTCTTTCATCAGAAACGAGACATTACCTATTGCCATCAAAAACCTCATTTTACACACATTAATTTTCTGCATATTAGAGCTCTATAATTCTTTCTGAAACATATACAAGACACTACAAATGAGCCCCTGGTGTAGAAATTTACCAAGGAATTGCTTTCCGCCTTCCTATACTGGGTAGTACATCCATCATCTTTTTATTTCAGATTTTCCAAAGCTGCTTCAGATATCCTGCTAGCCACAGTACTGCACTTAGATAGTGTAGTTGGATATTTTTTTTAATACTGAAACATCATCTGCATAAGATACTGCATCATATTCTTAATGATTTGTTATCCAGATGAGAATGTTTGCTTCAAATACATCATGTAGCCAAGAAAAGGAATAAAATACGAGGGGAAAAAGGTTATTTAGGAGCCAGTCTAACCTAACCTTGGCTTAGGGTCCAGAAAAGAAAGCCTGTCTACAAACTGCTGAATATCACACAATTTATACTACCTTTGAACAAAGGCTATCTGTATGAAGCAGGTAAAATTGTTCCTAACCTGCAAACTAAAATCTTTGAATTCCAACCTAGTTTGCTATACATGCAAATTAAATATAATCATTTTATTACCTTTAAAACACAATTCAAGTAGTTGGAAGTAACCATTAGAAGCACATGGAAAATAAACTCTGGTATTGCTGAAAATTGTGCTGCAAGGAGAGCTCACATGGACAGCTAAGAATTCCCCCCACCTCAGGAACTGATGAGGGAAATTGTATGGCTTCTGTAGAACAGGAGGTCTGACCAGATTATCATAAATGGTCCCCATCTGGCTTTTAAGTAGTTGTTTTTTTTTAATTAACCTTGATCTCATTGCTACAAAATTAATTTTGACTATCCTTTTTTCTTTCCTTTTCTGTTATTCTGGGTCATTGTGTGACCTTAGAAACACTAGCAAGGTCAGTTATTATAGGAGAAACTATTTTTTTTTTTGTTAATGTGATGTAAAAAGCAAAGAAAAAAAAAAGAAATAGTAGTGACAAGACAGGCAAATCTTATGAATGGGACCGGAGGGATGATTAAGATTGGAACTGAACATTCTATGCAGCACTAAGACTCCTCAGGCCCCTACTGTTCCCAAAAGTTTGGCTTTTTAATCCATCAGAAAGCTGAATTTTCTATAAGGTCATGATGAAGTCTTGTCACACTTACTACAGTTTACATCTTGAAACCCTCTCAGGGCACAGTGTGCTAGGAACAAATCTTTGTTCTTAATTCCATACGTAAAAAGCCTTGAAGACTCTCGCACTAAAATTGGATGGCTAACCTGCTACAAGCCTCCCTGGCACAGAGCAGATTGGGCAGGGAGCACTAGACAGGGAGCAGATGGCGGAGGAAGAGGATCAGAATGGCATCTGCGGAGGGCACAGACTTAAATTTGTGGCATGCCTGTGAAAAAGGTTATCCACACTTTTCTAAATTGTCATAGCAGTCTTGCAGTTCTGGGGGAAACATGATCCTCGTATGTTAGCTAGGGCAGTTATGTGCTGCTGACAGATTGAAGTAAGCGTGAACTGTCAATATGGCAAACATCACTAAGTCAAATTACTGTTGAACTACAGCAAACTGAAAAAGGAGTACACTCTCGCGGTGCACCAGAAGCAGTACAAGGACACCCTAAAGAGTTTCGGCACTGACCCAGAGTCGTGGGAACAAATCACTTGCGACTGTCCATCCTGGAGGTCACTAATCCAGAATGGATCACTGGCCTTCAAACAGCAATGCATGGCAGAAGCAAAGGAAGACAAAAACCTCTCATACCCAGTTCCTCATCACTTTCCTGCCCCTGCTGCAGCAGATTGTTCAAGGTAAAGCTGGGGCTTATAAAAGTCACCCATGTACCCAGGCAACCTAACTTCCACCCCCATCCTCTCTTTTCTCTCTCTCTTTTCTCTCTCTCCCATTTTTTCTCTTCTCTTTTCTCCCTCCCCGTTTCTTTCATATTTCTTCCCCCCCCATGCAGTCACCTTCACCCACGAAGGAAAAATGTTGATACCTATTACAGAAGGTAATAATTTGTGAATGCTTTGTAAACAAGAGCCTGAATCAGAGTAGCTACAGCTACATTATTATTTTTTTATATTCTTCAACCTGTATTTGTAGATAAATCGAGTTAAAAATAACCTACTGCAGTTGGCTGTTAGCTTTGTAGGGTATAACTAAGGCTCTATAGTCATGAAACAGTGTCTTTCAACAGATACATGATTTTCAAGCAGAGAGAATGTTGCAAAAGTACAGATATTTCACAAAACTGTCCAGGAATTCCTGATATGCAAAAAGCAGTTTTCCATATTCTGCAGTACAGAAGCCACTGAACTGCTATGCAAGTACAATTTTATGGCAACTTATTTTATTAAAGATTTCTACTCTTGTGGGTCCGTAACTATATTAAGTCACTATGGCCAGAAAAAACGCACTGCTACATGCCTCAGAGGTGTACTTGGTAGCTGTGTTGGTCTGAGACAAAAAGACATACAAAAAACTATAACTTTTGGTCCCAAAATGATACCTTTTATTAGACCAACTGGAAAATGGCAAAAAAATGGTCCTTTTCTGCAAGCTTTCGGGATCAAAGTCCCCTCATCAGGCTCTGGGAAAAGTGTAGATGGTACAAGATGGTCAAAAGTCCTCATAGGTAGGAAATAAACAGAGCAGCACATGCCAAGGGAGAGGGGAAAGTGCTGGCTGTGAGAGAGACAGCAGATGGCTGGAAGGATTTAAAGGGGAAGTAACCCAAATTTAGCTGGAAAGAGAGACAAAAGCAACCCAGAATAAACGGAGAAACTACAAGAGAAAAGGGAATGTAAGAAGGGTGCTGGAGAGAGACTTACCTGGAAAGATGAAGTGAGTTAACAAAGGAGAACTTTGAGTTGATGAGTCTGATACCTGAAGACATCGAGTAACATCCCAGAGACTTAAAATTAAGAGAAAGGAATGAGAGTGGATGGAAACCAACAAAGAGAAGAGAACCCCACAATGTTGATTCAGTAGTAAATACAAGGTGACCTAGGATTGCTATTTGCTTGGGACCCGTGAGGAGGAGAACAGGGCAAGCAACCAAGAAATTGAGAGCTCTCAAAGAGAGAGGGAACTAAATATATATAAGATGTTATTTATCTAAGAGACACATAATAGTTGAGCAGAAGAGTTATTTTTGTTGAACCGCAGATATGATATCTTCCTCATCTCTCAGAACTGTGTTTATTTCTGCATCTTCTTCCATCAAAGTTGTGGCGGGCGAGAAATAAAGGAAATTAACCAGTTCATATTAAAACAAGAGATAGTGATTTATTTTTGTGGGCGTAACTCTCACAATTACCATGGCATCTGTCTTTGCTTTTGTAGTCAAAACTAAAAGCAGAAAAAAAAAAAATCAGGGCAGAAAAAAATGCTGAATGACTTAAATTGTTCTAATTGGAATGAGAAAAATATAAAGGTGGTATGAACTCTACCATGACAAATGCTCATCACATATTTTACTGTTAATGTAAGCATGTTATGGCTTATTAGGAGGAAGTAAAAATGACCACCCACTAGCAAAATACTCTTGGCACTAATTGCTCATTTGTTTAAGAGTGAAAGCAGCTCATATGGAAAAAAAATACTACTGAAGTTACTGCACATTTTACTAGACCTTAGTAAAACAAAGCTAGTCATTTTATTATGTAAAAGTTGCAAAATAGACTCCAATAGCAGACTCCCTGCCACCAAGACAGAAGCGCCTAGTCTCTACAACACTACACGTCCCCTTAACATGATCACATTTTAATGAACAAAAGGAAACAAAATTAATGTTGACACTTGACAATTTTATTCCAGTTAGTTGCTGCACATACATTTCTTTTAAACCATGTCTAGATTTGGAGATTCCTACAATAAACCAACAAAGGAATGAGTCCAGGACAAACTGCTTACTAACAGATTAGAACAGTCTTTCAAATGCTAAAAGCAGTATTGGATTTTACTTTAAATAGAAAAATAAATAATAGGTCTAATCTGTCAGGTATCTGTAGACAGGAACATATGCTTAGAAATCTAAAAGGAAGTAATGCTGAATATACAATATTTTTAAAGATAAATCTGTTTGAAATAAATTTGCAGTCATAACAACATATGCAAAGGCCTCAGATTCATCTGTTTGAGGAAATAAATATACTTTATCTGAGCCCTAGAAGAATGCTGCTTCTTTACTTGCATTGTCAGAAAACATCCTTATCACTAAGTCAACTGATCACACAGTCATGTACTACTTCATTTCACTCTTTACATAGTAATAAATAGTGGTACTTACATTTGTAAGAACTTGCAGTTTGTTTCACAGAACAGCTTTCATCTCTACTTTTGGTTTCAGTTTAGCTGACAGGCAGCAAGCTCAAACTTAAGAACCTGGACTGGGAGATCATCTTTTGTCTGATTTTACATCTCCAAGAGCCATTTGGAAATGAATATGATCTACCCACTCTGAACCTCTGAAGGATATGATGCAAGTTGATTGCTGACAGGAAGAACTTGCTCAGGTTTATAATTTCAGGTTTTATTTTTATGTTGGTGAAACAGACCTTTTCTCAAAGAGGAGGAATCTATAAAGCCATTACAAACACATTTCATATGCTATTATACTGCACAGATTTGGAAAAGGTACAGATAAAACACAAGTTTCATACTACATGAACACGTACCAATTCAGTCATAGTAAACAGAAGGTAAAAATTATAAATCTTTGACTTCATGTACAGTAAACTTCATAATCATGTTTCAGAGTTTTTATGCAAACTCTCTTTTCCTTTTTTAGAGTTGGCATAATTTTGGAGAAGAAGTTTCTTGCTGCAAAACACATTTCACTTTAAATCATCATCATTTCAATGATAAATTACAAAAAGTGTGCAAACTGCTTTAGAAAGTAGAAACATACAGCAACATGTAATATGCAGAAAGCTTTGTTTATAGTTAAACATTTAGCAGAGGCAATAAGTCATATTACACTTCCATTAACTAAAAGAGGAAAGAATAAGTTATATAAAATAGACTTTATCTAGTTTTCAACAATACCCACATCTCCAGATTTCATTCTTTAGAGCAACACTGCAATCAAATATTAAAGTTTTAATCTCTTTGATGAATATTATCTTTCATTCTAATGGCAGATTTGTATGTTTAGTACAAAGATTTTTTTGTTCCTACTTTCCAGAACTGGTAAACAGATGTTAACTGGAAATCCTCTATCAATATAGAGAGGAGTTGTCTAGGAATAAGCCTCACTGTAAACCTTTAAAAATCTAGGTTTTAGTGTCTAACTTCATTTTGGACAACCTGAAACAGATGCTATAAGAAGAGTTTGTTTAAAAATGAATGGATAGGCTTGTATCTTTACATGTGTTTTGTCCCCTGTGCAATTGTAATAAAATCTGCAGGACTTTTCACCAGAAGCACACAAACCCTTAGTTGCCTTCACTCATGTAGGTCACGTTTCCCCTCTTTCAGATATTCCAGATTATGCATCTGTCAGATTGCCTCACACTCCCAGTCTAGTCAAAGTTCAAAATATAAAAGGTACTGGGGATATCAATAAAGTTCTAAAAGCACTCACCATTTAGAGTATGGTGTATTTCCATGAACATATGGAAAATTAAGTTCAATTTATCGAGGCTAATTCCTCCAAAATTTGAATTCATACTTTTCAAACAGCAAATCAAAGGATCTTTGAAGTCCTCTTAAAAGGGTCTATGAACATATGCATAACAGAAGAGCTACATCATCTCACTTAGCATATTTTCATTTTGGCTATCCTGAATTGTGCCAGCTTCCAATGCATATGAATTCCAGGTGGATTCTCAGTGACCTCTGCTTATAACAGATCTTGTGTTCTTCTGTACTATAAACTACTTCTGTGGGCTCAAAACAGTCATATGGATAACGGCATTGCAAAAACCATGCATAGGGCTTGAGAATATTTAGGAATCAAAGTAGAGAACATAGCTGTTTTGGGCCCAAAGCATATGCATCGTATTTGTAAGCTACCTTTACATTCTTCACAAACTGCTGAATTACTAATGAGAATTTCACCAGTGATATAAAATTCAACACCATCCACCTACTGGCTGCTTTATGCCTTGGCTTAAATGAACATTAAAGGAAATGTATTCAAATTCAGAGGAAAACACAAAAGCTGAAAACACCATTTTAAAAATATTTATTTTCAAAAATAAAACCCTTTACCCAGATTTTTGCTAAGATTTTTATGTAAAGTTTTTATATTCAGCACATACCCTCTGCTATTTTCAGTTTCTTTTTTGATTATATCATGCTTTTTTGGGAGATGTTACTCATATGAAATTAATTGCTGTGTCCTTACTCCTTCCCAAGATGTACATTACAAACAGAATCTTACAAACTGAACACACATACATAACAAAGATGGTATCTTTCATTCAAAGAAGCACAGGTGTCAAATAATGGGGCTATCTTAAAGGATCTTCAACGATGTCTTACTGCTGAGTGACTTCCTATTTTCCAGACCCATTTATACACTGTGAATAATATTAATAAAAATAAGACTTAAAAAAATATAACCCCCGTTTGGTGCACAAATAAACAAACAGAATCATGCCCCTCTCACTCCCAAGACTTTAAAAGACTCTAATTCTGTGCCAGATAAGATTGTGATACAGGGTAAAAAGATACTTTATATGCTAAAATTATACCAAAATTAATGGTCTTTTAAACAGTATTCAGTGGGAAGAAAGAATGACTAATAGACTAAATGAATCTAAAGAAGTTTATTGTTCATTTTTACTTTATAAATCCTTAATTTGAAATTCTGATTGTTACAGTGCTTTTCTCCAAACGGGATTAAGTTTTTTTAAGCCATGGCCTTTAAGAAGAACATATTATTCAATTTTTTCAATCAACAGAAAGCAGAACCCTAAGGAAGCTTTTACTCTGCAAGGAATGGAATCCAGAAATTTTCCAAGGATGGTAGGTACAATCATGCTTGTCACAGTACCTGAAAGCTATTGTCATCATTATTAGCATTCCAATATCATGATTGCAATGAAGCACTGTAATTCTGGTACCTTTTGATATGTTCAACATCCACAAATAGCAAGTTGGATATACAGGAATAAACATATTTGCAACTAGCACAATCCACCAGAATATTCATCATCATCTTCATCAGCATGAGTGCCAACTGTGGGTGTTCCTTTTCCTTTGTCCTGTGGAGCATTTGGGGATTTCTTCTTTGTTCCCCCTCCTGGGACTGTCAAAGTCAGGCCAAGCTTGGCATACTGATAACAGCAAGACAAGTGTTACTTAGTGTCACTAAAGCTTACTCTCACTTTACTCTTTGGAGAATCATATTAAAGTCAAATATATTCATACACAGAAGCCAGGCAAATAGATCTGCCTCAGTCTATTTCAGGGGTGGGAAATTTTTCTGGCTGGAGGGCCACTTCAGAAATTGGGTGAGCAATTGATACTATCTGCTTTGGGCCACTTCACCCCATACTCACCACCAGGGGTGATGAACGGAGCAGGCAAGCAGGGTCTCCATGGACACTAGCTGGGACCTCTGGGGGCAGGGTGTACTTGGTGGGTCGGATGGCATGGGGCTGCATGTGGGCGAAGTGTTGTGTCTGGGAGCAGGACGGGCAGGCAAAGGCCAGGGCAGAGCCACAATCTGCTCCCTGAACAGCACGCAACAAACCTACAACTATCCCAGTACTTTCCGCACCCCCCTCCCTGAACACCTCTCTTTCTTATTAGCAAAAGGTTTGTGAAAAGCCATAAGAAATGCCAGCTTACATCATTGTCCATGTACTTGAAGAGTGGTGAATTACAGACATCAGTAACTTGATCCTGGTCTTGTTGGTCATATCCTTCTAGAAGTTGTTCTAGTGCTGCGCAGTCTTCACTTCCATTGAATCCTGGTATGCTGATGGAAATGCAAGTCAATTAAAACATTTGACCTATCCACTCCTGGCTCCTCACTGCCTACATTTACACAGAGAGATAAACAGCTATAAGCTTCACAATAATACAGTTTTCTGCTGCCACTTTACTCTGAAAACAAGGCTGGATAAAAGTGTCTTCTAGTCATGTGAAAAGAAGTTTTTAATTAGATAATAATGAATCATGCAAAATAGTGGTTCCAAAATGTAAAGTGGTTAAACAATTTTGTCGCTGTTACTGGGGCACTACATTTTCCTTTTAGTAAATGTG
The DNA here is from genome assembly GCF_030867095.1 of Alligator mississippiensis. Taxonomy (NCBI): domain Eukaryota; kingdom Metazoa; phylum Chordata; order Crocodylia; family Alligatoridae; genus Alligator; species Alligator mississippiensis. The sequence goes on along the minus strand of NC_081826.1, from coordinate 95,984,511 downwards.
TTAAGCCATATGTAGTTATTCAAGACAGAGGAACAGAGTGGATAAAAAATTATTTAACCCCCCCCTCAAATATCAACCAAAGAAACAAAAGAAAGAAAAACCTCTTTAAAACAGGTTCTCTGAATTAATACAGGCAAACCCTGCTTAACGCTCCAAATTGAGTCTGGAAAAAAAAAGCGTTAGGTGGAACGGCACTAAGCGAAACCCATTTCCCCACAGGAATTAGTGTAAATAGAGATAACTGCTTACTGCCACTTCTTGCCAAAGCTTCTCACCACCACTGCCTCTCCCCGCCCCTCCGCCCGCCTACCGGCTGCTCTGGCCCCCCGTGCCAGCCCATGCCCCATGCTCCTGCAGCTTCATCCTGGGCTCCCGCCAGCTCTGGCGGAGACCCTGCACACATGCCTGCCCCCACACTTGCTGTTTCTTGCTGCTGCCATTTCTCCCCACACCCACCTGCCTGCCAACCACTCCAGCACCGTGTGCCAACTCATGCACCCCACTCCTGCTGCCCCGCCCTGGACCCCTGCCAGCCCTGGCCCTGTAGCACCAGTGCAGGGCCTGCGCTCATGCTTGCCTGCCCACTCGCTGCCGCTCGCCATTGCTGCTGCGCTTCATTGAGCACTATAACGAAACTGGCTGAGCGCTAAATGAAATCAGGTATGAATTTTAAATGAGCGCTATAGCGAAATAGCGCTAAGTGAAACCGTGTTAAGCAGGGGTTGCCTATAAGTATAACCAAAGTGTAAAAGTTTGAAAACAAGGCAAACGGGTGTCTTACCTATAGCTTTCTCTGACACATCTTTCAGCGGCAACGAAGTCATTTCTGTGAAGATGAACTAAAACTTGAGCAATAGTTTTCTAAAATAGAAGAAATCTTTGATCATTCCTCAGTAACAAACGCAATAAAATGCTTTAAATTCAGTAACTTCTTAGTAGAAATAGAAATATTCCTTGCTCAGGATAGGTGTAGAAAGGGCATTAAAGCCAGTGAAAAATGTGCCCACAGTGTTCTTTTTCCCCCAGAGACTTTTAGTAGAGGAAAAAAAAGCAGCAGGACAGAAATAGTGACAATTTAGACCAGCATAATTCCCACAATCTACACCAACTGTAGTGTGAAAAGGAAGAAAACATCATAGATCAATTCTGTTATTCTGAATACAGCTTCAAAACAAACTGTATTCAGGTTACAGGTCCAGAATTCCACAAAGGATTTTTAGAATAATTGTGACACCACAGCTGAATTTTTAAAGTTAAGAATATCAATCTAAATATTTAATGTAATCAAAATACCCAGCCTTCTCGCTCTCAACCCCATTTCTACGATAAAAATTAATATTCCTTCAGCCTCATAAAATTTAAAAGAACCTTATGTAAGGCAGATATTAGAGTATCTTGGAAGTTGCCACATGACCAGATTATGATTTTAATAAAGATGAAAATACAACAGGTTGAATAATAGGTTTATGTGGGGAAACTAGTCATCCAAAACTGTGATTGCCAGGCAAGAAATTAATCCATGGACTATTAAAAGCAAGTAGTGCCATTCAGTCTGGAGTACTGGAGACTTCAGAGGCCAAACAATTTCCCTTTCATGCATTTCTGTTTTGTTATTAAGAAAGAAAGCAGCACTATAGGTTTTTACCTTGTAACATGTTGGATAATTTTCAATTTCTTTATAAATACTTTTTTCCTTCTGAAGTGACAATGCAGCTTCATCTAATCTAAAAACAAACAAACAAACAAATAAAAATCATAACATCAAAACAACTGTGAGAAGCAAATACAAAGAAACCAAAAGATTAGGGCCATTTAAATTTTTATTACAAAAATTAGGTGGTAAGAAAAGAAAAGAAGCTGTAAAGCACTTCAACAATCCATATGTGGATTTTAAGGGTTCTCACTTGTTCCTTTTAATTAACTTCTCCCTTTCTTTTACAGTTTGATTCTTTGCACTTGTGAATTTTATTTAATTAACTTTACACCCTTTGAAATTTTCCTTTGGATTCTACTCTAAAACACACTGGTGAAATTTTATAATCTTTCAAGTATCATTGGAGTAACTATCAAAAATGCTACAATTAAATTCAGAAATCATTGTTTAAAATACTGATCAGTGGGCACATATACCACATGAAGAACTGCTGCAGTACAGAAAGAAAATCTCCATGAATTACACACTACTAGTTCTGACATATCATCCCTCCCTGGAACCTATACAGAAAATCCTCAACCAATTGCAACCCATACTAGAAGAGGGGGAGTGGAGTCCAGGAGAGCTGGTTGTATTTTAAGGAAGCCTTACTGAGAATGCAGGAATAAACCATCCCGATGGGCAGGAAAACTAGCTAGTATGGTAGAAAAAACAGCTTGGCTTAGCAGGGAACCATTCAGTAAACTAAATCACAAAAAGGCAGCTTATAAGAAGTGGAAACTTGATGAAATAACTAGGGAAGAATACAAGAGCATTGCTCAAGCATGCAGGGATGAAGTCAGGAAGGCCAAAGTGCATTGGAGTTCCAGCTAGCCAGGGATGTGAAAGGTAACAAGAAGGGTTTCTACAAGTATGGCAGTAGCATGAGGAGGATCAGGGAAAGTGTAGGTTCTTAACTGAATGGGGGTGGCAATCTTGTGACAGAGGATGCAGAAAAGGCTGAAGGTCTTTTTGACCTCCATCTTCACAGGCAAGGCCAGCTCCCAGACTACTGCACTGGGCACAGTTCTGAGAGGAGGCAAGCAGCCCTCAGTGGTAAAAAAACAGGTTAGAGACAACTTAGAACAGCTGGACGTGTACAAGTCCATGAGGCTGGATGGGATACACCCACAGGTGCTGAGGGAATTGGCTGATGTGACTGCAGAGCCATTGGCCATCATCTTTGAAAACTCATGGCAATCAGGAAAGGTCCCGGATGATTAGAAAAGGGCGCACATAGTTCCCATATTTAAGAAAGGGAAAAAGGAGGATCCAGGGAACTACAGACCAGTCAGCCTCACCTCAGTCCCTTAAAAAAAAAATCATGGAGCAGATCCTAGAGGAATCCATTTGTAAGCACTTGGAGGAGAAAGGGGTGATTAGGAACAGACAGCATGGATTCACCAGGGGTAAGTCATGCCTGACCATTGTGACCAACCTAACTGCCTTCTGTAACAAGGTGACTGGCTCTGTGGATGCAGGGAGATTGGTGGATGTGGTGTACCTTGATTTTAGCAAGGCTTTTGATACGGTCTCCCATAACATTCTTGCAGGCAAGCTAAGGAAGCATGGGCTGGATGAATGGACTGTACAGTGGATAGAAAACTGGCTACAGCATCAGGCTCAGAGAGTAGTAGTCAATGGCTTGATGTCCAGTTGGCAGCCAGTATCAAGTGGAGAGCCCCAGGGGTTGGTCCTGGGGCCGGTTTTGTTCAATGTCTTCATCAATGCCCTGGAAGATGACATACAGTGCACCCTCAGCAAATTTGCAAATGACACCAAGCTGGGGGGAGTAGTAGATATGCTGGAGGGTAGGGCTAGGATTCCGTGACCCACACACGTTGGAGGATTGGGCCAAAAGGAATCTCATGAGGTTCAACAAGGACAGGTGCTAAGTACTGCACTTAGGATGGAACAATCCCATGCACCAGGCTGGGGACTGCCTGGGGGCTACAGTACACAATAAGCTATATATATGAGCCAGTAGTGTGCCTTAGCTGCCAAGAAGGCTAATGGCATACTGGGTTGCACTGGTAGGTGTGTTGCCAGTAGGTCCAGGGAAGTGATTATTCCCCTCTATTCAGCACTGGTGAGGCCATATCTGGAGTACTGTGTTCAGTTTGGGTCCCCCACTACAAAAAGGTTGTGGACAAACTGGAGTCCAGCAACAAAATGGTGAGGGGGCTGGGGGACATGACTTATGAAGAAAAACTGAGGGAACTGGGCTTATTTAGTCTAGAGAAGAAGAGAGCCCAGAGAGACTGGGCTTATTTAGTCTAGAGAAGAGAAGACTTAATAGCAATCTTCAACTACCTTAAACAGGGTTTGAAAGAGGATCAAGTTAGGCTATTCTCAGTGGTGGCAGATGACAGAACAAGGAATAATGGTCTCAAGTTGCAGCAAGGGAAGTTTAGGTTAGATATTTGGGAGAATTTTCTCACTAGGAGGGTTGTAAAACACTGGAACAGGTTACCCAGAGAGGTTGTAGAATCTCCATCCTTGGGGGTGTTTAAAAACCAAGCAGACAAACCTTTGGCTGGGATGATCTAGTTGGAGCTGGTCCTGCTTTGAGCAGGGGGTTATATTAGATGACCACCTGAGGTCCCTTCCAATCCTAACTTCCTATGATCCTAAGACCCAATTCTTAAAAGAGATCTTCCTAGCACTGCCCATCCTAGCTTTTAAACAAGCATCAAACCTCACCAACCTCATCATCAGAAGCAATCTTCCTATGGCCCAAAAACACACGGAATGGATCCAGACTGTGCCAGGACAAGAAATGTAAAACCTGCCAACATATCTTCACCATCCCCGCAATAACTGCCCCCCACAAATGAACCATCAGCATTCCTGGATCTTATGCATGCACCTCCAGAAATGTAATACATCTCATCCAGTGCACCAAATGCCCTGATGGAAAAATATGCAGGAAAAACCAAACAATTGCATACCAGAATGAACACAAAAGGAAAATCTATCAAAGACAAGAATACCCAATTACATGTGGGAGCACAATTCTCACAAGAAAACCACTCTCCCCAATCTCTCAGTTCTAATCCTCAAAGAGAATTTACAAAATACCTTTCACAGATGAGTCTATGAACTTCATTCCACCAACTTTCTGGATACAAAAAAATCACAGACTAAATAAAGATAGTGGATTTATGACACATTATAACCTGCCTAACATCTGACACTCCAGGTAACCTCTCTACTATTTATTAGCTATATTCTTATCATCAGGTCTACATTCCCCTCTCTCCCCACCACCTGTCTCTCACCCACTGACTACGTCAATTTGCATTTTCACTGACTGGCTCTCTCTCATGCATACTGGCCTCTGGCTTCTTTTCTATACCATTCAGGAAGAGCACAGACCAACTGCAGATGCTTTTTCAGTCTGACAAAGGGTGTTTGTACCTGAAAGCTTGCAAAGAAGAAATTTTTCATCTATCTTAGTTGGGCTAATAAAAGATATCGGATTTACCTGAAACACTTTGTCTGCCCACATATACATGAGACGTTTACTGAGGAGATACCTAATTAGCTCCGTAGTAAAGTCTCAGCGTCTACACATATGGCCTTACTAGGCCACAGTAAACTAATTAACTCCACCATAGGTTATTATTTGTAAATAGTTAGTGCCGCACTGGAGCACCCTTGTACCCCACCCAGTGCCTCCACAGCACACTGAGCCAGGCTGGCAGGTTAATCTCCTGGGCACCCTACCAGCTGGGGTCTCTCTGACCCAGCTCAGCATGCTGTCCCAGGAGCATGTGTAAACACAGTGCTCGGGAGCAATAAACTCTGGTGCAATATGCAATATTGCTTTGCATTAATTTCACTTGTAGATGCACCCAGCGTCATACACTGTAGAAAGTTACGTTACATCAGAGCCCTGGTAAAGCTTATGCACCATACATTTCTAGAATTCCTTTTCTTGTTGGTGCACCTTTGGCTGACAAGTCTGGTAACTGGCAGTCTTTGGAATAAGTCAAAATATTTCTATAATGTTAGACTACAGTGCTCAGAAAATAAAATAAACTCTTGTGGTGAACTGTGCAGCCCCCAAATATGCAAGTTAACAGGTCATTCCAGACAGTTGCTGAGCAGCCTGGTAGAATCCAATACTTAAAAGATAGCAGCATTCCCACCAGAATGCTCAGCACTTTGCAGGTCTCTGTTTAAATAATGCAAAACAAAACATCTGTATGCACAGAATGTGGTGATCAGTTATGGTGGAAGACTTTGTTTCAGGTACTGGTAATGAACCACACATCAGGTACGTCCAACCAAGATGTTACGTATGAACACACAGCAGAAATATAGCAACTTCAAAACAGCACCATTACACTACGACCTTTAAACAAGTAAAGGTTACTGTATGCTACCAAAACTAAAGAAAGCTTAACTACCAAGTACACCAGGACAGCTTGTTATTTAACACAGATGTCAGCCCTGAATTTTTAGAAAACACAAGTGCCATCCAAAGGGGTAGCACCTTTGACAGAACCAGCCAGGAGCATGGGTCTACCACTGCCTGGAATGGGCACATACCAGCTACTGAATTATCTGTTTGCATTTCAAATGCTTGGCACTTACCCTGTTTTGTTTTTCCATACATCTCCCCACTCTGCTTATACACTTAAAATATACATGAATGATGCATCTACTACATTAACTCTCATGAGAATGATTTACATGTAAAATTAGATAACTTTCACTTTTAGCAGGACTGCAAGCTTTATTACATTGGACAGCATGTGCATTTTTAAAGCAAAGGAATAAATGTGCTTATAAAAGAAAGTCACATATATTTTTACCTGTATTCCAAAAATATGGAGTGGTGAGTTTTCAGGTTCTCAAATGCTTTTCAGACAAATCTCTTTATCAAAGATTTAAAAAAATCAGACACCTGCATATAAATTGTTTTTCTCAGCCAAGTTACATAATTCCCCTAATTTACATCACTTAAGTATGAGTAGAATATCCAGAAATCATTACACAGCTGTTCTGTGAAAAATAAATCATGTGTACATACATATTAAAGACTAAGAGAACCAGCTTTTCTGAAAATCACAATTACTCTTCTTTAATACTGTAAAATTAATATTGAAGAAGAGCAACTGTGATTTCAGAAAAGCAGATAATGCACTGATGAACAGAGCAGTCAGGTACAGCCTATAGAAAATTTAACTGGACCCTTGCCTTAACAAGCATAATATAGCTATCTATTTCCACATCTTTTAAAAAGAGGAAAGGATCAACATACAGCAAGTATGCTGATTCAATGAAAGTCAATATAATTGAACAAAAAAGATTTTGAATATATTTAAACAGAATAAAGATGTAGGAGTTATACCTGCGTCCTCTAACTAAGACTCTTGAGGCCTTTCCTAATAATTCTACAGCCTGCCGTAAACGTTCTTCATTCTAATGGGAACAAAATTTCATTTATTAGTTGTTGTAAGACTATGCAGTTTTTCCTTTTCTCAAAATACATATATAAATAAAAGTGTACACGTACACACACACAAATACTAAAAGACATCAACTGAAATTGATGTATGAGGGGTTCTGCTATGCCCTCTGTGGCTCTGGCAAACATGCTGCTTTCTAACTATGCAGAACTGATGCATTGCTCTCTCTGTCTGGACTACCAGCAAGTGGGAGGAATGTAGCTAGGCCACAAAATTCAGATCCTGTGCAATGGAGGAAGAAGTAGGGGTAAAAAAAGAAAAAAAGTTGCACTCCCCACTTTTATACTTAATATTCAAACAGGGGTTAAGTGACTTCCTGTACAGTACAGCCAGTGATGTGATAATAAGGAACAAGAGACAGCATAGCACCCTAGGCTCTAGTTACCATTAACTATGTTTCAAGTAATTATGATTTCTGACTAACCCTAAATATATTTTTCTTTTACTCAATATGCCTTGCCTGGTGAAGATGATATTCTTCATTAAAAGAAAAATAATAGCACATACTTCAAAAACTGATGCTGCATGTTGATAGAGCTGTACAGCCTTTTCTGGGTTCACATTTTCTACCAGCCTGAAATAAACAGACCAGCATTTTTCTCCTTAATTCAAAACAGTAAACATTTCATTTCCTAAACAAGTAAAAGTCTGAAAGAACAGAAAGTATCCATTCTTTGCAGTGCATTCCAGCTGTCAATTCTGCACACTTACTTTCCACCCCGTTCCAGCGCAATGGCTGCTGTGTCAGGAGTTCCATTCTCCAGGTACATCATACTGGCTTTCTCAATCAGCTGAACTGCTTCAGGAAGTTTTTGCATCTCCTGTAAGTGCGAGTTGGAAGAAACATCAAGAAACAGGCTAACATATAGAAGACAAAATGAAAGCATTCTGAATTGCATTACATTCATTTGGAAATTTCAGTTCCCAACAAAGAAAACTAGTCAAGGATTCACAATCCCACACAAACAAACTTAGAAGATATCCTTCCTGTCTCACACTGCACTTGCATTTGACAAATGAAAAGTTTGTTGGGTTTGGAACAACTCTATGGTGAAGTAACATAATGGTCATTCACATTGTACAGCTACAGAACCAGAAAAGCAACCCCTTTCTCTCTTTCTTGAATTTCAATAGGAAAATGTGCAGCTATTCCCTGGTAGCCCAACTTTCCACTTGAGGGGTACATTTAGCTTAGATGACATACTTACACAAGTCCATACATACACTTACATTTCCAATTTCAGGGTTCAAATGAAATACTATAATTCTCTGAAAAATCTATTTAACTATTTAATACAAGATCATAAACTCCTTAAACTGACTGAAAGGATATAGCTACCTTAGTTTACTAAACACTACTTTACTAACTACTGAATAATTTCTTCTATTATTGGTTAGCTACTGCATGCAAAATCAGCCTCAGGATTCTGACAGGCATGAGGGGTGGGAAGGAAAGGCGAATTAAAATATTTCATTAATCAAGTTTTAACCAAAATAGAATGGTGCATGTTTAAAATCCTCCCAAAGGTCAAAAGGTAGGAAAGGTTTACAGAAGAAATGTTAGCACCACTTTAGATGCTGATAACGCAACCTGAATATTCTTCAGATTTTAAAAATGAACAAGAGCACAGTTGTCACGTATTTGTTTTCAACAAAATGGTCAATAAAAATACCTTTAACATCATGCCAGCTTGTTCATAAGCTCTGCAGAGAGAAAGGAAGTTAGTTTTATTCAAACACTGTTAAATTTTAGTAACTTGAAGCAGCATTTCTTACTATACAGCAAGAGTTATTGTATATCAACTAGTGGTGAATTAAACATTTTAGTACTAATATTCGAAAAGGCATATATCCCATCAAGCATACATTAAGCTTGATTTTAAGAAATGGTACATATGCAAGGGACCATTTCCATGGGCAAATGCTTTTGACCTTATTCAAAGCATGGGGAAAAAGGATTAAGTTTCCAGGCCCAATTTTTTTTTGCTTCTATAACATTGTGTGTGTGTACACAATTTCACACTGGTGCTTCAAACAATCAGACAATCTTTTCCGTATTTGTCTACAGCTGGATTAGCAGAAGGACAGGAAATATCGTGTGTTCTCACTTCACAGGCAACATTGGCAATAAGGCACATAATCATAAAAACGTTAACAAAAAGGTTCTTTTTAAAAAATATTACAGAATACCATATTTACTTGAGGTCTTTACTTAAGACATATGGTAGTGTCCATTAAGCACAGTTCCCCCTACTGCCGACTCTTCTTCAAGTCATGATGAGCCACAACACTGCATATCCAGAATCCCTCTGTCAGCCCTTCTTTCAGTGTGACATTTGATTAGCATGGCTCAGCCTTTCATGAGGTGAAGCTGGACCAGGTTGACCTGTGCCTCATCTACATATAAACCCACAGACTGACCTCACGCCATGTATCTGTCCCATGGGGCCAGAATGTTGAGCACCACTGACATAAACAAGCAATCCCAGTTACAGAAATTGATCCTAAAAGGTGCTGAAAAGCCACAAGTCTCTATAACTTTAATAGAAGTTCCAACTTTCCAAATATTTCCCAGGAAGTCCCTAAGTAAACCTGAACCTGAATCAGTGAAATCAAATGATGCTTTTCCATTTAGTTCCATGGAATCAAAATTCGGCATCTCTAAAACAAATCTCAACTTTAGATGTATACTGCAAACTTGGATACATGTTAAATTACCTGAGGAATTTACACTTACTTGGCTGCATGGAAGAGGCTGGATGAAACAGAAGCAAAGTTAAGGATATCAACAATAAAAATGACAGGTTTCTATATAGCACAATTAATTTATGAAAGTTGAAAGCAAAATAATCCCATTATCTGAATATTTGTTTCCCAGGTAACATTGAGAGGCGAAATTAATCTAATAAGGGCATGCATGCAAAATTGTTTTAAAAAAAATAAATTTAAGGGCAGATTATGAATTTAAGAGCCACTATAAAACCACAGGTGAAACTCAATTACATAAAACTGAAGGAAGTGTTGGTTATACTGTATTAAAATACTGTAATGATAGATTAATATTTTAGAATTACTTAATTTTTTATCACCCATTTCTAGGCAACACATTTCAAGAAAACAGACAAATAATAATTTACTGCAAAAATATAATACATTTTTGTTGGTTGATTCCTCCTATGTGAAAGGCACATTACAAACTCAAAGAGAAGGTCTCATCTAAGGCATGCATGCATGTAACATCAAGACCTGAAAGGAAACTAGAGCACTGGAATCTGTTTTAAAATGTGTGTCTGGCAGTAGTGCCATGCCATGCCTCCACTGTGGAAGGCACCGAACACGAACAGAACAAAAAGATAGTTCCTGCTCCAAAAGAGCTTCTTTTCTTCACTGGAAAGGTCAAAAAAAAAACCCAGCATACCTCTTGGGAGATGTTTCAAAGTTAATTCAGAAAGTCTGGCAATGTAAATTACTTAGTAGATAACTTAATCTTGTGCCTATACTCATTCATACATTTATAAATAAATAGCACATCCTCTTCTAACTCTCATCAGCCTAGTTTTAATTAACAATTCAGATTCTTCAGGCTCCTCAAACAGGAACAGCAAGTCAAAAGATACGCTTTATTATTTTCATGTGCTTCAGCTTCTCTCAAACAGGCTTCTTTTGCCTGGTCATACTGCTTGGCATTTTTAAAAGCAACAGCTGCAAGAAAGTTTAAAAAAGAAAATAAAAGTTATGCTGTTTGTTTTGTTTTTCTCATTTAGCTTCTTTTATCTACTGTGCCTAACACCTAGAGACAGGTTTTTATAAGGTACTTAAAACATGACTATATGCATCTTTAGATGCCTAGCTGGATATCCAAAAAGGCTTGAATTATTGTGGAAAACCCACTATACAGCTGTCCGCATCTTTAGAACTTAAATACTATTAGAAATCTGATCCATAATGAAAAACTATACTTAATTACACCGTCAAGGCAAAGACTTACAAGGCTCGTAAGTTGCTTGTTTTCAGTACTCTCTTATTTTATAAATGTAATCCAAGTCTTTTTAAAATCAATAGCTTTAAAAAATCTGAGATATAGTTTATTTTATTCATTAATCAGAACTGTTGCTGAAGTCTTACCTACAATATTAAAAGTGATGCCTGGTGACAATTCCCCCTCTACCTTCCAAGTAACATGCATTTAAAAACAAGACTCCTACTTACAAAATGCGCCTACAATAACTACGAGCCTTCATAATTAACGATGAAGTGCTACAATAAGACAGCTATAACCTATTTTTAATATGGATTTAAAAGTTAAGCAAATTCTGCTTTGCAAGTTGCAAACACACAACTTTACAAAAAGTTGCAGCTATTTCCATTAAAAGGATTTTTTTTAAATTGAGTCTCAAACATAAGTGAATACTAAGAAGTGATAAAGGCAGACAAGGTCCCTTGGGTGAATCTGGTATCTTTTATTAGACCAACCCAAATAGCTGAAGAATAGTTATTAATAATGTCCTTAGACCAACACGACTACAACCTACACCCCTTCAAGAAGTGATAAACTAAAAACAGATTTAAACTTGAAAAATCCAAAAGGTTCTCCTTAATCACAAAGACATTAAGAGCAGGAAGAAAAGGTATTTCTTTATACAGCAAGCAATCCTCAGAGTTTCTCACAGACTCTGTCTCTCACTCTAAATTCTCTCACATGAGGGTTGGAGAAATAAAAAAGAAAGAACGATCTCTGGTTCCCTTCAAATATTTCTATTATCTGCCTCTAGCCACTCTTGGAACTTTCCCTTTATATTTCAAAGCCCAATTATTTTTCATTTCTTGCACACATTAAGCCCCTATTAAAGATAAACGAGTTCACATGCAAACTGGCCATTAAATCAAGCCCCTGCTTAAAAACAAATGGAAGAGACTATCTGTTCCCCATGATAAGAGGTTCTGGATTTTATTTAGCTGTCAAAACCAAACATATTTTGAAAAAAAAAATCATGATTTACATTTACAGGTTTATAAAACTGTTACAATTACTAAAGGCAGGGATGTAAATATAGTTTTAAAAAATAAGTTTAACCTCCTCTACTTATACAGGTTTTATATATACTTATATACACACCCTGCCCCAGCCCTCTCCCCTCCCCTCCTGGCCACCCTGCTGCCTTCCGATACACACACGTTTCCCTCACTTAATGCTGTACATGCGTTCCTGGAAAACGACACGTAACTCAAATTTGTATAAAGGGAACCCACTTTACAATGCAACAAATACCTCGACTGTACTGACCCCCAGACCCATTTCTACCACTTTTACAAAAGTACTCACCAACAGCACACAGTACACGCAAGCACAGGGCACTATTATAATGGGGATGGCAAGTACAGAAACACATGCCGCAGACAACAAGCGAGAAGCGCAGATCCATACAGGAGACTATATTTTGGTGCACATCACTCCCACAATGCACCGCACAAAGCAGCTGTGGGCTTCCACCACAATGATCACATACAAGTGAATTTACCTCGCATGTAACCAATTTTTGGTATAAAAAGGGTCATCGCATAAGTGAATTCACACATACAGAATTTGCATAAAGCAAGGGAAACCTGTATAAACATACATATACATATTAGCCAATTGCCCGTCATGAATGACAAATTTAAAATAATGGAGTGTTTACATGGCCACACACACACACGCGCGTGCTCTCCCCTGGCCACTCTGCTGCCTTCTGATTTCTGCTGGGCCCTATGTAGCTTCCTTCCTTCCCCTTTCCTGCCAGATTACACCCACCCAGAGCTAAAAGATAACCCATTAGCTAATCAGTTATCACTGCACTTATTGGTTAAGCAATTAATCATATAAGCTTTCACATCCCTAACTAGAGGCAAAACTTTTTTATGGCATCTTTTATTGGACCAACTGAAGAACAGCACTTTGTTTAGCAAAGTTCATCTAGCATCTCTTCTAACTGTACTGCTGGCCCAATAAAAGATGTCACGAAAAAAGCCTTGCCTCATGTATTTCCTGGACCATCACAGCTACAACAACTTTTCAACCTTAGACTTAGTGACTATACCAAATCCTTAGGGTAGAAAATGCAACATGCATTTTTACAGTAAAATCTGAGGGATTTTCAGTTATATACACACACACAATCATTCTCTATAGAAAACATTAATTAGAGAAGTGAGATATCTAAACCATTATTTAGGATTCAACTACTAGAATATTTAAGCTAACAAATTATTTTTTTTATAATTTACAGTCATACATACCTGCCTTCCCATATTCAGTAGCTGCACTATCATAGTCTGGTTTCCACTTTAAGAATCCAGTTTTCAAGCTGAAATGCAAAAAAAAAATAAAAATCATCAACTATAAAATGTTCATGCTTTATATTTAGAGCCCAAATAATCTTTAAAGGAATCCTGAAAAGCACCTAAGAATCTCTACATTAGATAAAAATAGAGGCAAAAGAAATAAAATGATTCACCTTGTGACACATCGGTAAAAATTCAGATGTTCCTGACTCGTGGTTCTCAGAAAAGATCTTTTTATTTACACAGCTTCATATAGCAACATGCAGCAAACACTTATTACCAGTGGTTTTAAAAGTTACCAGATAACACAATTTAAAAAAATCCATGATGTAAAAATATTTCCATCCTCAATATTATTTTTTACTCTAGGCATTTTAGTACTAGAAATGCAAGACTTACAAAAACACAATTTTTGGTGTTATTTGGCCACTTCACACCAATTCATGTCCATATTATTTTTGGCTTTTTACTTGAACAAAATCATTCTGTTGCATGAAACTATAGGATCAAATACAAGACATTTATTTTACAGGAGTTTTTGAAAGTAGAAGCTCCCCCTTTCCTTAGACGAGCCTAAAACTATTCTTGTTGAGAGGACAGTTAGGCATAAATGCACTTTTGGTGGGTGACAATTTAAGATGCATCTCACCTGGTCCCAGATGTTTTATAATGTTTTAAACCAGTGACTCTCAATTTTAGACTCAAGGCACCACTCAGGAGACTCAAGACCCCACCTGGAAAAATACCAATTCCTAATTGTCATTTGATGACAGAAAAATAGTGGAGCGATTCTTCTGTCGCAAACAGCTTGGAAAGACTTCAACATGGCCGCATGTTTTTGACATGGTGGCTTCGTAATTGAAATCTCTGGGTTTATCTTGTGAATCACCTTTCTACACCTAATAGTGATAACACTGCATAGCACCCTTGAAAGTATCTCAAGGCAACCCAGAATGCCACAGCACCCTAAGAATCGCTGCTTTAAGGTAACCCATGCTCATAGTACTTTTGATGCCTTCGACTGCCTGCCGCAATAACTTAGAACAGCACCGCTGGCACAGCTATCCCATTCAGTGCATCTGTCCTCACTGCCTGAATGCAAGCAGCAGGGATCTGTCCTCACCTCCTGGGCACACCAGACTATCCAGTGTCAACATTAAGTGACTTGCTGTAAACACTGGGCTGTCTCAGGAAGCCGCCCATCAGTTTGGCTCCCCACAGGCTGACAGAGAACAAGACTTGACTGTCCCCGCTGCTCTCATCAGACCCCTTCTACCCAGGTGCTTTCCTCAGCTCTCCCACTCCTGTCCCCTCCAGGCCCCTAATCATGGGGGCAGATGGGGCTTAATGTGGGATCAGGCAGAAGGTCAAGCAGGGCTGGGGGCACCTCAGAGGCAGCCTGGCTCAATGGGGCAGGAACCTGCTTTGAGCCAGGGACACCGCCAAATGGTTCAATGAAGCATGGGTGAGCCTGGGGCCATGGCAGCGCCTCCCAGGTTTCTGGTATGGGGGTGCAGGTCGTCTGTCTTCCCAGGGAGCAGTAAAGGAGGCCTCCACCCCGAAAGCTCCATCCCCCCAGGCGTTGCACCCCCCAGCCAAACATCCATTCCTCTAAGGTGCTGCTCCTCCCCCCCAGGTACCATCCCCCTCAGGCACTGCCCCCCCAACCCTTCCCACCTCCTCTACAGTGAAGGCCCCCCCACTTAGATGCCCCCCCCCCCCCCCCCGGGAGGTTCCATCCCCCTGAGATGTCCCCCCAGGTTCCATCCCTCAGGCGCCCCCCGCTCAAGGTTCTATTCCCCTCAGTCTCCGCCCCGTCCCGGGGAAGGTTCCATCCCCTTGAGACCCCCCGGACCAAGATTCCATGGTTCCATCCCCAAGACACCCCCGCAAAAAGATTCCATCCCTTCAGGCACCGCCCCTCCCCGCGCGAGGTCCCATGCGTTGCATTTTGGGAGCGGCAATTCTCCTTCCCCCCCATCGCCAGGCGTCCTGGTGCCGGGGGGAGCGGCTGCGGATCCCCAGAGCGCCTCCCGGGCCCCGACGCCCCGCGCTACGAGGAAGGCAAAGCACCGGCACCGCTCACTATTTATCAGCCTTAGCAATGTGCTCCAGCGCCTCGTTAATTTTCTGCGCCGCCATTGCGTAGAGGCTGGGCAGGGGCCGCAGCAGCTGCGCCACCGACGTCAAGGAAGGGCGAGCTACGGTGCGCCGTGAGGCTCAGGCCGCGGAGCGGGCGGGGCCCGCCTTCCTGCCCCATAGGCCACTGCGCCTGCGCGCCGTGCGGGGGTGGGGCGGGGAGTGGGAGGGGAGGCGCGAGGTTTGGTGATCTGCGCCGGGAGAGCGGGGACTTGCTCTTGCTCGCACGGGCCCGGTGGCAGAGGCTTGCGCACTGTGCTGCCCACGTCCACCACCATCCGTGGCCGCGTCCTCGGGGGCTTTCTCCTGCTGGTGCTGTGTATGGCACCCCCGCTTCTGCCCACGCATGCCATCATCACCCCTACATTTGCCCCGCGGGCTACTCTAGCGCAATGTTTCTCAACCCGTGTGTCCGACCCAAAAGTGGTTTGGAGGAATATGTGAAAGGGTCATGAACAAACCTGAAAAATGGATTCTTCTTTAAAGGAGAAAAACAGGAAACCCGGGCTTTTCCCTCACAGGCTGGCAGAGCTCTGGCCTGCGAGGGGCTGCTTGGGGCCCCCCATTCCTTCCCCATGCACACGGGGCAGGGGGTCAGGAGTGAGGGGCATTGGGTTGTGACTGGCAATTGATGTTTATAAATGGGTCCTGGTCCAGAAAAGGTTGAGAACCACTGCTCTAGCGGGCCTCTGGAAGCCCCTTCCAGCTCTGCTTCCCTGCGTGACCTCAGATGGGTCTTAAGGCTGGTCACAGAAGGACTTGGGTGCAACCGGACTTGCCCAAAGCTTGAGAGCAAGACATAAAAGCTGTCAGCAAACCTAGAGCATGAAAGAACTGGGCTGATTTAGCCTGGAGAAGAAAAGACTGAGGTGGGGTTTGATGGCAGTCTTCAACTACCTGAGGAGATGGAGATGGGCTTTTCTCTCTGGCCATAGGGTAGGGGTTCCCAGCTTTTTTAGATTGTGGACTGGCAAGCCATGGATGAGAAGTAACCGCAGACCTGCAAACTCCAGTCCAGAAGTGACCGTCATCATGAACGCTATGTGTCCCCAGAGGCTTAGGGGGCATGGCGAGCTCCCGCAGGCAGTGGCGGCGCTATTGGCGGCAGGAGCGCGGCGGCGGCGGCAAGCGGGGAGCTCCCACAAACGGCCACAGTTCTGTCAGCAGTGGTGGGGAGGGGTGGCGAGCGCCGAGCAGCAGTTTGGCGACCAGCTGCAGGCACCAGTGGCAATGTCGATGGGAGTGAGGGGGGGGAGCGGTGACTGCCTGCAGGTGCTGCCAGCAGTGTCAGCAGTACCTTTTCACAGGGGGTTCGACGCCACGTTCGGGGTGCCCATGCACCCATGGGCACCCCATATACATCACCAGTGATCCGCATACTGCGGAGCAGCAGCCAACCATTTTTTATACTCAGGGTTGGCTGCTGCTCTGCAGTATGCCAGTCATTTCCAGACTCTCAATCCGGCAGCCAACCCTTCGCAGCCTGGTACTGGCCCACAGCCCAGGGGTTGGGAACCTCTGTGGTAGGGGACAGGACTAGGAGCAACTGCTTCAAGCAGCAGCACAGGAAATTTTCGTTGGAGACTAAGAGGAACTTCCCGACAAAGAGGGTGGCGGTGCATTGGGACAGGGCAGGTGAAGCTGCCTAGTGACACTGTGACCAATCCCTGGAAGTTTTCAGGAATAGGCTGGACAAACGCTTGGCTGGGATGGTTTAGTCAGGACTCACTCTACATGGAGCAAGAGGCTGGACAATCTGACCATGTGAGTTCCCCTCCAGCCCCATTTACGTATGATCCTATGGGACTTCCCACTCATTTTTTTTAAATTTCTATGAGACCTTTGCGTGTAAAACAAGACCAAAACACTCCCAAACTAATTGTTTGATAGTGAACAGCCACATTTCTCTTACAGACGCATGCACCCGTGTTGTATTTTTTTGTACCAAAGTTACCTCTGCAGTCAGCAGCAAAACAAGAAATATGCCGCCACATAACAGGAATTACTTAATACCCAGATTTATTATTGGGCTGAATATGTATTGACTCTTGTGACTGTAGCTATGATTTTACTCTTGTGATTTTACTCAGAGCTAAATCACATCACCTATCCTAGAGCACAAAAGAAGAATAGAAGGAGGTTTCTTTTTGCAAGAGCAGGGTCGATCCCCTTGAGTCCTGAAGACTGCACTAAAAGAAACATTCAGCTAATGGTCCATCTCACCACGAGTGCCACTGGCCGCCACCAACACTGTTGGCGGCACCTATGGGTGGTTGCCACCCCCCACGCTGCCGACAGTGCTGGCAGCATCTGCAGGAGCTTGGCTTACCACCACTGCGCTCCCATCGCTGCCTCTTCCCTCCCGCTGCCGCCAGCACAGCCATGCCCCCGGTCGCTGAGAGCACGTACTGTTCATGCATCTCACATTATGTACCTGTGAGTTATGACAAAGCATGAGCTGCTAACATGGGAGGATAAGACTGGACGAGATCTTTGAGCCATCAAAGCCAGTCCCCTGACAACCATTTATTCAAGGAATCCCCCAAAATCACCACTTCAGACCCTCTCACACAACTAAAAAGCACTTTTCACAGAAACATCAACCACACCCTAAAACGGGGGTCATCAACCTGCCACACGAGTGGCACAGGCAAGCTGTCTGTACATAGCACATGGCAGATCAGGAAGAACACAGCACAGCAGCAGATGGGACAGGAAGCAAAAGGCAGAGCAGGAGATCAGGGAAGGGGCACAGGGCAGGAAGCAAAATGCAGATCAGCAGATTGGGCACAAGAAGGGGGAAAAAGTGGCACTCAGGAAGAGTGTGGGGTGGATTTGTGGCCCCAACCTGCCTGACTTGTGCCCCCAACCTGCCAGAAAGGTTGGCCCCACTGCCTTAAAAACAGGGGGTTTTAAAGGCTGGGGGCCAGATTGTCCCATTTTGTGTAAGAGGCAGGCTGTGGGGATGGACCCAGATGCTGCTGCTGCTTTTCCCTGCCACCAGCATGGGGAAAGTGTCCACCAGAGAAAAGCAGAGACAGGCATTTTCTCTGCACAGGGAAAAGACCTGCTGACATCAATTTTACCTGTGCCCAAAGCCATCACTTTCCCCCATGCCTGCTGCCGTTGCTTTTCCCCATGCTGACATAGGGAAAGCAACTCTGGCTGAAGCCCCATGTCTGCAAGCCAGATCAAAAGACTCCACAGGCTGGATATGGCCTACAGGCCATAGGTTGCTGACTCCTGCCCTAGAACAATCCTTAAGTATAGGAGGAGACAAGGGCACTGCCAATGCTCTGCCATTGCAATTACAAGGGGGCAGTTGGTTAATATATGCTCAAAAGATCGTAGGAAAAGGACAAAGCAAAAACTGCACAGTCCATGCCAATGTGACCTAAGGAAATATTTCTTCCTGATCCCCAAATCTGGTGGAATATCAAGACCCTTTAGCCAGGGATTTCTTATTTTGCTGAGTTCCAGCCACAGCATGCCCCAGCCCCTCCTTTAGGAGGGCTGTCCTCCCAGTGTTTCAGAGAAAGAGTCCCCACAGCCCCCCTATCCATTAGTATCATTCATGAAGTGAAAAAAGGAAAATTATCTCTCCTGGACCCCAGCTGCTGACCAGCAAAAGCCCTGAGTCTGTATCCCAATCTGGAGACTGCAAACATGATTCTACATACTGGGTAGCTGGTGGGAGTATAAGGGGTACTTGGTGATACGAATCCTGTAGCAGATGATGTCCCAAGAATTCTCTTCACATCCTTGCTGACAAGTTTGGTTTTTAGACTTCCTATCCTCATTACTTGGCCTTTCAACTAATGCTAGTGTTTGGTGAGAAAGTGAATTAAGAGCAACCAGAGAAATAATAGAACTGCTGTTTTATAGGTATAGAATAACCTAAGTGAACACTTCTGAAGCACCCAAAGCATTTTTTTTAATTTATATTTTCCTGCCCTACTCTGTTCTTTGGTTATAAAAAGCTATTCAATTCCAAATGAAATTACATATGTGCACTGTCTGGTTACACTTTACTGGAATGACCAGGATAAGGATTTCCAAGAACAGCATTGTATGAAATAGGATATTCCTGGGTAACTTTTAGTTCATAGACCCAAAAGCTCTTTGGTAGATTTTACATCTGGGAAGAAACAGATCACAGCATCTGATGCAGTGCTGTGAATGATCATTTGTTTAAAAGTATACAGGTATTGTATGAAGAAACTTGCATACTTACTGTAACAGAATTGCAAATGAGAAGATTTTGTAAATATAGTCTTATACATTCTGTTTAAATTAATATAGAAGCAGATGGCTCTACGTATTTAACTGTAGGAAGCTATTATGCAGGAACTTGCTGACTCTCTCTTTTCCCCAGATGGGCATGTCACAAGTTGGTTCAGTCCCACTTACCAAATGTGACTGTTCCCATTGGAAGCAGCTGCTAAATTCTACATAGTCCTTTATCCAACTGGATCTGGGTAGTGACAGTCACCGTTGCTAGTTCTGGGTCTCCTAGATGAGAGATTGCACCTACAGGTGTAGATCTTGTGTCTCACATCATTCTTGGGCAGTAGGACCATTCAGAATAGCCACCAAACCATTGAAGCCAGTGCCTTAACCTGCCAGAGCTTCCCCTCCGGGTGCTGAGACACATTTTCACCAGTCTGCTTGGCTTTGGGAGCTCTGATTTTCCTATCTTCATGGATAGGAAAATCATGTGACAGTAAAACAGAAACACGGCAAAGGAACATCTCAAACATACCCACTTTACTTTAAAAATAAACACTACGCAAAACAACATATTCCTTGACATAATCACTCTAGTCTCATTTCTCTTTGTGATTTCTCAGGTTTGGTCAGTGTCTTCTCCCTCCACTTGCTCCAGGTGGGTCTTCTATTTCTGACAATGTAGTCCCTTGGTTCGCCTACAGCAATGGTTCTCAAACTGGGGGAGACATACCTCCAGGGGTAGTTACCTAAGTTTTAATAATGGCAGCAGAGCTTCTGATTGGTCAACATGCAGTGAGTAATGGTGGTGCCTCATTTGATGTTGGTGTTGACACCTCTTCCTAAAAAATGAATATGCAGAAATGTATCAGGCCTACGGGGTATAAGGAGCAATATTTTGCAGGTAAAGGGGTACATGGCCAAAAAAATTTGAAAAACACTGGTCCAGAGCACATACCATTTTTTAAAAGATCTCTGACATATTTTCTGTCCCAGTATTTCCACTAGGAAATTTCCAAGTACCATTCTTTCTTAACCCTTCTTTCCCACCCTTGGGTTCTAGAGCAAAGTGGCCTTGAGTCTGTCAATGACCTTGCTGATGGGAAACTCCTGGTTCCACTAAGGTATTCAGCTATTCAAAGTGAATGGCCCTAATTGCTCTATCACATCGTCCCAGATACAATTTTTCCATAAATTCTCAGGTTCCTGCCAAAACAATTCTCAAAGCCACACTACACATTACATGGAAAATGAAGTATGAACTATACCCAAAATGGAATTTAGAAGTTGACACAGACCTTGCCTTCAAACTGTCACCATACGCTCAAAATGAGTAGTGCCTGAAATGGCTTCTGGAACAGATGCAGGAAAAATCAACACAATTTTTGCCAGTTTAGGAAGCCCGATTGTCTGTTTCCACTATTCTACAAGGTTGCCAAACTGCACAATGAATGGTTCTTCCAGATGCCATTGCCTGCTCGGTATCCATAAAAGGGGGATTGAGGAAACAGAAGCCTGAAGTTTCCTCTCCAAAAGCCCAATCCATTAAAATCAGGGAGTTTCCACACTTTCAATTGTGTACCTCATCAGCTGCACAGTCTTGTATTGCTCATGCAAGATTTTCAGAGGAATGATAACAGATTCCCTATTTTTAGCTTAAATTTTGCCAGCACTGGTCCATCTGACATTCTGCAACATAATTTAGTCAGACAGCCCCCAGCAGCTACTCTGTCACTGAGCTGTATGCTTCTGAATCAAGAAGCCCTGGACAGAAGCCTCCATAGAATCCTCTTCTGACTCTACGTTTTAGGGGGGAAAAAAGATAATATTTTATATTTCAGCCTATATGTGTGTCTTTTTCAGCACATTCCACAGTTAAGTGCATTCTCAAAGCATGCATATTTGTCACAACAATGAAAACAGCTTGGTTTGTGCTTATTTCACTTGTCAACTGCTCAAATGACTCAGCTGTACCAATTAGTCTCTGCAGCATTCCCTTGAGATAGACCCTTTAATCCCTTAGCATAATTCACTTTCAGAGCTAATTTATTTTTAAGCATACATTTTAACATAACATAATTTCCATCCTATGACATCATACATTAATTAGGTAACTGAAACAGGCTTTTTTCTTTGTGTAATGTGCAGTTTAGAAACTACAGTGGAGTAAAAAATGCTTACAATTACCAGTGACTTAGTAAAAGTAACCATTATGCTTTCTCTTAACTGTTGTTTACATAAAACAGCATAACTACACATACAGTATATGTGTACATCAGACCAAATTAAAATGCAATCAGAAACAGCGATGCAACTGTCTCATACTTCCATAGTTTTTAGGAAAAATATCCCACCTTGACACCGAATTTTCATGTGACCTTTTGGAAAAGTAGTCCCACTACATATCCTGTTGTGGCCTTCCAGCGCAAAACAATGATTCTTGAATTCAACTGAGTAACTAAATTCGGCAGCTATGCTCAGGGCTGGACACAGGCATGGGTGAACTGGGCAGCCACCTGGGTGCCGGACAGAAAGGGGCCCTGAAAATGGTAATTTTTATTATTATTTTTATCATTATCTCTGGTGAAGGGGGGCCCTGATACTAAAAGTTTGCCAGGGGCCACCAAAAGTATAGGTAGGGTGCTGGCTAGGCACAGTAAGACTTGGTCTTCTTGCTCTGAGTCCAAACATCAGAAGCAAAGGAAGCAGATCCTGCAGCCTTTTATCAGTATTAAAACTTGCTAATGTACACTTGCATGTGTACTGCTGAAACAAAAAATATAGAAGAGGATTTGATTATATTATTCCAGTAGTTTGAGCTAATACATTTTACATCATCTACAATAGTGTATGTCTGTATAGCAAGTATTACTGAAGTGAATGAAGGTTTTCTAGACTCCTGAAACATCTGGAGTCTCCACTGGGCAGGACACTTCTCTGGACTATACTGATTAAATCCAGCTATTTAAATGTTTCATCTTTTATCAAAACTGCAAAAAAACCCTTGTCCCTCTGTATGAAAGAAGGACAGCTGTAAAAGTGTTTACATGTTAACTAGACTTGGATCTGAGCCATAATATTTGGATTCACTTGGGCATATCAACTTTCCTACAGCTTGGTGAGGAGCAGGGATTGGCATTCATACTTGGCGTTCCAATGTATGGGCCCATCTTTCTCATTCCAGTGTCAAACTCTATTTAAGGGGCTTTCATCAAGGACAATTTGAAAAATGTGGACAAACAAGGCTGCATTGGGTGTTCTGGGTCACTTTCCTACAACCATGGGAGAGACTGTCAACAGAAAAATTCCAATGGACAATCTTGCTGCCCTGGGCAAGGGCTTAGGAGATATAGGTTCAAGTCCCAACTTTGACAAAGAATTTCCATGTGACCTTGATAAAGACCTTCATCAAAGTTACTTCTCTGTGCCTTATCTCCCTTTCACCAAAACTGTGATCATAACACTTCCTTAATCCTGTCCAAACTGTACGCTCTTCTGAAGTGAAACTATCTTTTCTGTTGTGTTTGTAGAGTCACTGGTACAATGGGGCCCAGTCTCAGCAGGGGCCTAAAGACACTATTGAAATAAGTAATGCTAAATAGTGGTTGCTCAGACTAAGGTTGTTTATCTCCCTCCACTGAGAGAGCACTGAGGGCAGCAGAAGGTGACACATGGCTTTTAGGCCTAAACTACTCCTAATGGAGAGTAGTGCTTCTGCCCTGTCACCCAGGGTGGCACAGGATGCTGCTGCTGCCACCTAAAAGTTTTGTAGAGAAAGAGTGGAACAAATGGGCATCAGATCAAACAGCTAACAAATGGGGCTAGCCATTTTTTTTACAGAAGCCACAGACACATAACTAATTTCCAGGCTTGATAGAGACTTCCAAGATGCAGAAATATTTTAAAGGAAAAATTAAGTGCCATCCCTCAGGGATGCCTGCTTGCTCCCAGAAAAGTACTGAGCCTACACCAGTTGCCATTAGGACTATTCCATATGTGTGGACTCCAAGAGCTTACAGTTTGGGTTGTTTGAAATGAAAACTCTTTTTAGTGTACTTCTTAGGGATCCATTTTTGATAACAGACACCTGCTGTTAGCCAAGGCACAAGGATGTATTAACAATATGCAGGAATTTGAAAGCTTGGGCCCTTGGGAATTTATCTGCTCTGACTACCATAAACATAAGCACTTCATTGGGGTGATGACCAACAAATAAAGCAGTATAGCCTACTTGAATTATACAGAATAAATAAATAGTGACAATCTAGAAATACCTTTTGAGCTAGAGATAAGGCTTTAACAAACACACGGCAGGGTTGGTTTTGTTTTTGTTTTTTTGCTGCAGTACCTTCTTAGCCACATTTTTTGCCTTTGGCACAGCTAAAATTTTATATTTTACATGTGTCACATAAAATTGACTATTTATAATGACAGATTTTTAAATAATCCTCCTTTCCTTTCTGTCTGGCTTATCCTGATGAAATAACAAGCTGGGTATTATAGTTTGAACACGAGTGATTACCAGTGTGCATGAAGAAGAAAACCCGCTGGTGGTTTTTTCAGTAATGGAAATGTTAAATACTGTGTGAGAGTAATCTGGCAGGCCCAATCAGATGCTTTTGTGCCAATCCCAGATAAGCAGTCAAACTGTTTGGAAATATCCACATTGCAGCATTTAAGTTAAGCCGGCAAAAAAATATTACAGCCATCATAAACAAGGCACTGTGTTGAACCTACTGTTATGTCATTTAACCTCATTTTCTTATCTGGAAACCCTAGCAAAACACTAAACCAGATTAATTAAAGTTCCCCTTTAAAACATCATATTCTCCATGTTCAAAATCAAAAGGAATATTGTTTAGCTGGTGTTAGGCCCCAATAGGCTGGTGTTAAGTCAATAAATCTCATTGACTTAATCTTGTGTAGTACAGGAATGCACTGACTCCTAATTCCCTTAAATTTGTTCTTTTTAGCTGAAAAATATCAATACCTTTTCCTTCTGAACACCACTCCACAATAGACAAGTACCCCTGTGCTATAGTGTCTAATTTCTCTCCATGCCCAGAGGAGCATCCCTGCCATTAATTACTGATGGGAGAAACAAGTTGTTATGCAGAAGAGGAAGGATAATACAAGATGGTGTTTGCCAACCATTCTTTTTTGGTGGGATCTTATAGACTGATGGATGTTTCCCATACCTATCAGCCTCACACCATGGCTAAGCGTACTAACTCTCTGCTTTTCATCCCTTTCAAGTCATTTTTTCTCCCCCTCCTCTCTCCCCACCCTTCCTATTTTTGTTTTTGTTCTCATGCTTGAGCTGTGGTCCCTTCTCTACCTTCCCTCATTCTAGTTCATGTTGCTTAGAGTGAAGGGGTGGGATTTCCCCGATTGTATCACTGGGCTGAACTACATTTGTCCTTACGAAGGGGTTGAGAGCCACAGGAAGAGAACAAAAAACTTATATTCATAATGTGAACATTTGACCCTTCCCCTTCCCTGGCTGGAGCAAGAATAGGAAGGAAAGAATTTTAAGAATCACCAATTGATCTATCAGCAGCTCCAGGAAAGTAATTACAGTTGGGGGAAGGAAATAAGCAGTGTCTGAGTTCATGCCACTTTCCTCACTTCCACTACCTTCTCCTGTGCTTGATACTCCCCAGGATTAACCTGGCACCCCCTGCCCCAGGGACCCCAGCCCTGGGCTGGAAAATGCTTCCTTAACATACACCTATGTATGCACTTCTCGCAGCTGTATGCCTTGACTTGAGTTTAGGACCTCAAGGAAGAATGGCTTTTAGGTTCCACTATTGAAAATATCTGTTTTGCAGAAAAACAGCTTTTCTTTGTATTCCAACTGCAGATAATGTGCATATTTCCACACTATAATTTAATTGTGGTTCTATTTTATGATTGCTTTGGTTAGTGAATTTGTTTTTCTTATGAGATCCGGATTTTTGAGTGACATCAATGTGTTTTAGTGGTTAATACCCCCAATGTATCACCTCAGAGTTACACTGTCTATTCTGTAAGGGCTCCATTTACTAACCACTGGGGCTGGCAAACCACTCCAATACTGATTTATCTCTATTTGTTACTACTCCATTTGTCATGGGATCCTAGCAATGCCATATCTAATTGTAACAATAAACCCATATTTTCAAAGCATGAAGAGATATGGCTATATGGCTTCAAACCAAGTCAATGGGGAGATGTGTAGCTAAATATTCCCATAATTCTAAAAAAAACCCACATTTCCTTATATGCCTACAAAGTCTGGATGCTGTAGATTAAGGGTTTGCTTCTCAAATGCACCTAAATGACTTAGGCTAAATATTGACATTTAAAAAGCCTGAAGTGGTATGGAGCTAACTTCCGTGGGTTTCCCTAAGGAGCATAGGTTAGTTTGGGAGAAAAAAACCCACACATTTGCCTTTGAGGTGGGTGGGGAAGGGGCATGCAGGCTGCCTGCACTGGCTGAAGCCAGCAGGTTGGGCGCAGTCCTGCACACCTCCCAAAAGGCTACCCAAGTTGTCAGAGACTTCAGAGTGGAGCCAACAGCCAAGCCCCATGCAGCAGAAGCCTGTTTCCCCCCTTCCCCAGCTGCCTGGCTGCAGCTGACAGCTGGCTGCAGGCAGGCGGCAGTGCTGGGGGCAGAGGCTTTCCTCGTTCTGCTCTGTGAAAGCTTGGGGTTGGGACCAGCCAGGTGCTTAGCCAGAACAGCTGCCAAAGCTAGTGTGCCTTCCTGCGGATGGAGGTATTTGGGTGGGAGGGCAGAAAGGCACCTGGGATACCAGCGGACTGCAAACTAACATGAATTGATAGGGGTGCTGGAGCATAAGTTCTATGCACCAGACTAGCCAAATCTAAGTAAGTTTGAGTGCACATGGATCTAGGACGATCTTAGACTCAGTTCTGCCATATTTAGGCTAGTTCATACACTCTAAATTTCTGTATGGTTACAGGTTTGGTTTGATTTCTGATCACTTAATCTGAATGATGTGTAACCTCTGTACCTAAATTCAGAAGCACGATTTTCAATGAACTTTTGTTCCTAAGTCACTTACATGCTTTTAAAAACCCTACCTTTAGGAGATTTAAATTTTTTTTTTGTTGTGTGCAGATTGGTGTATCACAGCTACCTAAAAACATCCAGAGAGAAGTAGTACAGAAAGAAAATAGGGTACCATCCTAGTTTGTTTATTTTATTTTAGATGTATATCCTGCCTTATCCAAAAGGCTTGGAGTGGTTTACAATAATAGATAACCCACACATAGAAAACAACAGTAGGCTCCCCAAATATCCCCCCAGAATTTACTGTTTTACAGGAAATGACAGGCTGCAGCAGTCCCACTATGTTCTACAAGTAGGACTTAAATGGCACGCAACCCTTGTGAAGAGTCTCCCTACAGAGGTGATTCCCACTATTTTAGAATGAAAATTCAAATAACTTATTATTTTACTAATGTAATATATTGATCCAGGATCTAAAGGCTACAATGCAAAGTGCCCAGTTATTTGCAAACTGACCTTCTCGTAACCCAAAGGTAGTTCCAGTTGCTCTAGATCTCTTATGTGACCTAAATACAGCATCTAGGTATGTCTGCACCACATCCCCGATGAATCCTGGCATGGATGTTCGAAATGTGGCCCACCCATCTGTTTCTGCTCACACACACTAAACCTGAAAATGTGGCAATGAAGCTGTGCCATGGGCCTTCCTAGCAGCTTACTGCAAGCATAGCACAAAGATCAGTCTTGGATGGCCCCAGTGCAGCTTAACTAGATCATTTCTGTTGATACATGCAAATAGAAGCAGTGATCAAATCATGTTTAAGAGTATCCCTGCTGTGACAAATTCTTACTGAAAATTAAGCAAATGTTTCTTACAGTGAGGGTAACTGATTACTGGAATAAGAAAATTAGGAGTGTGCTAGATCCTTGGTGACTAGCAGGTTAGTTTAAATCAAGACTGGGTGGGTAACTTTGAAAAATGTAGTCTCTAGGTCAACCAGAAATTACAGGGTTATTGCAGGAATTATCACATGAAAATCGATGGCTTTTGTTTTTAAAAACAGAGAGCAGATAATTATAACAGTCCCTTCTGGAATTAAAATATACGAATCTAAAGTATGAGTTGAAACATCTGCTTTAATTAGAAAATTAGAAAAGTTGTAGTGAACTCTAGCACACACAAGAGGGCTCCACCTGAATATAGATTAGCAAAGTGCTGGGATGGTACCAAACAAAAAATAACATGCTCTGTTCATGTAACATAAACCTAAATTATGTTTGCACTGCAACTCAGAGAAAAGAGACCGTCTTAGCTACATGTTTGTTATTATACTTGCCATTTAAAAATCATTACTTTGGCTATTATTTTATTTATTTTAAATAATAGCATTACTCTGGACAAGAGCACAAAAACATTAGAATGCAACATGCAAGATGTGGATCAAGACCAGTAAATAATGTGCAGGAGATATAATTTATTTGCTTTCATATTAAATTATTCTGTTCTTCATGAAGCAAGATCTACATGGTTCTAATTACCACAAGTCTGAGGGTTGGCTTATGACAGAAAAAAAAAGTTTTTCCTTGACTCTCAATTATAGATATACATTTTTCCATGTTGCTATACAGAAACAAATGAAGAGCAAAGGCCCCCTCTGCCTTTTTACTTGCAGCCATTCAGATATATTTTCTTAAATCTTCAGCCACAAGAAAGAAACTGTGGGTGCAGATAGAAGTGGCAAGTATTGCTCGATCTTACCACAGAAAGCAGTTTATAGCCATGACCAAACACAGGTGTATGGCTACAGACAGCTTCAGAAATGGCTGATCAGGATCTCCCAGTGTCAAAAAAACCCTGCTGTGCTGCTAATTACCACATATATGTGCTCATCTGGATGCACCTAAGGTGCCACCCTGCCCTACCTTCTATATACAGATCATAAACTAATATTTTTCAAAAAAAATTATCTCAGTATGATAGAACCTATACTAAAATCAAATATAACCTCCATTTTACCACTTGCAGTAAGCAACTCTAAGGATCACCAGTTCCAGCATAATTTTATTTGACCCCAACTTAAATCACATCTGTAAAGGGCAAATGTATTGTGCTGGTGGTTTAAGTTTGATTTCACTCTAAATAGTGTTCCTTCTCTTTGGGGGTTTTATTTTGTCAAAAAACATAAACCTGCATTGAACTAGCAAGCAATATATTAATTTACAGATTCTTATCACAAGGCACTTTCATGATTGTACTTATTAGCACAGATTATTATTTCATGTTTTTTTCTTCTGAATCATTGACTGGGTAAAAATTATTAATGACCCCAAGCCTTTTCTTTGTTCTCTTATCCTTGAACAACTTCAGTAAGTGAGAAAAGAGGTCACAGAATATATTACTGAAGGAAGATGTGACAGTTCTCATTCAGATCAGCACTGCAAAATGCAACTAAGGAGCAAGACAAGATTAATTTGCTATGCCACTGACATGCTGTACGTGGCAAGTGGGTAATCATTTATTTATGTGATCAGTACAATTGAAAAATATTCCAGATACATGCAGTTAGTTAGAGAATAGCAGGGTGGCCATCTTTGGTACAACTGAACCTAAAACTCAGAGTTTGGCTCTGGATTGAGATTAGAGTATTTGCAATGGTTAGAGCTGCTTGGATCTAGAGTTGTGGTTCAATTCATTACAGGGACAGGACACATCTGGAGAGAAGCACTTGGATCATGGCTATTGGTTAAAGATCATCCCTGAGCTTTAGGGGGAGTTCTGAATTTATGGGGAAAATTAACTTGAGGGGGGAAATCACTTAACTTGAGACCTGAGTTCGCCTCTCATATTTATGTATAAATTCCTTCAAAATATCTTATATTACATATTTCACCTGCATATTGGAGAGTGTATCTCCTGTGGTGTGTCAGTATTTTCTTAATGTGGATGTCCCAGAAAGACAAAAAGAAAATGAGTATGTTACTGCAGTACAACTGGGAAGTTGCTAAATAAATCAGTACTGCATATGTATTATGTATATAAAAAACAGACTTCCTATGACAGATTCCATTTTGAGGAACCACAAAGATCCTGCATTCTAACCTCTACTGCATATTCACCTTGGCAAATCCATAACCAGCAAACTATCTACAACTGAAAACACTGAAAAGGGCTTTTAACATTTGATACATGCTGTGTGCCTGCACAAAAGAAAAATGAAGGGAATCAAAGTTTCAGTGACATAACACAGGTGGGGAATCTGTATGGCTTAAAGATGGGCGTGAGAGATAGTGTTTAATCTACTTCCTAGGTTTGAAGTTTCATATCAGTACTGAGTGTTGCTCTATCAAATAATGGGGTATGCAACAGAGGGCATGAATAGCTGTTTCTCCAGCCAATGGGATGTGTTTTTTCAGGCAAAGCCTCTAGTGGCAGAAGAGTAGCTGCAGAGAGAGCCAAAGATAATATAGTGGTGGCCTTTGGGAGAGAGCCTGTGCCCAAAAAAGCTTTCTAGGGGAGAAGCAGCACAGGATATCTGACATTAAGTTCCAAATTGTATCAGGCACTGCAAAATAGATACCAAGGGCCTTTCTACTCCTTGCTTTAACAGTTTCAAAGGCCTCAGATACAAGGGCTCTGAGAACTTCAACTGATTCATGCAGTCTCAGCCCCTGACACCCTCACACAGCCAACTCTGAAATCATGTTTCTGTCTGGATTTTTTCACCTACTGTAGAAATTATTCCTTTGAATATGTAGCTAAAAGAAGTAAGAAAACCATTTTTTCTCTGTATTTTCCAGTTTCTTTACTTTTGCCAGCACACTGTGTGTAATCAGGGCATTCTCCCCCTGTATAATCAGAGAGTTTGGGTACAGCTGGAGTGTTGCAATGGTCTAAGAAGTATGTGAAAAGCAAGGATTTTGCTTTTGTGTGGCTCTGGAGTCCATGAGCACTGCTGCTGTTCTCCCTTCCCCTCCCGCCCCATCCCTAATGAATTCAGCAGCCGGAGAAAGGAAGGGATGAACGGCAGCCACAATGATCACCCCTGTGTTTGGGAGCCCCATGAGAGCAGAAGCTCCAGCCAGACTCCGCACCAAATGCTCAAGCATGGCACAGCCAAAGGGGGATGTGACCATGATGCCGCACCCTCTGGAACTCCCCTGCTTAGAAGAGATGTGAAACAAGTTTCTGGAACAAAATGCCCTTCTCCAGGTCAGAAGGGTACTTTGTGCCTGAAAGCTTGTGCTGGAAGAGGGGCAATTTATGCCCAAAAGCTTGTCTAACATCTTCCCAACTGGGATATAAACAAAAAAAAATAGCCTTGCTTCTCACAGTTGGGATAGAGACAGATGTAACACAATTAAAGCACAACAGTATGCAGCACTACAAAAATAGAGCACTTCAGACATAAAACCCACCTGTGCTGCTTCAAAATCACCATAGCTACATGCAGTTGCATGCTTTCCAGCCACAGGGCTTGATGAAGGGCTGCTGCATCCTTTGGCACCCTCCCCCATCAACCAGGTAGGGGTGAGAAAAAGCAGACTATCAGTGAACAATGGGGCCAGCTGCCTATGAGTACTCTCCTGTGCCCTTCACCTCCACGCCCTTGGAGCACCCTTCTCTCCGAATGAGGACAGGCAGAGCAGGGTGCAGGGCCTCCAGTCTCCTGGTTCTACCAGAGGGAGTAGAGGAGAGTGGAGACAAGTGCACAGGAGAGCACTCATTGACAGTCTGCCCCACTCTCCCTGCTCCCTCTGTGGAGGTGAAGGAATGGGGAATACTGGGATGCTGGAGGACCAAGTCTGCCCCACTGTACTTCATAGAGTGGGTTAACAGAAAATGCCTCATTTTGAAGTGCTTCTAAATAAATAGTTGTTTCCTACAGGGTTATTTTTGGAATGTTTCTGCCTTTTTTGGAGCTTCAAAGGGTGTGTATGTCTGTCTATTCACCCTTTGAAGCATTTCAAAGGCATCTCAAGTGCTTCAAATGTTATATCCATCTAGGACCTTAGTACCTCCTTTGCTGGAACCCTTTGAATATTCAAAAGGAGAACAAGGGGTAAAAGCCAGCTGATTTTTAAAAAGATGCAAGGAAAACCCCAACTCAGAACAACATATTTAAAGGAGACTGCACTGAAAAAAAAATGTTAAGTCTTTTTAATGCCCATCCCTTTGACTATATAGTCTAACTCACAGAATATTTTCTCAAACTACAAAAAAAATGATTTCTTGGTTTAAACCTGTGTTCATTATGTTTTAGCATAAAGAAAATTATTTAAATAAAAAAAGAGGCTCCTGAGAAAGGGGAATATATATGAACACCTTCATTATGGCAAGACACTCTGCAACAATACCTTTTATACAAGTCGAGTTTGTATTAGATGATATTTTCTGAGCCAAATTCTGCCTAAACAGTGAAAACAGTCATAATTCTCTCCTAGTGTGTTTACAAGGTGTAATAATATTCTTATTAGGCAACTGTATTACTTCTTACTTTAAACGGATTAAAGAAAGCCCTGTGGATGTGAAACTGACCCTCAACACAAGACCTATGCACCCGTTAAGTCCTATTTGAGTCCTACAGCAAAGTCTTAAGCAGGCTTAGGTGCTAGCCTTCTGCACAGGGGCTGAAATTCAACCTCTCTTAAATTAAAGAGTACTACAGTTTCAGGTTGGAGTGAAAGTCAATCAGGTTTCCTACTTAGGCACACAGGTGTAACCTGGGCAGTACTCCAAGAGGTACCCCCTCTCCAATTGAAGGGATCAAAGCAGGTGCACAACTGCTGTGGGAGGTGTAGGGACTCGCCTCCCCCTATACAGCAGAGCCAGACCACCAATGGGGACTTAACCATATACCTTTTAATGAGAGAACAGTACTGGGAACATAACCAGTATAAACCAGGGGATATAGGGGACACTACAACACCCTGAGGGGTGGGATTTAACAAAGGTTAGACACTTACAATCATAGACATATTCATCCAGTTGACAAAAGACAGGGTTAACCAAAATGTAAAACACAAACAGCAGAACAAACAATACTGAATACAAAATGTTAAATAACTCTATCATGCATTAACAGGAACCTAGGGCCTAGGTACCTAGAGGGGATAGAAAGGAGTGACACAATGACCCCTCTCCACTACAACAAGAATTTCTCCTTGCTACTTCATTTACCCCAAGTCACCCCAACTGAGACTTGAACTCATATCTCCCACACTGTGGTCAGAAACTCTACCACACAGCCACTAGTACTGGTACACTACCAAACTGCTAAGGGTCTTGACCATCCAGGAGCCCCAGCCTCACATTGAGCTGCCTGACCTCTTATTGGAGAAGCTGGAAGCAGAGCTGGGAACCTCTAAGGTCACTGCTCAGATCCTTGCTGGAGCTGGGAAACCTCTCCTGCTGGCCGTACCCTCTCTTAGGGGATCCTGGAGCCCAGCGGGGAGCCTTTCCTGCCGGCCACACGCCGCGCTGCTGAGGGTCCCACTGCTGCCTACAGGTCCCACTCCTTCAGGGTCTTCTGGGGCAACTGCTCCCGCCCCACTGGCCCAGCTCTTGCCAGCTCTTTGAGACTCCTTTCTTGTGCTCTCTCACTGGTCTCTCTTGAGTCAGCTGCGCTGCCCCTTTTATCCCCCTCCAGGTGACCCACGGGGCCAGTCAGGGGACATGGAGGGTGAGTCTCTGAGGCCTGATTGGTGAGGAAAGGGAATCCCAAGTCCTCCAATCATCTTTTACCCTTTCAAAACCCCTGAGCTAAGTCACTACCAGCTAGCCCGTCACATTGGCTAAGTACAGACATTCAAAAAGCCCCTGGAGGAAAGCACTCTAGCTATGCACTTTACTTAAAATGCTATAAGTTAGAGCAGGGGTTGTCAACCGGGGGTACGTGTACCCCTGGGGGTACTTGAAAAGACCCTAGGGGGTATGTGTGGGCAGGCAGGGACCATCCCATGCAGCTATGCAGGCGCCGCCTGCCCAGCCAGACGTGAGGGATGGGGGAAGCTTGCGCATGGCAGCTGTTGCCGCTTTTTGTTTGGCTGCACCCCCCCCACACACACACACACCCCTGCTCTGTGTCTGGCCACTGGGGGTACACTGATCCAGAAAGGTTGAAAACCCCTGACCTACAGCATGTTCCAATGGAAGAGATGTGCTCTTGGGGGGGTGGGGAGGGGACCTGGTGCCTGCCTGCCAGAGTGCTCCTTACTAGCCATGCCTTCCTGCTAGCTGGCAACTGTCAGCAGTGGCCCGGGGGGGGGGCAGTGAAACAGAGCCTTCCTGCTGTGAGAGCCCCCAATATCTTGCTAGCTGGAGTTTTGTGGGGGGCAGACCATGTCCCTACAGCAGGGGGGCTCCCTCCCCCACCAACTCTCCCCCACCCACACATCTTGAGAATGACAGCTAGTACTGGGGCCGGGGGCAGGAGGGAGGGGAGAGAGCCCCATGCCACACAGACCCAGGCCACCCCTCTGAACCCTGAGCCAGTAAGCTGTGGGGGGTCCTCACAGAAGGGGGGTTCCTTCCCCTCCCAGCTGCAGTTCCTGGTGCAGTGAACAGCCATAGCAACCCTGCTCTGCATATTTTGGCTGGAGCTGCCAGGTCATTCAAGCAGTGGGGGAAGTGAACAGAGCCCCTCTGCCACACAGATCTGGCCTGACCTTCCTCCCCTGCACACAAATCCAGAAAGCTGTGGGGGTAGCCCTTGTGGCAGGGGGGCTCTGTTCACCTTCTTGCCCCCAGGCAGCTGCAGCCAGAAGCATGCAGTGTGGGGCTGCTCTGGATTTTTGCTGCACTGGGAACTGCAACTTGTTGGGGGGTGCCCCCATGCCACACAGATGTGGCTCACTACTCCCCCACAACTGCCAAGCCAGCAAGCTGTGGGAGAGCCCTTGCAGCGGAGGCTCCCTTCCTTCCCCTTCTCCCCCCAGCCACTGCTGACAGTTGTGAGCTGGTAGGTGGACAGGTCTGGGGAGAGGGGCCACTTTGTCAGTGGCTGCTGGGAGAGAGAGACCCTGGCCTCCTTCCCCCATAGCTCCCCTGGCCAGGCTATGCCAGAGTGGCAGTGGGGATAGAAACCCCCCTTCACTCACCTCCCCCGCAGAGAGGCTGAGCATGGGGCTGGGATCAGAGGCTGTCACTCAGGTCAGTGACAGCTGAAAGAGTGGGGCCAGCCCAGTGCTCAGGCAGAGCAAATGAGCTGTGCCTGCGGCCAGAGCAGCCCTGCATAATGCCACCTGAGATGGCAACCCTCTAAAAATAAGAGGACTAAGCCATCTGCAAGGGACAGAATGGCATATAGAGTAACATCTGTGAGGCATGGGCATGGCTGTAGGGGCATAAGAAGGCCACAAAATTAGCCCTTAAGTTGATTGGTGTCCCAGGGGCATGGGTCATGAGGGTCCACCTAGCATTCATGGCAGAACGAAGATTAATGGGATCAGGAAGAACTGATAATAGACAAAGGCTCACAGCAGCCTCCCTTTCTTCTGATCAAATAATATCAACAAGGTGTGGCAGGAAAGAAGGCAAAAAAGGGAGGAAGTCAGAGCAGAGCAGGAGTCATGCAGCCACCAGGGGGGCATCTCAACCACCTCTGGTGCTTGATCCTGCTACACTAACCATACACACCTTGGATGCCTGACCGCATCTTCTGGTCCCTTTGCCATACCCAATCACACCTGTCTCTTCAGTGATTTTTAACAAAGCCAAAATTGGATTATTTACAGAAGTTTTTAATCTGACTCTATATGTGTTTTATATAATGGGAAACATTCTGAATGGGCTTGCACTGTGCGAAGACTCATTAAAGCCAACACAGTTGCAAGAAGTAAAAGTCAGCGAGTTATCTGGTCAAAAGTGTTTACTGTGTATTTGACAATACAATTTTTGTTTCTTATTTCAAAAAAATTCAAAGCTTGGAATAAGCCTAACAAAACTGGAGTATTTAAAAATATATAAAGTCAATTGAATACAAGGTTTTGTATTAACAAAACCATAGGCCATCAGATGGGTTTTGTTTGTCAGTGCTCTGAGATTTTCACATATTATATGGTACCATAGATTTATTTCCTGGGGTTTTTTAGTGTTTGCTGTACAGTGCAATAATTAAAGTACAGTTTTCACTACTTTGTACTGTGATGTTTCATTATCTGGAAAATAATTATATGAATTATTCAGAAATTCAACATTTTCCTGTATTAGAAAGGTAACCACAGTTTCCTGCATAGGGTATAGCACTATAAAACAGGGGGTTTCAACCTTTTTGGATCAGTGTACCCCCAGCGGCTGGACGTGGAGCGCGCTGGGGGGGTGGCCTGTGACATGAGGCCAAACATGGAGTGGCAGCAGCTTCCCCTGTCCCCCCCCGTGTCTGGCCAGGCAGGCGGTGGAAGTGCAGCAGCACAGGATGGTGCGTGGCAGTGCTCTGTCCCTGCCTGCCTGCATGTACCCCCCAGGGCCTTCTCAAGTACCCTTGGGGGTATGCATACCTCCAGTTGACAGCCCCTCCTATAAAAGACAAAATACAGGAAACCAAAACACTGAAAAATTGGTTGATCCTAAATGTATGGAAGCCCAGAGGTGATCTTTAATCTTCAATGTTTAAGTTGTTTCATCTATATTTGTAAGGACCTGAAAATGCCTTGCTTGAGAAATGCCATGTAAAGAACTCCTTCTGTAACTCTGTACCTTAGTGTTGTGGAATTGTCAAACAACCCAGTCATCATTACTTTGAATGCAGACTGTCTGTATTTACTTTCCTTCATTTAACAGGCAAATACAGATAAATGGGAGCAAGTAGCAAACCATTTTTCATAGACTGTACTACTAAAATCTTAGGATGCCTATACACGTGCTCATTCGCATTCTAATTAGAATACATCGGAGCAAACTTGATTAATTGAATCTTCTCTAGGTTCTAATTAGCAAGCTCCAGAATCATCTCATCAAATAGGGTTTAGATTAAACGTCCCATGGCCATTTTTAAATGTACGGGGGCTTAATACACGTGACAGTGAACCATTTTAATTAGAGTGGCTGTTCAGGAACCCTAATTAAAACACGCTCTAATTTAAAAAAGAAAAACTGCCTTGTACTCACTAAAAATATTAGTGGCACAAAATGAAAAACAAGTGTACCTGGGGAGTGTTATGTGTAATAAGAGTATCACAGCATGACAACATACCACATATGGGCCTACCTTACCAGAAACGTGCCTGGAAGGACAAGGACAAAATTGCCTGCTATAAATAATGGCCTTTGAGTTGAATGAAAGGAAATTAATTCATTGTTTCTTTCATTTCTCATTTGATCCCTTGATTGAATGTGCAGGTCCAAATGCGTTAAGGAGAAACCAATTAAAATGTCATGAAGAAAAGGCTCATTAACCCAGTGACAAAACTGTAATGGCCACTCTTAGCTACACTAAGTAGATCTTTCTCTCTGAATGCTTTCCTTCATTTCCATAGAAATGCCATAGACCTGAGTTCTTATCATTGTGGGTAAGGGTGGCAAAACTTAGCCCTCATTGCTTACATCAGATTTGGTCCCTCTTAATTGTCAATACACAATTTAATTCTATTTTAAATCTCCAGTATCTTTATGCCCAGTCAAATCAAGCTATATTTAAGAATGCCCCTCTATGCCTAGTCAAATATAACCACACTGTCATATAGATTCACCTGTAGATCATTATGATAAAAAGTATTCCTCCATGACCTCTATTGGATATCTCCCTCTTATTTGCCAAAGTTTTCACTAAAAACCTTATTTCAGGTAAGATGGAGCCAAGGATTAATCAAAGACAAGAATCTTTTTCTCTCTAGGTAAATCCAGTTCAAACTGGCAATGACCAAAAATTGTTACTACCTGGTAATTTATTCAGTGGCTTGCATGACATTAATTGGTTGGTTCAGTATTATTCATAATAGATAAGTTTTCTGGTCAAAAAAAAAAACACCACAAAAGGTGCCTTTGTTGATGGGCAGGGAACAGAGGCAAAGATTTTATTTGTCCTGGAAAGTACGTATCCTCACAGCTCTATACATGCTTATATGGTCAGTACTGTAACGCGGGGTGGATAAATAAATCATGTGCCCCAGGCACCACGTAAGGGGAGGGATTACAGAAGAATGGGAAAGAGGTGCCTTACCCTCCCATCCCTCAATCCACCTGTACTTTTCAGCAGCAGGAAGCAGCCAACACAGGCAATGTGTGTCATGGAGTGCAAGGTGCTCTGGGAATTGTAGCTTTGTAGAGCGGCAGTAGTTTGCTGCTGCCAGGGAAAGAACTGCCCCATTTTTTGTTGCCAAAATCAGTATTTTTTTTGCCCTCTTGACAGGGGCTTTGATGGCAAAAAAGTGGGGTGAGCGTTTCCACCTAGCAGTACAGAACTCCTCTGCCACTCTAGAGAACTACAGTTCCCAGAATATCTTGTGCTCCCTGACCCACACTATCTGCACCTGCTGCTTGCTGGCACTCCTGCCTGCTGCCTCATGTTGAAGCCAAAAGGTAGGGGAAGTGAGAAAAAGAAGTGGGGAAAGGTAAGAGAGGATTGCCTTGGGCACATTCTTCTTACTTCCTCCATGTGCAAAAGCATAATGTGGGAGTGGTTGATCTAGAAATGACTTTTAAGGACAATTCTCAGTGGTTCCCTTTGGGCAGCTTTTGCCTTTTTCTTGCTCTTAGTGCAGAAAAAACCCACTCAGAATAGGGTCCAAAAATCTGTCCTGAATAATGAAGTACAGTACTAAGAGATGCAGATGAAAGGGAATTAAACCTACAGTGGTGTATTATAGATAATAAATACCAGATTTACTTTAGTTATTTCCTTCATGGTATGTCAGATTCTGTGAATGATGTCAGAGTCTGTGAAATGACTGAGTAAATAAACTACAATATAAGCCACAGAACTGACATCTGTAAAAGTGTATGTAACTGATTATATTGTCTTCTTCTGTCTGTAGCCTCTAAATATTATATAAACAGTAGTAAGACTGTAAAAGTATTAATGATGCATTGAGTATCACCAGCATATAGTAATGCAAATTGGACCTGGAGTGTTAAGCCCACAAAGAATGTTCCTTATAATTACCCATACAACATACCGCAGTGTGAATATATCCTTTCTGGTCATTAGCAACACACATTTTTATTAGGGATCTATGTTATGTATTCCTGATGGTCATTAAGAAATGTAATTGTCATTACGAATTAAGAAATCTTTAGTGTATTTACATGAAGGATGGAAGATAAACAGGGTTAGTTTACCTCTAGTTCTCTGAGCTGATATCCACTGCATGAAGAATTTGCCACTTCTTTCATTGCCAATCTGCCTTCTTTCTTTCACACCACTGGTTCTCCCAGCTTGCCAGTCTGATGAAACTCATGTGAAAATATCCAGTGTTTCAAATACCACAGTGGCTGATCATCTGTGATGTATGCAGCTCATGTACAAAATAAACCAAAGTGAGAGAGACGGTGACTTTCTTCCCTTCCTCAGACTAACAGCGTTGAAAGCTGTTAAAGGCAAAACAACACTGTATGGAACAAAGGTCCCCTTTTGCAGAGCTAATTCTTAACATGTAATTTCTAGCAGCCTGCTTCTATTTTATTAACACTACAGGTGGACTTTGATGAGCAGGATATGTATTTATTAAACCTGTCTATCTCTTGAAAGGGTCATTGTTCTGTGATGTTTTCTTTCTTAGGTCATTAGAAGTTTATTCTCAGGACATTCCTTCCCCAAATATTAATTTTAAAATATGGTATTTTTTAAGTTTAGCGATCAAGACACTTTCCTATACCACTGTGATGGGAGTTTGGAGGCTATTTCCACAAAATTTCTCTTGCAAAAAGTAGTGAGAGTACAAGAATTAAGGGAAATAAAATCAGTGGGGAATTACTGTCTTTAACATATTAACATGTCATTGAGGAAGAGTAGGCTAAATGGAATGAACTGATAGAATATAACTTGTTGCTATGGAGTGGTATTTTTCATTTGAGCCAATAGGCTTTTTCATTGAAAATCCCCATCATAATTTTTATATTAACAATATGTGTGCTTATTTAGTTCATAGACTTTACCTCCTCAGATCTGCCCTTGTTTTGTATAGTCATGTTACTCTGACTTCTAATTCTTACGTCTGAAAATACCTTGTATTGTTAGAACTTCTGCTGATCTGATTTACAAAGACAGTAAAGAGGTTTCATTCTATTGTGTGACTAAACACTCCAAAGACATTATTCAATATTTTTGAGTCTTCCAAGACTCTTATCTAGATATTAACAGCTTGCAGTCATACTGCCTTAGTCTGTGATCTCAGATGATATCACAACCTGCTCCGGCTACAGCAGGTTGTCATTTAGATAAGACAACAAGCAAGGCAAAACAAGGAAGGTGTATTTACAATTTAAAGGATAGCAATCTTCCTTATGAATCACTGTTTTCCACGCATGGTGCTGAGGCACTGGGGTAGTGTCAATTTCTGATAAAACATAACTCCAAAATCCTAAGTAGGGCTCCACAAACTTGTTAGTTAACTCTAACTACCCCCATGTTACTGATGGCAAAAAAACATAGGCACCGAGAGACTAAATAATTTAGGTTTGGAGCAGAGGTGTAATGAGCAGGGTGGAGAAGGGAAAGCAGGGGGAAATGGGAGTCTTACCTGCTCTGCAGATTTAAATCTGCAGAGCACCTGCTGCTGCCATTGGTGTGGTCTGTCTGCCCCAGTTGTAGCTACTACAGTAGCAGCACAGGGTCTGTGCGTCCAGCTGCCGCTGAGACACAGACTCTCTGGGGGTTAAGGGAGGATTCTGGCACCCCCACTAAGTGACTGCCTGAGACTGGTGCCCCGCACACCACTTCCCCACCCCCCAGCCCCGCATCAAGTTATGCTGCTGGTGCTGGTTATAGGATTTTTAGAGCTGATCACCCACACTGAAGTATAGTGCCCAGAACAATGGAGCTAGAGCCTTTAGGCAAGTGTGAGAACCAAGTGTGGGATTCAAACCACCCCTCCATAACATTTGTTAATTGGATGGCACCCAATTAAAAAAATTATTTCATTGATTACAGTGCTTGCGTCCTTGCATAGGGGCCCTGGCAGTGAAGGTAGAGGATAGTCCAAGTGGGGAAAAGCTAGAGCCTGCACATATCTGCTTAGTTTAGCTGTTTATCTGTTAATACCTCATTTATCTCCTCATACCTCATGGAACCCTTGAAAAGTTCAAGTGGCACCCTAGGGTACCCTGGCACCCTTGTTGAAAATCACAGCAAATAATAATCATTTACACAACAGTGTTACAAATAGAATTTATATTAGTGACTCCCAATCCCAAGAATTTCCCACTAGGTTATGCTGTAACTGCTAAGGCCAGCTGAAGTTGCTTTGTGTTTTTCTTGGAGAAGGAAGAGGATAACAAATCTTGGCTGAAGAAGACAACTAGCAGCAATGAGTTGCAAATGCCTTGTTCATCAGCCAGACTGACTTTAGATTGGGTCATTTTGCTAATGCTTTTTCTTCCCATTATAGCCTCTCCCCATAAAAAATTGTAAATCTTGACTGTTCTCCTTTGGCCTGTTTCCTCGTACATGTTCCTTGTTTAAGGCAATCCAGTGTATTTGGAGGTAAAGTTAATATTTTCTTAATATTTTCCTAGCTTTGTTGTTGTTGTTTCTCAGATGTGGGAAGACCCATTGGCCACAGGCGCAAGCCCCCACTTTACACACAGCTGGCAACTGAAAACAATATCAGACCATCTCCATGACACATCAGGTTTTTATACAGTGATGTTTTGTGCTTTAATGCAGTTTCCTTTGGATATGCTTAAAACAACTACATCTGTTTCCTTTCACTGGGATTTTGTGTTCTTTGAGCCAAAAGGAGAGGACAGAACTCATTAATTCTGAACAATAATTGCAATGTCTTACATAAATATCTTTTGGACTGAATATTTTTTCCACTGAAGCTATGTAATTTGTTGCCTTTCAACATAATAGGAGTTACTGGCTATGTGTCTACATAGCTGTAACTTCACTGTAGAGTTTAGCTACTCAAACTAGCTTTAAACTATCTGGCTCAAGGTTTCAGCAGCAATCCAGCTGTAGCAGCATCAAGTTCAGCATGGGATAATTTACTTTGGTTCACAGATAGGTTTTATACCCACGTTGTGCTGTTATGGCTAGATTGCTACTGACACACACACTAGCTCACTTGAAGCTAGCCAAAGCATATCTATATACCCCAGTAGTCACTGCTGTGATTACAGTGTAGATATAACTACTGTGAGAGGGAACTTAGTTATGACTCCTGATGGAAACTCTCAGGACTGGATGGCAATTAATAGCATGCATCACTGTTGTATACAAAAGATGCCCAGTGACTTGATAAGATTCTCCAGTAGCAACCTACCTCTTGCTGATCACTCTGAATGCCAATCTTGGTTTTACACTGGCTACAATACTGGATTTTAGATTCAAAGAATTGATTTTAAAATAAAAAAGATAGCCCTTACCACTACTCTCTCCCAGTCCTTCTTAAGAGTGTATTTTCATTTAAACAGGGCCTCATTTTGGCAAGATGGGTATGTCTGCCTTTTTAGCAGATATACTCAGAAAATTACCATAATCTAGTTGGGGTTTGCCTACAGCTATGTACTTAATACACATACTCAAACCATGATATAAAGAAAACACCTCATTTTTCCCCATCTATGCCTGAGTTCAACCTTTTTGAAGGCTCTGGGCCTGATTTTCATTTACATTTTTGGGTCCTTCTCTATTACTCTCTTAGTGTAGATAGGCCTAAAGCAGGTATAAATTATTTTTGCTTGCACTTACTGCTATTTTTATTTGTTGTCTTCTAGAAATGTTTATTTTGTTTTGGATCTGGGTGCCTGTAGATTAAGATGCATTAGTATTAGCATGTATAGGTTGAAATTCTAATACCTGAAGGACGGTTCTATATTTTCCAACCCTGTAATAGGATCCAGCAGTTTGTCTTAACCCAATACAATGTGCCTAGTGCATTTTGTGAAAGTATTACAAGAGAGCTGGTATCTGCTTTTTTGTGCTGTTAATTGTATAACCAAGCTTCCTAGTGCCTTATCCTCTTGTCACTGGATATACCTTTGGCTAACATTTCTTTTAAAAGCCAGTTCTTGCTCTGAGTTACCCTAGCTTAGAACAGAATCTTGAAGGAAGGAAGATGAAACAGCATCATTTTTCTGGTTATGAAAAAGATTATCAGATATCACCTATTTTCCTTTTGTCCAAAGCAGTGATTGTGAAACCTTTTACGTGCATGTGAAAGAAAAACCTGAATGTTATCAATGCCTAAGAATACTTAGGCTTGGGGACAGGGGGCTCAAACATAAGTGAACAGTGGAAGTGTCTGCAAACTGGAGCGAATGTCTCTCATGTAAAACTGGGATGGAAAACAGAAGCTTAGCTTTGTCACATCAAGAAGGAACATGTATTTGTACTTGACACAGAGCAAGGGTGTGTGAGATAACAAAGGATGACATTAGGCTTCTGAAAATGTCCTACATAATGATGCCATTCTGGGGATTTAAACCTGGGACTGGGTTAATTGTCTATATCTGAACTATAGTGAATCATATCTATGGTCTTTTTGGGGGCATAAGCTAGTATCTTTTAATAGTCATGTTATTTTCACCTTATCACACTCTCCCTTTTTTGGCCCATAATACTTTCCAGTACTCCCATCTCTATGACATAGTATTGGACAAGTGTCCTCTGTTTCACTCCAAACAGTTTGCTTTGATAAATCCCAGTTCCATGTCAAATTACCAAAAAAACAAAAGTGAGATCTGCAATCTTTTCTGCGCATATGACATGAAAACATAAAAGGGATATATGTCATCAGTGAAAAAAAGCCTCTTGGCATTTTATTTCCTTCTGGC
This sequence comes from Alligator mississippiensis, assembly GCF_030867095.1. Lineage (NCBI taxonomy): Eukaryota > Metazoa > Chordata > Crocodylia > Alligatoridae > Alligator > Alligator mississippiensis. The sequence goes on along the minus strand of NC_081826.1, from coordinate 95,940,703 downwards.
ATTATAACAAGTTTGTAAAATAAAGAGCTAGATCTAATATATTATATGAGGAGGGAGTATGTGCTAGCTGTTATCAGATAGCAAATACATTGCTTAAGATGGCACATTTGTTTCCCATTTAGCAGTTCACAAAATACACATATATCTTTCATTTTATATCTTCCAGGAAGAGCTATAGCAATTCAGATCCTCCCATATGATGGTACTTCTTTATTATTAATTTTTAGGAATGTTATAATATTTATATTTACTTCCTTCTTTCCTGTCTTTTAACTTTTTTTAACTCATCCCCCTTGTATTTAACTACATCACTATACTGTAAGGTGTAGAAAGTAAATTAGTGTGGTTCATTGTTTCTACAAACACTAACACAACCTTTGAGATTTCTTCTATGGTTAACAGCTTCAAAGGGTGATCTCATTTATAAACCTACACATTAATTCTTAACCCAGTTTTAGTTCTCAGGTGCTAGCATAAAAATACAATTCATGACCTGTTTCTTCCCCCGCCTCCCAATTAAAGGCACACTGCCAAGTGCTGTATACTCCAAAATTGACCTTCCTTAAGATTATTATAATCTGCTTTGGAGTGTTTCCTGGATCTTATCAAATCCACTCTTCTGCCATAAAGACATTTTAAAAAATGCTGCACACTAGTTACTGTTTATGTTGGGTCTAGCAGTGCTTGCGGTCTGATCAAGTTGCATAAACCAATCACCCATAGAGATTAGGAAAATGTTTCCCTCCAAGAGCATTGCACAAAATAGTTGAGTTAGGTACGTTATGGTGACTGCTCCATTTCTTTGGATCACTGTCAGAGACTGTTGTAAATGGAAGGATACCAGAACAGGTAAATTGATCACCGAACCCATTACTGTGGCTATTAAATTCTGGAGACGCAACCATGGAGCCAAAAGAGAGATCACTATTTCCAGAGCTGTGTTAACAGCATTAAAATAATGATCTGTAAACAAGGAAATACATAAAACAAAGCTAAGCTGTGAAAGACAAAGGCAGCAGGCAAAGGCTTATTCACGATTCTAAGAATTGTAAATAATTAAGGATAAAAAATGATTCTTATGCATATGTAGTTTGAAATTCTGCACAGTGCTGGGATGCTAGTACAAGTCAAAGAATAGCAATTTCCTTATAGTAAGTTTATCCAACAGTTTGGCACTATGGTTAACTGATATTATGTTAATGTTATTATCACCTGATAATTGCTCAGAATGCAATTACAGTTTATATTTATTTACTCGCAATCAGATTTTGCCACCTTTTCTCAGTTTAGTACCAGTTTCCACTTGTATATTGCATTGCTCAAAGGTGACTGTGCTTTCAGCCACCATTATATCCCCAACCCCAGAAGTGACAGTGCTCCAGTCTTCAACATAAATTAGAATGACTAGCTGCCAAAAGTCTTCATAAGGTTGCAAGGATATTCTCTGGCCATGACCTCTCTTATGAAGCCTGTGAAACTGGGTGGCAAAGCAGCCATTACACTGGCTCCAGACAAATCAGGGGTTCCCTTATGACAAAAATCAATTTTCCATGGCTCTATAGCTACCTTGTGCTGTCTGAATGACTCAGATCATGTGGAAATAAACTTCTAACCTGGTGAGCAGGACAATGTTTCATGAGTAGCTCCATTGCGAAGACCAATTCAGTATGACTGCGGATGGAGAATATGGTCCAAAGAAAGCAAACCAAGGGAAAAATAATTCCTCAAAACTAAGATAAACAACATTTTCTCCTTAGGATGTGATCTATTTAGACAGGCATCCCAATAGTCTGTTATTTGTCTCTTGTTCTACATAAACTTGCTTCCATTTGTATCAATTAGCACCTTTATTTTACACTGCTGGTGCACCTGACAGAACAGTCATGGAACTGGGGGGAAAAAAAAAAAGAAACAAGTGTATGAAAAATGTGAATAAAAACTGGCTCACTGAAATGGGAAAGAAGAGATGTAAAAATGGAAATAATATGAAAGGAATTAAAGGAAAAAACTCATGAAGTGACCTTAGTAGTAGCCTTATGACATTTGTTTTCTGGAAGTGATTTTTTTGTCTTTTGATTTGGAAAGGAAAAAGAGAGGTTCGCTCTATCTATTAAACGGTGCAGAATTTTAAAGTCAAGCTATGTTCTTAAATATAACTAAATCTACATGTTTAAGCTGGATGATGTGGATATATGAATCCTAGAAGTCTGATTAGGGACCCAATTCTTTAAGAAGAAATCAAAGATACATCTAACAAATAATGGTAGCAGAACCAGGACTTCATTTTATGAGTTTATTAACTTCCAGTAAAACCTGGAGATAGATTTTTAAGTCATCTGTACTCTTGAGACTGCTGGATATGAAGAATGAATTCTGGGAACTCCAGATTATGAGGAAATGAAGAGGAGTTTTCTGGCTGGGGACATGCCAGAAATAGAATATAGAGCAGCGCTATGTCAAGAAATCAGTGTACAAAAAGTGGGAGGTTAGCAGATAGTCTGGGTGTTCTGTCTCTCTGGAATCTGCCCTATTTCCTTGTAAATCTCTCTGACTCCTTTTTTTTAACAGCTTTAATCACTTTCCTTCATTGTTCTTTGGTTCCTAAGATCACCTTTGATGCAGTTCCAAAACAAGACTTACAGTGCACTCTACAGCTTTTTCTTTCTGCTGATGGTATTATTTGTTAAGGGCTTTTAATCCAATAGCTTCTGGTGGTGGGGGGCGGGGAACAAATGAACCAACACTTTAAACTTTTGTTCCATTTTAACTCAACTCTTAGATATAAAGCTCCACTGGGCCAAATTTTGCTCTAGTGCACAACATAAGCAGTTCTTCATGGCTTGCTTTGACTTCATAGCCAATCAGTCCTTCAAATCACCAATGGCTACAGAACTCTTTTTATGTCCAGTTCCAACAGTCTCCATCCTCTCATGACAGATATAGAATTGAGCATACAGTAACATAGGAGCTACAAGAGTATAGTATCAGGGGAGGCAAATATCAATCTCACCATCCCACTGGTAAGTGTAATGCACAAGCAGTGTTGGGGAGGGGAGTAGGTTGGCCATTGGAATAGCTTTGTCCTCCCTACCTTTCCAAATCAATGCTAATCTTCTCACCTGACCGTCAGCAAGGAACAAATTGTGTTGACTGATTAACTACCTCCCTCCAGCACTCTGATGCCTGCTTACATAGGGCTGTCAGCCAATAACCACAGATGCATCCAGGTTAAGATTCTTCCTTCCCTTCCAAGAGAGGAATTGAGAGATACTTTCTCTCATCCTGCAGCTCCTCACAGTCACAATCACAGATTTCAGGGAAGATCTGAATAAGGTTCTTACTCTAGATCCTTGTCCCCTGCTCCTTCTCCACCCTGCCCCCCCCCAACAGACACATAAGATTTATGTGGCCAAAGACTCCAGTGTCCCTGCATGAAGCAAACAGAGATGAAGGATTTCTAATGAACCAATTGAAGGGTCAGCATATCTTCATCTATAGACTCCACAGTTCTGTACAGTGGTGAAAATGAGGAGCCTCTTCATGTCCCTAAGACTGATTATCCTCAGGTCTGATCAAGCTGGCACAGACTGCTGTGCTCAGGCCTGAGAGGAGGAAAGTTTTCACTTTATGGGTACATTTATATTTCATTTACCTTTTCAAAGCTGCTTCAGTTTTATGTGGTTGGCAATATGAACATTTGTCCAAATACAGCTGTTTATATTTAGCTGCTAAAATAGATGGTTTTACCTGAGAGTGTACCAAAGTTTTTCTTAAAAAATAAAAATCAATATCCTCTTCTCTTATAACGGTGTTATGACTTTTGTGCATGTAGGTGGCTGGAAGAAGATTACTTCCCTTCTTATAGAACCACAGAAAAGCAGGACTGAAAGCAACCTCAAGAGGGCCACGGTTCTAACAGTGAAGTTTTTCCTGATATCAAATCTAACTCTACTCTGCTGTAATTTCAAACCATTGCTTCAGTGAAGGAGAAAGTTCTTTCCCTTCTTCTTTATGGCAACCCTTCAGATATTTGAAGATTTCTATAATGTCCCCCTTAATCACCTTTTCTGAAACCCTAAGAAGCCCAGCTCTCTCAACCTCTGCTTGTATGGCTTGTCTTCCAAACCCTTTATCATTTTGTTGCCTGTCTTTGAACTTTCTCAAAGATTGTTACTTTCTTAAAATGCAAAGCCGAGAACTGCACACAATACTCAGAAAAAAGCCTAACCTAACACCAAGTAGGGGGGCTCTATCCATTTCCAGGACTAACACGAGTCCACAGTGAACTAGTTCAAAACAAAAACAAGTTCACAAGTTCAAAACAAGTATTTGGTTTTCTAGGTACACTTCTGAAATATTCCAGCTTTAAACTGATTTAAAAGGCTTGTATGTCTGTCTGCTGCAGGTTTAAGCTGCATTGAAACCATTCTAAGTGTTGTGCATGTCCATGCCCTAGCATTCCTGTTGATGCAACCCAAAACTGCATTCACTTTCTTTGCAGCTGCATCACCTTTCTGACTCGCATTGAGTTATTCAATCTTACCAAGCAAGCTTTGGATTACTAAAAGATATGCCAGTGCACACTTAAATAAAATTAATATCCTGCTATAGGATATTATGGAGGCAAATACCTTTGTAACTAAAACAAAAAAAAACAGGATTAGACACAAGAATAATATATTCAGTTATGCCAAATAAGATAAAAGATAAAGGTAAGGGGCACCATCCCTCATACTTCAGGGCAAACTCATCACCAACTGAAGTTAAGAAAAACTTTCCTCTTGCTACATTATGTGTGGTGTGCAACTGACCTGGTGCATCACAAATTTAAGTTTCTGAAACTGAAGCATCTGAGACGGGCCACCTCCAAGCTGCTGCAGCTTGAGATGGAGAGTCAGTCCATTCTAGTATGAACAAATACATTTTCAAAAGTCTGTCTGACCCTGGGTGACCCACTCTTCTAGTATAGTTAATGAGCACCAGTTTCTATAGCCAATATACACAAGGAGGGACAGAAATTACACATAAACTGATATAAGTGACCAGAAACCAGTTCAAATCTATAACACAACAGAAGTTCAGTCCACAGAAACCACCTACAAAATGGCTGGAACTAGTTTAAGATAAACCTGGATGAATGTAGTATCAGACTTAACTGATTTAAGTTAAATCGGTTTATTGAACTTCTGTCCTAAATCCCCTCCATATTCAAGTTAACTCACAGTCCCCCAGCATCCCAAGATGCTTTGTACCTCCCCTGCAATCTCCCCCCCTCACAGGGTGGGCAGGCTAGCCTTGGTCTAAGCTGTCTGCTCCAGCCAATCAGAAGGGTGTGCTCTAGTGCCCCCCCAGCTTCTGACCTGGGTCACTGCTTGCATGTGGCTGCATTTAAGGAATCAAAAGTGATTGTCTGTTTACTTGTTTATCAGTTCAATCTACACAGCTTAGCCTAACCTGTGAAGATTGAATTGATTCAGCCTTGGGCTTTTTGACTGTCTGTACTTAGCCAAGAAAGATATGTCTATCCAATCATCTTGACAGAATAACTAGGTATCCATTTAAAGCTGAGAAAACTATGAGCAGCCTTCACCATGAAAATCAGAGAAAGGCTTGAACAGACCCCCGCACCAAGGGGAAGAAATAGACTCGGGACTCCTGAGGCAGCTCTCGGAGACCATAAAAGCTAACGAGGCGGTAGTTATGAGGGACCTAAACTACCCAGACATCTGCTGGGAGACGCAGATGGCAAAGTCCCACCGTTCATGCAGGTTTCTAACCTGTGTACAGGACCTCCACCTGACACAGGAGGTACACGGTCCCACTAGGGGGAATGCCATACTGGATCTGGTATTGGCAATAGGGGATGACATGGTAGGGGACCTACAGATCAGTAGCCATCTGGGGGGACAGTGATCACCTAATAATAGAATTCACCTTAAGACGGCGTGTGGGTAAGGTAACTAGTAGGGTGAAAGTGCTAGACTTTAGGAAAGCTGATTTAAATGAACTCAGGCGATTAGTCAAGGACGCACTGCAGAGTAGGAGTTTTGAAGTGATGGGAGCCCAAGAAGGGTGGCTGTGCCTTAAGGAAACGATCCTTCGGGCACAAAGCGAGACGATCCCGATGCGAGGAAAAAGAGGGAAAGGGGTCAGGAGGCTTCCTTGGCTGACCAGAGAAATCCAGGGCAGCCTAAGGGCCAAAAGGGGAGCACATAAAAAGTGGAAGCAGGGAGAGATCACCAAAGACGAATATACCTCGTCTGCTCGTGCTTGTAGGGAGGCAGTTAGACGGGCCAAAGCTACCATGGAGCTGAGGATGGCATCCCAAGTAAAGGACAACAAGAAATTGGTTTTTAGATATATAGGGAGTAAAAGGAAGGCCCAGGGAGGAATAGGACCCCCGTTAAAGGGGCAGAAGCAATTGGTGACGGACAGAGGGGAAAAGGCTGAACTCCTCAACGAGTTCTTTGCCTCAGTGTTCCTAAGCGAGGGGCACGACAAGTCTCTCACTGGGGTTGTAGAGAGGCAGCAGCAAGGCGCCAGACTACCATGTGTAGACCCTGAGATGGTGCAGAGTCACTTGGAGGAACTGGATGCCTTTAAGTCGGCGGGCCCAGATGAGCTCCATCTGAGGGTGCTGAAGGCACTGGCCGACATCATTGCAGAGCCACTGGCAGGAATATTTGAACACTCGTGGCGCACGGGTAAAGTCCCGGAGAACTGGAAAAGGGCCAGTGTGGTCCCCATCTTCCAGAAGGGGAGGAAGGAGGACCTGGGCAACTATAGGCCATTCAGTCTCACCTCCATCCTTGGCAAAATCTTTGAAAAAATTATCAAGCATCACATATGTGAGAGCCCAGCAGGACAAATTATGCTGAGGGGAAACCAGCATGGGTTCGTAGCAGGCAGATCATGCCTGACTAATCTAGTCTCTTTTTATGACCAGGTTACGAAACGCCTGGACACAGGAGGAGGGGTGGATGTCGTATACTTCTGGAAGGCCTTCAATACGGTATCCCACCCCATACCGGTGAACAAGTTAAGAGGCTGTGACTTGGATGACTACACAGTCTGGTGGGTGGTGAATTGGCTGAAGGGTCGCACCCAGAGAGTCGTGGTGGATGGGTCGGTTTTGACCTGGAAGGGTGTGGGCAGTGGGGTCCCGCAGGGTTTGGTCCTTGGACCGATACTCTTTAATATCTTCATCAGTGACTTGGATGAGGGAGTGAAATGTACTCTGTCCAAGTTTGCAGATGACACAAAGTTATGGGGAGAAGTGGACACGCTGGAGGGCAGGGAACAGCTGCAGGCAGACTTGGACAGGTTGGACAAGTGGGCAGAAAACAACAGAATGCAGTTCAACAAGGAGAAATGCGAAGTGCTGCACCTAGGGAGGAAAAATGTCCAGCACACCTACAGCCTAGGGAATGACCTGCTGGGTGGCACGGAAGCGGAAACGGATCTTGGAGTCCTAGTGGACTCTAAGATGAACATGAGTCGGCAGTGTGACGAAGCCATCAGAAAAGCCAATGGCACTTTATCGTGCATCAGCAGATGCATGATGAATAGATCCAAGGAGGTGATACTTCCCCTCTATCGGGCACTGGTCAGACCGCAGTTGGAGTACTGCGTGCAATTCTGGGCACCGCAATTCAAGAGGGATGCGGATAACCTGGAGAGGGTCCAGAGAAGGGTCACTCGTATGGTTAAGGGCCTTCAGACCAAGCCCTACGAGGAGAGACAAGAGAAACTGGACCTTTTCAGCCTCCGCAAGAGAAGGTTGAGAGGCGACCTTGTGGCTGCCTATAAGTTCATCACGGGGGCACAGAAGGGAATTGGTGAGTATTTATTCGCCAAGGCACCCCCGGGGGTTACAAGAAATAATGGCCACAAGCTAGCAGAGAGCAGATTTAGACTGGACATTAGGAAGAACTTCTTCACAGTTCGAGTGGCCAAGGTCTGGAACGGGCTCCCAAGGGAGGTGGTGCTCTCCCCTACCCTAGGGGTCTTCAAGAGGAGGTTAGATGAGCATCTAGCTGGGGTCATCTAGACCCAGCACTCTTTCCTGCCTATGCAGGGGGTCAGACTCGATGATCTATTGAGGTCCCTTCCGACCCTAACATCTATGAATCTATGAACTCACATCTATGGAGTTATAGCAGTATGTCACAGGACCACCCCGATGGTGGCTGTGGCACCCTCTGGTAGAGGGATCTAATCCTGCCCCACTCCAGCTCCTAAGGTACCTCATCACTGCTGCACCTACATTGTCTTGATGCAAGCTTTATAGGCTTAGAGGTTGCCCCTAGAGTCCTAGAGTAGCAGTTCCCAACTGTGGATTCATGTCCCCATTTGGGGTTAAAATGATAAAAAATGGGGTTGTAAAGACAATCATAGATTTTCTCCTTTAAAGGAGAAAAAAGTAGAAAATGGTGGGTTCCTTTTGCAGGCTGGCAGAGTTCCAGCTTGCAAGGGGCTGCTTGGGGCTTGGGGTAGTGGGAGGATGGTGACTAGGCAGGGGGCAACATGTGCATGTGCATATACATGCATGTGGCAACCAGGCAGCACGGAGAGCAGCTTCCATAGCTCCCTCCCAGTAAGTATATGGAGCGGAGGGCAGATTGAGGCCCCCAAGGTGAAGCTTGTCCAAGGGATGGCGGGGGTTCTGGCTCCCCACCACTGCATGCACTCTGAGGGAAAGAGGCATGGGGGGGGGCAAATGCCCTCCAGATTTCTGTGTAGGATAGGGGCAGATGTAGGGGGCCCACTGTGGACTTAGGGCTCACCACCCTGCTGCCCTTCCCCTGGAGCCTCCACATCAAAGCAGGGTGGGGAGTCTCAGTGACACTGCCAGGAACCTCATGCTAGACCCATCACCATGGCAAGGTTCCCCCTGCCCACCCAGCAGCAGTGGGGTGCACAACTCCATGTCACCACTGCCATTGCTGCTGGGTGGGCAGGGGTCACCTCATCATAGTGGCATGGCCAGCGTAGGGCTCCCAGCAGCAGTACTGAGCATCTTCACCCGGTTCTGACATGGAGGCCCCAGGGAGAGGGCAGCAGGGTAAGGAACCCCAAGCCCAGAGTGGGCAGCAAGGGGAGGGGGCAGGGTATGGAGGAGCTAGGGTCCATGCTCTGCTCTGGTGGCAGCCAGGGCTTAGGTGCTGCTGGGTGGGACAGGGCTGTGGGCTCTGGCCCTAGTCCCATAGCCTTGGCAGCTGAGAGCTGAGACATGGGGCTGAAGGTCCTGAGTGAGGGGTACCAGCAGGGCTGGGGTAGGGAGTGAAGGGCACCGGGGGGGAGGCTATGGGTTGGGAGTGACAGGCCATGCTGGGGAAATGGGGTCATGCTGATGAAATGGGGTCAGAAATGGGGTCATGCTCAAGAAAAGGTTGAGAAGTACTGTCCTAGAGTAAGCCTAATGGTGCTGCATTCAGCATAACTGAACTCACTTAGCTGGACCCCTGGTCCTACTTGCACCATGGGACCTATTCCACTAACTAAAAACATTCTGGGCCTCACTGGCACTAATTATGACTGTCAGCCACGCCCATGCCTCACAAATCTTATTCTTTGCCGCTGGCCTCAGCCACGCTTCAATTCCCTGGGCCCCTGACCCTGTCTGAGCTTCATAGATTCATATATGTTTGGGTCAAAGAGACCTCAGCAGATCATCAAGTCCGACCCCCTGCCATGGGCAGGAAAGAGGGCTGGGGTTAGATGACTCCAACCAGATGCATGTTGACTAGCCTTCTTTTAAAAGACCCCCAAGGTAGAGAAGAGCACCACCTCCCTTGGAAGCCCATTCCAGATTCTGGCAACCCTTACCATAAAGAAGTTCTTCCTGATGTCCAGCCTAAATCTGCACTCTGTCAGTTTGTGGCCATTGTTCCTAGTAACTCCAAGAGGTCAGGTTATCAAGCTCTCTTGCCTCTCCTGGGCTTCAACTCACACAGGCCTTTTGGCCTTGCAGAGCTTCTCCTATCCACAAAAATCCATGAGCTCCTGGCTCCCTTTTGGCTTCAGCTCCCTGGACCCCCGGTCCTTTCAGGGCTCTCCCTTGATATAAACCCCAATACAGTACCTTGTTAGCACCCTTCCATGGCCTCCTCCTCCCCTTAAGCCACTGCCAAATCAAGGTCAAACCAAAACAAACACAAACCAACTCATCTCCAACTCAAACCTTAAACCTCCACCTTGGATCTATACAAAACCACAAAACTCAACCCAATCAGCCAGCTCCCTCCCAATCTTCAGGGTGCCTTTCTAGATCTGTATCCTCCTGTCTAGCAGCTTATTCTGACAGGAGCTCCTATCCTCCTCCTCTAGTCCAGTGATTCTCAACCAGGGTGACCAGGGTGCCATGAAATGTTAATACTGTTGGGTATGCAAACGTGATTCACAAGATAAACCCAGGGATTTCAAACAGGAATCCATAGTGTCAAAAAGATTCTGACCTTTTATGGTCTTCCTGAGTTCTTTGCAACAGAAGAAGTGCTCTATTATTTTTCTGTAGTCAAAAATGAGTGAAAACTAAGAGCTGGTATTTCCAAGGGGCACCTTGAGTCTAAAAAAAGGTTGAAAACTAGTGCTCTAGTTCCAGGTTCAGACTTATATAGCTCCTTTCTTCTTGCCCTTCTGTTCGCCTGATCTGACTCCCTCCTAACAGGGCTCAGGCACTACTAATTATCTAAATCAACTAGCACATCCTTCTGCCTGCAGCCTGGACCCTGTGGTCCTTTTACGGTGCTGTTTGCCTCTGCTAAGCTGCACATCTCTCTCTTAAAGCATCAGGGTCCCTTGATCCCTGGTACACCACCCCCAAAATACTTAAAGTTACTCAAGAACATGTATAAATGTAGTCTTGCTTTTGTTCTTGATTTGGCTTTAACATAATCCTAGATATCTCTAGAGGCATCCACTTCATTAAGGCTCAGTTGTATATGTGTCAAGCATCTGTTATGCCCAGTATGTGTAGCAAGTGCTGGAGAGAGAGGGAGAGCAAGGTGCCTTGATTTTAATGATGCAGAATTGGGCCTGTAGAATCTACTCTATAATATCTCACCTCTAGAAGTGGTATAACCAGTGGCTGGTTGCCTCCAGGGAACAACTGAAGCAATCTGGTAGGTAGGGCCGTCCTGGTGGGGAGTGAATCGGGGCGACTGCCCTGGGCCCCGCTCAGCTGAGTGGAGCAGCAGCTGGGCAACGTGGTGGCTCCATCTCCAGCCACCCCCCCCATCCCCCCCGCCCCAAATGGCAGCGGCAGCTTCTTTTGGTCCGGGACCTGTGGCATTGGAGTGGGGCCAGGGCTGATTTGCCTCGGGCCCCGCACCCTGTTTGGGTCGGCTCTGCCAGTGGTAGAGTATAATGAAGAAGGACCATTCTGTGTTTTGTGGATAAGAGAGGGTTACAGGTCCTGAGCCTATCTATTCCAGCATTCTTAATGGGCCTGAAGTTCAGATACAAACATAAGAGAAAAAACAAAAATTATTTTTCTATGTTGCTTGAGTCTTATGTTGTGACAAAATAGGGGTGGGGGAACATGGTTCCCACTGGCTTTGCTGTACATGTATGATACAACAGGAATTGGCTTACTGCAAATCTGCTACTCAGAAGAAACATTGGGGGGGGGGGGGCGAATTGATCACTGCTATCAATGTCATCTTTTTTATCTTCAAACCACAGATGGTGTTAATCTGAAGCTTTGCATTCATTAAAAGTCCAAAATCATGAAGCAACTTGCTTGCAGCAGTTCCCTGAAACAAAAAAGCAGTGCTAGGGAAAATGGTCAGAATGAATTATCCAAACAAAGCATGCCTGCCACCCAGCAAACTTCAGAGAAATTCTTATCTTTTAGAGTGACATCACCCAGTTAATGAACTGTCTGGCTAAATTCTGCCGGCAGACCTTGAGCAGCTCTGTGAACTACTGAAGTCTGGAGTAACTTCAATGACTGGATTGCTCTTGCTAACCCATTTGGACTTAAAGTCTGTTAGACAGTTGCCTATGATTACCAGAGACCTGGACTTGATGGTCCTATAACTGACCCTTTTCAATCTCATGTCCCTATGAAATGTGTGAGTAATAGTGAAAAAAAAGATCAGAATCAGACTTACGCACCATTTTCATACTGGAACAGCTACATTACCTCACTGAAAGTATGTTGGATATATCTGGAATTACTTCAGATCACTTGAATATAATTGAGAACAAACCCCAGGACATCAGTTAGTAGCTCCTGTGGTTGAACAGCCATAAGGTGATATTGAGGTGATCTATTTTGCATTTCATGTGTGGGGAAAGCAAAAACAAATAGCATAAGAAATCCCTCCCCCAGCCATTAGCAAGTGTGTCTGAAAGAATCCTTCAGTTGTACCTTATCCTTTCAGAACTGCAAGCCAGCACATTCGAGATGTAATTATTTGGAGAAGGGGGAGGGGAACGATGCCTTTTGAAGAATGTCCCACACGTTTCCAAACACTTCAACATTTCATCATGGCAATCAGCCAGATGCCAAACAAAATGCTGGTTTCCACCAGGGATCTGACAGGTGGCCTTTCCAAAGTTTACACACTAAAGTGAGAGCTGATGTTGTACTGCTCATTTTTCTGCCTTTTAAGTTACTCCTTTATTGGAACCAGACTAGAGACATCTTTCCATGAACCAGAAGATAAAATCTCCCCCCCCTGGATATTTTAGGATTTTAATATATGCTCTTTTTTCTCCATATCTGTGCAGGGGTATTATTATTCACACTTTTAGATTAAGAGATGTTGGGATAGAGTAAGTTCTTCAGATGAGCTGTACAGAAATGCAGTAACAAGGTACTGCCTGAATGTACTCTTATAGAAACTAAGAAATGGTCCCAGGCTGTTTTCAAGGAGCTTCTTCTGCTAAGGGCGAACTCTCTTCCTGTGGAATAAAGGAAAAATCTGATCCATACACACTATGGATCTTCAGGTTATCAAAGTCATTATGGGATAACAGAATGCCTCTCTTTGAGAGAGAGTCGATTTCAGGGGAAAGCAACATCATCTGGTTGCATTAAACTTTCTTTTATCTCTAACTGCATTCAGTTACTCCCTTCAATTCCCTATTTTCTTAATCTGTGGATCATCAGACCACAGACAGTCCCGGGCAAGGTAGAAGAGGATGGAGAGGCAGGCTAGAAACACTTCTATGGATACAGCTGATCTTCACTTTCCAGTTGGCAGAGTGGAGATCCACAAACAGAAGAACCTCTCTCTGCTCAGATTCAAAGATCAAAATCTTCCCCTCAGTTGCTGGGTGACTGGTGCCACCTGAGTCAGGGGAGGGGGCCAGTCAGTGACCGGGGGGTGGGAGGTCCCCCCGCGGCCAATCTTGCTGACCAAGAGGCATGTCGCCCCCCCCCCCCCCCCTCGCCAATTGCACTGACCGGGAAGCACAAGCGGCACTCCCAGAAACGCTAGTGGTGCTTCTTCTGCCGCCCCCACTCCCCGGGCCATGATCACAGGTGGGGCACCAATGCTCCCACCTGCCCCTCCTGCCCGTTGCCTAAGCAGGAAGCGCTGGCTGTCAAGGGGTGCACCAGTGCTCTCAGGGGTTGCATGTGCACCCCTGTGCGCCCCCTGCACGTCACCACTGCCTCAGATCTCTGTTTCTATATATATGCATGCGCTAGCATGTTCTTTCCTCCCCAGTTTGTATACAAATGCAATTCTTACCACAGTTTTGTGCAGGTTGAGCTCCACTGAAGTTAACAGAGTTACACCTGTAGTATACCAGACCAAGTGAATGGGAAATCAGATCAATGAACCACTTGAAATAAGGGAGAGCACCAAACACAGAACAACACACAATGAACACAGAACAACACACACATGCTGATTTGAATTTATGGGGCAAGACAGTAGTGTATCTTTGACACAGGAGCAGCAAGGCATCACCCCTGGAATAACAGAACGGTAACCCCCAGGGAACACACTCCAGCACCACCACTGCAACAGCCCCTGTTTGGGGAGCTTGCACTGAACTGGCATCAGTCCATGCCACCACCACAACTGTGGTGCCCTCTGCACCACCCGAGTTGCCAATATTTCAAGTTATGCCTCTGAGGTAAGGTCAAAGAAATGCACCTTGCACTTCCAGTAGAAGGTGGTAAAGTCTGCATTGGTCCTCAGCCCCTGAGGGTGTTTGTGGCCCCAAGAAATTCTGTTTCCTTTGGCCTTTGGTTCCACTGAGTCAGTGAAGCAAAGCTGTCAACTGTGGCCATTCCTAATTTTCTCTGCTAAATTGTGGAACTTCTCATGAAGGGGATGCCACATAGTGGCAAAGTCGTTTGTTGTCTGAGAAAATGTATACCTCTCTGAACCAATTTGTCTATATGATGTCACCCAGCCCTTCCTTCTGTCTAATAAATATGCTGTAGTACAAATTTACTGTCTTGTTCTTTGTACTGTACACATTGAAGCACAGAGAATCAAGGCTTATAGGTATTTTGGAACTCATGGACAGCTTCCTGTTTCTCCCCTTCATGCATCATCAGCCCTACGTTTGGTGGCATATGCTTGTCCACTTTCTCACCTGTGGTGAGGTCCCACTCTTTGCCTGTAACCAGTCAGCGAAAGAACGGATGGGGGAGTGTACTGCTGGGACCTGTACTCATAAAAGACCAGCTGAGAACTGGAGTATGAGCATGCTTTAATATCCCATTGTCATATAAACCCTGACCCTACTTCCACTGAAGTCAATGGTAAAACAACCAATTACTGACTTCAGAGGTGCAGCTCAAGCCCATGGCAAAATAAACAAAGAATTATTTTCAGTTGTTAGCATCATTTCTTAACGGTTAGAGCAGACAAAGAAATGTTTGACTCCACTGTGAATAAAAAATAAGCCAATAAGCTCTTGTCTCTCCTCCAACCCTGCTCCCTGATAAAATGTTTTTTTAAAGTGATATACTACAAACCACTCAACAAAACAGCCAGTTTCTTAGGAATCAGATTGTATTCCTATTTGAAATTATCCAGCAATAGTGCCCTCCCCCCACCCTTTTGCTGTTGCAAAACAACAACAACACCCAGGGCTCTGTGCTCAGATAAAGTAATTGCAGACAATGTGCATGAAGAAAAACAAACAATAAAGCTATATTAATAGCCAAAGCCAAACATGAGATTGTGCATTTGTAGAGGTATAATTATGAAACCAAAAAATCTGTCACAGGTATAATTTGTACCACTACTAATTTTTCTTCAAGTAAAATAATCACCACAGAAGTCACAATAATATTTTCAACATTCATTTTCTATATGATCAGCACCTGGTCAGGACATGCTTCTATTTGAGACCCTTGACATCTAAACCCAGAACCAAACCAATGCAACCTTGGGGTAATTCTGAAAAGCCCTGATCCAGAGTCCACAGAAGACAAAGGGAAAACTCCCTCTAAGTCAGGCCACTGTCCTAGGGTGCCTGCAGACATGCAGGACGTTGGAGTCTGCTGGAGCATGGTAAGTAATGCGGCTCCATCCAGCCTCTGCATCTCATGTATTAGCCTCCCCACACTTCAAAATGGTAGTGGGAGCCCTTTAACTAAAGCTCATTGAACGAGTTTTAGTTCAAGTACCTCCACCACTATTTTGAAGTATGGGGATGCTAATACTTGAGACACTGTGGCACTTTAATTAAAGCAGCTCTCAGAATTGCTCAAATTGCAAATTGACCAATAGCCAACTAAAGGACCCAACTAAGAACCTCTTTAAAGCTTTGGAAGATTCAGAGCCAATTTGGAGAGATTTGGAGATTTGGTCATAGAGTATAATGGGGAATCAATGAAATGGCATCACAGACAGCCTTGAACATATTGGCCCCATTGTCGGTGACCAGAAACCCACGGATGAGCTCGGCCTTCCCAACGAGCCACCCCTGCACCATGCGGTTCATGGCCCCCATGATCTCCCTTGCCGTGTGGGACTTATCCAGCACCTCAGTTTGGAGGAGAGCCCACCACTGGCCTGACTGATCATACCAGTGGCCTGTGAGGGAGAGGTAGGCATAATTTCTACCCTGGCTGCTCCAGATGTCTGAGGTGAAGTGCAAGGCTACCTGCAGCCCTGCCTTGTGCAGCTCCTCTCTCAAGTACTCCCTGCATGCCTCATACACGGAGGGCACCACTGTCCTGCTAAAGGTGGTGTGCGCGGGCACTTGGTAGGATGGGGCCACAAGCACCATAAGCCGCCTGAACCCTGGCCATTCAACTAGGGAGAATGGCTGGCCATCAACAGAAAGCATTTCCCCAGTGCTCTGGGTGATCTCGCTTGCCTTGGGAATGCACACCCCTCTGTCTGCAGCTTTCCCCTGCTGCTCCAGTGTGGCCTGCCTCTGCTTTGGGGGAATGGGGGCTTTGGAGACAGCAGGGGACTTCCCTTTGGGCACGCTCACACTGGTGCCAGGTAGAGCAGGAAGAAGGGCAAGGGGGTGTTGCCTCCTGAAATGCAGCAGCATCTCTGTGGTGGTAAAGTGTTTCACCTCCTTGCCCCGGCTGATCAGCCTTCAGCAGTGCTGGCAAATGGCAAACCTGGGATCATCTGCCAGCTCAAAATTCTCCCACGCTACGCTACTCACCCGCTTCTGGGTTGAGTCATAGATGTTAGATAGGGTCGGAAGGGACCTCAATAGATCATTGAGTCCGACCCCCTGCATAGGCAGGAAAGAGTGCTGGGTCTAGATGATCCCAGCTAGATGCATATCCAACCTCCTCTTGAAGAGCGGAGAGAGCACCACCTCCCTTGGGAGCCTGTTCCAGACCTTGGCCACTCGAACTGTGAAGAAGTTCTTCCTAATGTCCAATCTAAATCTGCTCTCTGCTAGCTTGTGGCCATTATTTCTTGTAACCCCTGGGGGCACCTTGGTGAATAAATACTCACCAATTCCCTTCTGTGCCCCCATGATGAACTTATAGGCAGCCACAAGGTCGCCTCTCAAACTTCTCTTGCGGAGGCTGAAAAGGTCCAGTTTTTCTAGCCTCTCCTCGTAGGGCTTGGTCTGCAGGCCCTTAACCATACGAGTGGCCCTTCTCTGGACCCTCTCCAGGTTATCCGCATCCCTCTTGAATTTCAGTGCCCAGAATTGCACGCAGTACTCCAACTGCGGTCTGACCAACGCCCGATAGAGGGGAAGTATCACCTCCTTGGACCTATTCGTCATGCATCTGCTGATGCACGATAAAGTGCCATTGGCTTTTCTGATGGCTTCGTTACACTGCCGACTCATGTTCATCTTGGAGTCCACTAGGACTCCAAGATCCCTTTCCACTTCCATGCCACCCAGCAGGTCATTCCCTAGGCTGTAGGTGTGCTGGACATTTTTCCTCCCTAGGTGCAGCACTTTGCATTTCTCCTTGTTGAACTGCATTCTGTTGTTTTCTGCCTACTTGTCTAACCTGTGCAGGTCTGCTTGCAGCTGTTCCCTGCCCTCCGGCATGTCCACTTCTCCCCATAGCTTTGCATCATCTGCAAACTTGGACAGAGTACATTTGACTCCCTCATCCAAGTCACTGATGAAGACATTAAAGAGTATCGGTCCAAGGACCGAGCCCTGCAGGACCCCACTGCCCACACCCTTCCAGGTCGAAATCGACCCATCCACCACGACTCTCTGGGTGCGACCCTCTAGCCAATTCGCCACCCACCGGACTGTGTAGTCATCCAAGTCACAGCCTCTTAACTTGTTCACCAGTATGGGGTGGGATACCGTATCGAAGGCCTTCCTGAAGTCTAAGTATACGACATCCACCCCTCCTCCTGTGTCCAGGCGTTTCGTAACCTGGTCATAAAAAGAGACTAGATTGGTCAGGCACAATCTGCCTGCCACGAACCCGTGCTGGTTTCCCCTCAGCATAATTTGTCTTGCCGGGCTCTCGCAAATGTGATCCTTGATAATTTTTTCAAAGACTTTGCCAAGGATGGAGGTGAGACTGACTGGCCTATAGTTGCCCGGGTCCTCCTTCCTCCCCTTCTTGAAAATGGGGACCACATTGGCCCTTTTCCAGTCGTCCAGGACTTGGCCCGTGCGCCACAAGCGTTCAAATATTCCCACCAGTGGCTGTGCAATGATGTCGGCCAGTGCCTTCAGCACCCTTAGATGGAGCTCATCCGGGCCTGCTGACTTAAAGGCATCCAGTTCCTCCAAGTGACTCTGCACCATCTCAGGGTCTACGCATGGTAGTCTGGTGCCTTGCTGCTGCCTCTCTACAACCCCAGTGAGAGACTTGTTGTGCCCCTCGCTTAGGAACACTGAGGCAAAGAACTCATTGAGGAGTTCAGCCTTGTCCCCCCTGTCCGTCACCAATTGTTTCTGCCCATTTAGCAGGGGTCCTATTCCTCCCTGGGCCTTCCTTTTACTCCCTATATATCTAAAAACCAATTTCTTGTTGTCCTTTACTTGGGATGCCATCCTCAGCTCCATGGTAGCTTTGGCCCGTCTAACTGCCTCCCTACAAGCACGAGCAGACGAGGTATATTCGTCTTTCATAGATTCATAGATGTTAGGGTCGGAAGGGACCTCAATAGATCATCAAGTCCGACCCCCTGCATAAGCAGGAAAGAGTGCTGGGTCTAAATGAACCCAGCTAGATACTCGTCTAACCTCCTCTTGAAGACCCCCAGGGTAGGGGAAAGCACCACCTCCCTTGGGAGCCCGTTCCAGACCTTGGCCACTCGAACTGTGAAGAAGTTCTTCCTAATGTCCAGTCTAAATCTGCTCTCTGCTAGCTTGTGGCCATTGTTTCTTGTAACCCCCGGGGGCGCCTTGGTGAATAAATCCTTACCAATTCCCTTCTGTGCCCCCATGATGAACTTATAGGCAGCCACAAGGTCGCCTCTCAACCTTCTCTTGCGGAGGCTGAAAAGGTCCAGTTTCTCTAGTCTCTCCTCGTAGGGCTTGGTCTGCAGGCCCTTGACCATACGAGTTGCCCTTCGCTGTACCCTCTCCAGGTTATCCGCATCCTTCTTGAAGTGTGGCGCCCAGAATTGCACACAGTACTCCAACTGCGGTCGGACCAACGCCCTATAGAGGGGAAGTATCACCTCCCTGGACCTATTCATCGAGCATCTGCTGATGCACGATAAAGTGCCATTGGCTTTTCTGATGGCTTCGTCACACTGCCGGCTCATGTTCATCTTGGAGTCCACTAGGACTCCAAGATCCCTTTCCACCTCCGTGCCACCCAGCAGGTCATTCCCTAGGCTGTAGGTGTGCTGGACATTTTTCCTCCCTAGGTGCAGCACTTTGCATTTCTCCTTGTTGAACTGCATCCTGTTGTTTTCTGCCCACTTGTCCAGCCTATCCAGGTCTGCCTGCAGCTGTTCCCTGCCCTCCGGCGTGTCCACTTCTCCCCATAGCTTTGTGTCATCTGCAAACTTGGACAGAGTACATTTCACTCCCACGTCCAAGTCGCTGATGAAGACATTAAAGAGTATCGGTCCAAGGACCGAACCCTGCGGGACCCCACTGCCCACACCCTTCCAGGTCGAGACCGACCCATCTACCACGACTCTTTGGGTGCGACCCTCTAGCCAATTCGCCACCCACCGGACTGTGCAGTCATCCACATCACAGCCTCTTAATTTGTTCACCAGTATGGGGTGGGATACCGTATCGAAGGCCTTCCTGAAGTCCAGGTATACGACATCCACCCCTCCTCCTGTGTCCAGGCGTTTCATAACCTGGTCATAGAAAGAGACTCGGTTGGTCAGGCACGATCTGCCTGCCACAAACCCGTGCTGGTTTCCCCTCAGCATAATTTGTCCTGCCGGGCTCTCACAAATGTGAGCCTTGATAATTTTTTCAAATACTTTACCAAGGATGGAGGTGAGACTGACCGGCCTATAGTTGCCCGGGTCCTCCTTCCTCCCCTTTTTGAAAATGGGGACCACGTTAGCCCTTTTCCAGTCCTCCGGGACTTGGCCTGTGCGCCACGAGCATTCGAATATTCCCGCCAGTGGCTCTGCAATGACGTCGGCCAGTGCCTTCAGCACCCTCGGATGGAGCCCATCCGGGCCTGCCGACTTAAAGGCATCCAGTTCTTCCAAGTGACTCTGCACCACCTCAGGATCTACGCATGGAAGTCTGGCGCCTTGCTGCTGCCTCTCTACAACCCCAGTGAGAGACTTGTCGTGCCCCTCGCTTAGGAACACTGAGGCAAAGAACTCGTTGAGGAGTTCAGCCTTGTCCCCTCTATCTGTCACCAATTGCTTCTGCCCATTTAGCAGGGGTCCTATTCCTCCCTGGGCCTTCCTTTTACTCCCTATATATCTAAAAAACAATTTCTTGTTGTCCTTTACTTGGGTTGCCATCCTCAGCTCCATGGTAGCTTTGGCCTGCCTAACTGCCTCCCTACAAGCACGAGCAGAGGAGGTATATTCATCTTTAGTGATCTCACCCTGTTTCCACTTTTTGTGTGCTCCCCTTTTGGCCCTTAGGCTGCCCTGGATTTCTCTGGTCAGCCAGGGAAGCCTCCTGGCCCCTTTCCCTCTTTTGCCTCGCTCGGGGATCGTCTTGCTTTGTGCCCAAAGGATCGTTTCCTTTAGGCACAGCCACCCTTCTTGGGCACCCATCCCATCAAAACTCCTACTCTGCAGTGCTTCCTTGACTAATCGCCTGAGTGCAATGAGATCAGCTTTCCTAAAGTCTAGCACTTTCACCCTACTAGTTACCTTACCCACTCGCCGTCTTATGTTGAATTCTATCATAAGGTGATCACTGTCTCCCAGATAGCTACCGATTTGGAGGTCCCCTATCATGTCATCTCCCGTTGCCAATACCAGATCCAGTATGGCATTCCCCCTAGTGGGACCATACACCTCTTGTGTCAGCTGGAGGTCCTGTACACAAGTTAGAAACCTGCGTGAGTGATGGGACCTTGCTGTCTGCGTCTCCCAGCAGATGTCCGGGTAGTTTAGGTCCCCCATGACTACCGCCTCTTTAGCTTTTATGGTCTCCGAGAGTTGCCTCAGGAGCCCCGCATCTATTTCTTCCCCTTGGTGTGGGGGTCTGTAACAGACCCCTACCACCAAATCCCTTTCTCCTTGCCCCCCATGTAGCCTAACCCACAATCCTTCTACTTCCTCAGCCTCGGATTCTGTCTTGATGAGGGTTGATGTATATTGCTCACTGACATAAAGTGCAACCCCCCCCCCCCCTTTTGGTCTTTGGTGATCTCTCCCTGCTTCCACTTTTTATGTGCTCCCCTTTTGGCCCTTAGGCTGCCCTGGATTTCTGTGGTCAGCCAGGGAAGCCTCCTGGCCCCTTTCCCTCTTTTACCTCTCACGGGGATCGTCTCGCTTTGTGCCCGAAGGATCGTTTCCTTAAGGCACAGCCACCCTTCTTGGGCTCCCATCACTTCAAAACTCCTACTCTGCAGTGCGTCCTTGACTAATCGCCTGAGTTCATTTAAATCAGCTTTCCTAAAGTCTAGCACTTTCACCCTACTAGTTACCTTACCCACTCGACGTCTTATGGTGAATTCTATTATTAGGTGATCACTGTCCCCCCAGATGGCTACCGATCTGTAGGTCCCCTACCATGTCATCCCCCGTTGCCAATACCAGATCCAGTAAGGCATTCCCCCTAGTGGGACCGTGTACCACCTGTGTCGGCTGGAGGTCCTGAACACAGGTTAGAAACCTGCGTGAGCGGTGGGACTTTGCCGTCTGTGTCTCCCTTAAGGCAGGATAAGGTGGATAAGGCAGCATCCTATGAGGATGCTGCCTTATCCACCTCCTCAGCAGGCTGAGGTGCAACAGCAGGAGGAGCTACCTCAGCTAAGCCGCTTGCCTCCACAACCTCAACCTCCTCTGAGGTTCTGCTTTCCGAAGGAGACCTGGGTCTAGGGGAACTTTGAGGGGTGTGTGGAGCACAAACTCTGATTCCCCCTCAGACCCCAGAATTGCTTGAGCCAGGGCGCTCAGGTCCCCTGGTTCCAGCTCCTTCTCTGGCACTGGGAGGTGACATTGGGGTGGAGGAGACTGTCATTCTGCTGCTGGTGGGTATTTCTGGAGTTAGGGGAGGTGCTGCAGGTGCAGGGACCTCAGGTACTGCACCTAGCTCCTTGCTTCCACTGGCAGCAGCAGAAGATTGAGAAGAGGATGCATCTTTGTGGCTGGGGGGGTGGAATTTGCAGCTCTAGGTCTCCCCCTATCCCCTCTAGCCCTTCTCCCTCCCCTGCCAGAAGACCTGGCACCTGCCTTTCCAGCACACTTCATATCAATGTTTCGTGTGCTGGAAAACGTGTGTGTGTGTTGTGTTCTTCTTCAATCTGGTCTTGTTCTGAATCTGAATGTGTGGCAGGCTGTCAGTGGCAAGTTCTTCTGTTCATGAGTACCATGTGATTTGTTGACTGGTCTGATTGATTGTGTGTGGTGTTTGTATTACTGTTGTATTCTTCGATCTGGTCTTGTTCTGAATCTGAATGTGTGGCAGGCTGTCAGTGACAAGTTCTTTTGTTTGAGAGTGCTGTGTGATTTGTTGACTGTGGTCTGATTGATCATTGATTATTAATACCTATATATAAGGTGTGTTGTGTTCTTCTTTGATCTGGTCAGACACTGTGATTGGAAGGGCAGTCAGAGGCAAATCACACTCACTGGCCAGCTAGAGGTATCAGTCCTTCCCCCCCTGCTCCCCGTCCCTCTTCTAAGTTTTTGTTTCCCCCTAAAGACTGCTCTCCGAATCGCTGAATTTTTTCCAAATCAACTCGGAAAGTTTTAAGCTTCTAGTGATTTGATTCGGATTCAGATCTTCTCCAAATTGAAGTGTGAACCGAAGCTTTGCATGGCCCTAGATAGCAGCTAGCTCCAACCCACCACTGGAACAAAGACCTGTTCAGACAGACAGGTATTTCTAGTACATCTAATGCTTCTCAAATCTTGTGCTGTCTGCAAAAAACAGAGTAAGTAGGAGCCTTTGTACTAATGCCAGACCAATTTTATTCTTTTCCACTTGAGAGTCATAAAAAACAGAACTGGAAATTAATTATTACACCAGTCAACAGGCTCTTAGTAAAATCAAGTGGCTGACAAGGTAAGAGGGGATCTGATTAGGCCCCTCCATATTAAAGTTTGTCTCTGTTCAGTCATTTTTCAGAAGCTTAGGCCTATGGAATGAAAACAGCTGGTCCCAGCCTTTCAATGACTGCCCAGGCCAGGCTCACACCTAATGCCTAGTTCAGGCTCAGCTCTGTGTGCACATGCAGGTGTGATCCAAAAAGAATATTAGAGTTCAAGCCAGCAAGAATAATCTGGCATTAGCTCCTGGAGGTCATAGTAACCTCACAGATCAATTATGTATTTTCTTGTTCCTACCCCATCTATTTAGTCAGGTTCCCTGTCTTGACTTATATTTTTTGGCTTGTTTTGCTCCAGCTTGGCTGTAACTTCAAACCAGCTGGCTTGCCCAGGTCAAGCATCACTCTATTTGTAAAACTGCTACATTTTTTAATTGGGCAAGGAAAATTTGTTTCTACCTTTCCCTGTTGTATGTAAACTTTATTTATTTGTTCATTCATTCAGCCTGCAGAACACCCAGTAGGAGCAGATCCAGCACCTTACTGGGGTAGTGGGAAAGGGTGTAAGCAAGAACATTGTGACTAAGTAGCATGAAACTTAATTTAATGTCTCTCCAAAGCATGGCTGCATAAATTAAACACAGCCAAAGTGCAACAGGGCACACATTTTCCATGGTGTTCGAAATGAGTGTATGTCTTTCTTTTACTGTGGAGTGCTAGTTTCTCTTTCTATAGGTTTTGGAATATTCACTTCATTCCCCCGTTAAAGGGCTACCTAGTGGATGCCCTTCTCCTACCCTACCCAAGTCTGTCACCCTCCCCTTCCTCCTTCCCAAGCAGCTGACCACTACAGCTCACCCCAATCAGCCTTGTAAGACAGACTATTGAAAACTTATGCACCAGGTTCTGCAACACTTAATACCTCAATGCTGTCTTCCTATATTCTTTTCCGAATATTCCTATAAAATAGCCTGAGACAGCACCCAGAGTGCCTGTTGAACTGGGAACCCAGTGGACCAGGTATTGTAGCAGACCCAGAAGTGGACCAGAAGCACTTGCAGTCCACTTCCAGATCCGCTGCGGAGCGTGCAGAGGACCCCCCTCCCCAGGCCCCCAGCTTGCCGACTGCTGCCTCCTGGATCTGGGGGGGCATCCAGGGTCCCCCCATAGCCAATTGCTGAGCCAGTGGGAGGGGTGTTGGGGGCCCCCTGGTGTGTGTGGCAGTGGACCTGGAAGCAGACCAGAAGTACTTCCGTTCCACTTCCAGGTCCACTGCCGAGCATGCAGGGAGCCCCTCCATGCTCCTGTGGGACGCTCCATCCACCCCACCATCTCAGCATTCACAAGCCATGCCTCATACCTTGAGGTATGTAGAAAAGGCATTTAAAGCTAAGTCTATGGACAAATTGCTGATTCTCTGAATCAGCATCGAATCTTCAAATTCTGATTCGGCTGAATTGAATTGGGACAGTGATCCCAATCAAAGAATCAAATCACTGTTCCCCGATTCAGGACAAATCTGAATCACATACAGACCGTTTCGCACACCCCTAGTTGACAGCCCAGAGATTGCAAGTTTGAAGCCATGCAGAATTGTTCATAGCACGGCCCTGTCAGATTCCAACAAATCTGCAAATTCTTCTAAATACCGTGTCACAAGGACCAGAAAAAGGAAAGGACCATTACACACAGGTTTAGGTAGTCACCTTCAGTAGGTAGCTAACCCTCATGTGCTTTTGGTCTGATAGGCTATCCTGCCCTTGATCCCCACAGATTTATGCCATGCAGAAAGCAAGCATCCACTCAGCAATGTAAGGGGGCTTTAGGGAAGCAGTGGCATCAACCTGATCAACATCTACCTGGTAACACTCCCTACTTGGCCTTGACACCCTGAACTTGCCTCTTGCCTAATTTTTATCCTTGACACTTTTTAATCTCTTTAAACATAACCACAAAGCTAGTCCAATGTTTTTGGGCATCTCAAACTCAGATGAGTGGAGTTCCTAAACTGCCTGTGGGCTCTCATGTTAGCATTTAAATATCTCCCAACAGGGCTTTGACATTACTCCTGTTTGTGCTTACTGAACCAAAGAAGGTTTTCTGCAAGGATGAACTAAAAATGCAGCAGCACATGGGAAAAGCAGTCTCTGTAATGGAAAAGGCAGCACACTTTTGTTTTGAAATGAAAGGCAGAAGAACTAAACACAAACGTAATCACCCTGGCACATAAGAGGTCATGAGAGGTTCTTGATTAGTCATGTGGGACCTAAGCAAAAACTTCCCATAGTAACAGCCCCAGTACTCCCAATGTTATTTGGAGTGCAGGGCTCATCCCTGCTCTTTCCTGAGGACTAGGGAACTAAGAATGGGGTGGGTCCCAAGATACAGTGTCTATAGGCTCGCTCCTGCATCAGTGTGGCTTTGTACTATCTTTAGTTCAGGATTCCTTTCCAAAGGAGTTCTGACATCTAGGCTAAGTACACAGTCAAAAAGCCTGAGGCTGGATCTATTTGCAGGTTAGCTTAAGCTGTGTAAATTGACCTGATAAGTGAACAGACGTTCACTTTTAATTCCAGAAATTCAGCTGCATGCCTGCAGTAATCCAGGCCAGAAGCCAGGGGGGAGGGGGTGCAGACTGCAGCCTGCCTTCCTGCTCAGCTGGAGTAGACAGCCTGAATCTGGAGGGGATCTGGGACAGAAATTCAATAAACTGACTTAACCTAAATCAGTTAAGTCTGATACTGATACATCCATACAGGTTTATCTTAAACTAGTTCTGGCCATTTTAAAAGTGGTTTATGTGCACTGAACTTCTGTTGTGTTACAGATTTGAACTGGTTTCCAATCACATATACTTGTTTATGTGTAATTTCTGTCCCTAGCCCTAATGTAATATGGATTCTGCAGCACTGGCTTTATGTTGACTAATGGGTCTGCATGGAGGGAAGTGTAAAATGTGTGTTAGAGTACTCCTCAGAAGCCAAACCAAGATTAAGGCTCCTTTGTACTATGCCTTATACAAACATGTCAAAAGTGATGGTCCTGGAGCCAAACAGCTTATCATCTAAACAGCTGAGACAGATCAGGCAGTGGCTCAGATCAGTCAGAAGCAGTCCCAGGAACAAAACTCAAGATTCCTGATTTCCAGTCCAAAGACTCAGCTACTGGACCACATTGCCCTAAGGGAGGACAAAAGAATTTGGAGTATTCCATTTATGATCTTTCTTTTTTTTCCATTGACTTACTGTATCCCAACAAGGATTTCAGGGAAGGGATAGAGTTGCAAGCACCAAGATGGACCAGTAGATTAAAATGGTTTTTAATCTGTCATGTCATTCCTATGATAGCTCTAAGAGGCAGAGAAAATGGTTCAGAGCATGGAGGATTGATTTCTGATAAATAGCTTGCTGTTTAATAGCAATTGTTATAAATCAGCTTC
Organism: Alligator mississippiensis; assembly: GCF_030867095.1. NCBI lineage: Eukaryota > Metazoa > Chordata > Crocodylia > Alligatoridae > Alligator > Alligator mississippiensis. Next base: position 95,914,220 of record NC_081826.1, on the reverse strand, counting down.
ATCATATGTCAACAGTCTTTGTGATTACTGATCGAAACCCAAAATTGTGTTCTAATGAACATGGACCATAACAAGTCTCTATCTGAAACCATCAACATGCATCATCTTGTACCAGATAGCTGCATTGAAAAATGATTGCATAATAATGAAATAGCTGACAGAGAAGGGTTATATCATTCTCCAACCACAAGTTACATTTGTTACTTTGTATGCAAAATTTCTGCCCAGAAAAAAGAATATTTGAGCCAACTGAGTCTCCAGTCAAGGGCTGACAATTGGAAAAAACAGATCAACCCATGTTCAAGACCACCAGCATGTGTCTGGTTATTGCTAGGCTATACACAAACAGCATAGTGGAAGGAAATTCCAAGCTTAAACAAAACACATACACACACACACACACACACATATATACATCTTGTACTCCTATGTCTCGTTATATTTTGGACAAAAAAAATGTTCAGAAAATTCTGATGTTTCTCAACATATACCAGCAAACCACTTTAATGTCTACATTTGGAGAAAGCAGCTCTACAAACAGCTGTCAAATAGATCTGCAGGAAGATTTTGGCATGGGAAGAGCATAGAAGACCATATCTAATTGTTTTAATGATGGAACATTAATGTCCTGAGTAAATCTAGAAAAAATGCAGTGTGATCTGAATTCTGTAAAAGTCTGCAATTTTGACCCCACGCAAAAGGGGAGTTAGAAAACTTACCCATTTCATCATAAAATTTATCCTGCAAAAAGCAATTCAGAAAGGCTAATTAGTGCAGACATCCTGGATTAGCTGTAATTTGAGCATATGAAGGCACAAATTCATTGAAGTGGATGGTGTTTTTCAAGCACTAAATGTGGCTCCAAATCTTTCTAGTATAAAACTTTTTAACAGCACAAACTACCAAAAACTGTTCACATATTGTGAAGTCCAGAGCATACAGTAACTTAGTGTTGGTTAAAAAAAAAAGCAGAGAAATTGTAAAACCAAATACATGTAACCCCGGCGGTACTCCAAAAGGTACCCCCTCTCCAATTGAAGGGATCAGAGCAGGTGCACAAGCGCTGTGGGAGGTGTAGGGATTCTCCTCCCCCTATAGAGCAGAGCCAGACCACCACTGGGGACTTAACCATATACCTTTTAATGAAGGAACATAACAGGCATAATCAGGGGGGTATAGTGGACACCACAATGCCCCAAGGGGCAGGATTCAACAAAGGTTAGACACTTACAATCATTGGCAAAAGACAGGGTTAACAAAATATAAAACACAAAACACAAACAACAGAGCAAACAATACTGGTTGGGGAAATATAAAAAGGCACAAAATACAAAATGTCAAAGGACAAAGAAATATAGGGCCTGGGTCACTGGAGGGGGAGAAAGGGGGCAAACACAATGGCTCCTGTCTACTGCAAGAGGAATTTCTCCTTGTTAGCTTACTCAGCCCAAGTCACCAAAGCTGGAACTTGAACTCAGATCTCCCACGTGGTAGACAAGAACATTGCTACACAACCACCAGTGCTGGTACTACTCCAAGCTGCTAGGGGTCTTGACCTTCCTGGAGCCCCGGCCTCACATCAAGCTGCTGGCCTCTGGTTGGAGGAGCTGGAAGCCAAGCTGGGACCCCCTCAGGTCACTGCTCAGATCCTCCTACTGGCCACAGCCTCTTGTAGGAGATCCTGGAGCCCAGCAGGATGCCTCTCTTGCCAGCCATACACCGTGCTGCTGAGGGTCCCACTCCTGCCTGCAGGTCCTGCTCCTTCAGGCTCTTCTGGGGCAACTGCTCCCACCCCGCTGGCTCAGCTCTTGCCAGCTCTTCAAAGCTCCTTCCTCATAGTCCCTCGCTGGTCTCCCCTTGAGTCAGCTGTGCTGCCCCTTTTTTCCCCCTCCAGGTGACCCAAGGGGCCAATCAGGGGACATGAGAGTTGTCTGGGCCTGATTGGTGAGGAAAGGGAATCCCAAGTCCTCCAATCATCTTTTGCCCTTTCAAAACCCCTGGGCTAGGTCACTGCCAGCTAGCCTGTCACATTCAGAACACAGATCTAAGGTCTCTAAGGGCAACATGCTAATACTTCTACTTTAAATGTCAAGGTTAAACTTCCATGAATGCCACATAATACTTTTCAGGGCTACTGATCACTGCTGGCACTATAAAGAAAGGAAAAACAAATAAACACAGTCTATATGAGATTCCTAAACATAAGGAAATGAAAGATCATGTATTACACAAATGTGGGTAAGCAAAAGACTGGCATGAAATATCCTCCAAACATGAACTCATTCTATAGAAAAATGTGCGGGCCGGGGGCGAGCCAGGCCCGTTTTTGCGCACACGGGCTATGGCCAGCAGCCCGGGCACGTGGGGCCGGAGGAGACTGGGAGCGAGCTAGAATTAGTCACGGAGGCGTAATGGTTGATTTAAAGTTTATTTACTTACACCCAAGATGGTCGCGGTGTAGGCTGGACAGTTTCCAGGTGCAGCTCCGCTTAAATCCTCGTTGAAGGACTATGACAAATTCGGTTCTCTTGCCCCGGAGTTGTTAAAGCTCCGCGGGTTCCTATCTTTAATATGCAGGAAGGGATACGTCTAGGAATTTATCGGTGACGGGGAGAGGCTAGAGGCTGTTCAGGCCTCTGTTGCCTTAAGAAATGCGTTGGGTCCGTAAGGATCCACAGCGCTTAGAGATCTTCACGCTTTCCCTCTCGAACTCCAATTGCTCTCTCTCCAACTCATTTCTCTCCGACTTGGGCAGAAACCACCCAAGCTCTTTATATGGCTAGCAAGCCAATCGCTAGCCGCCACGTGTGCATGTATTAGAATCAGCCAATAATGTGGCACGAATCTTCATACAAATGGCGGGAACTCCTTTGCACCGTGCATTTCTTGGATGCAAAAGAAATGCACCATGCAAAGAAAGCTACAAATTTGGCGGGAATACTCCGTTGCACCGGGGTTCTCTTCTGCAGCAGAAAACTCCACCTTGCAAAGAAGCTGCAATTTAGCGGGAAAATAATTTAGCAGTGCCGAAGCGCACACAAACAAAAAAATCACAATTTTGGGTTGTGACAAAAAACATACCGATATCTCCTGCCTCCATCATCCTCCATGATTACTTCTTGATACCCTAGCTCATATAGGCTTTGATGCCACAAAGACCAACCATCCAAGACTGAAAATGCTCCTACCTCTGCAAACTAGCTAAACTCAGTGACAGAAAATATATATATGAAAAAAATCTATCTACCAGATAGAAATCAGTTATAAAAGTCTGAGGCATTTTGACTATTTAAATCTAACAAAGATGGATAATATTAGATAAGTTGTTTTCCCACAACCTCCATTTAGATACAGTCTGTATAGCAGGCCAAAATGTGAGCAAACAGTTATGTTAAAAGAATTTAATCAAAAATCTACTTAAGACTTCCACTGATTTCAGTGAACTTTGAATCAGATACTGAAAGTCCAACATGAGAAAACTCCAGAGAGAAAGAGATGATCTGAAAAGAGTATGGAGTATGAAGGGCTAGATCGTACTTACCCTTCATATCCTTCAGTGGCAGGTACATAACTGTGTAATAGTAGTTCATGGCACTTCACACAGGGGAGTCAGTGTTCATTGGCCTACTAAGTATATTCAGTAAGGCTGCTATTCCAGCCAGGCAACTGCCTAGAAGAAATACAGTCATCCAGGCATATGCATAAGGTTGTGCTAGTCTTGAATTTCAGCTGCCAGAAACCTCACAAGTAGTGGGTGTTTGATAGTGGAGGAGGAGGCCTCTCCTACCTCCTTGCTCAGGGAGTGGGAGACAAAAGTTCTAGGCTCACCCTCACTTAGAGGGTATGCAGATTGCAAACCCTCTACTTCCCGAAGTGGTCTAACTACTAGGCCATACTCTCTCCAGACCTCCCTGGCCAGACAAAGGAGGGAAATTTATGGATCCAGGAAGATGAGAAAAAACTCAGTGGTGTGCAGCTCAGTAAGATGGAGGACACCCTGGAAGGGAGGGGACCCTGAGTCCTAACCTAGGACTCAGTGGGGCAATAATTTTTCCCAATGCTGTTTATTCAATGCATATTAAATGTAAGGTTCAATGGGTCAGCTTCTATAGGAGGGTTAAATAGGGATCTGGGCAATATCTTATCTATAGACAAGTCATTAAATTAGACCGCTTTGCTGGGAAGCAGGAGATATCGAGTCAGTAGTAGATCCAGGATGCTGAAAAGGATAGTGCAGCAGCAGTGGGCTCATTACCTATGAATCCAACAAAGAGAGGAGCAGCAAAGATTTGGTAATGTCAAGCTTTGTGTAACACCAGTTTCAGGGATTCATGGAAGGCTTCCTTTGCCATCTCATGACATCAGTCTGGTACTTTTAACAAGTACAAAATACACTTAAAAAATGCAGAAATATGATGTCAATGACAAGCAGGACACACTTCTTTTTTCACATTAAAATGAGCTTTAATTCTTTTTCCGCAGGAAAAACCTTTTGACTTGCTCTGATTTGCTATAGTTTGAATGCACTTTAATATGTATGCTGTTGATAAATAACCAAGAGAGTTCTTTGTTTCAGAAGTGTGAGGCTAAATATTATAACTACTAGTATCAGGAGTATGGTTGTTATAAGTTTCATTATTACTTTGGTGAGTCCATTAATACTTGCTTGCAGTGCTGAGTGACATCAGCTTCTCTTGGGATTTAGTTAAATATTGGACAGTTTATGCTGATAATTAAGGGGCACATCCAAGCATTGTATGAAGCCACATGATGAAAATTTCCTCCTTTGTGCTATTTCTGTTTCCCAATATGCACATATTGATTCATACAGTTGTAAAGATTACTCATCAGCTGGTAGACCTATTGGGTGGGAACCTAAGAAGTAATGCCAGTGAGAGATTTTCTTCCCTTGGTTGTTTAGAAGCTGCACTCAAATTAAATTTCAAAGCTGGTAAAAAGTCAGAATCCCTGCAATTTACAACCTAAATATTAATCCTGATCTTAAAAAAAAAAAATTACATTCATTTTGGAAAAACGTATCAGGTCAAACAAATGTGTATGCATTTGGGGCTGATTCACAGACCACAGAAATCAACCAGCAGATTTCCCCAGTAACTTACAGAGGCTTGCATAACAGCCCTTGCAACTATGGCAAGCCAACTATACACACATTTTGCATACCTTATTTTAGACATTGAAAACACCCTAATCCCTTAGTTTTGGGCATTCTGTGAAAATCACATCTTTCTATTTCAACATCTAATCCATGCCCATGCATGCTTTGCTTTTAAAGTTTACTAAAATTCCATTTTGCCATTTTTTTTAATCTTTCAACATGGTGTTTAGTCTGATTCACAAGACTATCCTATGCTCAGGTAACTCAAAATAGCTTTGTTTTTACAGTCCTAAATCTCTCTGTGTTCTTATATGATGCCTGTAAATGAGAAACGTATGTTTTGCCAAGTTGGAAGAAGTCGGCTAAAAATTAAAGAAGTTATCCCAGTAAACAGCTCTAGCTATTCTATTCTAAAGGAGAAAATGGTTTTTATACAACGGTTTACTTTACAGTCACATAGCACCTGGAAATGAATGATATTGTTGAGCTTCTTTCAAGGTTATATCAAGGAAATTAGATGCAAAAATCTCCATGTAAGTGTGATATTCTGATTGAGAAGTTAAGTGAACAAAAATAAAGAAATTCAAAGCTCTGATCCTGCAATTGACTCTGCATGGGAAGAGTCTTCCACATTTACAGGTTTGCTTGCAGGCAGTAATTATAGAATCAGAACCAAGACTTGTTCTGATACAGGTTCAGTTCCCCCACCTCAGCCAAAGGCCCCCCTCCTGTATGATCTTGCTGGGTTCCTTCACCTTTCTCAATGTCTATCTAGAAAATGGAAACAATAATAACTCCCTTGTCCATCTAGATCAATGGTTCTCAACCTTTTTAGAAGCAGGGTACCCCTCCACAACTGTTAAAAAATGTATTGGCATCTTGGCTGAGAACTAATGTTGCACTACTCCAGCTTATCTCCGTGGTTCTCAACCTGCCTGCATTAGGGTTATCTGATAAACCTAAAGCAGGCAAGAATGGAGCCACAGCTAATGAGTTTTGTGCCATGGGGGGGCAGGGTCGGGTGCTGGCAGGAGGGTGGCCTCATCTGCCCTCCACTGCTCCAACCACGTGGTGTAAAGGGCTCCTCCAGACCAACCTGACCCTTTTGGCTGAGCAGCATAAGGGCTTTTCCCACCCAGCCTGGCTTCTTCAGCAGTGAAAAGGCCTGCGGCTGAAGTGTTTGCTTTTGCCACAGCACTTTCTGGTCTGACCCTGCTTGCTCCTCCTGGAAATAGAAGGATGCAGAACAGTCTCATAAGACCTGCATGCCTGTGGTTCTGGGAAGAGCATGTGGGGTCGGACTGAGAAGGGCTGCAGGAGAAGTGTGGGCTCTGGTCACAGCTGCTTCCCAATCTGCCTCCGTAAGAGGTGAGCAGAGGACAAGTAAGTCCAGAGGGCATTAAAAACTCACTCATAGTGCTCCATCACTTTTCCCCGCTCCTCTTCCCACATTTAATTATACAGTAGCATAATGCTTTTGACTGGTGTTGCTGGCAAGAAAAAGGGTTGGATTCAGATGTGTAGGACTCCTTTTAAAAATCAACAGCTCCCATCAGCTCTAGCCATCCAGAAACCCGGGTAAAACTAACACTAAATATTTCCCTTGGGCGTCCTTAGCAGACAATCATTCTGCATTTACAAATGCTGAGTCTGTTTATAAAACAAGGATAACATTTTGCAGGAGATAAAAAAATGCAGCATCAGCTTGGAAAGATGCAGTAGCAATATAAATAAGCAAGCTTCTACCCTGCCAGTATCACTAGCAGTAGCTCCAACCACCAGAGTGCATATCCAGTATCCCTTTACTGTATGGCTTCCCCCTCACTCTCTCACTCTCTGACTTTACCTCACTCAGTTTGTCATCAATGTACTTTCCGTGTCCAGGAGGGTACTTGGGCAGGTCTCCCCCTACTCCCTAGGGCAGCAGTTCCCAACCTTGGGTCGCTACCCAAATGAGGGTCACAGGGGCAATGCTGGCAGTGCCACACACAAAAGACAAGCCATACTATGTGCCGGGAGCTCCCCTGCCCCTGGGCCACTGCCACCGCGCTCCACTCCCAGCAGCGGGTTGTGGCAAAAAAAAAGTTTGGGTACCACTGCGCTAAGACAACAGAGGCCAATTCTTGCCTGCTTTCTGGTGGGCATGCCGCAAATTAAACACTGCAACTTGCTCCACCTTCCCCATGCTACTCTGCCCCCCTTCCCCCACCCTAACCGCTGCTCTGCTTTCTTCTCCCTGTTATGTGTTCCCTAGCTGACCTGCTGATCTTTCTGCTCCCTGCCTTATTTGCCACTGTGCTGCCCATCCCACCTCCTCAATCTGCCACTTGCCGCACACAAAGGCTGCCTGTGCTACTTGTGGCACTGATACTACAGGTGGCCGCTAGGACTGTGCGAAATTTCGCCAGCTGTTTCGATGCTGTTTTGACTCATTTCAAGCTCGAAACAGTGAAATTGAAATGAAACAAAGGGCTTTGAAACAGCCTTGAAACAAAATGAGGGCAGTTGAAATGTCTATGAAATCTATGAAACGTTTCGAAAGCTTTGAAACATTTTGAGTTTCGAAGCAGCCTGGCTGAGCTCCCCTCCCCAGTACTAAGATCAGGCTGGGGAAGGGAACTGAGCCAGATCGCTCAGTTCCCCTCCCCAGTGCTGCGATCCATTGGGCCAGGGAAAGGAACTGAGCCCAGCTGAGCTTAGTTCCCCTCCCCAGCACTAGGTTCGGGCTAGGGAAGGGAACTCAGCCCGATCGCTCATTTCCTCTCCCCAGCGCTGCGATCAATTGGGCTGGGGAAGGTAACTGAGGTTGATCGCACAGCCCCTACAGCCCTCCTGGGGTTGAACCCCCAATTTGCCTGCCGGATGAGAAAAGCCAGGTCCTGCTGCCTGGGACTGGCAGCATGCTGGCACCAGTCCCAGATGGCAACACCTGGCTTCCCTCCCTCATCTGGCAGGCAGATCAGGGGCCCGCAACCCTGGGAGGACTGGCACAGTCCTCCTGGGGTTGCGGGCCCCCGATCTGCCTGCTGGATGAGAGAGGCTGTTTCAAGCTTCTCCATTATAGCCTATGAGCGAAAGTCAAAACAGTGTCACTGTTTTGACAAAATGAAATGGAACAGCAGTTTCAAATTGAAACGAAACGCTGTGCCATCAAAACGTCAAATCGCAAGTAAAAACAAAATGGTGCTGTTTCACACAGCCCTAATGGCCACCTCTGCCCTACAGGAAGTGTAGCCAGTCTAGTTTAGAACCAACATTGTCTTCTGCAATAAATCAGGCAGTGATTTTCCAGGAAACAGCTTCCTTCACTATTTTCCAGAGCACAATCCATCCTCTACATTGAATGAGACAAAGAGCTTGTGTACAGCTGTATGTGGTCACATCACTAAAGACTGTGTCATACAATGCTTTGCAGTATAAGTGGGCCAATCAGAGGTTGAATAGGAAACTTTTTCTCAGGTATTTTTGTACTCTTGAGTGCTTCAGTTTTTTCTCAGCTGCAGGGATTTTAGCTTCAGCCAGAATGAGGAGACTTGCCTTAGCTTTGCTGCTGCCGTCTCCTGCTTCCGTGATGAACTACTACCCACTCCTCCAGTATGTGACCAACAGAACATAAAGCACCATCCTCACATGCATCCTAAACCACAGCTCCTCCTACCATTCCTCTTCCAGCTTCTGCTCCCCAACCAATTTGGAGATTGTCTCCAGTTCTGGTGACTCCCCAGAATGCCTGAGTAGAAAATTAGGTTTTCTTGGAAAAAAGGTTAGGCAAATGCAGATGAAGGTGTGCCCTCTGCCCAGACACTCAGTGTTGATAGCAAAGAATTGGTAGCAAACTCCCAGCAGAGTTTCTCTCTTGTCTGGAGTTCTAGGTCAACAGCTTGTCTGCTCCTTCCCCGGTCCACCACCAGCAGTGCTAGCTGTAAACTCACTGCATTCTTATGGCTTCAGGTGACAGGGCATATAGTAACACCAGACTAATGGCTAATCTACAGAGCCTGTGCTGCTGTGCTCCTTCTCTATGCACACTGACTCCCCAAAATGAAACAATGTAGGCACGTTTGAGCAGCCCTGAGCCTACACCAAGCACCACCCTTCACCTGTTTCTTTTGGGCTGACTGGCAGACACTCAGCCCTGCTTTTAAAGTGGATGAAATGTCTCATTTCCAGATCTGGCCCTTGGGGAGCAGAAGCAAGAGAGCAGAGTGTAATTCTCAGCAGTACTCCCAGGTGCAGCATGGATGCAAAGTGGGCTTGCCCAAAATGGTACAGACTCCAAGTAAAAGCTGTGAAGCTTCCTCTTGGTTCAATAACATGACATACTGCAAATGATCCAGATAAATCTGCACTGCTGCAAATGACTATGAAGCCCAGCATTGCTGTTTCTCATCCAGAAGACTGTATTGCCTTATTACAACCTACAAGCGTAAGATATTAATTCATTTTCTGTTTAAGATCTCATATAAAATGAATGGGAAAGGAAGAGAGAAAGATGTGCTAGTTAACCAGCAATTCCTCCTCAGTGGGAGGATACAAAAATTGAAGGCAGAGATAATATTACGTCCCTTGGGCATTTGAAGCTTGGTGGTATGGAACACATGCCTTTGATAATTAGCATCAGTATCTCTTTCATGTCAGTGAGCAGAAAATAGGGCCTCTTCAAAGAAACTAATTCAGAAAAGAAATTGCTAAACAGGCCTGACTGGGCTGAGCAATGCTGGAAATTAAGAACCCTGAAGGGGCAGAATTAGAGCGGAGGTCAGGACTTCCAGGCGGGGCAGGGGAATAAATTAATAGGCCTCTGTGCTGCATCTGAAGTTTTGATGATTGTCATAGAATACCCATGTCTCTCCCTTTCTCTCACTCCATATGCTTCCCTGATGATTAGAGTTCTGCCGCCTTGTCAGAAAACAGCATGAATTAGTTGGTGGCCAGAAGCTTATTAGCCTCAGCTTTTGAACAGCTTCAGAGCTTCAATTACACAACCTCACTGATTTTTTTTTCATCCTGACTTTTTCTTAATGTTAATCCACTATCAGATATTTGTCCTTTATCTGAGACACCAGGGCATCCAGCAAATATATATAACAGAATGAGGCTTTGTTCTTTTGCCATTATAAATCTGCTTTAGTGTGTGCACTGCAAATAAGGAATTATTTTTTAACAATTCATGGTTTTCTCTGTTTTTACCTTTCTGGAACAAGTAACCTGCTGTTCCACATGTCGCATCATTTAGAAAACTGCTGATGGTTTTCATCTGGGATTTTCAATTGGGGTCCCAATAGCAGAATGTGTTTTCACTTAGGCATCTTTGACAATCAGAGTCTTTATGGCTATAAGCACAAGTGGCTCAAAAGTTTCTAGGAAGTGACAGATCTTAAAAATAGGGCTCCACAAGTTGCTGGTAGTAAAGGACAATCCTAACAAGACCTTCTGTTTAGGTGACAGATTATGGCCATTTAGGCCTACATATGCAATTTAAGACTGTGTTTAGGGAACCACAGCCTAGTTTCTTTCTAGTGTAAGCATATTTGAAATACATTGCAACTTTTCTCCTTAAACTGGGTCTAGACTATAAACCAACCAATACAGGTAACAGCACCCTCAAACTCCTGGCCCTGCTCTATGCATGTAGCCTCCAAGGGTGCGTCTACACATTCATTAATGCACCATAATTACAGCATATTAAGTTTAGTACTTATAATAACAGCTACTAACTTAATGCACTGTAATTGGTGCTACTGCGCAGTAGCACCAGCACACACTTTTTTTACACTAGTGAGCAGTAGAGTAATCCTACTGAGCATTAGCATGGTTTTCGCCTGCCGTATTAATGTGCAGTAGAATTAGTCTACTGCACATTTAGGGTCTTGTGCAGACATGCCCCAAGCCTTGAAGCACTGAGTGGGCTAATTAGCACTGGTGGGGAACAGTGACTATCTGCTTTTGGTGTTGCATAGAGGTGGTTACACTGCTTCCAAGACACATGTAGCCTGTGTTCAGCACCACAACATGTTAAAGCAGGGGCAGGTAATTATTTCAGGTGGAGGGCCGCTTACCCAGGTTTGGCAAGATGTGGAGGGCCGCATGGGTAGTCCCGCCCCTTGACAGGTGCCTCGTCCCCTGGTCACTATCTTGTGACCAATGTCTCAGGGCCAGCACCAGCAGGGCCCAGAGCAGGGTGCAGGCTGGCAGGGGTCTGTGGAGCCGGGTTGGACTTCACCAGCAGGGAGAAGGGGGAACTGGCAAGGGAGCAGCTGCTGGCTGGGACCCTGTACCCCTGCCACCCTGCTCTAGGCCCTGCTGGTGCTGGCCCTGGGACACTGGTGTGGACCCCATGCTCCTGTGCCCACTAACTCCTAGTGCCCCCCCAGCCCCGCGGTACAGGCCGGGGCAGCACACAGCCCCAAACCCCTGCTCACTAGCAGGGAAGGAGCTGGTGCAGCACATGGAAAAGTGGCCCCTCCTCCGCCCTGTGGCTGGTGCTGCCTGCTGCAGCCACTCGCAGCCAGCATGGGGCTGTCCTGAGCAGGCACAGGCAGCCCCATGTGGGCTGCGAGTATCTGCAGCACGGGGTACAGGCAATGGGATGGGCAGCCTCACCGCAGCCTACTACGGCACGAGCTCCACGTGGGCAGTAGCAGCCAACACTGCCTGACGCAGCAAGCAGGGGGGCCGCAGTGGCTGCCATCGCAGGACAGCCCTGACGGGTGAGCCTGGAGCCAGCGCGGGGCCCAGGCTGGCAGTGGGGGCGGGTTATAAGCTGGTGCTGAGCAGGAGAAAAGCAGCCCCTTGCCCGCCCTGTGGCCGGTGCCATGCGGGGCTGTCCTGAGCAGGCACAGGCAGCCCCATGAGGGCTGCAAGTGGCTGCAGCACGGGGCACCAGCCACGGGGTGGAGGAGGGGCCACTTTTGCCCATGCTCCACACCAGCTCCTTCCCTGCCCTCCCCCCACCCTTACCTGAGGTTCTGGTGCCAGGGCAGCCACGTGGTCCCAGGCCAGAAGCCACTGCTGGGCCTTCTGGCTGTGGGGGCAGGGCCGGGTGGGCCCTGCTGTTGCAGGAGCCCACTGAGGATTCCCCTGGGTCCTACTGCTCCTTGTTCCTGTCATTTTTCACAGGAACCAAGGACATAAATTTTAATTAAAAAAAAAATTTTAAGGGCCCTGTGGGCCAGATGGAATGGCCTTGTGGGCTAGATGCAGCCCGTGGGCTGTATTTTTCCCACCCCTGTGTTAGAGGGTGTTTTTGCCTGGAACAGCACATCTGTGGTCTAGGCATGGTCATTGACTATATAAAACAATTCAGTCCTATTTTTGCTACCCAAAAAATCTTCTATCACTTCGCTAGGAAGAACAACATTTAAACACAGTTCTGCTTAATATACTTTGGGCTCTAGCATGGGCAAATTCTAAAAAACATTCTTACCTCTGTGGGTATCTGGGTATAATCTTCTTTAAGTGATCCTCGAGCACTTCCTAAATTGATAAAGAGAAGTGAAAACACCTGAAAGCAATTTTTTAGAAAGTATTTCATCTACCATTAAACTCAAAATTCTCATTGGCATCCATTAAGCTTTGTTACAAGGAAAATCTTTAGACCACAAGCAGGCATGCCTTAGCATAAAATGAGTGAGGTTCCTGAAGAAGTAGAACACAAATCATGCCAAGCAGGTTCCTTTCAATGCAGTGCAAAAATACTGTACATATAAAATGAATCCATTTCTGTGCTCAGACTTAGGGAGTTCTGGGGGGACTTAGAAGAGAATGAATCCTTATCCCAAGATTCACTATTCTATGATTTCTAACTGCAGCTCCTGGAGGATCTGCATGGCCGTACTCTCCTCACCCCAAGTTTTCCTGTACTGGGAGGTCTGCTCTCAAGCACAGTTCTAAGACATCTAAAGATGTGCGAAACCTCTTCATTGTCACCCCTTCACCAGAACCTTAAGCTTCATGAGCCTTTTGCACAGAGTGCAGTTCAGTTCATAGCTAAATGAGTAATAACGTATCATGACTATTTTACAGATGGGGAAACTGAGGCATAATACCCAAGGCAACACAGAAAAATCACTAAGAGAATCAAGACCAGAACCACCCTGATGGTAAGTCAACACCACTTTAAACATTAGAACTTGTTCCCCATCACAAAGCTCAGAAGACTTCTCAGTGAAATCTGGATTTTTTTTTTTAAACTCTGCTTAATGGATGTTCTTCGTTATACATATATGTAATACTTTATTAAGTCCCCCTAAACTCTCAGCCTTGGTCATCTATTGGAGCCAAGGGCTCAACAGGTTCTTACTGTAGAAACAGAACAGTTTTCTTTCTAAATAAGGGCAAAACAATATGTGTAGTAAAAAACTTCTTAGATATTTCTTTTCCAGCTTATATGTAATGGATGAAATTCAACCCTGTGCCAAGGAACAGCACAAGACATATGTCTTGGTTTAAGGGCTTATGTGGAGATTAACAGGTACAGAAGCTTTGTGCTAGGTTTCTTCAAATTAGTAAATTTCAAACAGAATGAACTATTACTCTTATACATTTTCTTGCATAAAAGACATATTTAGGAGCCAAAAGAGCTATTAGGGAATGGGAGTCTGATGAGCCACCTGCCTTTTCTCTGTCCTCTCTTCTGGCTCTAGAAGGTGACACTGGTGCAGCTGTGTTCATTGTTAGAATCCACTAGATCACTTAAATCACTAGCTATGTCAAATCTCAAATGATAAAGAGCCACATATATTAATCTGCTGGCACAGTAAACTGAGTTCTAGCAATTATTATGGGAATGAGGCTTAAAGAAATCAGCATGTTGGGTGAACTAGAATATGCAGATACATCAGCAAACATTTTCATATTATTGTTCTCATTTTTATATCTGCAGGTAGATCAAAGTGGTTTTAAAATAAAAATAACAGTTCTGAACTGTTCTTCCCTTCAGGGTTCACTTGTTTCCATAAACAATACCTATTGTGTGATTAATCCATTTCTACTGACAGGTCTGAATAAACATGCAGACAGCACAGATATTTCCATTAGCTCATGATGACATCTTGTCATGCTTCTTGTATTGTCATTTGTCATTCTACCTTGAACGAGAACAGCAAATGTGGCTTTCCCTTTAGTCTTCCCACCCATTTCTCCCTGAGGGAGGAAGGAAAAAAAAAAGAACACTTGAGTAACAGCACTTCTGTTGATTGCAGAGCCTCATGCAGTCCAGAATCTTTCATCTTTTGATCAAAAGCACAGCACTTTCGTTTAAAGCGCAGCTTAGTGGTGATAGCACTTTGCCGTATAGACACTACAGTGGAAGCTGTGACCTCCCAGTAGAGAAGATCTAGCATTGGGGGATTGCTATAGGCAGTGCTAAACTGGCTACAGATCCTTAATGCTACTGACATGTTTGCAAGCCAAACAGTTGTCGGAAATCATCTGTTTCCAACTACCAGTGACCTTTAAAAATATATAAAAATACCTTCTCTCCTAAAATATAATGGGCTGATGGATGTTGCACTCCGATTTCTCAAACAGTCATTATGATTCACAAGCAGGAGATGTCAGGCATTACTAATATTTTTGTACACATATAATCAGAAGAACCAGTGCCAATAGAGCAGATACAACGCAGCTTTTATATGAAGATGGATTACAAAAATTTACACAAACTAAGGACTTGGTCCAGAAAAATCAAGCCCTCTCTATATTATAGTTGCTACAGCAAGAAAGCTGTTTTTTAAAAGTTTCTTCTAAGAGAAATGTGCAAGCCTCATATAAAAAGCATTCCCTATTCACATCAAGCTATTCAATCTTATTGTCATGATTTTTAAAACTGAACTCCAAAATGAAAATATGGCATAGATGTGGCAATATTAGATGACATTACATTATATTCTTAGGTATAGGTGTATAGCCAGCTGTCTGGGATAGCTTAGGAACAGTAGCCTCCATCTGTATGTAGGTTTGGACTCAAAGAGAGTTGAGATCGTTTCCAACTCTATGATTCTACATAAATGTCAGGGCACGTTAGCAGAGCAGCCGGCTGTAGTCAAACACTGCCCTTAATGCCTTGTAAGGTTCCATTTTACAGAGGACATTTGGTGAGTTAGTACAACCTCAGCTTGGTTGAACCTGCCTGTATGCTATTATACAGCCAACAGAGATTTCAGGGTGAGGGAAGACCACGTTGGGGGTAATGGAACTGTAGAAAGTTTGTGCTGTAGTAAAAACCAGAATCATGGTTTTTACTACAGCATGAGGCAGTAAGGCTGGGTAGTGCCTACAGAACTGCAATCTGAGAAAAAAAGATTTCTTCTCTTCTCACCTCTTCTCGTCTCACCAATAACTCTTCATTGTGGTTCCAAGTGGTGGGATGGGGCAGGGAAGGCCATGGTATGAGCTGTTTATTCAGGAAAAGCACCTGGTAGTAAGATTATGGTGTAGCAGAAAGCCCCCTTTTCCTCTAATGTAGCAGAAAGCCCCCTTTTCCTCTTGCCTGCATTTGCTCTCCCCTCTTTGGATATGTTTCTCTTTTTCTACCTTTTCTTCCTTCCTCTCTCTTTCACTTTAAGATAAGGAATTGTATTTTAAAATTTGTATGTGTGCATTTTGTATCTCCCCTTGTAGTTTGGTATTTTTATCTATTTGTGTGCCATGGCATTTGTAACTTATATTTTATACTCCTCACCTTTCAACTTTCAACTGAATATGTTATACATTGTAACAATGTTAACAAGGGCAGGAATCAAACTGTCATTCTCTGTATCAGGCTGGCCTCTGAAAGAGTGAGTGAATCAGTGATTGAATGTGTAACATAGTAGCAGGCAGCAATTATCACCAGGAAGCTGCAGATCCACCACTCCCAGAGCCCTATTCTAAATTCATCAACGGACTCCCAAACCTGCACGTACATGCGGACGACCCCTGGGGCTGACAGATGCTGTCCAGTAGCCACCAAGGGGGGGGAAGTCCCACAAGGGTCAATGACCCCTGGATTGGGCAAACCAGAAAACTGGGGATTCACCAAAGTCTGCCAGGGACAGATAAAAGGCAGTGAAAAGTGACCCTCAGTGGCACCCTCTTGATCTCCAACTCGACCAGACCTGTCCAGCCAGAAGGACCAGCCGGCGACCCCCTTCTGGAAGATAACACCACACTGAAAGAAGCCTTAACAACAGACTCCAGCACTTGTAGGATAGGTATACCTGACTCTGTAGCCTGCTAGTGTGTGTGTGTGTGTGTGTGTGTGGACCAGCCCCAAGGTTTATGATTACAGTGTTTCAATCCGCCTAATAAACTAGAATTTTAAGGATCCCGAGTTGGACATTTGTAGCCAACAATGGGTATTTGTTTCTTTAGAGGGTGGGCAGGGGATATTAAGCAGCAATCCAGATGTAGAGCAGCAGATGGAAGGCCAGGTTCACAACCCTGCCTTGCTTCCTTGAGGGGCACAGTTAAGGTGCCTTGGTACAGATGAAGAGATACAGGTTTGAGCCTCACATAGGACTTGTACCAAATACCACCCCCAAATGATGCAAGTGTAAAGGGATACACATGGTCATTTTAGCTGGGCACTCAAAGGCAGTCACACAATACTAACTACATCAATCCCCTGTGTACCAAAATCCCATTTGCTTTAAGATCACTAACCTAACTGGCTGCTAGCCTCAGAATGGACCTTTGACCTTGACCTCTCCTTCCTTGGCATTCCTCAGCCAGCACAAAGAGAGTTGAAAACTCCCTATGAATCCTATGCTTATGTTATGTTCAGCATATGAAATCCCACACCACTATCTCCACTGATTCTGCAGGAAGGAGCAGGAGGGGGAGGAAGGGGCAGAAGGAGGCAAAGCAAAATTCTGTTGCACTCCTCATCTGGTGTTTAGACCCAAGGGGACACCATCACAGCTGGGGATGGTTTAGAATTGTGGAATCTGGAATCAGCACAGAGAATGGCCCTGTGCACTTAAAGGACTGGGGCAGGTTAGAAAATTTACAGAGGTAACTTTCTTCAAATATGTCCCTGTATATCATAAAATTTTCCTGTTAAACTTTACTGAATAGGGGACAATGTTGACAGGTGGCAATAACCGGTGGCTTAACTGTGAGACAGTTAGGTGGGTAGGAAGCTGGTTGTGGGGTAGGATCCAGAGAGTTCTAATGAACGGATCTGTGTCATCCTGGCACGAAGTAGCCAGTGGCATCCCTCAAGGGTTGGTACCTGGTCCAGTGCTTTTCAACATCTTTATCAATGATTTGGATGTGGGGGTGAAGAGCTAATTGGCCAAGTCTGTGAACAACACCAAGTTATGGGGAAGCATGATCACACTTGAAGATAGGCTACAGCTACAGGTGGACCTAGACAGGCTAGCAAGTTGGGCAGATTGGAACCAGATTAAGTTCAATATCGAGAAATATAAACTGTTCCACATGGGGACAAACAATCCCCTACATACCTACAGGCTTGGCAGCGCCAAACTGACCAGCACTACGAATGAAAGGGACGTGGGGGTAATAATAGACCATAGTATGAATATGAGCCGGCAGGGCAACACTGTAGCCAGCACAGCAAATAATACTCTGGCATGCATCAATCGATGTATCTCCAGCAAAACCAAGGCAGTGATTCTTCCGCTCTACTCAGCGCTGGTGAAACCATAGCTGGAGTACTGCATCCAGTTCTGGGTGCCACACTTCAACAAGGACATGATAAAATTCAAGAGAGTCCAGAGAAGGGCCACCCGTATGATCAGAGACTTGCACGTCAAGCCATACAAGGAAAGGCTGAGGGACCTGGGGCTCTTCAGCTTGAAAGAGAGAAGGCTGAGAAGGGATGTGATAACAGCTTACCACTACATCAGGGGAGTACATCAAGGGCTCAGTGAACAACTGTTCACCAGGGCACCCCTTGGTAAAAAACAGGAGTAATGGCCACAAACTCCTGGAAGACCATCTCAGGCTCAACATTAGGAAAAACGTCTTCACAGTTAGGGTGTTCAGACTGTGGAATAGGGTCCCTCCAGAGGCGGTGCAATCACCTACCCTGGAGGTCTTCAAGAGGAGACTGGACGGTCACCTCACTGGGGTCACCTGGGGTTGTCTTTCCTACCTGGTACAGGGGAGCTGGACCCGATGATCTTCTGAGGTCCCTTCCAACCTTACAATTGATGAATCTATGAATAAGAATTTATCCATTCATAGATTCATAGGTTGGAGGAGTTAGAAGGGAACTTGCAAGATCATCGGATCTAGCCCCCCTGCACTAGGCAGGAAAGACAACTTCCTCATTCCTCCATGAGGACGTTTGTTAGACAGTAAATTATAGTATATATATCCTATTTTGCATTCATTTATCTGACAGACTGCAAAATGGTAGTGTGCAAACAGTTAAATAATTGCCATGCTTCTGAAATCACAATCCCACCTGCTGTCTATCATGATCTGTGGATCAAGCATCACCACCAAACCACAGCACTCTGGCTGCATCTGGACAATGAGACCTACAGAGTGATTGTGCATACAGCTCCATATAAACAAATCACACACCATTTTTTCAAGTATTCTTCTGAGATTGCCTGAATGTGTAACACTTGTTAAACAACAGTGGAATCCCAGGACTAGCCTTTTGGGGGGAATGGGCTTCCCTCCCCCAGTGCTAACTATCCCTTCTGCCAAAGCGCGCGCGCACACACACACACACAGATGAAATAGCTTAAGCCTTACAAAGAACTAGAGCCATCCAGCCTAGACCTCAAGGGCAAATTAGCATTGAAAAGAAATGCTAAAGGGTCCAGAGATAAATCTGTCAATGTAGCCTCCATGTGGGATTTGGTGCCCCAATCTCTGCTCATCCTTAGATGTTATTGCCTCTTCAAGTGGGATGAGCATCAGCACAGGGGGTGGTAGACCTTTGTCATGCAGCAGGAATGTTAACATTATCCAGATTTAAACCTCTCTGTCTGAGGAGCAGTTCATATCCTGAAATTAATTTTTTATGTGAGGTCTTAATAAAAGTTCTAAATCCCCCACCCCTTCTCTTTGTTGTCTCCTGTTCCCAACAGGGCCATCTCAACATTTTTTGTCACTGCTGTATGTGGGTTGAAGGTTATGGTACCAGCCCTACAAAATAAAAGGGATTTTTCTAAAGAAAAAAAACAGAACAAAACAAAGAAGATTCTTGTTTACAGAAAAAAGGCAACAACAACACAAATGTTCCCGGAAATAACATAAAAAGAAGCAGGACTTTTGATGCATATTTTTTTCCTTTCCAGCTGAATTATAGGGCGTAGCACAAAACTTCTACCAGCTTTATTTAGGTCTGTGATTCATGTTTCCTGATCATGGCTAACCAGATGTGTTGGGGTATTTTTTGCACTAGCTGTTCCCCCATTTTTCTGGTTCTACAGTGTACTGAATCATTAGAAATTACTGGAGAAAAACTTCTATTATATTCTGACCATGTTACTTGTCCCAGCACTCTTCTGTGTAGTTCATCTGACAGCTGGGTGGCTAGTATTACTTAACAGTTTTAGAAATGCAAATAAAAAAATCAGGGCCCTCAAACACATCTCACTGCAGGTGAGGTCTGGTGTTAGTACATTTCCCTTTTTGATTAAAAACCTACAAAAGGGAAAACTGACCTGAGGTAGTCCACAGGTTTTTCTCCCAGAATTGCAGGACATCATTTTGTAGGAAAAGAGGAAGTTGAGATAAGAGATATACTTGAAAAGACAACAGTTATATTTGGGGATTTCTAGCCCCACACAGACAGATTCATGCTCCTACAATCCTACAAGCCATCTGTAAGGTGTTGGTGCTCTTCTAGAGATGTGCCTGGCTGGCATGTCTATATGTATCACCTGGAGTCACATGCATCTATGCAGGATGCAAAGGTATTAGGGGCACAACCATGTTAGTTCTTAACTGGAATCATTGTAACCACAATATAAGGGAACTGGGAGATGGCCAATTAACTCAATTAGTACCCGGTGCTAAAAACTATCACTCTGATGTGGTCATTCATTACTGGTCACAACATCACTTGTGACCATTCATTCATGCTACTTAAAGCAGAATTTTAATTTTCATTCTTTTCAAGGAGTGCCCAAAGATCTTACAGCTCAGCAGCTGTTACTGGACTTTCTGCTTGCTTACCTCCAGCTCTCTGGAGAGTACCCTTAAACCAAGGGACTGTCAGTGGCTTTATGATGGGATCAAATGTATTTTAGAACCACCTTTCTTCCTAAGAGTCATTTCAGCCCTGTTTCTATATACCCTAGCTGCTTCTGTTCCTCTCATGCTGTATGAGAGAGAGAGAAAGAGATGAAGTGGGGAGGGAGGGAGCGGGCAGGAGATATGTCATAGTTCCAGCAATATTATACAACAGGTTTAGGAAATGGAAGTGGAGAGAGAAGTGGACAGGAAGTGCACAAAGGAAACCATATCAAATTCAAGCAGAAAAAAGGATTTAATTGGACATGACACAATGACCAAAAAGCACAGCTGGGATCAGAAACAATAAGCAGTTTGGAGGAACTAGCTCCTTCTAGGGGTTCTTTTAATTCCTCTAAAAAATATGGAAGAATAGTACGGGGACATTTTTGCCCACTTCTCCTTTTCCACGCTCAGATTCCTTTGGGCACAGAAAGGAGCTTTCACTGACTCCTGGGAATTAACTGCTATATCAAGCGCTTCTGGAAAGGGCAGTGAAGAAAACCTATTGTATCTTTCAAGGAACTACTTTATTTTAGGTTCACAAAAGGAGAGGCAAAATAAATTCCTGGGCTTTTCTTCTGTGGCCAAATGTATTGCCAAGCAGAAATATACATTATAAAGAAACAAGTAAATATAACAGAAACAACCCACAAGCATTTCTGTCTGCAGAATGGGATTGCATTTGCAGGTGCTTAATCAGTGGGATTATATTCTAATTGTGCGGGCTGGGAGCGGTCCGAGGCTTTTGGGGGCGCACGGCGGGCTGTGGCCAGCACCCCTGGCACGTGGGTCGGGGAATGCAGGATGGTGGACTAGAATTAGGCATGGACGCGTAGCGGTTGATTAAAGATTATTTTACTTACACCGTAGATGGTTGCGGTGCAGGAAGGAAAAACTTCACTTAAGTTGCAGTTACAAAACTCGCTCGAACAAGACCCGTAGAAAACTCGAGCCTCTTAAACCCGGAAAGAGCTCTGGATACACACACACAAAGTTTGCTAGGCTCCGTGGACCGAAAGCGCGCAGGGAAGGGTATGTCGAGGGATCAGGCAGCGACGGGGAGAGGCTAGAGGTTGATCAGGCCCCTGTATCCTTCTTAAGGCACACGCTGGGTTTGTTAGGCTCCGCAGCGCTTAGAGTTCTTCACAAGATGTGAAGTTCTCCTTCTCCTCCTCCACGAGATGGTTATGGAGTCCTCCAACTTGGGTGGAAACTGTTCAAGCCTCTTATACGGCTAGCAAGCCAATTGCTAGCCGCCACGTGGGAATAATTTAGAAACAGCCAATAGTGGGAAACAAATTTACATACGAATGGCGGGAACTCCTTTGCACCGGGGTTTTCTCTATGCAACTGAGAATTGCACCGTGCAAAGAAAGCTCCTCGTGGCGGGAAATAATTCTGCAGTGCCGAAGCACACGCAAAATCATACCCTTGGGTCATGACACTAATCCTAGAACAAAATGTCAATTCTGATAAATTTAGAGACTGACTTTTAAGGTGGAGACAGAAGTGACAATTTTCACCTGATCTGGCCACAAAACAGCGCTTATAGCTGTGACCAAACACAAGTGCACTGCTGCAAACAGCTTCAATAATGGCCGACTGGGTGAAAATCTGAACCCTCATTGCACGTATCATATAATGATGTTACAGAACATAGTATCTTTTGTAACTTGTGTCTGGATTTCCCAGCCTGTCACTATTTTCAGGATGGGAGCGGGGAAAGGGAGCAGAAGGAGTTCAGTCTGGGGGGTTTTCAGCCCCTCTGGAAGGTGGGGCAGGTATATTGCAGCCCCCCGCCAGGTGGACGGGCTCCATTTCACCCACCCCACCCTTCAGCACCAGCTGGGGAGTCCCATGAATGAGCTCCCAGCTGCCTTTTCCCCCTCCCATTCTGAAAACAGCAAGCAGTGGCAGAGAGAGTGGCTGTTGCTATGGGAACCTGGCTGCAAGCTGCCAGCCCTGGCTGGATTCTCCTCCCTCCTGGAACCAAGAGTGAACTTCTGTTTGGTCTGGGGCAGACTTGTAACTCTGAACGCCTTGGAGAGATCATTCCAAGTTACAGCTGGGAACTGCACTTCTGTCTGCATTGTTTAAAGGATACATTTGCAGACTGAATGGAGATCTTGGCTCCTCATCAGGGCATTGCTGATTCACAGATTGTTAAGGCCGGAAAGAACCATTATGTTCACTTACTTTGACCTCCTGTGTAATGAAGACCGTTAATCAAGTCCATAATGCAGATCAGGGATAGTTAGTCTACCCAATGAGAGATGCATTTTGCTATGTAGGGGAACAAAATAAAAGGGAGCAAAATGTGGTTGCTGACTTAGGTCCCTCAGTCCCCAACTGGTAGAAACTGGATTGCTCTAGTTCTGCCCAGGTCTACTTCAACAGGCAGGTTTGACACAAAATGTAGGGAATTCCTAGGACTGTCATCCTGAGAATATAGGTTCTTTAGGACAGGGAGCATCTTTTTGTTGTGTTTGTACTGTGCATCATGGTGTTGTGGCCCATGAGTAAGTCTTCCAGTCTCGACTGCAAAACAAACAGCAGCAGTAGTCATGATCACAAATAATATATCCACTCAGTGTTAAAGTGATGGGTTGCCGGATGACTGGAAAAGCATTTTTTTTGTTATTGATGGAAATCTCAGAGCTGCTCAAGGTGAAAGTTTCTGATGTCTGTGTGCACAGTATGCTTATGCAGTAAGACAGACTCACAGGAGCCCACATCTGCTCTGTGTAAACCACACACTGTAACTCAAAACTAATGTTTGACCTCAAAAAAGCAATTACAAATTCATTGGAACGTTATGCAGAAAAAGATTTGGGCACGTTTATGGGCCAGACTCTAATGGGCCAAATTGTCTTCATCTGCCCCTTAATGGAAGTCTGCTGTCTTTTCTAGGCAGCTAATGACTTAGGTCATCATTGCAGACATCAGAACCTGATTATTCAACGTTATGAAGGTCAAACCCATTGATGGGATATAATTGTATGGTTCATAAATGCCAACCCACTTCCTCTAGGCTTAATAGGAAACACTGTTAAAAGGCACACAATTTAATAATCAAAACACCCTTCCTTTCTGTGATCCTGATCCTAGTCCTATAGGAAGGAAATGAAAACCAAGGTTGCCAACTAGCTCTTTCCACTAAACTGAAGTATCTACATTATTAGAAATAATTCCAGTCACATCATCACAACATCTCTTCCTTTAGAAAGTTATTTATAGCTTTTTTACACACAGGGATCTCCTGTCTTCTGAAATATGCCTAATTACCATCTGAATAATAACTATCAAATATGTGTAACCCTGATGGCAGACACTGCTTGGCATCAACAAAGGCCTACTTAAATTTTTAGGGGTTTCTAGTGACAAACCAAAATACAACCAGCTCAAACCAATCCAGAAACCCAAGGAAACTAAATGACACCATTTGGGCGCTCCTACTGGATATAGCTTCCCCACTCACAAACAGCACATCCTAAGGTGGACCAAATTAATTTTATTAAAGGAAAAGAAGGAAAAGAGAAACCACACAACTAAACAAACCATCTTAGAACAGCATATTTAGGAAAATTTGAATGACACATTTACTAGAGGTGAGGTCCCAGTGTCCTTTGGCAACACTCCAGTACCAGTCCTTTTCTTGCCAGCAGGAAAGCTAATGAGATAATTACTAGCTGCCACTCCCTCCCCTGACTTACCCTGCCATTCACCATTCATTGTCCTGACATAGAAAAGTCCAAGTCATGGACTTTTATGCATAAGCAGTAGACAGTTTCTGAGGGCTCTACAACCTACCCCAGGCTGTTGTCTGAGATGCTTCTCTGCTCTTAGAGCAGTGTGCCACAGCACCCTAGGGTATCTTGAGATCCTTTCAAGCACTGTTAGGTGTCAAAACACGAGTCATATAATAAACCTAGAGATTTCAAATAGGAATCCATAATGCATTCTGACTTCTTGTGGTCTTTCTGAGCATTTTGCACCAAAAATGCTCTATTTTTTCTGTATGGAAAGTAAAATAAGTAAAAACTAAAAGCCAGCATTTTCTGAAGGGTGTCTCAAGTCTATCAAGGGGTGCCTTTAGTCTTAAAGAAGTGCTGTCTTAGAGGCTTCAGCTCCACGCAATCCTCAGTATACTTCCAAGTCCCTGTATCACTGCTCCTGCTGGAGCCAGGTCCTTTGTGTCACCTCCTAAAAGAAGCCTCCCGAGTGCCATGGCTTTTGGAAGGGGATCAGGGACATAAATAATCCCATCAAGAATCCTGGACAGTCTACTTCCTTCTAAATCAGTGTCATACAGGACCCTGACTGGAACCTGCTGCTATAGGGAGATGCTCCTGCATGGAGCATCTCACCTCTCCCCACCTTTTCTTTTATCCCCTCTCCTGCTGTCCTTCAGCAGGTTTGATTAATCTCAGTTCCAGGGAGCCAGCTGTTAAAAGTAAATCTTCAGTTGTTGAGGCTTCTATATGTCTTTAAAAATATGTTTCTTCCTCAGACAAATTCAATCCTTAATCCCCTGTTGCATGCAATTACCTACAGGCATCCACATCTCACACCCTCTTCTCCCAGTCCAGTAGAAAAGAAGGTAACAGATGTAACCCCAGTGTATAACAGCATAGAGAAAGGTGAGGAAATTGAAACATTCACAAATAACCAAAAAAAAACCAACAAAATTTTTCCATATTCATTTAGACCAATCAGGATTCCAGAACAGACTTTTACATACGCATTGAAAAGGCTTCTACTACAACTAAGCACCGTAACAGCAAATTAAAAAAACCACAGAACATAAACTAAGAATCTCTTAGAATTGTAGAATCATAGAAAATGAGGGTTGGAAGGGACCTCAGGAGGTCATCTAGTCCGACCCCTTTCTCAAAGCAGGATCCATCCCCAACAAGACAAAGCTCTGGCTGGGATGATCAAGCCAGGCCTTAAAAACCTCCAAGAATGGAGATTCCATCACCTCTCTGGGTAACCCATTTCAGTACTTTACCACCCTCATAGTGAGAAAGTTTTTCCTAATATCCAACTTAAACCTCCCTTGCTGCAACTTGAGACCATTGCTCCTTGTTTTGTTATCTGCCACCACTGAGAACAGTGACTGAGTTCTTCTTTGGAACCACCCTTCAAGTAGTTAAAGGCTGCTATCAAATCCCCCCCCCCCCAGTCTTCTCTTCTGCAAACTAAATAAACCCAGTTCCCTTAGCCTCTTCTCATAAGTCCCCCAAACCATTTTAACTGCTCTCTGCTGGACTCTCTCCAACTTGTCCACATATGGAATACTGTACCCAAAACAACACGGTGTTCCAGATGTGGCCTCATCAGTGCAGAATAGAACGGAATAATCACTTCCCTTGAGCTGCTGGCAACGCTCCTAAAAATGCAGCCCAGGATGCTGTTAGCCTTCTCGTCAACAAGGGCACGCTGCTGACTCATATCCATCTTACTGTCCACTGTAACCCTCAGGTCCTTTTCTGCAGAGCTGCTGCTTAGCCAGTCAGCCCCAGCCTGTCTGTACCAGTGCATGGCATTATTCCATCCTAAGTGCAGGACTTTGCACTTGTTCTTATTAAACCTCATGAGATTTCTTATGGCCCAATCCTTCAATTTGTCTAGGTCACTCTGAATTCTAGCCCCACCCTCCACCATATCTACTACACCCCACAGGCAGAGGGAGAAAAAATTATTTGGAGGGGGCTGAGTGTGTGCATGTGTACCCCCCCCCCCCCAGCTGGTAAGTCTGTGGGGGAAGGGGCGGGGGAAGGAGAAAAGCCCAAGGTGGGGAGGGCAGATCAAGGCCCCAGTGGTGAGGGAGGGAGTAGGGCACAGGCAGGAGTAGGGGCTGGGGTGAATGGGGCACTGGCCAGACTGCGTGTTGGGACAAGCAGAGGCCCAAGGGCCATGTTCTGCCCAATTTTTGCATGGGGCGGAGGCAGCTGCTGCTGCGTGCTGCACATTGAACCCCACTGCCTTGAGAGCTGCATGATGCCACGCATGTCCTGCCGCCAGGTGGGCAGGGGGTGTGGAGCAGCTGCAGCAGGGAGCAAAGCCCAGCCCCTGCCCCTGCCTGTGCCCCGCTCCCTCCTTCAATTATGGGGCCTCAGTTGGCACTGGGGCAGGGGCAGGCACTGCACAGCCAGAATGGGGTGCGGGACAAAGCCACGAGTGGTCTGTCCAGGGGACACCTGGTGCAGAGGGCAGCTCCCACCACTGTACACACCCTAGGAGGGCATGGGGGGGCATGTGCCCCAGATCTGCATCTGGGGTGGGCTGCTGCAGGCACAAGTTTTCAAAGATAATGGCCAGTGGCTTTGCAATCACATCAGCTATCTTCCTCAGCACCCTCGGATGCATTGCATTTTGTCCCCATCCAAGCTTCTAGCTTCCACCTTCCTGGGACTTTATGCTCTCTTTCTTTTCTACCACCACCTCTGGCAGTCCTTCCTCCACAATCCTAGAGGTCCCCTCCAGCATGGAACTGATGAAGTCCTCATGGTGGAGGATGCTTTGTAACCTTGCTACCTCCTCCTGTAGCTCTCTTACCTTTTGCCTGAGGGACACCACCAGAAGACACCACTCACATTGCAGGCACTCCCACACTTGGCTGACATGGGAAGGAATCTGCAGGCTGCAATTTGTACAGCACAAAACCCGGACCTGGGTGGAAGCCTCAAATGTATGTGGTCCTGCCTAGACAGACACTTCATAAGTGGAAGCAAAGGAAGATCTGGCAGTGGCAGTGGCTCTGGGATTGAGACATCCTCCAGCCTTGTCTCTGGGTCTTCTAATCTGCTGCCTCTCACTTCATGCCTCTCTTTCCAAGCACACTTTCTTTAGAAAACTCCTCTCTAGCAGGTCTATTTGCTGTTCCTTGATCTGAAGGATTCCTTTTTTCCTGCAACCTCTTTCCTCTCAGCAAGCTTACAGTGAAGGAAAGTGAGAGAGAGTTACTAAGCAAACTCCACCTCGCTCTGGACTCTAGGGCTAGGTACAGACATTCAAAGTCCAAGAGGTGGAATTGATCTGAGTTATGTTGTTTTCTGTAAGTAGCATAGTTTAAATCAGTAGCGAACAGAACACATATTTGCCCTTTGTTGGGGGCTGGGGATGCAGGATGCTTATTTTAGATCAGGTGCCACCATTTTTAAAGCAGTCTGTGCCAAACTTCTGTTCTGTTATGGGTTCAGACCACTGTCCAATCACTTATATGGGTAAAAATGCCATGTCTGTACCTGGCCTAGGTAGACAAGAGCTGCTGTGATTAGGTGCTAAAATAAAACTATGTAATTAGTCAGTCCTAATTACATATAAAAAAACAATCTTATCTTTCAGGCTCCCCTTCAAAGAGAGGAGTGGTAAACTAACCTGCAAACTGTCCTATTTGCTGCTCCCCTGGTCACTTGAAAAGCCTCTTTATATACCTCTCTTGGGCCTGGACTAGTTAGGCCCCTTTGTTAGGACCCTTTATCACACCTAGGCAGCAATCAATCAGAAATCAGTTCACTCAGCTGCTCAGAGCACACATCCAAGTGCACAAACCCACCAGTCTTCAGCAAGTCAAGCACACAGGCAACCCTAGCTCAGTTCCCCTCCCAGAGCAGGATCTGGTGCCTGGTTCCTCTTCCCCTTCCTCGTGCTCCCAGCATACGGCCTGCTTGTTCTCCTGTTATAGTCTGCTGATTCGGGTGATCCCTGAGGACCAGTAGTTGTAATGGCTTTTTCAACCTTTCCACTGTTAGCACATTCTCTGATCTCTATCTACATGGGATTATCTGCCTTTCCCCCAAACTTTAGCAAAACTAAATAATAACATGCCTATGTTAGCAGCCAGAATGTGCTAGGCACTTTCTGACAGACAAGAAAGAATAGTTTAATCCCAGGAACCCCACTCTCAGCTAGACAGACAAATGGGCGGAAGTTAGGGGGAAAATAGGTAAACTACATGCAATCAATTAATACACATACTAGCTAGATTTGCTAAGTAACTCAGTAGAAGAGGGTAAAACTTCACCTCTCTGGAGTCGCACAAAGGACACATTAATGTATCATGTCCAAAAGTCCTATTTTAGCCTATGTTGGAAAGAGTTTAATTTTTACTTTTCTTTCATAATGCATAGTTTTTAAAGGCATTGCTGCTCTTTACTGCCCTAGATAGGAACTGGCTTAGGCCATCACAAATTTAAAATACCTCTTTCCACATATGTGCATGTACCCAGGGTATGTACTCCCCTTTCTGATAGAAGGGGATTGGCAGCAAGCAGAGGTGCTGTGGGTGAGAACTGCAAGCTAAGCGCAATCTTCCCGCTCCCTATAGAGCTAGGCCAGGACAATATTAAACTACATAAGAATTTATCAATATTTACATAAATGGATAAAAAATAGACATAAATATAAACATAGGTACAGATACATATGTATAACAGTATATACACTCAAATATATATATATAATTATAAATCTTATTCTCTACAATGGGTCACCACCACCGAGGTTTCAGGTAAGTGACAGGTAAACACAGGTAAGTGACAGCAAGAGTTCCCAGTGGATTCCCCAGGCAGGGCTATAGACTTTACTAAACTACTAATACACAAGTATAGAGGTACACAAAATATAAGGCTCAATATTACACAATATAATAAAATATCAAAACTAATACATATTTACATCTGTATAAATAAAATGCATAATTCTTATGCGATGCTGTATCCCAAGGCTCTATGCTAGCTCAAAAGGGCTGGCTTAAAATTGATAAGCATAGGGGAATACAAGAGGACAACAAATAAGTATAGGTATGTGCAGGTAAGTGTAGGGGGACAATTACTAAATGCAAATAGCTGATACAGGGTCCAGCAGAGGCCCAGCAAAGATCTTATAACTATAAATTTACAAATATAATAATATACAAAACATGAGGCACAGCAATATCAGGTACCCATAACCCTTCAGTGCTTCCCCAGCCCCCAACAAGATCTCTAGGGACACCCCCTCAGAGCACCCCTTGACCTAAGGAAGCTGTCACCTGTCTGGGCTTCCCCTTCAGCCTTACCGCCCGGGTAACTCCCCCTGCCCTATGGGAATCCCTTTCCCGCATCAACTCACGATTCCAAGGGTCCCAGGTGGGGGGTCTTTGCCCACAGGCATGTTGCTCCTATCTGGCAGGAGCTTCCTGGGCCCTCACCCGCCCGTAGCCCCATGCACCAAGGCTCACCCTTTTGTCCAGGGTTGGAAGCTCGGGCTGCCTTATGCAAAACTGGAGCTCGGTCCCCTACATGGGGACTAGCTGTGCACTGCTCATGCGAGATCATAGTATCATAGTATCATAGTAGCTAGGGTCAGGAGGGACCTGAACAGATCATCTAGCCTGATCCCCTGCCACAGGCAGGAATGAATGCTGGGTTCACAAGACCCCAGACAGGTGATCGTCCAACCTCCTCTTGAATATGTCCAAGGTAGGGGCGAGGACCACCTCCCTGGGAAGCTGGTTCCAAATTTTGGTCACCTTAACTGTAAAATATTGCCTTCTGATCTCCAACCTAAACCTGTTCTCCATCCTGGCCATGTGCCAGGAGTGATGGACCCGAGCAACCTTGAACAGTTCCCAGGGTCTTGGTCCCTGCTTGGGACCCACCATTGAGTGCTGCCTGCATTGAGCCCTGGCCGATTGCCAAGGGTTGCAGACCCGAGCTGCCTCAAGCAGCTCCCACGGTCTGGACTCCATGAACTGGCGCATGCACTGTCTGGAGCCAGCACTGATCGCCAAGTCTCTCTGGCAAAGGGAGTCTTTGGGGCTTCCTTGGGGCAACTGGAAACGCCCACTGGGCAGCTCTCCTCAGCTCTTCTTAGCCTCTGTCCCTCAATGCATCTGCCACGTGCTGGGCACACTGCTCCTTTTATTCTCTCCGGGGGCTCTGCCCCCAGTGTCTGTCAGACCTGAAAAGCGCAGTTCACAATCAGGTCCAGACTCTAGGGCAGGCTCCTTCCTGTCCCTTCCCAATTGGTGGAAATGCTTCACCAGTCACATTGTGAGTTTTCAATCCGTCATTGGATTAGTGGAAATGCTTCACCCATCACGTTGGAGATTTCTCGAGCCCAACACACTGGGCTCTGTTGGCGAGTCTGCCATATACAAAAGGACGTATTAAAATAGTACTCAAATTTAGTTTTGCTGGAATACTGTTTGCCAAAACAGGAGTCCTTTTAATCTTTCAAAATCTAAGGGAGATGGTTCCAAGACCTCCATGTAAGGTAGTTCCCAAGTAAGAAGCCTCAGCATTTATGAGTAAGAGCCTCACTATTTAAGTTAGAATATAGAATCATACTGATGCCATTTCCCCTACAGCCAAATCCCTTCCACATAGTGGTAAGCTTCAGGAATCACACCTAATGTGACCTGTAGAGGCAGGATTGGATTTTATTGATGGATATGTCACTTCCAGGACCACCAGGTTGAGTTCCAAACACCTGCAGACTGATGGCATGGAGTACTTGAAATCATATGGTGGGCAGCTTTAAAGTGCAAGGCCAAGGCTCTCTCACAGACGGATGCATAATCTATTTGCCCAGATGTTCTTAAGCTAGAATGACTGGTTCAGTGAGAACATTGCAGACTAATCAGTTAGCCCTGTGCAAGTTTGATGTTGAAGTTCAAAGCCTTGATGTTTAACTTTCAAATTGTGTTGGCCTCTTCACCTGCTTAAGGTTAGGCACATACTTAAGAACCTTGCAAAAGCAGGGTCTTAACACAGTATAATAAGAGCTATGGGACTCTGGAAAATTCAGGATGAACGTTTGTTTTAGAAACTTAAATAGAGATGTGCTCGACCAGAAAGCGGGGCCTGTTATACCTAACACAGGACATCTGGTCAACTTTGTTTTTAACTGGACAAAGACCCTTTTCTCTGAGGCCAGGATTTTATGTCTTTAATCTTTTTCCATACGAAAAGATATTTCTCATTCTTATCACATACTGGCATATCATGAAGATGTCTTTATCACTTCTTCCTTTTGCTTACAGTGCTTTGTTTAATGCCAGCCAACATCAATGCCCCCCAAATAACATTAATACCATATCAAAATCTTGTAGAGAGTGTATTAGTAACCACATTTGAGTAATCCGCGTGGGTCATTCCAGCATTTATAAAACAAGCAATGCAGAGCAAAGCTCTTTACCTTTATAATGTATACAGAATTTCATTACTACACTGAGAGCCAAAGTCTTTTATTTTTTAACACTGATCACACTATTAAATTGCCTAAACATTAGGCAGGCAGGTTCACAGATGGAAAAAAAAATAAAAAAGAGTTGGCACAGAATTCCATCCAAGCAAATGAGAGCTATTTTGGAAGTGAAGTAAACTTTGTTTGAGCCCCTCAAGGCTTCCTGGGTTTGGCTCAAAGAGAGACTAGCAGCTCTTACATTGTACCTTACATTTTCAAAGTCTTGTACGAACATCAGCAGTTAATATGTGCATGTTTTACAGAAAGTATTTACGTGAGCCAAGCCTTAAATATAGTCCTTTCAGCACTGATCAGCAATTAATAATGTCCTTCAGTTATTACTGTCCCCACTTGAAATATAAGAATGCTGTGATACAGAAAGGTTAAGTGATTTACCCAAGGCTACATGGTCATTCAGCAGTATGGCCAGGAGCCTCTAATTACTAGAGGTGTCGTCATTGTTGCCAAGGTTTTGAAGCCATGGGCTGGATCAACATGGCTTAGGTCTGCTCCTGACCTGGCCTGCTGCTGCTGCTCCTCTCCTAGCTATGATGCAGTTAAGGCCCCCTCACGGCCCAGCAGCAACATGTACAAAACCCCCCCACTGCCTGGTCATAGTGTGGCACATGAAAAGCCCCCTGGCTCTACAGGCCAAATCCAATGATTTCACGGGTCAGTTCGGACCTATATGTTGCCAACCCCTGCTTTAGGGCACTAGTATTAAAAAAGGGCAAATTGACCCAAAGGTGTAAGTACACAAAGCCTCAGAAGCAGAAAGTTAGAGATATTTGAAAACTTGTGGCAGAGGTGATATCTTTTATTAGATCAACTAGATTTGGGGGGCAGGGCGGGATCTTTATTTCAAATGTTTGAATAAACTCCTGAACTGAACCAAACTGCAGTACCCCTCATGTGGTCTGCCAGTCACTAAATAGCATTAAGAATGAGCACAGGTTCCAGGATCCAAACTGATTCAACACCTGATATATCTGGCATTCAGGACGTGTGAGGAACAGCAGCCACTGTGAAGGAGGCTGCAAAACAAGGGCAGGCAATGGGTTCTCAACTGGAGCAACTCCTGCTGAGCTCCACAGGGAGCTGTGGCTCAGCAGCAGCACCAGGCTGGTTTCTCTGCTTTACTCATTTCCACTAGATGTTCCCTGCCAGCCCAGGAGCAAGCAGAGGGGAAGGACACCTGCCCGCTACCACTGTCTCTGGCCGAGCCTGGGTCCGCATGCAGCCTGGCTGGAATGAGACAAGGGCATCACTGGAGCCTCCACCCCTGCCCCCAGGGTCAGCTGGGGATGGCAGAGAAAGCAGCAGTGACAGGCAGGAGAAGGGGGATATTAGGAGGAGGGAAAGGAGGGGTCATGTTGCTGTGCCTGAGAGGAGGAGAGTGGGAAGGGAATATTGTTACCTGCTGGAAAGACTTAAAGAAAAAGACTCCACTGTTGCTCCTGAAGCACAGTCTGTCCACTTGGAGTTGGGGGCTGGGAGCAGGGGATGCAGCCACCCCTGCAGCACTGATCACTGCTCCCACACCCATCTTTAGAAAATCTTGGATTGTTCCTGGGAGATAGCAAAAGTAACTGGTTTCACCCTGCAGCCAATATGCATGACATACAACATCTGCCCAGCCATGTGAAATTATTTAATTTAAAAATCAAGCCTGGGAAAAATAGAATTGCAGCTTAATGCAAAGGATTTTCCACTAAAGGCAGTGACTAATAGCCAAGTAGACAAAATAACTGATATATGTACTGGACATGTAAATATGGTCACTTCTTTCTTCCCAATACAACAATGGTTGTGGGAAATCATTGTAATAACAGGCAGATATATTGCAGAATCCCAATTTCATTTTATTCCCTTGCAGGATGACAATTTCCCACATACTACAAATTACAAGGAAAAAGAAATCCAGATATTTTATGAGCATTCAGATAGAAAAGCATACTGTTCATTTAAAAAAAAATCCTATTCCTGTCTGAGATCTTTTTTATTTGTTCCTAAGATTGATATCAAAGGAAGTAGTGCCCTTTAGTGTTCCACGTGCTTATGTTTTGCACTGTGGTTTAGATTCTGGTTTCCAAAGTCTGGCTGGTTTGCATCACACCCAGGAATTCCCTTTTTTGTAAAAGGAATAACAAGAGGGCATAAAACTCTGAAGCAGCCTCCTCCCAGTTCTCCAAAAAAGATGTGTGGCTATAGCACCTCTGGCTGGCTTCTTGGGGGATCCTCAGAGGCATAGACAGCTGGGCCCAAGCTAAAAACACTTGAAGGCTGCTCTGATTTATGCTGGAAAACAAACAGCAAAGGCAGCATATAGTGACCAGGAATATGAGCTACTAAACTGAAAGAACTGGAAAGACATCACAGGGGCAGTTCTTTAATTTTTTGTTTCAATTGATGAGATCAGAGTTGGATATTGTCTCCTTTAAAAATTCTTCCAATGCAGCCTTCCAAAAGACATTTAAATAGTTCATCAAATTTCCACAACACTTCAGAGTATAAGATTTCACTTGCCTACAGTCTGTATGCTCCCTAAATGGTGCAGGGAATTGTACTTGTACAGGGCTTTGGTATTAGCCAGTTGGAGCTGGTTATGTTGTGCAGAGGCTCATGCAAGGTGATGCTGATCAGCAAGAGGTCAGTTTCTGTAGGAAGCATGCCTAGGTCGTGCTTCTTGGCTCAGAGTGATTACTGAATGCTGGCTTTTCCCACCTGGAAAGTTGCTGTTACAAGGCAAATGAGCTTTCAGTGCCCTAGTTTCTGGACCTTGCTACCTTTTCCTCAGAAAAGTACTCCTTAAGGGATACATTTGCATAAGGAGTACTACCTTACTTCTCAAGTAGGCTGACTGAGTTTAGCAAAACTACCCAGATAGTTTCTCAACACAAGCAGGGCTACAGTATCTAATGCCATGAGAAGAGTCCCCTTGACTTCATGGAGGTAGCTACATGGGCATTATTTGAGAGAGTCAGGATCAGACTCATAGTCTTAATATTACTTTTAAATTAAACAACTGAAATTCTTAGATCATAATAGAAATGTAGAAGTGCAAGGTCCCATAATCAACAAAATGGCTTGTTTGATTTATCTGGTTAGGAGAGCATGAATTTCTTCCTGTTGAATTTAATCAGTTTATATTATGGACATTTTGATTGGGTGGAATCTTCCCTGGTTGAGATCCCGCATCCTCTGTATTATTCAAGAAGTGATTTTTCTCAGGTTTAGATTTTAGACATGACATGACAGCTCAGCTTCACACTTCAATGGTGTTCTCCAAACAGACAGCACACAAATGATCAAAGCACTTTCTGATGGTTAATTTATGTGGATAATAATTATCAAAAAATCACTTATTAAATTTAATTTATTCATAAATAGCTGTCCCTTTCTCAGACTTGGGACTCCCTTAGTTTCAGGTATGTAGCTTAACTAATAATTAAAATAAAGTGTAATGCTCCTGAGGTTTCTGTATAGGGACTTAGGACATTAAACTAATAAATGTATTAGATTGCTTGCTAAAAATTGTTCTGGCAAGGTAAGAAGAAGGACATCTAAATTTACTGAACATTCACTTTTACAGAACACTTTGAACAGAGTTTTGAGATGCACATAATACCTTTCTTTGGACCTTTAAAACAAAACATTTTCATGGCTCACAAGGAATTTGTCGGGAAGCTGGGTAAGCCATACTGGCCTGAATCACTTCAGTGAATATGTTTTTTAAAATTTCAACACTTTATATTTGCATTGGGTTTATTTGATGTTGGACTGGGAGGAATTAGTAATAAATTCCCTTGGCCCATAACCTTTTCCAAATTTCTGTTTTGAAAGCAGTTACTGACTGAAATCTGCATATGTGGTCACACTACAGCAACAGAAATCAATGGAAAAATAAATTTAAAACATTTTATTGGGCCCTAGCTATTAGAAAATAGCCACTTTAGTTTCTGCTTCTTTAAGGAGATTTGTTTCCTTAGGCCTTAGTTTTTGATGTAAAATCAAATGGTACAATCTATCCATGCAAAAATCGTGTTGCCCTTATTTTGTGATGGGACCTCTTAAGTAATCTTCAGTGGGCAAAAGGCTTTCCAAAGGTGGGCCAAGATTTTCAGAGGTGACCCATGATTTTCCATACCTCCGTTTTTGTTGGCAATCCTGAGACCCTAGCATTCACAAAGTGCTCTCACCCTCTGAAAGGCCCTTTAAGGTGCTGCAAGGTGGGACATCTAAAACTACCACACACTTCTGAAAATCTTGACCATGAATTCTATTGACAATGCAACAGGATTATGGAGAGGATGATAAATAAAATGGTTAGTGGAGGCAAGAACATTTGGTGATTATACCAGATCATCAAATTGGCTAATTTTCTCCAGTATCTGCTGCCCTTGTGTTTCCTTCCTCAAAGGAAGGAATTTTCTATAAAATTATAATAGGAAGCCTCTCAGGTGGTTGAAAAAAGGCTAAAATAGCATGTTCCCATTCCCATATGGGAACTATATACAAGCACTCACCTAAGACATATCAGGAAACAGCGTAAGTTATCTTGCATATCAGTAGAAAGACATTTGTGCCCTCTAAAAATTCTGTGACCTCCCTGCTTGGCTTTCTCATCAAATCATGGACTCAGCCTCTCTTTTCTGCCCCTTCTGCTCCTCCCCACCCCTCTCTCCTATTCCTCCAGTTTCCTCCTTCCTCCTTTCTTGGCAAGTTAACAAAATCCCACTGTTGTAAAAGCATACACCTATTTTCCTCTCTCCTGCTTGAGCTTCCTGTGTTTCTGCAAGTCTCTCTGAGGTCTCCTCAAATTTCTCCTCAAGTATCTTTATGGCTTTTAAGACCCGCTGCTAACATCTTGTGTTATTGTTGTCCTTTTAGGGGATTTTCCATACTCTGCACTCCAGTCCCTATGGAGAGAATTTGGATAGATTTCTCTGCTGTGGCTATCCTATCGTCCAAAGACACATCCACTTGAATGGAAGCCATCAAGGTTTTTTAAATCTTGACTGGCACTCCTCTGAGGGATGCATGGCAAGGCTCAAACAGTAGATAGCTAACTGTGTAAGAGGAGGTATTCAGTGATACTGCAATTTCCTAAAATGAACCAGAATTCTTACATTGTACATAGACAAAGTCCCCAAATCACCGCCCCACCTTATCCTATACAGTATAGGGAAATCAGAGTAATCTGCATAAAAATGAGTCTTACCCTTAGCCAATAATGTAACACTAAGGGAGGAGCAAAGTAAATGCCCTTTTAGCAGAGAAATAATGCCTAAGCTATAAAGAATCGGTAATTTAGAAATACATTAGAAACTGAGAGCAACATATAAATGTTTCTATCTATATCCCTTTGTGAATTGTTTGCAGTTTTCTCTTCTCCAGTGTATTTCTCTAGAAGATAGGAACAGATCTGATTGAAATACTTCTATAGCAAGTGAATATCACTTTTACCAGAAATGCAAAACAAATGTCTCTTCTAAGTAATTAAAGAAACAATTATCTCCCAAAGAGCATGCTGCCTGCTACCACATTGCTTGGGGGAGGGGAGGGGAGGGGAGGGAGGAAATCAATGTCTATACTTGCACACTGTCTCATAATTGCTGCTTTTTTTACTGAAGTGTAGGATGGCATCTATCTTGCCCAAACCACATAACCAAACAATAAATCTGAAAGCACATTAGCTATTGGTTAGAAAAGGGGAATGGGAGTCAGCATTACTGGGCCCTGTTGTTTTTTAATAGCCGCATGATCTTGCATGAGACACTTAACCTTTCTGAGTTCCTGTAGATGTGCGGGGAGGCTGCTCTGATAAACTGTAATTACAGTGTGTCGGAGCATACTCAATTAATCGAATCAGCTGGAGTATGCTAATTGGCACACCTACAACAGCCTCCAAATATTGTGTATCAGCATCACCATGCTTCAAAATGGCAGTGGGGTGCTTTAACTAAAGCTTGTTCAACAGGCTTTAGTTAAAGTGCCCCCACCACTGTTTTGAAGTGTGGGGTCACTGGTACATGAGATGCTGTGAGTGCTTTAATTAGAGTGGCTCTCAGAACTGCTCTAATTAAAGCATCCCTCACTCCCATCCCCAAAGCACATGTAAAAATGCCCTCTGTGCCTTAATTTCCCAATGTGTAGGAAAGATATATAAGACTGTACGTAACCTTCTTCTTAGGGAGATGCAGTGGTAAAGCAGTTAAGGCTCCCTAAGCCTGCAGAAAAATTCAGATTATGCTCTGGACTCAGCTGTACTTGAGTACCTGGTCACTTGGACCAGGAAGACTAAAGCAACTGGATGTTATGCTAGCTACATTGCTTCCTTATAGCCACTAGTTGCAGAGAACTTAACTAATGTTCATAAAGTACTTTGAGATTCCCAGGTAAAATATTCTCTATAAGTACAAGGTTCTTTTATGTCAGATGCTCCTTTCATAGATTTCATAGATTTCATAGACATTAGGGCTGGAAGGGACCTCGGAAGATCATTGAGTTCAGCCTCCTGCCCAAAGGGCAGAAAGTCAGCTGGGGTCATAGGATCCCAGCAAGATAAGCATCCAAATTTCTCTTGAAGGCATTCAATGTAGGTGCATGAACCACCTTTGATGGCAGGCTATCCCAGACCTTGGGGGCTTGGACAGTGAAGAAATCCTTCCTTATATCCAGCCTGAAACGGTCTTGCTGGAGTTTATAACCATTTAACCTTGCCATCCCTTGGGGTGCGCTGGTGAACACCCCAAGGGAGTTCACCCAGATCCTGGTGAACACCCCTGATAAACTTATAGGTGGCCATCAGATCACCCTGGAGCCTGCACTTTTCCAGGCTAAAGAGCCCCATAGCTTTCAGCCTGCCGTCGTAAGGTCTGTTTTCCAGACCTCTGATCATGTGTGTGGCTCTTCTCTGGACTCTCTCAAGCTTCTTCACATCCTTTTTGAATTGAGGAGCCCAAAACTGGATGCAATACTCCAACTGCAGCCTCACCAAGGCCAAGTACAATGGGAGAGTGACGTCCCGGGATTTGCTTGAGAAGCATCTATGGATGCAAGCCAGTGTTTTGCTTGCTTTATTAGCCGCAGCATTACATTGAAGGCTCATATTCATCTTGTGGTCAATCATGACCCCCCAAGCACCTTTTATCTGTAGTGCTAACCAGCGTAGCACTGCCGAACTTATAAGGATCCTGCAGGTTTTTTCTCCCAAGGTGGAGAACCTTGCATTTTTCAGTGTTAAACACCATCAGGTTCTCATCTGCCCATTTCTTGAGCCTGTCAAGGTCAGCCTGGATCGCCCTCCTGCCCTCAGGTGTGGATGCTTTACCCCAGAGTTTGGTATCATAGGCGAACTTGGCCAGTCTGCTTCTAACTCCAATGTCCACATCATTAATAAAGATGTTGAACAATATAGGTCCAAGGACAGAGCCTTGGGGGACCCCACTGGTCACAGGGCACCATGATGATTGACTTCTGTCAACCGCCACCCTCTGGGTCTGACCATGGAGCCAATTCCCCAGCCAACGGATCGTGGCAGACCCACGGCTGCAGGTGGCCAGTTTTGCCAAGAGGTGATCATGGGATACCAGACCAAAGGTTTTGTTGAAGTCAAGATATATGACATTAATCTCCTCTCCCTTGTCCAGGTGATAGGTCACCTGGTCGTAAAAGGAGATAATATTGGTCAAGCAAGACCTACCCACAACAAACCCATGCTGGGTATCCCTCAGGATGTTGCTGTTGGCCAGTCTGTTGAGAATGGCCTCTATAATAATCTTTTCTAAGACCTTCCCCAGGATAGAGGTCAGGCTGATGGGCCTGTAGTTTGCCGGATCCACTTTCCTCCCTTTCTTGAAGATAGGCACCACATTGGCCTTCTTCCAATCGTCAAGCACTTCACCAGAGCACCAGGAGTTCTTAAAGATCTGTGCCAGGGGCTGGGCTATGATGCTAGCCAGCTCCTTGAGTACCCTGGGGTGTAGATTTTCAGGGCCAGCTGACTTGAAGGTGTCCGGCCTCTCAAGGTGTTCCTTCATGAGGTCAGCATTGATGGAGGGCAGGGAATCTCCCTCACCCAGGCCCCCCTGTCCCATAGTGGGCAGGGGCATCCCATGGGACTAATGAAAGACTGACACAAAATATCCATTTAATATGTTGGCTTTTTCCTGGGTGTCAGTTGTCAGTTGTCCAATCTGGTTTAGCAGGGGTCCAGTGTTGCCCTTGCTTTTCCCCTGGCTCCCCACATATCTAAATAAGGACTTTTTATTGTCCTTGATACTTGTAGCTAGTTGGAGTTCCATCACAGCCTTGGCTTTCCTGGTTCGCCCTCTGCAGGACCGGACCAGTGTGGAATATTGTTCCTTGAAGGTGGATCCCATCCTGCGTCCTTTGCTTTCTTTTTAGCCACAGGAGGTCCGCTAGTTCCCTGGAGAGCCAAGGGGGGCTGCTGTGCCCTTTTGCCACCTTTCCTCTGAGACGGAATAGCATTAGCTTATGCATCGAGGATTGCTCCCTTGAGAAGCAACCACTCTTCCTGAGTTCCCCTCCCCTTGGGGTCATGGTCCCTTAGGGCCTCACCAACAAGCCTCCTGAGCTTGTCAAAGTCAGCTTTCCTGAGAGTCAAGGACTTCTGTATTGCTGACTTGCCAGTTTTACGGCAGATGGTGAAGGTGATCACTGTCACCCAGCTTCCCTTCAATCATTAGGTCGCTGATTAGGTCGTCCCCAGTTGCCAGTACCAAGTCAAGCAGCGCTTTACCTCTCGTTGGCCCATAGACTTTGTGTCAGATAGAGGTCATCCACACAGGAGAGGAGGCTTTGCGACTGCTCGGATTTAGCTGAGCACTTTTCCCATGAGATGTCTGGATAGTTGAAGTCTCCCATGACAACCATGGACCTGGAGCATGCGGCCTCAGCCAATTCCCTGGCAAACTCCTGGTCAAGCTCTTGATCTTGGGTGGGAGGTCTGTAGTAGACTCCCACCATTGTGTCCCCTGTGCCATGTTCCCCACGGATTTTAACCCAGAGAGTCTCCAGCCATCCACCTGGTTGCCAATGTCAGCTTACAGGGACGCATAGCTCTCCTTGACATAGAGAGCTACGCCCCCTCCCCTTTTGTCTACTCAATCTCTCCTGTACGGGGTATAGCTGTTTATACCCATGGTCCAGTCATGGATGAAGTCCCACCAGATCTCCGTTATCCCTATGACATCGTAATTTTTTGTGCTAAGCAGGAGGACAAGTTCCTCTCATTTATTCGCCAAGCTCCTGGCATTTGTGTACAGGCAGGCAAGTGTCCTCTTGGGGGTCCTTGTCTTGCCTACCGGTTGTTCCAGGGCTGGGGCATGGGTGGGCTCCCTTAAGTGCCTTGGCCCACTGGCTTTGTAAGGGTTGTTCAGCAGGCCAGCAGTGGCGGTAGTCCCCCCGTCCCCTGGTGGGCTTAGCTTAAACCCTAGTGGAGCAGGTCAGCCAGTCTGGCTGAGAAGAGCCTCCTCCACAGCAGAGAGAGGTGGAGGCCGTCCCTTCCCAGCACCTTGCTGCTTCTCTCACCAAAGAGCAGACTGCAAAGGGCAAATAGCAAAGTAGCAATATTTTTACATAAAAACAATGTTTTCATATTAATAACAAGTAGAAAAACATGGTGCTTCTTACTATTGTTTTATTTTATTCAAATGTGCTAACACTCATGACCTAGTCACACTTCAGGTTTACTAAAACTGTTGAGACTTTCTCTCCTGGAGAATATGTGCTGGGTTTAGTAAAACTCATGCTTGGATTAAACATATAATATTTCAAATACAATTTATAGAGAGACTAAAATGAGGTCAATTATTATTACCGTTTTTAGGAAGTGATTGTAAACTGGGAATAACTCCTGCTTTAATCATTTCATTTTCTGTATGAAGCAGCATGGAACTATTTCATAGTGAAAATTTGTCTTCCAGGGAAAGTGTCCAATGTCAGAAAAATTTTGAGACTAAAAATGATAGCTTTCAGCTGTTGCTCAGACTGTAGCCAATGTTCCTTCTCTTCTGGAAAGCTGATACTCCCTTTTCAGTGGAACTTAAATGGACAAAATCAGAATGGGAAAGTACATGCATAACCAACCTAATGAGACTGAAATAAAGTTCCAGCCATTCTCTCTGCATGAGAT